>NC_069077.1:48327934-48992694 GCF_025698485.1 Gossypium arboreum
TGTGGCGAATATACACTTAATACCACACAAAAAAAACAGCATACATTTTACTACTAACACATTACATATCGTAATTCATTGCACATCTCTTATTTACTTCATAATCAACACATCATCACAAGCAAATATACACTTTGAATTAGTATATATGTCATACTAATCCATCATGTGCAAACATATATTCATGTAGGTGCAAGGGCCAATTCTCAAGTGGCTTATATCCAAATATATACACATTTCCAAAGCTTAAATCTTACTTACCATGCAACATGCATGAATTATACTTATGGATATATCATGGCGAATACCACAACACCACACCATTTCAATTTGGTCATGGTGAAACAAAGAACTTAGTATCTCATTCAAAAAAATGCTAAAAGAAAATCTAAGAATCTTCAATCCTCCATCACATGTATCACTTTCAAGCTTGTTATTTAACATGCAATGGCATTAACACCACATTCACTTTGGCGAATTTCATTCCCATGACATAACAAGGATTTGAACCATGGGCTAACAAGAACATTAAGCTAGCAACTAAAAACATGCATGAACCTCAAACATACCTTAATCTTGATGCAAGTTTAGCCAACCTCTTCCTAATCCTCTTCCAAACCAAGTATGAAGCAAAACTCCTTCCTTAACCTTAGTATTTTCGGCCAACAAGAGAGTGAAAAGAGATGAACAAAATTTTTCTTTCTTCCTTTAGGACATTCGGCCAAGCTATGGAGGAAGATGGACACTTTTTTTTTGTTTCTCATCTACTAACATTAATTGTTTATTCCATAACCCTTATTTTATTCTTTCCATCATAACCCATTTACCAAACATGTTTCATGACATGATTTTTGCCCATAAATCCTTGTCATGGCGGCCACTAGCTATGGGGGAAATTTGACATGCAAGTCCATTGTTTTGCATGCATCCTTTAATTAGTCATCACACATTTCCCTCATACTTTCAAAGTTTATTACTAGGTCCTTTCTAGTGAAATTCACATCTATAATTCTAAATCAAAGCATAAAAATATCACACATGAGTTAACACACATTATAGGCAATAAAATAAATATTAAATTATTTTTATGCCTTGGTTTTGTGGTCCCGAAACCACATTTCGACTAGGGTCGTTTTAAGGTGTTACAACTCTCCCCACTTTAGAAATTTTCGTCCCGAAAATCTTACCGTAAATAGGTTTGGATATTGCTCTTTCATAGAGTTCTCGGGTTCCCAAGTAGCTTCTTCTATCCCGTGTTTGAGCCATAACACTTTCACTAGCGGAACCCTTTTGTTTCGCAACTCTTTCATTTCACGAGCTAGGATACGAATCGGTTCTTCTTCATAACTCATATCGGCTTGAATTTCAACCTCGATGGACTAATTACGTGCGACGGATCAGATCTATAGCGTCGAAGCATTGAAACATGGAAGACGTTGTGAATCTTTCCAAGTTCGGGGTAAGATCAAACGATACATAATCGGGCCAACTCGTTCGGAGATTTCAGATGCGGCCCAATGAATCTCGGCTCAACTTGCCCTTACTACCGAATCTGAGTATCTTTTCCACTGCGAAACTTTAAGAAACACTTTATCTCCCACGATACTCAATGTCCTTTCGTTTCAAATCCGCATACGATTTTCGACGATCGGAGGCTATCTTGATTTTCAGGATTACTTTTACTTTCATTCAGCATCTTTAATCAAATCCACTCCAAAATTTTGTTCTCACCGAGCTCGGTCCAAAACAATGGTGTACGGCATTTACGCCCGTACAAAGCCTCGTAAGCGCCATCTTAATACTTGATTGAAAACTATTGTTGTGGCGAATTCAATCAAAGGTAGGTACCGTTCCCACGAACCACCGAACTCGAGGATGCAACATCTCAACATATCCTCAAGTATCTCGAATTATACGCTCGGATTGACCATCGGTTTGGGGGTGAAAGGCGGTCTTTGAAATGCAACTTGGTGCCCAATGCTTCTTGTAATTTCTTCCAAAATCGCGAGGTGAACCTCGGATCTCTATCCAAACACAATGTAAATCGGTACCCGTGTAATCTCACAATCTGAGAAAGCGTACAATTCAGCTAGTTTATCCAATGAAAAATCCATACATACGTGGATAAAGTGAGCCGACTTAGTCGATCTATCAATAATAACCCAAATTGCATCCTTCTTACTTGTTGACAACGGCGGTCCGGACACAAAGTCCATTGTGACTCGATCCCATTTCCACTCGGGTATCGTGATCGGTGAAGTAACCTCGAAGGCACTTGATGCTCCGCTTTCACTTGTTGACATATTAAACATCTTGCAACAAAGTCGGAGATGTCTCGTTTCATACCATGCCACCAAAACCGACGTTTCAACTCATTGTACATCTTCGTACTCCGGGTGGATTGCCATTCGGCTACAATGAGCTTCGTTCGAATTATCGAAATAAGTTCAATTCTTTGGAACACACAAACGACTTCTCGAACCTCAAACAATCGTCATTATCAATTTGAAACTCCGATTCCTTGTTCGAACACACTCGGCCCGTTTTGCACGCAACTCCTCATCAATTTTTCGAGCTTCACGAATTTGATGAGTCAACAATGGTTTGGCCTTTAATTGGCTACTAACACATTGTCGGGTAGGATGGACAAGTGTACATTCATCGTCGTAAAGCAAAAAAGTGATTTCGCTTAAGGCATCCGCAACCACATTAGCCTTTCCGGGTGATAGTCAATGACCAGCTCATAATCCTTTAACAACTCGAGCCAACGTCTTTGTCGCAGATTTAAGTCTCTTTGAGTCATCAAATATTTGAGACTTTTGTGATCCGAATACACATGGCACTTCTCACCAAACAAGTAATGTCGCCATATCTTTAAGGCGAATACGATGGCGACCAATTCGAGATCATGGGTCGGATAATTTTTCTCATGTGGCTTTAATTGTCTCGACGATAGGCCACAACTCGACCTTCTTGCATCAATCGCAACCTAACCCAAGTAGGGAGGCGTCACTATAGATGACAAACTCTTTGCCGATTAAAATTTGTACTAGTCTTGGAGCTTCCGTCAAATGAGTTTTCAATTGGTCAAAACTTTTCGACACTTTTCCGTCCATTCAAACTTGACATCTTTACAAGCGGTTTACGTCATGGGTGTGGCTATCATCGAGAATCCTTTTACAAACCGTCGGTAGTGTAAGCAAGTCCCAAAAAGCTCGAACCTCAAGTAATATTTCTTGGAGGTTTCAGTTGAGTATGGTGAAGTTTTGCTTGGGTCGACTCGAATACCCGATCTGATACCACGTGACCCAAGAAGCTAACCTCTCTTAACCGAACTCACACTTGCTAAACTTAGCATATAACCGCTTATCCCGTAAAATTTGCAACACTAATCTCGGTGCTCGCATGTTCGGTCTCATCTCTTGAATAGACCAAGATGTCGTCGATGAACACAACTACGAACCGATCCAAATATGATCCAAGATCCGATTCATCAAATCCATAAATACCGCGAGGGCATTAGTGAGCCCAAACGGCATCACTAAGAACTCGTAGTGACCATATCTCGCTCGAAGGCGGTTTTGGGTATGTCCGAATCTCGGATTCGCGATGGCGATAATAGCCCGATCTCAAATCTATTTTTGAGAACACCGAGGCTCTTCAGATTGATCGAACAAATCATCGATACGTGGTAACGGATACTTGTTCTTTATTGTCACTTTATTAAGTCGACGATAGTCGATGCACAACCTCATGGTTCCGTCCTTCTTTTCACAAACAACACCGGTGCACCCAAGGTGAAAAACTCGGCGAGCAAAACCTCTATCCATCAACTCTTGCAACCGAGCTTTCAACTCCTTTAATTCCGTTGGTGCCATACGATATGGAGCTATCGAAATCGGTGTGGTCCCGGTACAAGCTCAATGCCAAACTCTATCTCCGAACAGTGGCAAACCCGGCAATTCTTGGGAAAAACATCCGGTATTCACAAACCACCAAGCACAGATTTGGGTTCTATTCCTAACTCCTTATCATCAAGTATATACGCAAGGTATGCTTCACACCTTTTCTTACATATTTCGGGCCAACATTGATGATATTACGGTGGCAACCCTTCAAGTTCGTAGACTCAACTCGGATCATCTCGTTGTTTGCGCATCTCAAATCAATAGTCTTGCTTTTGCAATTCACAACCGCATCATGCACGGTCAACCAATCCAACCCAAGAATAACATCAAATTCATCGAACGGCAAAAGCATCAAGTCCACGGAAAGCAGTACCTCGAATTACTAGGGGCATTTCTTACACACTTTGTCGACCAGCACATAACGACCCAAAGGATTTGACACCGAATTACGAACTCGAAGAGACTCAATAGGTAAAGTCTTCTTGGATGCTAAGGTTTCGCATATATAAGAATGAGTAGAACCAGGGTCAATCAAAGCAATCACATTAGTATCAAAGAGAGTGAAAGTACCCGTAATAACGTCTGGCGAGGAGGCATCCTCGCGTGCGCAGATAGCATAAGTCCTAGCTGGGCGCGAGCCTCGGATCTGGTCGCAAGATCTCTAGATCCTCTCGACCACCACTAGCCTTGCCCGTATTTCCGGATGGTCTACCTCGGCGGTGGTAGTACCGGTTTCCCACTCCGATCTACATTACATTCGAGACAACCTCGGGCAATCTTTAATGAAGTGGTCAACCGATCCACCCTTGTAACAGAGCGGTCACGGAATCTCTGACTTCCAAAATGCCATTTGCCACAACATCGGCACTCCGTCCTCTCTCGTCGATCATTCCCCTCATCTGGCGATCAAGTGATTCGTGTAGTCACAGGGGTCGATCGCGATCTCGTCTAGAAAAGCCCGAAGTGTCTCTAGATCGGCCTAAGCCATCTCTAAGTTTCTTTGATGACTGTTGGAAGGGCTTCCCCGAATACCTCTTACGAAACTCCCTTGCTCCCGCTTCCGCTTTCCTTTTCTCCATACTAAACTCCTCGGCTTTGCACGCTCGCTCGACGAGAGTCACAAACTCTCGGATTTCCAAAATGCCAACATACAGCTTTATCTCATCATTCAGTCCATCTTCGAAGCGTTTACACATCACAGCTTCTGAAGAAATGCATTCTCGCGCGTATCGGCTAAGCCTCACGAATTTTCGTTCATAGTCGGTAACCGACATGGAACCTTGTTTAAGTTCGAGAAATTCCTTTCGTTTTTGGTCCATAAATCTCTGACTGATATACTTTTTCCGAAACTCGGTTTGGAAGAACTCCCAAGTTACTTGTTCGCGGGGCACAACAGAAGTCAGAGTACTCCACCAATAGTAGGCAGAATCACGTAGCAAGGAGATGGTACACTTTAGGCATTCATCGGGTGTACAAGATAGCTCATCGAGTACCCGGATCGTGTTGTCCAACCAAAATTGACTTGCTCGGCATCATCACTATCCGTAGCTTTAAATTCAGTAGCCCCATGTTTTCGGATTCTATCAACTGGGGCTTATTCGACCTTATTTGGTCAATTACGGAGGCATTGTAGGTCTTGGGGTGTGTTTGTTGGGAATGGAGGTTGTGGAACAGTAGTATTAGTTCGAATGTATTGGTTGAACCAATCATTCATCACGCTATAAAAGGCTTGTCTAGCCTCGTCATTCGGATTGCTAGCAACAGGTTGAGAGTCCTTGGCGCTGTCCCTTGTCGGAGCAGCGCCACACTCTCCACATCATCAGCTATCGCTCGGTTGGGATCGGGATCCATTACTATAAATAAACACAAGTTCAAACGTCAAATCACCACACTATCATATAATCACATAAAATGGCATGTATAGCTAGACCCAAACGCATTACGGTAGTCCTAGAATCGACTAAACCGTAGCTCTGATACCAATAAAATTGTAACACCCGAACCCGAGACCGTCACGAGTCGAACGCGAGGTGTTAACAGAACTTCAACCCACTTATTGACAATTTTCAGACAAGCTGCCAATCTGAGTACTAGTCGCTCTAAAATTCATAACTTGAGTTTTACAACTCGAAAATCAGTTCCGTAAATTTTTCCTGAAACTAGACTCATATGTCCATCTACATATTTTTTCTAGAATTTTGGTCGAGCCAATTAGTACAGTTTATTAGTTAAAGTCTCGCCTGTTGTAGGGATCGACTACACTGACCTTTGTGCGTTACGAATTGGATATCTCCTGTACAGGGCTTCAATACTAATGCCGTTTGTTTCTATAGAAACTAGACTCAGAGAGGAATCTACACATATATGGAATGACTCCTAATTATCTCTGGTTAATTTACAATGATTTTCCAAAGTTGGAACAGGGATCCAGAAACCGTTCTGGCCCTATTTCACAAGAACTTTAAAATCTGTTAACTTATAACTCATATGACCATTTCGTTTCTTCCATATGAAAGTAGATTCATCAAGGTACACTTACATAATTTATTTGCTATTTAATACCATTCCTACTATTTTTAGTGATTTTTCACATCCACGTCACTGCTGCTGTCAGCATCTGCCTTAAGTAGGCTTTACCTATTTCATACTTTCCATGATTCAATTGGCCCTTCTTACATACATAGCACAAAGCGTGATCATGATTAACCATTCCAATGGCTAATCGTTTCAAAATAATTCCATACCTCATAAGGGTCAACATACAAACGATTATAGTTCTATGCTAAAAACGTATATAAGCCATTTTCGCATGGCTATCCAAGTTTACACAAACCGGAAGGTACATGACCTTCAACAAAGGATGGTCCTATACATGCCATTTCAAAGTTCAACCAAAATTTGTACCAAAATGGGGCTTCGATAGTGTGGATGACTTGACTTCTTTGATCCCGAATCCGATAGCTAACGAGCGAAACCTATAAAACAGAGAGCCAAAGCAACGGGTAAGCATTTTAATGCTTAGTAAGTCTCAAGCAATGAAATCAGCTTTGACTAAGGTATTTTATTCACATGGCTAATTAAACCACTTTACTAATTCACATTCCCATACTCATACTTATTTCACATCACCGACCCTTATGTTCATACACAAAAGAACAACTTAGCCCAAGGCCGGTAGCTCGTTTATCAACTTAGCGCATACTTACTTGTAAGAATTCAATTAGTACAAGCACATACAAACATACCTCATTGCTGGAATTTTCACAAGTGTATAAGCTGAAATTTTCACAGCAAGATTGCTCACTTCCGAATCACATACTTTCGGGATTTAACCGGATATAGCGACTCGCACGATTGCCTTCGGGTCATAACCCGGATTTGGTGACTTGCACAAAGGCCTTGGTCTTAGCCGGATATATCAACTCGCATACGAATGCCTTGGTCTTAGCCCGGATATATCAACTCGCACGAATGCCTTGGTCTTAGCCGGATATATTTCCAATGTTCACTTACATATATATCAATATTCAAGACACGTCCATAGTTCATTTTAGTTACTAAAGCTCTAACACAAAATATCTATCAACCTTTACTATTTCGGCTCAATGGCCACACAAACAAGGAGCATAATTTTGATATAATTCAAGTAGGGTCATCACTCAAGACTTACCTTGGATGTTGTCGAGCGATTTCGATGCTATTCAACTACTTTTTCCTTCCCTTTATCGGATTTAGCTCCCTTTGCTCTTGAGCTAATTTACACAAATTTAACTTATTAAAATCTCATCATGATAGCTTATGGCGAATATGACAAGGAGTGTAAATGGTCATATGGCCATCCTTTAGCTCAAATACACAATGGTCATGCACATTTTACATCACAACAAGCAATTCAATACATTCAAACATCAACGTGAAGTTCAAAGTACTTGGCCCTTATATACATTAGGCATCAAAGTTGTATATGTACGAAATCATAAATCGAACTCAACACATTAGTTAATATTCCTCTTAGCCGAATTTTCTAAGCCAAGAATAGGCATCAATATGCTTGCCTCAAACCGAATGCATGCACACTAATTACCCCTCATGTGGCGAATATACACTTAATACCACACAAAAAAACAGCATACATTTTACTACTAACACATTACATATCGTAATTCATTGCACATCTCTTATTTACTTCATAATCAACACATCATCACAAGCAAATATACACTTTGAATTAGTATATATGTCATACTAATCCATCATGTGCAAACATATATTCATGTAGGTGCAAGGGCCGAATTCTCAAGTGGCTTATATCCAAATATATACACATTTCCAAAGCTTAAATCTTACTTACCATGCAACATGCATGAATTATACTTATGGATATATCATGGCGAATACCACAACACCACACCATTTCAATTTGGTCATGGTGAAACAAAGAACTTAGTATCTCATTCAAAAAAATGCTAAAAGAAAATCTAAGAATCTTCAATCCTCCATCACATGTATCACTTTCAAGCTTGTTATTTAACATGCAATGGCATTAACACCACATTCACTTTGGCGAATTTCATTCCCATGACATAACAAGGATTTGAACCATGGGCTAACAAGAACATTAAGCTAGCAACTAAAAACATGCATGAACCTCAAACATACCTTAATCTTGATGCAAGTTTAGCCAACCTCTTCCTAATCCTCTTCCAAACCAAGTATGAAGCAAAACTCCTTCCTTAACCTTAGTATTTTCTACCAACAAGAGAGTGAAAAGAGATGAACAAAATTTTTCTTTCTTCCTTTAGGACATTCGGCCAAGCTATGGAGGAAGATGGACACTTTTTTTTTTGTTTCTCATCTACTAACATTAATTGTTTATTCCATAACCCTTATTTTATTCTTTCCATCATAACCCATTTACCAAACATGTTTCATGACATGATTTTTGCCCATAAATCCTTGTCATGGCCGGCCACTAGCTATGGGGAAATTTGACATGCAAGTCCATTGTTTTGCATGCATCCTTTAATTAGTCATCACACATTTCCCTCATACTTTCAAAGTTTATTACTAGGTCCTTTCTAGTGAAATTCACATCTATAATTCTAAATCAAAGCATAAAAAATATCACACATGAGTTAACACACATTATAGGCAATAAAATAAATATTAAATTATTTTTATGCCTTGGTTTTGTGGTCCCGAAACCACATTTCGACTAGGGTCGTTTTAAGGCTGTTACATAAAGTGACGATAAAGAATAAATATCCGCTACCGCGTATTGATGATTTGTTTGATCAACTAAAGGGAGCCTCAGTGTTTTCAAAGATAGATTTGAGATCGGGTATTACCAGTTGTGAATTCGAGATTCGGATATACCCAAAGCGCTTTCGAAGCGAGATACGGCCACTACGAGTTCTTAGTGATGCCGCTTGGGCTCACTAATGCCCTGCGGTATTTATGGATTTGATGAATCGGATCTTGAGACGATTTGGACGGTTCGTAGTTGTGTTCATTGACGACATCTTGGTCTATTCAAGAGATGAGACCGAACATCCGAGCACACGAGATTAGTGTTGCAAATTTTACGGATAAGCGGTTATATGCTAAGTTCGATGAAGTGTGAGTTCGGTTAAGAGGTTAGCTTCTTGGGCCATGTGGTATCTGATCGGTATTCGAGTTGACCCGAGCAAAATTTCAGCCATACTTAATCGGAAGCCTCAGAAATATTATTGAGGTTCGAGACTTTTGGGACTCATGCGGTTACTACCGACGGTTTGTAGAAGGTTTCTCGATGATAGCCACACCTATGACGAAGCTACTTCAAAAAGATATTAAGTTCGAATGGACAGGAAAATGTCAGAAAAGTTTTGATCAACTGAAAACTTATTTGACTGAAGCCCCAATTTTAGTGCAGCCCGAATCAGGCAAAGAGTTTGTCATCTATAGTGACGCCTCCCTACTTGGGTTAGGCTGCGTGTTGATGCAAGAAGGTCAAGTTGTGGCCTATGCGTCGAGACAATTAAAGCCACAGGAGAAAAATTATCCGACCCATGATCTCGAATTAGCTGCCATCGTATTCGCCTTGAAAATATGGCGACATTACTTATTTGGTGAGAAGTGCCATGTATTTTCGGATCACAAAAATCTCAAATATTTGATGACTCAAAGAGACTTAAATCTGCGACAAAGACGTTGGCTTGAGTTGTTGAAAGATTATGAGCTTGTCATTGATCACCACCCGGGAAAGGCTAATGTGGTTGCGGATGCCTTAAGCCGGAAATTACTGTTTGCTTTACGAGCGATGAATGTACACTTGTCTGTTCTACCCGACAATATGTTAGTAGCTGAATTAAAGGCCAAACCATTATTGATTCATCAAATTCGTGAAGCTCAGAAAGTCAACGATGAATTGGTTGCAAAACGGGCTAAATGTGTTCCGAATATGGAATTCGAATTTCAAATTGATGATGACGATTGTTTGAGGTTCAGAAGTCGGTTGTGTGTTCCAAGAAATTCAGAACTCATTTCGATGATTCTGAATGAAGCCCATTGTAGCCGAATGTCAATTCACCCAGGGAGTACGAAAATGTACAACGATCTAAGACACCAGTTTTGGTGGCATGGTATGAAACGAGACATTTTCGATTTTTTTCGAAGTGTTTAATATGTCAGCAAGTAAAGGCGGAACATCAAGTGCCTACGGGTTTACTCCAGTCAATCATGGTACCTGAATGGAAATGGGATCGAGTTACGATGGATTTCGTATCTGGGTTGCCATTATTGGCAAGTAAGAAAGATGCGATTTGGGTTGTTGTGGATAGACTGACTAAGTCGGATCACTTTATCCCCGTACGTACGGATTTTTCATTGGATAAACTAGCTGAATTGTATATTTCTCAGATTGTGAGATTACACGGGGTACCTATTTCTATCATGTCGGATAGAGATCCGTGATTCACCTCGCGATTTTGGAAGAAATTGCAAGAAGCTTTGGGTACCAAGCTGCATTTTAGCACAGCTTTTCATCCACAAATCGATGGTCAATCCGAGCGGATAATTCAGATACTTGAGGATATGTTGAGATGTTGCATCCTCGAGTTTAGTGGTTCATGGGAACGGTATTTACCTTTGATTGAATTAAACACAACAATAGTTTTCAATCAAGTATTAAGATGGCACCTTACGAGGCCTTGTGCGGTGTAAATGCCGTACACCATTGTTTTGGACCGAGCTCGGTGAAAGTAAAATTTTTGGAGTGGATTTGATTAAAGATGCTGAACAGAAAGTAAGAATAATTTGTGAAAGTGTGAAGGCAGCATCAGATCGTCAGAAGTCGTATGTGGATTTAAAACGAAGAGATATTGAGTATCAAGTGGGAGACAAAGTGTTTCTTAAGGTCTCGCCTTGGAAAAAGATACTCAGATTTGGCCGTAAGGGCAAATTAAGTCCGAGATTCATTGGGCCGTATGAGATCTCCGAACGAGTTGGCCCAGTTGCATATAGGTTGCTTTTACCCCCTGAACTCGAAAGAATCCACAACTTTTTTCATGTTTCGATGCTTCAACGTTACAGATCCGATCCTTCGCACGTAATAAACCCCTCCGAGGTCGAAATTCAAGCTGATATGAGTTATGAGGAAGAACCGATTCGTATCCTAGCTCGTGAAGTGAAAGAGTTGCGAAACAAAAGGGTTCCGATAGTGAAAGTGTTATGGCTCAAACACGGGATCGAAGAAGCTACTTGGGAAACCAAGAACTCTATGAAAGAGCAATACCCAAACCTATTTACCGGTAAGATTTTCGGGGACAAAAATTTCTTAAGTGGGGGAGAGTTGTGACAGCCCTAAAGTGACCCTAGTCGGAAAGCAGTTTCGGGACCGCTAAACCGAGTCACCAAATTATTTGAATGTGATATTTATTGTCTAAAATATGTGATTATGAATGTGTGAAAGTTTTAGGCTTCGATTTAGTAAATTACATGTGAATTTAGTCAAAAGGACTTATGGGTGACATTTTTGAAATGTGATAGGCTAATCTACAAGGACCTAATAGTGCATGTAATCAAAAGGGGGGACTTGCATGTCAATTTTTCCCCCCTAATATGTAGTGGCTGGCCATGAGCATGGGTGGACAAGATGTTATGGTTAAAAACATGTCATAAACATGTTGGGGTAGTGCATTATGTAAGGATTAATAAAATAAAGAGCATGGGCAATAAAATATTAGTGTTAGTAGGATGAGAAACAAAAAAAAAAGAAAGGATGTGTGTGATTGTACCCCCCATTGCCGTGAGTTGAAGGGAAGAAAAATAAAAAAAAAAGTGTTCATCCTTTGGTTCATCCTTGCCTGAAAATTTTAAGGAGGAAGGAAGAAGAAAGGTTGAAGAGGTTCGGCCATACATGTAACTAGGCTAAGGTATGTTTGATGATGTTCCATGAGATGCATGCATGTTTTAGTTATTAGCTTGAGTTCTACCTAGCCCATGGTCTAAATCTTGCTATGTGATGGAAATGACACTCGGCCATGGATGCATCATTCTTGCTTGGTGTTGATGTTGTGTTGGTGAGATATCAAGTTATTTTTGTGACCAAGTTGAGATTTGAATTTTTGGAATGAGTAAGGTTTTCGGCTATGGTAAATATAAGGGTGATGGATGTTGTGTCATGCTAAATCTAGATGAACAATGTTAGCGCTTATATCTCGATATTCATGAGTTTCTTTCTTGGTTTTACCTCAAACCCATGAAGTATTTTAATTGGTGATGTTAGAGATTTCGTTCATGGGATTATAAGCTTGTTAGTTTTGATGGTGAAATTTATGCCTTGCAAGGGTAAATGGTGTCTTGATGCATTCGGCCATGGTAGAAAGTAGATGTGAAATGGTAGTAAGATGAAATGCAAAATGTTAGTATTTGATTACTAGTGTATAAATGCGTATTAGCCGAGTTTTGAATTTGAAACAAAACGAGATATAATCAATACAAGTAACCATTCTTGTAGGAAGTATTAAGCATATAATTAGCCTCAACATATACATGCATACTCGGCCACATGAGAAGATTAGTGTTGCATGCATTCGGTTAGAGGCAAGCATATTGATGCCTTTATCTTGGTTAGGACAATCGGCTAAAAGGGAGTGTGGGTTAATATGTTGAGTTGATGCATGGTTTCACATGTATGTGACTTTAATGTCTAATGTATAAATATGGGCTAAGTGCCTTGTGTTCCTCTTTTCGATGCTCAAATGATTAAATCAATTTATTTGTTTAATTAAGCTCAAGAGCAAAGGGGATCTAAATCCGATAAAAGGAAGAAAAAAGTGGTCGAATAGCCATCGAAATCGTTCGACAACATCCGAGGTAAGTTCTTGAGTAATAGAGCTTAAATTATGATTTGATTAGATCATGTTTTAAGCAAATCAAAATCATGCTCTTTGTGTGTGGCTATTGAGCCGAAATTCCAAGTGTGATAAGTGTCTTGTGTTTGAGTTTTGCTAATGAAAATGAAATACGAATGTGTCATGATTTATTGTTAAATGTGCATGGTTATTCGAATGATGTCCGGGCTAAGTCCTGAAGGCTTTGTGCTAAGTGACCTATCCGGACTAAGATCCGAAGGCATTTGTGCGAGTTACTAATTCCGGGATAAGCCCGAAGGCATTGGTGCGAGTTACTAAATCCGGGTTAAGTCCCGAAGGCATTTGTACGAGTTACTATAAACGGGCTTTGTCCCGAAAGCATTTGAACGAGTAGCTATATTAGGTTAAATTTCGAAGGTACGTGATTCGGGAATGAACGATCTTGCTGTAAAAGTTTCAGTTAATACGCTTGTAACATCCCAACATTGAGGTATGTTTCGTATGCGCTTTGAATTAGTTGCGCCCTTACAAATAAGTATTCGCTCAGTTGATAAATGAGCTACCGGCCTTTGGCTAAGTTGATCTTTGTGTATGAATATAAGGGTTGGTAATGTGAAGTAAGTATGATATTGAAAACTTGTGCATATGAAATTATCTGTTTAGCTACATGAATGCTATACTTTGGTTGTGTCTAAATTCTTTGCTCAAAACTTACTAAGCATTTAATGCTTACTCCGTTTCTTTGATTCTCTGCTTTATAGATTTTGGTTCTTCACTATCGGACTCGGATTTTGAAGTCGAAGTCGCCCACACTATCAAAGCTCCTTTTGGTATACTTTTGGTTGAACTTTGAAATGGCATGTATAGGACCACCCTTTTGTTGTTGGTCATGAACCCTTCGGTATTGTGTAAATTTGGATAGCCATGCAAAAATGGCTTAAATATACTTTGATCATAGCATTATAATCGTTTTGTATGATGTCCGTCGAGAGGTAAGGAAATGTTGGCAACGGTTAGCCATGGGAATGGTTATTCATGATCACTTTTGATATATGTATGACAAACTCTAGTTGATCCATGAAGGATCATGAAATAGGTAAAGTTTACCTTAAAAATAGATGCTGGCAGCAGCAGTGATGTGGATGTGAAAAATCACTTAAAATAGTAGGAATGGAATTAAATAGTGAATAAATTATTTAATCGAACCTTGATGAATGTATTTTCATAGGAAAGTAACGAAACGTTAATATGAACAGTATATTATGAGATGTTAAAGTTTTCGTGAGATAGGGACAGAACGGTTTCTAGATCCCTTGATCTGATTTTTGAAATTCATTATAAATTAACCAGAGACATTTAGAAGCCATGCCATATATTATAGATTCCTTTTTGAGTCTAGTTTCTATAGAAACAAACGGCATCAGTATTGAAGCCTTGTACAGGGAGATATCCAGGTCGTAATGCATGAAGGTCAGTGTAGTCGCACCCTGTAACAGGGGAGACTTTAACTAATAAACTGTACTAATTGGCCTGACCAAAAATTCTAGAAAAAAATCTGTAGATGGAAATATGAGTCTAGGTTCAGGGAAAAATTACAAAACTGATTTTCGAGTTTTGGAACTCAAGATATGATTTTTAAGGTGACAGTGACGCAGTTAGCCAACTGCCTGGAAATTTTTTTAAATGGACTGTGAAAATGAGTGGTTTAAGCCCGTTAACCCCTCGTGTCCTACTCCGGCAGCGGTCTCAGGTACGGGGTGTTACATTGTATGTTAATAATGCAACTATATCTTTATGATGTGTAATTGAGTTGATACGGTATAAATTGTCTTGATTTTGAATATGAGAATATACAATGAGAAATTTACATAGTAAAGACTTTCGTTGAACATTTGGAATAGACTTGGATATTTGTACCGTGGTAATGGGTGATACGTGTGCTAGTGTAGGATATGTCTGGGACATGCATCAACCACAACATGAGAGCCAGTGTAAGACACGTCTAGGACATGCATCAGGAGTGAGACGAGAGCTAGTGTAAGACATGTCTGAGACATGCATCTGTCTCATGATATAAAATCTAGTGTAAAACCTATCGAAGACATGGCGTCAGCTTGTGGTGTGTCAGCATAAGACCTGTCTGGGACATGACATCGACACCTATAGATGAGCACCAGTGTAAGACCTGTCTGGGACATGGCATTGGCCTCACTATATGAAAGCCAGTGTAAGACCATGTCTGGGAAATGGCGTCGGCATCTTAACCCATGTTAGAGTTATTGACTATTCGGTAGAATTCCGAATGGTTCAACAAAAGGTTTGTGATTTTTATCAAAATAAGAAAAGTTATGATCATGTGATGAGTGGTACAGGTACCTAATTGAAATGTAAGAGATATGGGCTTAATGTATGCAATATGAGTTGTATTGGATAGTGATG
This sequence comes from Gossypium arboreum, assembly GCF_025698485.1. Taxonomy (NCBI): domain Eukaryota; kingdom Viridiplantae; phylum Streptophyta; class Magnoliopsida; order Malvales; family Malvaceae; genus Gossypium; species Gossypium arboreum. Next base: position 48,343,638 of record NC_069077.1, read on the forward strand.
AGTAAGTTGTACTTACGTTTATTTATGGTATTCATAAATAAACTATGAAAGGTTATGAGCATATTGCCTTATGATAAGTAGTTGTTGTTTATTTTCATACAACTTACTGAGCTCTATGCTTACCTCATTTCCTTTCCATTTTCTTATAGTGTCGCCAAAGTAGCTCGAGGATCATTGCCTATGTCGGAGAAGTCAGCCACACTATCATCCGAAGCACTTGGTATAGTTAGATCTTTTATTTTGATTTTGGCATGTATAGTACCCTAACTTTTGAGTTTTGTGTTATTGTTAATTGGCCAAATGTGTTGGCTTACTTTAGCATTTGATTCATTTTGTATAAGGCCATAGAAAATGGCTAAAATTGAAAGTTTATATATGAATGCAAGATAGCCGTTCATGAATGTCAAATTATTGGCATGGTTCAATATAAGAAATGTATATAGGCCTTAGCTATGGTTGTTTGGTTGAGAAATCATATTAAGTTAGACTTTGATTTGTTGGTTGATGTTAGATTATGTTTCAGGGTAGTAAAAGCTTGTTAGATAGCCTTATATTGTCCACACGGGTAGACACACGGGTGTGTGTGTAGGCCGTGTGTGACACAAAATCAGCCCTATTGGCGTGTTATTCAGTCGTGTGTCCCCTGCATGTAAAATTTGCAAGTCAAAATGCATGGTAGGAAACACACGGGCAGAGACACGGCTGTGTGTCTCAACCGTGTGGAGGACACAGCCTCTAGCCACAGACGTGTGCCTTGGTCGTGTGCCCCTTATTGGATGCTGACATCAGAAATAGAATGTCAAGGGTTTTAGACACGGGCGTGTCATGGTCGTGTGAGGGACATGGGCTATAGACACGAGCATGTGTCACGCTGTGTGAAAACCCCTGTAAGTTTGAATTTAGAATTTAATTCACATAGGCTTGGGGCATGAGCGTGTCCCCTTGTGCTTAGACCGTGTGAACCACACGGGCCATCAGCACGGCCATGTCATAACAGTCACACGGGTGTGTTGCCCTTCCACACGAGCGTGTACCCTGTTTCAAGGGTCATCTTTATTAAGTTGGTTTAAGGACTCGAGTTGGTTTTGAATGGCTTCCAACGAATGTTTGAGGTCTCGTAGGCCCATATTAAGGAGTTTAAACAAAGTTCAATTTTTTTTTTTAAATTTGATCAAGTTTTGGTGACTCGAAAACATTTGAATGCATGTGTTTAAGTTTAGTAATGCCTCGTATTCCATCCCGATGTAAGGCAGAAGTGTTGGGGTGTTACATTTAGGGGTATTAGAGATATGGTTTAGTCGATTCTGGGACTAAGCTAGCATGAGTACGAGTCTAGCTATATACGCCATAATTGTATATTGATAGTGTGACAACTCTTGACGAGATAAATTGTGTTTTTTTATATAGTAAATGGATCCTGACGTAGCTACGGCTGATGACATGGAAAGTAATATGTTGGCTCCCACTGAAGGGACCGCGCTAGTAGATAGTGGGCCTGTGACAATGAGTCAGAGCGGAAGGGCTAGAGAGGCTTACCTCCATATGATGGACACTTGGTACATGGAGTTTGTTCGTGCAAATTCGAACACTCCACCTCTCCCACCTCCTCCAATTCCTCAGTATACCCTTGTAGCTCCGTAATGAGTGGATATGGTTAGAAGGGAGAAACCCCTAATAGATAAAATATGAAAGCAAGAGGCCGAGGAATTTTGGGCTAATATTGATGATGACCCAAAAAGAGCAGAGGTTTGGTTGGAAAATACCATTAGGGTATTTGATGAACTATCGTACACGCTTGAGGAGTGTGTGAAGTGGACAGTGTCACTCCTATGAGACTTAGCCTACCAATGGTGGAATACTCTCGTGTTTGTTGCATCGAGAGAGAGGATAACTTGAGAATTCTTCTTGGAAGAGTTCTGAAGTATATTAGCCAGAGGTTTATACACCAAAAAAGGAAAGAATTTTTTGAGTTGAAGCAAGGTCATAGGACGGTGACGGAGTAGAGCGTGAGTTTGTGAGACTCAGCAAATATGACAGGAGTGCGTATCTATAGAAGCCTTTATGTACAAGAAGTTTGAAGATGGTCTGAACGAAGATATCCGTATATTAGTTGGCATCTTAGAACTGAGGGAATTTGTGGTGCTCCTGGAGAGAGCATGTAAGGCAAAGGAATTGGCCAAAGAGAAGAGAAAAGCTGACATCGAGTCCCGAGACTCAAGGAAAAGACAGATGAGGAAATCATAGTAGACCTCATCTAAAAGAGTGAAAGAGTTTTTTACCCGATCAAACGCTTCAGTAGGGTTCCCGACCAAGGGCAAGAACAAGCAGCACACGACGTCTAAAGCTCAAACCACTTATATCGCTAGTGTTGGTAGTGCTCGGCCAAATAGGCCAGAGTGCTCAAAATATGGTAGGCGTCGTTTCAACCAGTGCTGAGGGAATGAGAGGGGTTGCTTCAAATGTGGATCACTAGACCACTTCATTCGGAACTGCCCAAAATTAGATGAAAAAAAGAAAAAAGCAAGAGATGAGGGTGAATAGTGCTCATTCGAGGGGTAGACCACAGAAGAACTCAGGTAGTGGAACTAGCAGTAGAGGTGCTCCTAGAGATTTAGCTGTGAGGTTCGAGGGTCGAGCGCTTGCAAGAACTTATGCCATTCATGCTCGCGAAAAGGCATCTTCACCAGATGTGATTACAGGTACTTTTTCTCTTCACGATATTTCTGTTGTTGCCTTAATTGATCGAGGGTCTACCCATTCTTATGTTTGCATGAAATTAGTACCAAGTATGAATATGCCAATCGAGTCTACAGAACTTGTAGTAAAGGTGTCAAACCCATTAGGCAAGCATGTGTTAGTTGACAAAATATGTAGAAACTGTCCTTTGATGGTTAAAGGTCATGTTTTCCTACTAACCTCATGCTGCTACCGTTTGATGAATTTGATTTAATCCTCGGTATAAATTGGTTGACTTCTCATGGTGTCATAGTGGATTGTGGAAGAAAAGTTATCGAGTTGAAATGTGCAGACATGAATGTTCTTCGGGTTGAACTAGATGAATCGGATAGCTCACCTATAGTAATATCGTTTATGATTGAGGAAAGATATTTAAGAAAAGGGTCTGAAGCTTATCTCACTTTTTTATTGAACACTCAAGCGTCTGAATTGAAGATTGAATCAGTACCAGTGGTATGTGAGTTGATAGATATGTTTCCATAGGAATTACCCGGACTGCCTATAGTGAGGCAAGTTGAATTTGGAATTGAGTTAGTCCCTAGTACGGCACCCATCTCGATTGCTCCGTATAGGATGGCCCCTATAGAGTTAAAAGAGTTGAAGGTTCAACTACAAGAGTTAACTGACAGGGGATTTGCGAGGCCGAGTTTTTCTCCGTGGGGTGTCCCAGTGGTATTTATGAAGAAAAAGATGGATCGATGAGATTGTGCATAGACTACCGACAGCTCAACAAAGTGATTGTAAAGAACAAGTATCCCTTGCCAAGGATCGATGATTTTTTCGATCAGTTGAAGAGAGCCACATGTTTTCTAAGATTGACTTAAGGTCTGACTACTACCAGCTAAGGGTTAAGGAGCAAGGTGTACCGAAAATCGCATTTAGGATGAGGTATGGGCACTATGAGTTTCTTGTTATGCTCTTCAGTTTACTAAATGCCCATGCGGTGTTTATGGATTTAATGAACCGCATTTTTCGGCCGTATTTGGATAAGTTCGTGGTGGTCTTTATCGACGACATACTAATTTACTCACGTGATAAGAGTGAGCACGCGGAGCATCTGAGAATAGTTTTACAAATCTTAAGAGATAAGTAGTTATATGCCAAGTTTGGTAAGAGTGAATTTTGGCTTAAAGAGGTTGGATTCCTAGGACACATCGTGTTGGGAAATGGGAGTAGAGTTGACCCGAGTAAGATCTCGGCTATTATTGAGTGGAAACCGCCGAGGAATGTGTCAAAGATCAGAAGCTTTTTGGGCTTAGCTGGGTACTACAGAAAATTTGTTAAAGTATTCTCAATGATAGCTACCCCTATGATTAGACTACTACAAAAAGAGGTCAAGTTCGAATGGAATGATAAGTGCCAACAGAGTTTTAAGAAACTAAAGGATTTGTTGACCAAAGCCCTAGTTTTAGTGCAACTGGAACCGAGAAAAGTGTTTGTAGTGTATAGTGATGCATCCTTGAATGGGTTAGGGTGCGTTCTCATGCAAGAAGGCAAGGTAATAGCCTATGCCTTGAGACAGCTAAAGCCACAAGAGAAGAACTACCTGACGCACTATTTAGAGTTGGTCGCCATTATGTTCGCCTGAAAATTTGGAGGCACCATTTCTATGGTGAGAGATGCTGAGTGTTCACTGACCATAAGAGTCTAAAGTATTTGATGACTCAGAAGAAGCTAAATTTATGGCAACGAAGGTATTTGGAGTTGATAAAGGATTACGAGTTGGTGATTGAGTACCACCCCGGAAAGGCGAATGTAGTAGCAGATGCTTTGAGTATGAAATCATTGTTCGCCTTGAGGGTTATGAATATTTGTTGACCGTGATTGATGATATCTCGATTCTAGCTGAGATGAGATCTAAACCTACGTTCCTTCAAGAGATTTGTGATGCTCAGAAAAGTGATAAGGATTTGCAAGCTAAGATGGCTCAGTGTGAGATGGGAAATGAATCAGAATTTCGTATTGGTGCTGACGGTTGTATGATATACCGAGACAAAATTTGTGTACCCAAGGGTAATGAGCTCATTTAGAGTGGTTGTTTGTCTATCCATCCAGGTAGTGTAAAAATGTCCAATGACTTGAAGGAAATGTACTGGTGGTCGGGAATGAAAAAAGATATTTCAGAGTTCATTTCTAAGTGTCTAATTTGTCAACAAGTGAAAGCCAAACACCAAGTACCTTCAAGTTTACTTCAGCCTATCATGGTTCCTAAGTGGAAGTGGGATCGAATTTCTATGGACTTTGTGACGGGTTTACTGGTAACCCTGAGGAAGAAAGATGCCGTGTGGGTTGTGTTTGATCGACTGACAAAGTCGGCTCACTTTATCCATATATGTACAGACTTCTCACTTGATAAGCTAGCCGACTTGTACATTTCTGAAATTATAAGACTTCATGGAGTGCCCTTGTTGATTATTTCAGATAGAGACTCGAGGTTTACCTCAAGGTTTTGGAAGAAGTTACAAGAGTATTTTGGAACAAAGTTGAACTTTAGCACAACTTTCCACCCACAAACTAACGGTTAGTCGGAAAGAGTAATTCAGATATTAGAAGACATGTTACGATGTTGTGTTCTTGAGTTTTAAGGCAGTTGGGAAAGGTATTTACCGCTGGTCGAATTTTCCTGTAACAACAGTTATCAGTCAAGTCTGAAAATGGTGCCTTATGAGGCTTTGTACGGGTGTAAGTATCGATCACCCTCGTATTGGACCGATCTGAGAGAGAATCAGATACACAGGGTTGACTTAATTAAAGAGATTGAAGAGAAAGTTAAGGTGATTCGTGACTGTTTGAAGGCTGCTTCAGATAGACAGAAATCATACGTGGATTTAAAATGGATAGAGATCGAGTTTCAAGTCGAGGATAAAGTGTTCTTGAAAGTAACCCTGGGGAAGAAGGTTTTTCGATTCGGAAGGGAAGGCAAATTAAGTCCACGGTTTATTGGACCTTATGAGGTGATTGAGAGAATTGGACTGGTAGCATACCGATTAGCGTTGCCATCAGAGTTAGAAAAGATACACAATGTATTCCATGTGTCTATGTTATGTTGCTACCGTTCGGGCCAATCGCATGTGATCTCACCGGCAGAGGTTGAGATTAGCTCGGACATGACTTATGGCGACGAGTCGGTTGAGATTTTGGCTCGGGAAGTAAAACAATTGAGGAATAAGAGTATTGCACTTGTTAAAGTATTATGGCATAGACATGGAGTCGAAGAAGCCACATGCGAACTTGAGGAGACCATGAGAGACCAATACCTGAATCTATTCGCCGGTAAGATTTTCGGGGACAAAAATCCCTAAGGGGGAGAATTATAACAACCCAATTTTGGGCCTAGTCAGAATAGTGGTTTTAGGACCAATAATCCGAGGTCAGAGAAATTATTTTTAATATTAATTTTATGTGTGATAGCATATTTATAAGGGTGCATGAAAATTTTGGTGATTTAATTTTAGCGTTTGTGAGCTTAATTGCAAAAAAGGACTAAATCGCATAAAGTGCAAAAGTCCTATTTTGATAGCTAAGGGTGTCAAATAGCTTGAGAACCTAAATCGGGGGTATTTAAAGGGAAATTAGACCATTTAAAGAGGCATGGCCGGCCATAGAGACAAAGATGGTCAAAAAGTCAAAATTTGGTGGGTTTGGTGACTAAATTGACTAAAATAAAAATAAAATAAAGAGAAAAGATATCATCTTTTTCCCTATCTCCTTTTCCACCAAAAATTCAAACATTGTAGGGGTTTTTGAGCTTAAAAAATTTTAGCCACTTTTTGTAACACCCCTTACCCGTATTTGATGCCAAGATAGGGTTTGAGGCATTACCGGACTTAAACGTACACCATTTCATAAAATCGAGCCATAAAATTTCATTTAAATTAAAAACACTCCATCACATGCATAATGTCCCTTACGCAAGCTACCGAGGCTCAAACATGCATTAAAGGTAGTTTGGGACTAAACCGAGAACTTTGGAAAGTTTTTGAAAAACCTAGGAAAATTTTTAATGAAACATGGTCACACACCTGTGTGGACACAGGGACACACCCGTGTGTTTTCAACACGCCCATGTCCTCAGGCCATGTAACTCTCTGTTTATGATGTCAGCAAAACAAATTGAACCACACGGCCAGGCCACAAGCCCGTGTGCTAGGCCGTGTCTTCCACACAGCTGAGACACATGCCCATTTCTTTGCCCGTGCGGCTAACACTTAGGCTATTTACCAAGCTTTTTATGTTACCTATAAATCTTCACATCTTTATAAACATCAAGGACACACATCATTACATCATTTTAATGATTTAGTATCTCGTAATACGACACATTCATAACATTAACATCGTTATGCACATATTTCACACACTCACATAACGTCAAGTCAAGACACAACAATACATATTCACTTGCCCCGACAAATGACGACGACTTTTACTTTTGGGCTGTGGTTGCCAACCAATCCATTAAACATCCATGTTCAAACATTATCAAACCATTTCTATATTACACATTTAATTCATGACTATGACCATCTCGAATGGTCATAAAGCATGCATCCAATTCACATGTCATATTACCAACCATGCACGGCAAACAACCACAACATCATCACATCATATGCATGAAGATATAGCATAGATAGAAAGGTTTACCAACCATAATCAATATGAGCCAGAAAATTTGGCTACTCACAATAACACATATCATAAAGATAAGTCACTATACATGCCACTCACTTAAAAATGTTTAACATAGGTACTAATACTCCAAGGGTGATGGCTTGATAGTGTGATGCTACCTATGATGATCTCCAACCCCGAGCTAACCTGACAGCACTAAAGAAAAGGGAAAGGAAGGGAGTAAGCTTTATAGCTTAGTAGGACCGTATGAAAATAATAAGCAATTTATCAACTTGCTTTTCAAGATAATACAACCATAGTTGTACTTTTACTTATATTCAGATCATGTTATTTCCTCGAATCATAGTCACTTAATTATTTATATCTTCTTACCATAAAATTTTCAGAATTTTTGGTTTATCTAATCAGTACATTTTATTCTTTAAATTCACCCCTTTTATGATTTCTGATAGTTCCGACCCTTACTGACTAAAAATTAATTTTCTCATAATCCGGGACTAAGATGATTTTCTCGTCTATTTCTTTTGAAGGTAGACTCATTAAGAATTCTAGGAATATAAATTATAACCCATAACTATTTTTTTTTATAATTTTCAATGATTTTCTATAATCATAATATGAGATTTCAAAATTCATTCTGACTCTGCCCCACAACAATTTAAATATCTCATAATATGAAATTATTTTGCTTACTTTGTTTCTTTTATAAGAAACTAGACTCAATAAGCTTCAATTCCATATTTTATTCAATCTCTAACCCACTTTCTATTATTTTTGGCAGATTTTCAAATTAGGACTATCGCTGCTGTCTAAAATTGTTTTAATGCAATTTAATGATCACTAAGTTTATAACACCTTTGCAAATCATTTCTACCATCATGGTAAAAATACATATTCATACATCATAAGCATGAACCGATAATCCCAAGGTCATCATAACATGACATAATAAACATGAATTTACATATCATTCAAACCTCTTTAACTTACTATTCACATATTCTCATTCTTGCCAAAAACAACATGTATCAAGGCCATTACACATGAGTTTAGTGTACATGCCTGTACGACATGAAACGTAACTTACAACTATTCTCACCATTGATTTACCTTAATGGGACCATTGCCAAATCATACCTCGAATTACCCGTTGAACACTCGGAATACTATTGGATACACGGAAACGTTGCACATAATTGCCATATACGCAACTAGAACCAACTATTAACGCGCAAAATATGTAGCCAAAGCTATCACATATTATGTAATGCCCATATTTGAACTACTCACGGGTCTGTACACAAAGTCAGCACTCGGCCCCTAAAGCATTTTCATGCATTGCCCACTCATTGAGCTACTCACGGGTCTGTACGCAAAGTTAGTACCTAGACCCACATTACATAAATCACTTATCCCATGAACTCAGACCACAACTTACGAGTTTACATCGCATTGTTTCTCATGACATATCACGTGTATCCTAGACTATTCTGAAGGTTCAAGCGGGATTTCTTGCTTAACACATTGTCGTCGCCCTTACTCGTAATGTCATTTAAACTTCAAACATATATTTTGTACTTTCATGATAATCAAATAAGCATATATGTATAGTCTTGATAACAATAAAACATCTCAATACTCATTTTAACAAAATATTAACATTTGGCATCACTTTCTCATACATAATATCACCAACATATAACTTGATAAGTCGTAATTTATACATATTTTATCCCATGCTTAAGCACATTTTTGGATGAATTATCATTAGATTTGTCGAATTTGATGCTCCTAATCCTTTAATTTCATGTTTTATACTTAGGTGAGCATAGGAGAGTAAAAAGAGTGAGAAACGGGCCAAAAACAGAGAAAATGGGTCAACGTGGGAAATCAACACAGCCTAGACTTGTCCATACGGGTAGACCACACGCCCGTGTCTATTCAACAAACTCTAACACTGCCTAAGCCACCTCACATGGGCATGTCACACGGCCGTGTCCCTGTCAATCCCAAGTCTTGTTCTATTCAGAAAATGCCACCTTTGAGGGTTTGGAGGCATTCTAAAGCCTATATAAACACCCTAGAAGGGAACCTAGAAGACACACGAAGTAGGAGGCAAGGAATTACTCGAAGAAAGTCGATTGATCCATCTTAGAAGCCGGATTCTCCTTCAAGACTGAAGATCTCCCTTCAATTTCCTTCGGGGGTTTTTGGGTTTTCTTTATGTTTTGTTATCATTATTCTTCTGAGATGTTTTCTTTTACACATATGAACTAAATCCCCTAAATACCTAAGGGGGATGAAACCTAAGACGGATCTTGTTATTATTTTCTGAATTATATGATAAATACTTGATTTGTTCTTAATTATGTGTTCATAATTCTTGCTTTAATATTCCAGGATATTCATTCGAGTATTGATGTGCTTATTCAGAAGAGCAAAAAGTCCCTGTCTAAGAGTAGATCTAGCATAATTAAGTGAAGTTGATTGCACCCCTAGACATAGGGCGACATAAATTTGCCAGAGTAGGGTCAAACCTAATAAGGGAATCCATAGATCGAGTTAATGCAACACTAGGGGTTTTAATTAGAAAGAGATTTCAATTAATCAATGTAGGGTTAGACGTTGTTTGTAACACCCCAAAACCCGGTCCCGACATTATGGCCGAATCTGACGTGCCACATTGGAGTTGAAAACCCACGTTCCGTTTTATTGTTTTAAAACCATATATTTTGTTGAGTTAACAAAGTGTATAGAAGCTGGGCACCAGGTAGGTATCTGAGACAGAGGAGGTGAGCCATGAAGGCTACTTAAGTACCAAGCTCTTTGATTCGATCCAATCCTAGACATGCCCACAACCATAGCCACACTTTGTTATATCGAGTTTAAATTTGTTTAAGTGGACGTCTTTGATAAATCGATTAATCATGGTGTTGAGATATTTTGAAAATAAGTATCGCTTTGAAAACACGTCCTAAGTCTAGCCCATTTGAACAATTATCAACCAGGTTTGAAGTTATTAAAAATAAAATAATCCCGAGAAGAAATAAAAGAAAAGTTAAAAATGGCCTTATTACAACCCAAAAATAAATAATAATTAAAGGAAATTAAATGAAAACCAACACTTATTTAAAGGTCCAAAAGTAATCACCGTGGCCACTCTGAATCCCCTCCGGCCCAAGTCCCCACATCAAGGCTCACCTGCAAGGTTAAGGAAAGGGGGTGAATTTGGCAACTCAGTGTGCAACAAGCCCCTTTCAGAGCCCAAAACAATGACAGCCTATTGGGTCTAAGCCCAAATCCAATCTCAAGCATGTACTGGGCCATAGCCCTTTTCATATTTCATATTTCATAACACTGGGCCGAAGCCTTTTGAAATTTCATATTACTGGGCCGAAGCCTTTACTGTACGGTGTGGCCCATAGGCCCATTTCAATATCACATATAATGTCAATGAAAGAATGCAAGCCCAATTGGGAAGACTACTCAACCCACCATCCGCTACTCTCCACCCGTACCAACCAGCACACCATGTGGGGATTAACTCGACCCACCCCACCATAACTCTCCACTGGCAGCATAGCTGCTTTATCATATATCTGGAGGCCTAGCCTCTTTTAATAACTGGGGAAAAAGCCCTTTTAATTACTGGGGCATAAGCCCTTTAATAACTGGGGCATAAGCCCTTTAATAACTGGGGCACAAGCCCTTTAATAACTGGGGCATAAGCCCTTATTCACTTCCTCCATTCATATAAAAACCCAACCCAATGCCTTTATGATTACATCACGTGCATACCATACATATCATGTGCATATCATACATGTCATGTGCATATCATACATACCATGTTTATCAAAATCCCATGTATTAAATTCATACATAAACCCTAGGGGTATAATAGTCATTTTTACCTAGGGGCAAAACGGTCATTTTCATGTTATAAGGGTAATCTTGTAATTTTACCAAAAATTAGGGTTTCCATGTTCATTAACGGTTACTAACAATTCATGGGTACAAACAAGTGATTACGCCCATTTTTAGCGAAATCGAGTTATTGGGCCTAAAACCCTAATGGGCCCTACTTAGCCAATTTCGTCATCTAGACCCATTTAGCCTATATCCACAACAAGATAATGGTCTTAACATGCAATTTAATAGATTTCCATTTTCTACCAATTTTACCCAAATGGGCCCGAAAGCCTATTGGGCCCTATTGCAGACCCTCGAGGCCCAACTTACCGAGAATGCCAAAAATCACGTTCTTACCATTTCCAATGTTCCTGATCATCATCTCAATGAATCTAACTAACTAATGAGCGTTCGCTTGCTCACGAGTCCTCGAAATGCCGAATTTGGCATTTCGCTTTTCGCATTTATCGCTTTAAGCTTATGAAAAGGGTTCGTTACACACATTTGGCGATATTCCTCGACGAGATCTCCTACACGATTTCTCCTATAATCCATCGTTAATAATCAGCTTCCCATAATTGAACTAAACCAAAAATCATCTAATATTAATACTTACACATTCGGCCACCATCCATAATGGCCTTAGGAATCTTACCTTTGTCGCGATTGATGACTAGGTCTAGCCACTCTGGAGATCCAAGCTACTCCAAGTCGACACTACACCTTGCTGCTCCTCCACTAAATAAACCACAAAAATATTAAAAGAAGATCCCATAAGGCCTATACCCATATTCGCCATCTCTCTAAACTAGAGGGGTTTCGGCTTTTGGCCAAAAGTTACTCTAGGAATTGTTTAGAGTTCGAGTACTTACCACAGTCTTACTCCTCTTGAATCCGGATGCCTAAAAGGTAAAGGAATTGAACGCCAAAAATTGAAAAGGAAAGAAAAGGTTGCTGGTCATAAAGAATCAGCACCCCCTATCTTCACTGATTTCGGCTTTTGCGGTATTTCGACAGAAGTAGAGATTAAGGAAAGAAATAATAAATGAGTAGAGGAAAGTAATGGGCTGGTTTTTGAAAAAGAAAAGGGAGAAAAGATGAGAGGAAAGATGGAAGATTTGGCTAGGGAAGAAGAAAGAAGAGAAAAACTAAACCACAAGAGAAAATGGCACAGCTAAGACCCTAATGCCGAAATTGCTAACCTAATACCCCTCTGCCGAAATCCCCTCTCTAATCCCTTCCAATCGGCTAAGCTCTATCCCTTTCTAAAATCACTAAAATCTCTCCACTTATCCCTTCTTAATCCATGCATCTTGACTATTTTAAACTCTCTCCCATAGAGTTCCATCCAGCTTTGAACTCTAGCATGCACAAGCATAAAAATAACATTACCTTTGCCATTCCAGGGAATTGAACCCAGGTCTTCCTCTATGCTCCACACGCCACTTTTTTTGGAGCTTAGTGGCGTCACCCTTGCCACTTTACCAAGGCTCTTTTTGTGATACACTTTACCCATAACTCTATATAAGGGCACCTCGCCAGAACCCCTAACTCCTAAGTACAAAATTTAAAAAATTTCTACCGGGTTTAGGCCAACTCATGGGCCTTCCATAAGCCCATTTACATACCCAAATTATGAATTCCATAATCATATACCAAATTTTAGAAACTTACTTAAAATATCAAGAATCGCAAAAAACCCGAAAATCAGGATGTTACAATTCTACCCTCCTTAAAGAAATTTCAGCCTCGAAATTTACCTTATCCAAACAGTTGAGGGTACTACTGACGCATTGCCTCTTCGGTCTCCCAAGTAGCTTCTTCCTTGCCATGGTTCATCTAAAGTACCTTCACTAATGGGACTGACCTCCTTCTCAACACCTTGACATCGCAATCAAGTATTTGCACCGGTTCCTCTTCAAAGGTCAAATCCGACCGTACCTTGATTTCTGTAATTGGCATGATATGAGTTGGGTCAGAATGATAACGCCTTAGCATGGACACATGGAAAACGTCGTGAATGCGATCCAGTTCTGGAGGTAACTCTAGTTGATAAGCCACCGGCCCTATCCGCTTAATGATTCGGTAAGGCCCAATAAACCGTGGGCTCAACTTACCCTTCTTGCCAAATTTCAAAATCTTCTTCCAAGGTAAAACTTTCAAAAAGACCATGTCCCCTACTGCATATTCAATATCCTTACGCTTCAGATCGGCATAAGACTTTTGTCGATTCGCCGCCTCTTTTAGCTGATTCCTGATCACCTTAATCTTGTCTTCAGTATCTGCTACCAACTCTGGTCAAAGTATTTGCCTTTCCCCCAATTCTGCCCAACAAGTAGGCGCACGACACCTTTGCCCATATAGTGCCTCATATGGAGCCATCTGAATACTTGCTTGGTAACTGTTGTTATACGCGAACTCCACCAACGGCAAATGGTCCTCCTAGCTGCCTCTAAACTCAATAACACAACCCCTCAACATATCCTCTAAAATCTGAATAACCCTCTCTGACTGCCCATCCGACTGAGGATGAAAAGCCATACAGAAATCCAATCGCGTTCCCAATGCCTCATGCAACTTCTGCCAAAACCGAGATGTAAACCTTGGGTCTCGGTCTGAAATTATCGACGCTGGCACCCCATGCAACCGTACTATTTTCGCCACATACAATTTGGCCAACTTCTGAAGTGAGTAATCGGTTCGGACAGGTATGAAATGAGTAGATTTCGTGAGTCTATCCACAATCACCCACACTAAATCCTTCTTAGAAGGTCTCAACGGCAATCCACTTACAAAGTCTATAGTTACCCTTTCCCACTTCCAAAGTGGTATCTTTACCGGCTGTAACAATCCCGAAGGTAGTTGATGCTCAGCCTTCACTTGTTGACATGTCAAACATCTTCTTACAAATTCGGTCACTTCTCGCTTAAGCCCAGGGCACCAATATTGCTCTCGCAAGTCGCGATACAACTTACTCCCTCCTGGATGCATAGCACAAGGTCCATTATGTGCCTCTTTCAAAATCATCAATCTCAAATCGGAGTTCTTCGGTATACAAATTCTCCCTCAAAAACAAAGAACTCCCTCACTATTTAACCCAAAGTCTGGATTCTCCCCCTTCTCAACTTGCTGAAACCGAGAAACCAACGACTCGTCCTCCAACTGTTGCTTCTTAACCTGTTCTACCCAAGTCAGTCTCACTTGTAACTCTGCCAACAAGCTTCCGTCGTCATACAAACTTAGACGAGCAAACATCGCCTTTAATTCCGCCACAGCCCTTCGACTTAGCGCATCAGCCTTTCCCTGGATGGTACTCAATCGAATAGTCATAGTCCTTTAACAACTCTATCCACCTTCGCTGCCTAAGATTCACCTCCTTTTAAGTCAGCAAGTACTTAAGACTCTTGTGATCCGTATAGATGATGCATTTCTCTCTATACAGGTAATACCTCCTTATCTTAAGTGCAAAGATTACTGCTGCCAATTCCAAGTCATGCGTAGGGTAGTTCACCTCGTGCGGCTTAAGCTGTCGTGAAGCATAAGTGACCACTTTACCCTCTTGCATCAACAGGCAGCCCAAACCTACATGTGACGCATCACTGTACACAGTGAAATCCTTATCAGACTCTGGCTGAATCAACACTGGCGCTTCCGTCAAAACCTTCTTCAACTTCTCAAAAGCCTCTTGCTGCTTATTTTTCTAGACAAAAGGTGCTCCCCTCCTTATAAGTTTTGTTAACGGTGCTGCCAACACAGAAAACCCTTCCACGAATCTCCGATAATAACCTGCCAACCCCAGAAAACTTCGAATCTCTGTTACCGACTTTGGTGGCTTCCATTCCAGAATTGCTTCAATCTTTCGAGGGTCCACCTTGAACCCCTCGGCAGATACAACATGCCCCAAGAAGGTAACTTCCTTCAGCCAAAACTCGCACTTACTAAACTTTGCATAAAGTTACTTCTCCCTTAACACTTGCAGCACTACACAAAGATGCTCATCATGCTTCTCTTCAGTTTTTGAATACACCAAGATATCGTCAATAAAAACAACTACGAACTGATACAAGTATGGTTGGAACACCCGATTCATCAAATCCATGAATGCCACCGGTGCATTAGTCAGTCCAAAAGGCATTACCAGAAACTTGTAATGACTGTATCGAGTCCTGAACGTCGTCTTATAAATATCCCCCTCTTTAACTCTTAATTGATGATACCCTGACCGAAGGTCGATCTTAGAAAATACCGAAGCTCCTTTTAATTGGTCGAACAGATCGTTGATTCTTGGTAACGGGTACTTGTTCTTGATTGTCAGTTTATTCAACTGCCGATAGTCAATACACATTCACATAGTCCCATCTTTCTTCTTTACTAATAGTACCGGTGCCCCCCACGGGGAAACACTTGGTCTTATAAACCCTCTATCCAACAGCTCTTAAATCTGAGCTTTCAATTCTACCAACTCCTTTGGTGCCATCCGATAAGGCGCAATAGACACAGGAGCTGTTCCAAGTAGTAAGTCGATTCCAAACTAGACTTCTCTGTTCGGGGGTAATCCAGGAAGTTCATCTGGGAATACATCCTGAAATTCCCTAATAGTCCTAACCGACTCTACCATTATCTCCTCAAGTCCCGTTTGACTTACAAGGGCCAAGTACGCCTCACAACCTTTCCGAATCAACTTCTCGGCTCTTAACGCCGAAACAACATTGGACAAATAATCCCTTTGTTCCCCTATGACCATTATCTCCTCATCTTCAGCAGTTCATAGTACCATCCTCTTTGCAGCACAATCCAACGTCGCCTTGTGCTTAGCTAACCAGTCCATACCCAAGATAAGATCAAAATCCCCAAAGGGCAGCTCCATCAAGTCTCCTTCAAAAATTTTATCTTGTGTCACTAATAGTACTGCCCTAAAAAGTTTATCTACCTTAACCGAATGTCCCAATGGTCTTATCACCGATACCCCACTCACAGTCTCCTCAGGAAGCACATCCAAAGCCCCAGATACATCACAAGCAGCATACGAGTGAGTGGAACCTACATCAATCAAAGCAGTGTAAGGCATGCTATGAATGAAGAACGTACCAGTTATAACATCAGGAGTGTCACCCTCCTCACGATGTCGTGCAGCATAAACCAACGCCAGTTTTCGAGCTTCAGTGTGTCCAGCACCTCTGCCAGGTGCCCCATATCCTCGTCCATTACCATTTCCACCTCTACCTTGCCCATGACCCCTCTGTGGTGGTGGTCCTCCTCGTCGTGGTTGGACATCCCTTTGCTCTGCAGCTAGCTCCTGAGCTGTCCTTCGAGGACACTCTCTGAACTTATGCTCCTTAGACCCACATCGAAAACATGCTCCAGTTCGTTTCCAGCACTCCCTCATATGCACCTTACCACAGTCCCTACAAGCCTACGGTCTATAAGTATTTACTGGAACTGCTCGAACCGGTTCCTCCATCCTTACTCTTTTAACATTTCGATTCATGGCACTTGAGGGTCTAAAATCCCTCTTAAATCTGGGTCGATCCTTCTCACGATTCTGTCGCTTAGTCAGCTTCACCTCCTCGGCTATCTTAGCCTTCTCTACCAATGCAGCAAAACCAGGCTCCCTCTGTGGAGCTATCAATATCCTAAGCTCATCGCAGAGACCATCCTCAAATCGCACACTGCGCTCATATTCAGTTGCCACTATCCCACTAGCATATCAACTCAGCCTCAAAAATTCTGCCTCATACTCTGCTACAGTCTTATCACCTTGAGTCAGATTCAAGAATTCCTTCCGACGAGCATCCACATAGCTTGCCCCAACATACCTCCCTTTAAAAGCAGTTTTGAACAATTCCCAAGTTACTTGCTCAATTGGGGTACTCTCCTCACGGTGATCCACCATCGGTATGCCTCATCACGTAGCGATGACACGACTCCTTTCAGCTTTTGCTCCACTGAGCAGTCTAGATCGTCCATGATCCGTTCTGTTGCCACTAGCCAATATTCTGCCACATTTGGGACTACTCCAGATACACCCCTAAATACTTACGCCTGTTGGTCTTGAGTCGCTCGATATAGACCCCTATTCATCGTCCCAAGATTAGCTCCAAAGAACTCTTTCTAATACCCTTAACATGGCTTGGGACAAAGCGTCATCCACCACAGCCCGATCATAGGACCCAGTCTCCATTGCTGGTGGCACAGATGCCTCCTCAGCTGGCCTATGCCCTGAGGATGAAGATTCAGCTTGCACCCTTCCGCGACCACGTCCGCGGCCTCATCCACGAACTCCTCTTGTACTCATATTGACTTATCTGATTTACGAATTTTATGAAATTAGTATAATGTTCCACTGTTTATTAAGAAAAATGTCTTATGGAAATGTAGCAGTTCAAGAATTGTTTTTGTGTCGTTGTAGTCTAGCTACAGTCTCATTTCTACCGTTTCACAGTTTAACCCTATCATAGTAGAGTCTCAGCACTATTCATAATATCATATCATTATCATATATCGTAAAGAAAATATACTTACAGACTTGGTGCCGGGGATTCAGTGCGCCACTTCTTTCTACAATCCATTTAGAACTTGAAAACCATGTTTTTGATCACCGAAAATAGAAATTTGAAAACTGGTACCTTTTTTTAACATATATTCTCCGCAAAACATCTTTAAAATGAACTTTTCAAAAACCATTTCCAAAAATACCCTTCTTAGGCCTAAACTTTCGAAAAATTTTCGGACCCGATCCACAGCCGAGTTGTTGCAACCTAGGCTCTGATACCACTAAATGTAACACCCCAAAACCTGGCCCA
Organism: Gossypium arboreum; assembly: GCF_025698485.1. Taxonomy (NCBI): domain Eukaryota; kingdom Viridiplantae; phylum Streptophyta; class Magnoliopsida; order Malvales; family Malvaceae; genus Gossypium; species Gossypium arboreum. Next base: position 48,361,724 of record NC_069077.1, read on the forward strand.
GATGTTATGGCCGAATCTGGCGTGCCAAATTGGAGTTGAAAACCCACGTTCCGTTTTATTATTTTAAAACCATATATTTTGTTGAGTTAACAAAGTGTATGGAAGCTGGGCACCAGGTAGGTATCCGAGACAGAGGAGGTGAGCCATGAAGGATGCTTAAGTACCAGGATCTTTGATTGGATCCAATCCTAGACATGCCTACAACCATAGCCACACTTTGTTATATCGAGTTTAAATTTGTTTAAGTGGACGTCTTTGATAAATCGATTAATCGTGGTGTTAAGATATTTTGAAAACAAGTATCGCTTTGAAAACACGTCCTAAGTCTAGCCCATTTGAACAATTATCAAACCTGGTTTGAAGTTATTAAAAATAAAATAATCCCGAGAAGAAATAAAAGAAAAGTTAAAAATGGCCTTATTACAACCCAAAAATAAATAATAATTAAAGGAAATTAAATGAAAACCAACGCTTATTTAAAGGTCCAAAAGTGATCACCGTGGCCACTCTGAATCCCCTCCAGCCCAAGTCCCCACATCAAGGCTCACCTGCAAGGTTAAGGAAAGGGGTGAGTTTGGAAACTCGGTGTGCAACAAGCCCTTTCAGAGCCCAAAACAATGATGACTGTTGGGTCCAAGCCCAAATCCAATCTCAAACATGTCTTGGGCCATAGCCCTTTTCATATTCATATTTCATAACCTTTGGGCGAAGCCTTTTCAAATTTCATATTCTTGGGCGAAGCCTTTATCAGATGCGGTATGGCCCATAGGCCCATTTCAATATCACATATAATGTCAATGAAAGAATGCAAGCCCAATTGGGAGACTACTCAACCCACCATCCGCTACTCTCCACCGTACCAACCAAAGACACCATGTGGGGATTAACTTGACCCACCCGCCATAACTCTCCACTGGCAAAGATAGTGCTTTATCATATATCTGGAGGCCTAGCCTCTTTTAATAATCAGGGCAAAAGCCCTTTTAATAAGCGGGGCATAAGCCCTTTAATAACTGGGGCATAAGCCCTTTAATAACTGGGGCACAAGCCCTTTAATAACTGGGGCATAAGCCCTTATTCACTTCCTCCATTCATATAAAAACCCAACCCAATGCATTTACGATTACATCATGTGCATATCATACATATCATGTGCATATCATACATGTCATGTGCATATCATACATACCATGTTTATCAAAATCCCATGTATTAAATTCATACATAAACCCTAGGGGTATAATAGTCATTTTTACCTAGGGGCAAAACGGTCATTTTCATGTTATAAGGTAATCTTGTAATTTTACCAAAAATTAGGGTTTCCATGTTTATTAACGGTTACTAACAATTCATGGGTGCAAACAGTGATTCTGGCCCATTTTTTAGCGAAATTGAGTTATTGGGCCTAAAACCCCTAATGGGCCCTACTTAGCCAATTTCGTCATCTAGACCCATTTAGCCTATATCCACAACAGTATTAACAGTCTTAACATGTAATTCAATAGATTTCCGTTTTCTACCAATTTTACCCAAATGGGCCCGAAAGCCTATTGGGCCCTATTGCAGCCCCTCGAGGCCCAACTTACCGAGAATGCCAAAATTCACGTTCTTACCGTTTCCAATGTTCCTGATCATCATCTCAATGAATCTAACTAACTAATGAGCGTTCGCTTGCTCACGAGTCCTCGAAATGCCAGAATTTCGGCATTTTAGCTTTTCGGCATTTATCGCTTTAAGCTTATGAAAAGGGGTCGTTACACACCTGTTTGGCGATATTCCTCGACAAGATCTCCTACACGATTTCTCCTATAATCTATCGTTAATAATCAGCTTCCCATAATTGAACTAAACCAAAAATCATCTAATATTAATACTTACACATTCGGCCACCATCCATAATGGCCTTAGGAATCTTACCTTTGTCGCGATTGATGACTAGGCCTAGCCACTTTGGAGATCCAAGCTACTCCAAGTCGACACTACACCTTGCTGCTCCTCCACTAAATAAACCACAAAAATATTAAAAGAAGACCCCATAAGGCCTATACCCATATTCGCCATCTCTCTAAACTAGAGGGTTTGACTTTTGGCCAAAAGTTACTCTAGGAATTGTTTAGAGTTGAGTACTTACCACGTCTTACTCCTCTTGAATCCGGATGCCTAAAAGGTAAAGGAATTGAACGCCAAAATTGAAAAGGAAAGAAAAGGTTGCTGGTCATAAAGAATCAGCACCCCTATCTTCACCGATTTCGCTTTTGCGGTATTTGGTAAGTAGAGATTAAGGAAAGAAATAATAAATGAGTAGAGGAAAGTAATGGGCTGGTTTTTGAAAAGAAAAGGAGAAAAGATGAGAGGAAAGATGGAAGATTTGGCTAGGAAGAAGAAAGAAGAGAAAAACTAAACCAAAAGAGAAAATGGCATGACTAAGACCCTAATGCGAAATTGCTAACCTAATACCCTCTGCGAAATCTCTCTCTAATCCCTTCCAATCGACTAAACTCTATCCCTTTCTCAAATCCCTAAAATCTCTCCCCTTATCCCTCCTTAATCCATGCATCTTGACTATTTTAAACTTTCTCCCATAGAGTTCCATCCAGCTTTAAACTCTAGCATGCACAAGCATAAAAATAACATTACCTTTGCCATTCCAGGAATCGAACCTGTGTCTTCCTCTATGCTCCACACGCCACTTTTTTGGAGCTTAGTGGCGTCACCCTGCCACTTTACCAAGGCTCTTTTGTGATACACTTTACCCACAACTTTATATAAGGGCACCTCGCCGTAACCCCTAACTCCTAAGTCCAAAATTTAAAAAAATTCTACCGGGTTTAGGCCAACTCATGGGCCTTCCATAAGCCCATTTACATACCCAAATTATGAATTCCATAATCACATACCAAATTTTAGAAACTTATTTAAAATATCAAGAATCGCAAAAAACTAGAAAATCAGGATGTTACATTGTTAGTCTCTAGAGAGATAATAATATAAATTAGGGATTTCTACAGATCGAGTCAAGTGAATAAATCACCTTATTCAGAGTCAAATAACAAGTGAAGTCTAGGTGGATTGTTCCTTGGGTATTGTCCAAATCAATCAGTTTTCCCGAAAGTGTTTCCCCAATTTACTTCCTGTGCATTGTTAGTTTAGTTAATTATTTAAATAAAACAAATCCTCTTATTTTTAGGCTAGATGATAAAAATAAGGTTAATACTAGTACTTTTAGTTCCTGTGGGTTCGACATTCCGGTCTTGCTATAAGCTATACTACTGTTCGATAGGTGCACTTGCCTTTATCGTGATAATAGTTAGTTTTCAAGTACGATCAATCATAAATATAAAACTTATCACGCACATCAAGTTTTTGGCGCCGTTGTCGAGGAACTAAGATATTAGGAACACTTATTTTTTATTACTTTAGCCATTTATTTTTATTGCAATTTAAATTTATTTTTGCTTAAATTATTAACTTTTTCTTTTATTTGCTTCTAGCAGGTTTTTATAGTTTATGTCTAGAAGAAACCCTCAGGACCTCTACTTTTTTATAGTGAGATTGAAAGCACAGCTCATAGAAACCGAAGAGAAATAAGGCGAAGCCTACGATACATAGAAGAAGGGTAAGAGGACGATAGTCAAACTACAACTGAGTGGATGGTTGAAAATCAGAATAATCAGCTACCTCCTGTGGTTGCCGCAAATCCAATAAATTAGAATCCTGCTCGTACTATGTATGATTATGCTAAACCTACTTTAACATGAGCTGAATCAAGTATAGTTGGACCTGCTATTGCTGCAAATAATTTTGAACTGAAACCTAACACGAATCAAATGATACAACAGCTTGTTCAATTTGATGGTTTGCAGGACGAGGATCCAAACACTCATTTGGCAAATTTTCTAGAGTTCTGCGACACTTCTAAGATCAATAGCATTTCTGACAATGACATACGCCTTCGGTTGTTTCCATTTCCATTAAGGAACAAAGTTAACCAATGGTTGAACTTGTTACCACGAGGGTCAATCACAACTTGGGAACAAATGACCGAAAAATTTTTACTAAAATATTTTCCGCCGGCTAAAACGGCTAAACTAAGGAATGATATCTCTTCTTTTGTGCAGATAGATCTAGAAACCCTGTATAATGCATTGGAGAGATACAAGAACATGTTAAAAAATTCCCTCACCATGGGTTACCTCTATTGTAATATCCTGATTTTGGGCCTAGTCGGAATAGTGGTTTCGTGACCAAAAAAAATCCGAGATAGAAATAATTATTTTATGATTATTTTAAGGTTTATGATATGATTGCATGATTGTGTGAAAATTTCGTGAAGAAATTTTATGCATAAAGTGCTTAAATTGAAATTAGGGACTAAATCGAATAATTTGCAAAACTTGCATTCTAGAAGTTTCTAGTATGAAATTGTTTTGAAATATTAATGAGGAGGTCTTAAATAGCAATTTTACCAATTTCTAAGTCTATGGACAAAATTGGACATGGATGGAATTTTGGAAAGTTTAGTAGTAAGGGCATTTTGGTCATTTAGGGTAAAATGAATTAAAATACAAAATTAAAAGCCAATTTTGCTCATCTTCAACCCCATGGCCGAATATAGCAAGGAGAAACCATGGATAGGGTTTTTCAAGCTTCCAAGCTCAATTGTAAGTCTGTTCTAGCCTCGTTTTTAATGATTTTTACGTTTTTGGAGTCCCGGTAGCTCGATTTAGCTTATGCTAGCAATAATTTAACCTAGGGTTTATATTTGGAAAAATACCCATAGGTGAAATTTGTGTATTTTGGTGTTTTATGATAGAATATGAGGTTTTAAATTATGTTAGACAACTTGTGCTACTCGGTTTTAAGTGAAAACGAGCAAAAGGGCTTAATCGGTAAAAATACCTAATAGTCATAAGTACATGTTAAAGTGAGAATTTGATGTTGCCATAGAAGGGAAAAATTATTAGCATGTCATAAAACATAAGAAAATAGGCTGAAGTTTAATTTACGAGCTTTGGGGCAAAAGTGTAAATATGCAAAAGTTTAGGGAAAAAATTGTAAATTTTCCAAAATATGATTTTGGGTCAATTTGAATAATGTGAGTCCTAATTAGACTATATTTTAAATGATAGAGCAAGGAAAACTGAAATTCGGGCTAAAATGGGGAAAATACCAAGTTGTGGACGAAATGGTAAAAATAGCCATTTTCGCATACGAGGTAAGTTCATATGTAAATGTTGGTAACATAGTTATTATTTTAAATGTTTTAATGTTTTTAAATGATATGATAATTATTATGAAATATTATACTTGTGATAATTGTTTGATAATATGTCAAATTATGAGATATACTTGGAAAATGTGAAATACTACCGAGTATCGGTATCGGCATTCCGTAGAAGATGGTTGAGACACATGATTGGGAAAAAGGTCCCGTTGAACCTTAGGAATGGATTAGGATACAAGTGACATGTCTTTGGGATATTTGGGCATCCGAACTCGTTGATTTGAGTCCGAGTTCACTTATGGATCTGACGTCCGAACTCGTTGAGTTGAGTCCGAGTTCGTGAGATGTAACTAGGCATCCGAGCTCGTTGAGTTGAGTCCGAGTTCACTTATGGATGCGAACGCTGAGCTCGTTGAGTTGAGTCCGAGTTCACTTATGGGCGGGTTACATGGTAGCTTGGCTACATATGTGGCACTTATGTGCAAACTTTCCATGTATCCGAATTATATTCGATGTGTTCAACGGGTAAAGTTCTACTCAAATGGAGGAATACTCAAGATGAAAGGGACGTATTGGTAAGTGTTGTGAAATGGATACTTTGAACAGGTATGTACTTAACCCTCGGGTTGAAAACTCGATATAACAACAATATGGTAAGATGATAAATGAAAATGTGATATGAATGTTTTGGTGATGATTATGCAAATGATGTTTTATGTTTGCTTATATGGTTATGTTACTTGCTATTTGCATGTGAACTTACTAAGCATTTATGCTTACTCCCTCCTTTTCATTCCTTGTAGTGTTGACAAGCCAGCTCAGAAATCGGAAACGGTCGGAGGCACGCTCACACTATCCGTATACCATCTTGGCATAATGGCTTGTATATTTTGAGTATGGCATGTATAGCATTATAATCATTTTGTATATATGGTCTTATGATATGGTTATTGAGTGGTATGGAAATAGAAATGCTTGGTAATGATTAGCCATTGGAATGGCTAATCATGATCATATTTGGTATTATGTATGTCAAATTGCTAGCTAATCCATGGAAACCATGAAATAGGTAAAATTTACCATAAAATAGATTCAGACAGCAGCAGTGATGTGAGTTTGAAAAATCACTAAAAATAGTAGAAATGGAATTAAATAATGAATAAGCTATGGAATCGAAGCTCGATGAGTCTATTTTCATATGGAATAAGCGAAACAGGTATATGAGTTATATTTTATGAGATGTTTAAATTTTTGTGAAATAGGGCCAGAGCGATTTCTGGATCCCCTGTTCTGACTTTGGAAATTCACCATAAATTTTAAAAAGATAATTAGAAGTCGTGCTTTATATTAACAGATTCCTTATTGAGTCTAGTTTTATTAGAGACAAATGGCATAGTCATTGAAGCTCTGTACAGGGAGATATCTGATTCGTAATACACAGAGGTCAGAGTAGTTGAACCCTGAAATAGGGGAGATTTTAACTAATAAACTGTACTAATTGGCCCAACCAAAAATTCTAGAAAAAAATTAGTAGATATATATATGAGTGTAGTTTCAGGAAAGATTGACAGAATTGGATTTTAAGTTTTGTAACTCGAGATATGATTTTTAAAGCGATGTGATGCGCTTAGCCACTTGTCCGAAATTTTAAAATGAATTGTATGAGCTGTTTAATTAATGAATTAAGTCCGTTAACACCTCGTGTTTGACTCCGGCAACGGTCTCGGGTACGGGGTGTTACATCTATGGCTGCAGGTTCAGACTTTTTACAATGGTGTGAACCCCTCAACAAGACAACTCATTGACGCAGTCGCCGGTGGAACTTTAAACAATAAAACACCTGAAGAGGCTTATGAATTTATTGAAGAGATGTCACTGAATAACTATCAGTGGCAAGTCACGAGAACAAAGCCAACAAAAGCAGCTGATGTTTTCAACCTCGATGTGGTTACTATGCTATCTAACCAGGTAGAACTATTAAATAAAAAGATTGATGGTTTGTATGGTTCTACTCAGTTACATCTAGTGATGAGGTGTGATTCAAATGGAAGGGGAGTACACATAGAATATCAATCCTTCAACCCTAGCACCGAGGAGGAACAAGTTCAATATATGGGTAATAATAATTTTAGATCTCAAAATAACCCATACAGTAACACTTATAATGCAGGTTGGAAGAACCATCCCAACTTCTCATGAGGTGGCCAGGGAAATCAAAGGCCACAACATCCCCTAGGTTTTCAACAACCACCTTACTAGCAGGAAAAGAAGCCGAAACTTGAGGAGATGCTAGTAAAATTCATCTCGGTGTTAAAAACTCATTTTCAGAATACTAAAATTGCACTTAAGAATCAACAAGCGTCGATCCAAGGGATCGAAACTTAGATAGGTCAGCTTGCTAAATTTATTTCTGAACGACCATAAGGCAGCTTGCCGAATAACATTGAATCTAACCCAAGTGAACAGCTTAATGTGATTACCATTCGAAATAAAGAAAGGTTAGTTGAACCTGAAGCAGAACCGAGGCAAGGACTTGTGGTAAGTAAAGGTAAGGATGAGGTAGACCACAGTGAGCGAAAACCAGTAAGTAAAGAGTACAAACCTCTTGTGCCATACCCCAGGGCGACAAGGAAAGACCACACGGATGAACAATTTGGTCAATTTCTTAAATTATTAAAGAAATTACATAGTAACATACCATTTATTGAAGCTTTTTCGTAGATGCCAAATGCAGTTAAATTTTTAAAGGAGCTTTTAGCAAATAAATGGAAGTTGGATGAGGCGTCACATGTGGAGTTAAGCATAGTTTACTCAGCCATTCTACAGAATAAGCTACCAACAAATTGAAAGATCCAAGGAGCTTTACGATTCCTTGTTTAATTGGTAGTTTAGATGTTAATAATGCATTGGCTGATTTAGGGGCAAGCATTAATGTTATGCCTTATAAAATGTTTAAACAGCTAGGTCTTGGGAAACCCAAACAAACTAGGATGAGCATTCAATTGGCTGATAAAACCATTAGATTTCCTAAGGGTATCTTTGAATATGTTCTTGTTAAAATCGATAAATTTATATACCCAATAAACTTTGTTGTTCTAGATATGGAAGACGATAGTAACATACCTTTAATTTTAGGACGACCCTTTTTAGCAACTACTAGAACTATTATTGATGATAGTACAGGTGAACTCACACTTCGTGTGGGTGATGAAACAATCACTCTTCAAGCTCGTAATTCGAGTAACACATCGAATATTGAGGGTGGTTGTATAAATCATACTTCTAATACTAATCATGTGGTGTAACCTTCTTTGCAGGAAACACGTTCGAAGAACATACATGATCCATGTTCAAGTAACAATAAAGGACCCATCTATGAAGAGAGAAGGCTACAGATCAATAAACTAGATGAATGGCGTACACAGAGACCGAGGACACACGATAAACTAGAACCACGCCATGACAAACTAAATGTTTTATCAAATCAACCTAAGGTTGGGACAAACTACTATTAGATATGGTAGACCCTCATATCACCACTTCTGAACCAAATGGAGCAGTCCCTTTTTATGGTACATAGCATTTTCCCATACGGTGCAGTCGAGGTAACTCATTCCAAATTTGACACTTTTAAGGTAAATAGTACTCATCTAAAACATTCTTTTGATGAAATTGATAGCAAGAATGAGAAGTGTAAACTCCTTCCACCACCATGACCACGCAACAGAGAGGTAAGTCCAGCTTAGACTATAAATAAGCACTCCGCGAGAGGCAACACGAGCTCTAACAGTGTGATTTCTTTAAATTTTAGTTTTTAACATCTAAATCATTAACTGAGTCCTTGAACACAGGTTTTCCAACTCCACACGGCCAGGCACACGGGCGTGCCGTAGGCCGTGCTCATTCACGGGCGGTGACATGGCCGTGCGATACATCAGTGTGAAAACAGAGTAAAAACTTTCCCCAAACATGGGATTCGATACGTTTCCACGGCCGTACGACATGGCCGTGGGCAATCCTTCCAAATCAACATGGGTGTGGGACACGCCCGTGTCTATAAGTCGTGGTAGAAATTGAGAAATTAACACGGGCGTGCGACACGCCCGTGCCCATCACCAGTGGTCAAACCTGTTAAAATAACAAGGGCTTGCGCATATATACACGGGCGTGGGAGAAGTGAACGAAGCAGGACACGGCCATGTACACCAACACGCCTAAAGAACACGGGCGTGGGCCAAATTTCAGACGCGCCCAAATTTGAAAACCACGAAACACACAGGCTAAAATGGCACGCCCTGTGCCCCAATATCTATATAAACCCTACTATTCATCACCTCTTTCCCCAATACCCTAACCCTAGCTGCCGTAATATCTCCCCCCCACCGACCAGCTAAAGAATGCCGTCCCTGCCTCAAAAAACTGAAAAGGGGCAGCATCCTCCTTGGGTCCTACCACCGAGATCCGGCACCCATTCCTCCAATTTTCACCAGGACCCCAGAAAGAACTATTTTAGATACTATGGGCCAGACCCCTAGGTGTGGGCCGTTGCATTAATTGGACTGCCCTAGAGTAGATCCAACTTGCTGATGCAGTTCGAGCTCTCCTGACTACTGAGCCATGGGGGCTCTTCTTCGAGATCATCGAGGCAACATATCTCGAGCTTACATTAGAACTCTATTCTACCTTCCACCTTCAAGCCGTTATGACAGAGTTCGATGATTCCGGAATGGTCCAGTTCTGTCTCAGCGGTTTAATTTGCCAGTTGATCGTGCCTGAGTTCGGTGTCGCATTAGGTCTATATACGGAGGAGTTCATAGACGACGATGACTTTGACAGGTTCCATTGCCACAACCACTATTCTTCTTCAAATTGCTGGAAGGCCCTAGTCCCTGCTTCGGCCACTTATGACCCTAGCTGCTCCAAGGCATTAGCCCTCGCCCCATCACTGAGATACTTACATGCCATCCTAGCCCGCACCCTGACAGGACGATGAGAGAGTACAGGCATCGTCAACACTAACAACACTTATTTTTTATGGAGGATGGCACATGAGCACGTATTCGACCTCACTTATTTCATCACCCTCGCCATTCGCCATCAAACAGAGTGGCATAGGAAGGAAGTCATTTCCTTCGGCCCTTATGTGACTCGTCCGGCGCGGTACTTTGGTCTACTCAACACAGTGGTGCAATCATCCTCCCTTACCCTTATCGGTCAGATGTCCCCACAAGGCACCTCGAGTATGCTCTATATGAGGATGATCGAGCATCGACATGTATTTGATCCTTCTCAGTGCTGCCTCGTTCAGTCAGCCAAGCAAGAGGACCCAGAGGACATTACTGATGATGTTCGTCCACCTCACAAGGATCCACCATCTCAGCCACCACCTATTCATCATCTAGCTCATGTGGCTACTTCACTCTCTGACATCTCTAAGAGTCTCACTCAATTCGAGCAGCAATGTTTTCAACGATTCGATCACATTGATGCTACCTTACATCAGATTTGTCAGCACCTTCACATCTCATCGCCACCCTCACCTCGCGAACCATCTGGCAATGAGGATTTTTTAAGACTTTTATTTATTATTTTTATTTTTATTTTTAATTTTATCTTTATTTATCTTTTTAAATTACTTTTCATTTTATTTCTCTTTAATACTATTTTTATTTCATCTTTACGTTTTACAATTTATATTATGTAATTTATGTTTTCAGCCATTTCTTTACGAGTAATCATGCTAATTTATATTTCCTAAAGAGTTATTGATTCTATCACAGTTATGAAGAGCTCCAAAGCTCACTATTACTTAGGAATGTGCAACTCCACTGGAAAAGGTCCTTCACGACTACCATGCCCTGCTTGACCACGACCATAGCTACCACCAGCTATAATATTCTTTTGGCGCAGGACTTGTAGACTAACAAACTCTACCACCACAAGAGTATCCTCCTCCAAATCTCACCTTTGCCTTAGCCTATTGCTTTTCATGACTCCAATTCAAGGATTCCATAACATTCAGAAAGTTTCACTTCTCTCCCTATCTTATGATCTTATATCTATATTTTTCAATAAATCTATCTTTATACATTGAGGACAATGTACATCTTAAATGTAGGGGGTTATTTATATCATTATCTGAAAAATCCCTGAATTTTTTCTTATTCTCACATGACTCACTCATATCACTATTAGAATGAATTTTGATTAATTTATGATTTTTATTGATATGTCTTGAATTAAAACATAGTCATTTATGCATTGATTGTTTAAATTTTAAGAAATTAGAGAATCAAGCATGATAAGTTGATTTTTAAGAATTAAAAATTTTTTTTAGGTTATTTCCCCAAGTTTAGGTACTATCTTGAAGTTGAAATTCATAGGATTAACATCAAAAAGCCATACTTTTTGTGAGATCTTAAGCCTTTAGAGCATATATTATTTCTTTCATGCTCACTTTTATTGTTGCTATGAGTGCGTCAATATTGATTTGTTATTCTAGAACTTGCTTCGATTATGCATGTTAAGACCTCACCATTGATTTGATATGTCGAGATGATAAAGGCACTTAGGTTTCACCCACTCACTCCATAAAAGTCTACCTTCATAATTAACCCTTAGTGAACTCCCTTGAGCCTAACAAGCCATTCATTAATTTACCCTCAATATTAACCCATAACCCATTATTGTTGAAATCCCCTCAATTAATTTGATCCCTATTTTTGTAAAGATTTTATTTGAATAAATTGCTTAGCTATGTTTTATTGTTAATACTTAGCAAAGTTCTATGTTACTTGATTTGTTCTTAAAAAAAATGAAGTTGTTGTAATTGAGATGGTCTAGCATATTACAAAATTATGCAATGCTTGGATTAAAACGATGTTTTCCATGAAGAAAAGCTCAATTCCAGGATCATCTAATTAGGAATGTAATTTGTCGGTTTCAGTATTTTTCTAGTTAGGTAATTTTTCAATTCAATCTCGATTTTAACCTTCTCTTTTAGCTTGTGACCACGCCCCCTAACCAAAGTCACGTTACAACCCTCTAAAGACCTTTTGATTGATGTATCATCTCAATATATAGTGGTGGAGATTTGATTTTTACGCAAGCCTATGGTAATAACTTTTCATATTTGATTCTTAAGTGCTAAACTTGTTGTCCCTAAACACTTTGAGTGATTTGAGTGAATCATTAGTGAGGATGTTGAATTCTATAATATTTTGAATCAAAGGTGATTACTTAGTTGAGGGGAAACACCTATGTTTTCATGATAAAATGCTCAACTTGGAATTTTGAAACTTTGATGTTCTTCTAGTTGAATTATCAATGTATGATTACTTATGGATTATTTTAAGATATTATTGATAGGAATTATAAGTTGAGAAAACTAAATTCTTAATTGTGAATTAAGGATTTTGCTTAAGGACAACCAAACGCTTAAGTGTGGGGGTATTTGATAAGTCGTAATTTATACATATTTTATCCCATGCTTAAGCACATTTTTGGATGAATTATCATTAGATTTGTGGAATTTGAGGCTCCTAATCCTTTAATTTCATGTTTTATACTTAGGTGAGCATAGAAGAGTAAAAAGAGCGAGAAACGGACCAAAAATGGAGAAAATGGGTCAACGTGGGAAATCAACACGGCCTGGACTTCTCCACACGAGTAGACCACATGCCCGTGTCTATTTAGTAGACTAACACGGCCTAAGCCCCTTCACACGGGCGTGTCACACAGCCGTGTCCCTATCGAGCCCAAGTCTAGTTCTATTCAGAAAAGGCCACTTTTGAGGGTTTGGAAGCATTCTAAAGCCTATATAAACACCTTAGAAGGGCACTTAGAAGACACACGGAGTAGGAGGCAAGGAATTACTCAAAGAAAGCCGATTGATCCATCTCAGAAGCCAGATTCTCCTTCAAGACTTAAGATCTCCCTTCAATTTCCTTCAGGGGTTTTTGGGTTTTCTTTATGTTTTGTTATCATTATTATTCTAAGATGTTTTCTTTTACACATATGAACTAAATCCCCTAAATATCTAAGGGGGATGAAACCTAAGATGAATCTTGTTATTATTTTCTGAATTATATGATAAATACTTGATTTGTTCTTAATTATGTGTTCTTAATTCTCGCTTTAATATTCCAGGATATTGATTCAAATATTGATATGCTTATTCAGAGGAGCAAAAGTCCCTGTCTAAGAGTAGATCTAGCATAATTAAGTGGAGTTGATTGCACCCCTAGACATAGGGCAATATAAATCTGTCGGATTAGGGTCAAACCTAATAAGGGAATCTATAGATCGAGTTAATGCAACACTAGGGGTTTTAATCAGAAAGAGATTTCAATTAATCAACCTAGGGTTAGACATTGTTAGTCTCGAGAGAGATAATAATATAAATTAGGGATTTCTATGGATCGAGTCAAGTGAATAAATCGTCTAATTCAGATTCAAATAATAAGTGAAGTCTAGGTGGATTCTTCCTTGGGTATTGTCCAAATCAATCAGTTTTCCCGAAAGTATTTCCCCAATTTACTTCCTGTGCATTCTTAGTTTAGTTAATTAGTTTAGATAAAACAAATCCTCTTATTTTTAGGCTAGATAATAAAAAGAAGGTTAATACTAGTACTGTAAGTTCATATGGGTTCGACATTCCAGTCTTGCTATAAGCTATACTACTGTTCGATAGGTGCACTTGCCTTTATCGTGATAATAGTTAGTTTTCAAGTACGATAATCATAAATATAAAAATTATCACGCACATCATAACTCAATTCAATTTTAGAAAGATAAGTTTCAAATATATTAGTAATAATATGGATAACATGCTTAAATTAGTCACACAGACTTACCTCGAATGCAATTTCTACTAATTACGCCATTTTAGCCCATAACCTTGTACCTTCCGATTTAAGCCCAAATCTCAATTTTTCTTGATCTATCATGATGAAATTCACTCATTTAATCATTACATTAATTAAAAAATTCTATAATTCGTAATTTGGCAAAATGACTGTTTTGCCCTTAAAATTTATAAAAATTACGATTTTGCCCTTAGGCTCGTAAATTGATTTTTATCGAATTTCCTTCTTTACCAAGCCTAACAAAATTCTTTTTATAACTATAGCAACTCACAATTTCAATTATTTCACACATTTACAACTTGTTTTACAACTTTCACAAAATGGTTCTTTTAGGGGTTTTCATGAAAAATTACTTAACAAAAGATGTTTATCTCACATCAAATTTTCATTTTCCTCCATTAAACATCAAATAACATGCATGACACAGTGAATTTTTGAACATAAACCCTAACTCAAAATAATGATAGAAATAGCTATATCATGCTTCAAGAATCTCAAAAACATCAAAAACATCAAAACCAACACCAAAATGACTTAGATGAAATGGGTTTATGTTGCTAAAATTTTCAAGCTCCCATGGAGGTTTTTCTTTCCTAATTTTTTATGGAGAGAGATGGAGAAGAAAGGTGGATACTTTTTGTTAATTAGTCTTTGTATATGTCATCAAATACCAACCATACCAACTTATTTGACTTTTCAACTCTTTTGCCCCCTATGGCTGGCCATCAACATTTTAATGGTCTAATTGCTCTTTAAACACCCCAAATTTTGGTTCTCTAGCTATTTATTATATTTAGCTAGCAAAACAAAACTTTTGCCCTTTATACGATTTAGTCCTTTTTCGTAATTAAGCATGAGATCGCTAAAATGTTTTCCCCAAAATTTTTATGTACCCATATAATCATGCTATAACACATAAAATAACATAAAAAATAATTTCTCCAGCCTTGAAATAGTGGTTCCAAAACCACTGTTCCGACTAGGCCCAAAATCGGGTTGTTACAATTCTCCCCTTAGGGATTTTCGTCCCCAAAAATCCTACCAGGAAAGTGGTTTTGGTATTCACATAAACTTTTCTTTCCCATAATCATAGATAAATAACTTTCATTTGACTGCGTCTTTAATACTTATCTCTTTACTTTCTTATATCAGTTTCATAAGCGGTTCATTGCTATACTACACCTCGACTGAATTTCAACCTCTATCTGAGAGTTTATATATACAAAAGCCCAATCTATGTCATCCTGTCACATATACACACATACTTGAGTCTTTTTGAATTTGAATAGTAAAACTAGTTAGTTCCTCTTGACCTTATACTCTCTAATTTCACACAGTTCGATTAATGGAAACTAGTATTCCAAGAAATCTAACAATCATAAAGACACGAAGTCTCATTAATCTGATGAGCGGGAATTCAGTATATACCGGCATGATTTACAGATTTCATCAAACATTTAACAATAAGCTACATCACATTTTCTTTCCTCTTTCTAAGGCAGAAATAATTTCGATGACACTTGATATACATCCTTAAACCTTTCAACATTTCTAGTATTCGTACACAAGGTTTAACGATGTCGAGTTCCAAACTCTATCACTAATACGTTACTCCTATAAGCTTTCTTGCGAAATTTCTGTGCAAGTTCTAGATTTTCTACCCAAGTGTTTTTCTTTGTATTCTGCTCTTCTCAAAGATCATGCAACAACTATTACTGAAAATCAAGAAGTCTCTACCCAAGTGCAGACTAGACCAGTTTAAATGCTTTGGTTACTAATATTCTAATTTGTCCAAGTTTTGCTAATCATGGACTAAGGCATTAGACTTTCATAAGACAAAAATTTTTTCATACACTCATTCGGAGTTCACTCATCATGCTATTCAAAGACCATTTCACTTGCATTAGCTTAAATAACCATTATATCTCAACTGAAGAAATTAGTTTTGATTAACTTTCTTGAGAAAAGAGATCTATCATACCAACTGAAATTCAAAACTTCACTACTTAGGCCTTTGCCAATGTCAAATCCTTATACGTAAATTAGAGAAATCCAAATACTAAAATTGTCGCATTACCATGATCAAATTAGGAGCATAGTCATACTTGACATGATTATTGCAAGCTAAAGAACACACTTTGAACATGGGTCATGATTGACAGATTATGGAACAAAGATAACAAGAAAACCAAGTAAAGAAATCTAGGATAGAGAAATCCCAAGATAAGACTATATCAGAAGACCGAAAACAACTTCTTAAGAAAATATGAAAGACCTCGATAATTCCTCAGAGGGAAAAAGTCTAGAAGAAAGTATCATTTAATCCTACTTGAATCAAATACGAAAATTTAGAGAAACAGAATCATAGCATCATGTACATTTTCTCATAAGTTCCCATCAGACAGAATATAACAGAATACTAGAGAGGAGTAGAGCAAAACAAATTATAAACTGGTCAGACCGACAATGCCTTTGTCTAACATTTGGGTCAGATAACATTCTCATTTAACAAGAAATTCATCAGAAGATAAATAGCTACTATAGAACTTCTGAGAACAATGATCCTTTTAGAATATAATGATTGCTAAACTAAATAAAAATTTGACTAAGGCAAGCGTACCTATCGAACAGTAGTAAAGTTATTGTGAGACCGGAAATATCGTATTCACAAGGACTAAAAGTACTAGTAATTACAATCTTTTTATTATCTAGCCTAAAAATTAAAGGAATGTTTTTAACTAAAACTAATTATCTAATTAACTAAGAACACGACAGAAGTAAACGTTGGAAATTACTTTTTGGAAAATCGATGGAGAAGACAATACCCAAGGAAGAATCCACCTAGACTTCACTATTTACTTCTGAATTAGACGATTTATTCACTTCACTTAATCCGTAAAAATCCCTGATTTATGTTATTATCTCTCTCGAGACTAAAAAAAACTGACTCTAGGTTGATTAACTGAAATCTCTTTCTAATTAAAACCCTTATTGTCACATTAACTCAATATGTGGATTCCCTTATTAGATTTGACTCTAATTTGGCAGATTTATGTCGTCCTATCTCTAGGATTGGGTGCAACTCCGCTTAATTATGAAGGATCCACTCGTAAGCAGGGACTTTTGCTCGACTGAATAAGTACATCAAAACCTGAATTAATATCCTGGAATATTAAAGCAAGAATTAGAACTCACAATTAAGAATAAGAACAAGTATTTTATCATATAATTCAAATAGTTATAAGATCCGTCCTAGGTTTCATCTCCCTAAGGTATTTAGGGAGTTTAGTTCATAATAATTGAAAACATTTCAAGATTGGGAAAACAACAAAACATAAAGAACCCAAATAACTTCTAAGGAAATTGAATGAAGATCTTCAGTCTTAAAGTAGATCCTGCTTCCGAGCTGATTTTGATGGCTGTCCTTAAGTATTTTCCGCCTTCTACTCTATGTCTCCCCTTTGATCCTCTTCTAGGGTGTTTATACAAACTTTGGAATGCTTCAAAACCCTCAAAATTAGCCTTTTCCGAGTAAAATTAGACTTGGGCTCGATAGGGACACGACCATATGGCACGGCCGTGTGATGGTGTTCAGACCGTGTGTAATTTTGAGCTGGTTTTTAGTCAACGCGGCCATGACACACCAGATGTAATTTTGACCGTGTGTCCCACACGGGCGTGTGGTTTTCCTATGTGAAGGTGCCTAGGCCGTATGAGATACTGAGATAAGCCCATTTTGTTCATTTTTGGCACGTTTCTTGCTCTTTTCACCTTCCTATGCTCACCTAAGTATAAAACATGAATTTAAAGGATTAGGAGTATCAAATTCACTAAATCTTGTGATAAATCATCCAAAAATATGCCAAGCATGGGATAAAAATATGTATTATTATGGTTTATCAAATATCCCCACACTTAAACATTTGCTTGTCCTCAAGCAAAATTCTCAACTCACAATTAGAATTAATTCTTCTTAACTTATAATTTTCATCAATATGTTTTGAAGTAATCCACAAATAATCACACATTGAGAACTCAACTAAAAGAACATCAAAGTTTCAAACAATCCAAGTTGAGCATTTTAAACATAAAATCATAGGTATCTCCCTTTATCTAAGTAATCACCTTTAATTCCAAATTGACAAGAGTTGACATCCTCACTAAGGATTCATTCAAATTAGTCGAAGTGTTTAAGGTTTAAAAATTAAGCACTCAATAGTCAAACATGAAAATTTATTACCATAGGCTTGCATGAAAATCAAATCTCCACCACTATAAATGAGATGATACACAAATCAAAAGGTCTTTAACAGGTTGTGATGGGGCTTGTGTTAAAAGGTGTGGATAAAGGCTAAAAAAGATGGTTAGAATCGAGATTAATTTAATAAGTTACCAAACTTAGAATATTAAAGCTAATTACTGAATTATAAACAATTACCAGAATTAAAACTATCCAAAACTAATGAAATGAGCTTTCTTTTCTCGAAATAGTAACTTTAACTTATCCAAGCTCTTTATAACAATATGTAATTATATGAATATAAATATACGGTTTTTTAAGAATAAGAAAAGTTACAATAATGTAAAGTACATAATAAGAAATAATTCAGCAACTGGAATGAACGAACATTAGTTAGGTAGCTAATCAAATCAAATCTCGATAAAAAGAGTCAATGAAAAGGAAGAAATTCTTAACAAATCAAAAAAGGTTAAGTTGTGGATTAACATTAAGGGGGAAATCAAGAAACAATGGTTAAGGCTCAAAGGGGTTCACTAAGGGTCAATTATGTGGGTAGGCTTTTTATGGGGTAAGTGGGTTAAAGCCTAAGTGCCTTTATCATCTCGGTATATCAAATCAATGGTGTGGTCTTGACATGTATAATCGAAGCAAGTTCTAGAATCACAAATCAGTATTGACACACTCATAAGAAACAATAAAAGTGAGCGAGAAAGGATATATGCTCTAAAGGTTCAAGATCTCACAAAAATTATGGCTTTTGATGTCCATCCTGTGAATTCAAAATTTTCAAGATAATACCTCAGTTCAGGAAAACAATTTAGCAATTTTAATTCTCAAAAGTCATCTTATCATGCTTGATTCTCTAATGTCTTAAAGTTAAACAATCAATGCACAGTAAGATATGATTTGATTCAAAACATATTAATAAAAATTATAAATCAATCAGAATTCACTCTAATAATAATATGAGAAAATTATTTGAGAACGAGCTAAAAATTCAGGAATATAAATAACCTCTCCACACTTAAGATGTACATTGTCCTCAATGTACAAAGATAGATAGATAATAGACGTATAATATCATAAGAAAGAGAGAGAAGCAAAACTGCCCTGAATTTTTAGAGGCAATCCTTGGAATAATGAAAGTGAAAATTATGGATATGGCAATGATATTCATGAGTTGGAGATATTATTAAGAAAAAAAACACAACTGTGAACAGAACTAAAGGGTTACTCGATAGCCATAAAAATAAACATAGTTAAAAAGTATAAATGGCAAGTCTTTGGAACTAAAATAAGAATAAAAATAAAAATAAAAATAAAAATGAAAATAAAGCGAAAAATAAAAGATAAAATAAATGGACTCAAAAGCCCTCATCGATAGATGGATCTTGAGGTGGTGGTGGTGGAGGCGAGATGTTGAACTGTTGGCAGATCTGCTGCAGAGCTGCCTCGATGCTGTCGAACCTCACAAAAATTTGTGTCTCAAATCTAGTGAGTTACTCGGATATATCGGTCAAAGTGGCTGCAGGAGGTCGACGACTCAGTGGTGGCGGTGGGTGTGGGTGTGCATCCTCGTTAGGGGGAGGGACATCATCAGTAATGTCCTCTGGCTCATCCTAGTCATCAGAGTGCACTAGTCTATACTGAGGAGAGTCAAATCCACGATGTCGCTCTATCATCCTCATATGGATCATACTGGAAATTCTTGGAAAAGACATATGGCCTAGTAGTAAGAGTGTCGAAGACATTTCTGGAGTGTCGAAGAGGCCGAAGTGTTGAGCTAGGCGATTCACGTAGGGACCAAGGCAGATGAGGCCCCTCCATGGCAGTCTGTCTGGTGGTGAAAAGCAAGGGCAATAAAGTATGCCAAATCAATACATGACCAGTAGCCATGCTCCATAAAAAGTAAGCATCAGTGGTGCTAACGACGCCGGTGCTCTCTCTCCTCCCAGTTAAGGTGTGAGCCAAGATGGCATGGATGTAGCATAGTGCTGGAGGAAGAGAAGTCGCCTTTAAGCCATTTGCGTTATAGGGAACAGTACTCACCGTAAGGTTGGTCCAACAGTAGGAAGGCGAATGGTGTATGTGTCGGTGAAGATTTAGGAAAGCCTCAAAAGCCATAAACTCCTCTGTGTAAAGGCCCAAAGTAGCTCCAAACTCTAGTACACTCATGTGTCTTACGAGTTCACCAAGTCTAAAAATGATAGTACCGACCTCGTCGTGGGTATTCATCACGTGCTGATGATAGAAAGTAGTGCAAAATTCCAAGGTAAGCTTCGAATAGGTGGGCTCGATAATCGCAAAAAACTGATCCCACGGGGCAGTGGCGAGATGGAATCCAACAAGGTGGGCAATTGGACCTACTCCAAGGCGGTCGAATCTATGCAGCGGCCCACTCCGAATGGTCATACTCGAAGAAGCTGAAACAAGTCATCCTGTGGGCCTGAAGAGAATCGAAGTAGAGGGTGACGAGCTTCGGTTGAGGCACTCGAGGAGGTTGCGCAGGACCCTTTAGCTTTTTCGAAGCAGGGACGGCAGTTTTCTTGCCTCGTGTGTTTGTCATAGTATTCTTGAAAATGGTAGAAGTCAAAAATAGTACCAAATATTCAACCACAAGTCAAAGGAAAAAAAATAAGAATATAAATAGTAAAAATAAAACTATAGTCCTAAAAAGAAGATCCCCTAACAGTAATCATAGCAAAGACCGAATAATAGAAAATATATAGGAACATAATAGGAATAAAAATTAAGAAAAAGATCATAGAGAAAACAATATAAAGTAAAATAAAAGAAAATATAAATACTAAAAATAATAAAATAGGAGAAAATGAAGATAAAAATGAAAGAATCGAAAACTAAAATAAAACAAAACAAAGTAATAAAAATAATAATCATAATAAATAACAAATATAATAAAGAATAACAAGAATAATAATGAAGACTAATAAAATAAATAAATAAATAAAATTGACTAAAATTAAAATGGAATAACAATTAAGAAATAAAGAAAGAAATAAGTAAAACTGGGATAAAATAAATGTGAGGGTAAAAGAGGAAACCACAAGCAGTGATCAGAGTTGCGGACGGCAGCGGCTGGTTGGGGTGGTGTGGGCCGAATGGAGGTCGGCATTTTCTGTACGAGGGGAGGGGGTTGATGGGGTGATGGGTGGTCGGTTGAAGAGGAGAGGAAAGGAAGAAAAAGAAAAGGGAAGGGGAGTGTGGTGGCCGGCGGTTGATCGGAGATGGAGAGGGAGAGACTTGTGGCGGCGGTTGGTTGGGAAAATTTGGAGAAGAAGACAAAAAATAAAATTTTAGGGTTTTGGGGGGCTAAATGGGACACGGTCGTGTGAGGCTCGTGTTGGGCCACATGGCCGTATCACACGCCCGTGTGGCTCGAGTATTGCCCGTGTGTGTCGCAAAAATTTAATGACCATTCGTCACACGGCCTAGGACACACCCGTGTGTCCTAGCCGCGTGGTATACACGACCGTGTCACAGGGCTGTGCGCTACGTTGTTCGCTTCTTTCACCCCCGTGTGGTCTCCCACACGCCTGTGTTTCTGAACACACAGCCATGTGCCTTACTCGTGTAACTCTCTAACTTGTTTAAAATTTGAAAAACTAAGCTCCAGGTTTCACACGGCCTAGGACACGGCCGTGTGGTCCACACGGCTGTGTCGCACGCCCGTGCGGCTTTATCATAAGCTGTGTGCATATCAATTTTAGGGAAATTTCAGCCCTGTTTCCACACAGCCAAGGACATGCCTGTGTGTCCAGGCCGTGTGGATCACTGTACCTGTAAAAAAAACACAAAAAAGTAGATAAAATAAATGGGTTAGTGGTGTTAGTACTCAGGTTGCCTCTCGAGAAGTGCTTATTTATATTCTAAGCTCGACTTACCTCATTTTTGCACGGTCATGGTGGTTCGAGGATTTGAAACTCCTCATCCCTACTATCAATCTTATCAAAATAAGGTTTTAGATGAGTACTATTTACCTTAAAAATACCGAATTTGGGATGAGTTACCTCGACTGTACCATATGGGAAAACGTTGAGTACTGAAAAAAGAGTTGCTCCATTGGGTTCAGAAGTGGCAACACGAGGGTCTGTTTCATCTAACAGTACTTTGTCTTCAACCTTAAGTTGATTTGATTTATCGTTAGGTTTGTCATGGCACTGCCTTGATTCATCGTGTATCTCCGGTTTCTTCTTAACTGCTATTTGCCATTCATCTAGTTCCTTGATTTGTAATCTTCGTCCCTTAAGAGTTGTTCATGGTCTATCACTTTATCCCTAGGGATTTCCTGCACAGCAATCTGAGCCAATAAGTTGTTCTCATGTAAAGAACTTGTCATATCATCTCCATCACTAGATAGTCTAACAGAGTCACGAGCTTGAAGTTTAATCGTGTCATCACCTATGCGAAGTGTTAATTCTCATGTACCAACATCAATAATAGTTCTAGCAGTTGCTAAAATGATCTACCTAGAATTAAAGGTACGTCACTATCCTCATCCATGTCTAAGACAACAAAATCGTCTGGGAATATAAATTACAAGCACACCTTCAATTATACCTCTAGGAATTTTAATAGTTTTATCAGCCAATTGAATGCTCATCCTAGTTTGTTTGGGTTTCCCTAGTCCTAGTTGTTTAAAAATTTTATAAGGCATAACATTCATACTTGCCCCTAAATCAGCTAAAGCATTGTTAACATTCAAAATACCAATTAAACAAGGAATTATAAAACTCCCTGGATCTTTTAGTTTATTGGGTAGCTTGTTTTGTAGAATAGCTGAGCAGACTGCATTTAACTTCACATGTGATAACTCATCTAACTTCCGTTTGTTTGATAAAAGCTCACTTAAAAATTTAACTGAGTTGGGCATCTGTGAAAGAGCTTCAATAAACAGTAAGTTAATATGTAACTTTTTAAGTAGTTTAAGGAATTTACCAAATTGTTCGTCCGTGTGGTCTTTCCTTGTTGCCTTAGGGTATGGCATATGACATATATACTCTTTACTTACCATTTTTTGTGTATCATTGCTTACATCAACCTTACCTTTATCTACCTTATTGTCTTGCCACAATTTTGATTCATCTTCAACTAACTCTTCATCATTGTGCACAGTAATGGCATGAAGTTGCTCCCTTGGGTTAGTTTCTGTGTTACTGGGCATGCTACCTTATGTTCGTTCAGAAATCAACTTAGCAAGTTGTCCTATTTGAGTTTCAAGCTCTTGAATTAACATTTGCTGATTCTTAAGCGCTGTTTTGATATTCTAAAAATGTGTTTCTGACACCGAGATGAATTTTGTTAACATCTCCTCGAGGTTCGGCTTCTTTTCCTACTGGTAAGGTGGTTGAAAACCTAGAGGGGGTTGTGGTCTTTGATTACCTTGACCATGCCAAGAGAAGTTGGGATGGCTCCTCCAACCTGCATTATAAGTGTTACTATAAGGATTATTTTGAGGTTGAGGATAATTACCCATATAATTCATTTGCTTGTTCTCCATATTAGGGCCGTAGGGTGGATATTCTGAATTACTTGTTCCACCTCCACTTGCATCGCATTGCATTACTGGATGAACCTGTGTAGAACCAAGTAAACCATCAATTTTTCTATTCAAAAGTTCTACCTGATTTGAAAGCATAGCAACCGAATCGACGTTAAAAATGTCGGCCTCTTTTGTCAGCTTTGTCCTCATTACTTGCCACTGATAATTATTCAGTGACATCTCTTCTATGAACTCATAAGCCTCTTCAGGTGTCTTATTATTAATAGTTCCAACAATATCTGCGTCGATCATTTGTCTAGTTGAGGGATTCAAACCATTGTGGAAAGTTTGGACCTGTAGCCAAAGAGGTAACCCATGGTGAGGGCACCTTCACAATAGATCCTTATATCTCTCCCATGCATCAAAAGTGTTTCTAAGTCCATCTGCACAAAAGAAGAGATATCATTCCTTAACTTTGCCATTTTGGCCGGCGAAAAGTATTTGAGTAAAAATTTTTCGGGCATTTGTTCTCAAATAGTGATTGACCCTCGTGGTAATGAGTTCAACCACTATTTAGCCTTATTCCTCAATGAAAAGGGAAATAATCGAAGGTGAATGGCATCATCAAAAACACCATTTAATTTGAAAGTACTGCAGAACTCTAAGAAATTGGCCAAATGAGTATTTGGGTCTTCATCCTGCAAATCATCAAACTGAACAAACTGTTGAATCATTTGTGTAGTGTTAGGTTTCAGTTTAAAATTATTTACTGCAATTTTAGGTCTAACAATACTCAATTCAACCCTCGTTAAATTAGGCTTAGTATAGTCATACATAGTACGAGGCGCAGGATTCTAATTCACTGGATTTACGGCAATCACAGGAGGCAGCGGATTATTTTGATTTTCAGCCATCTCCTCGGTTGTAGTATGGATATCATCCTCTCGCTCTTCCTCTATGTATTATAGACTTTGCCTTATTCGTCTTCAGTTTTTTAGAGCTGTGCTCTCGATCTCACTGTCAAAAAGCAAAGGTCCTAATGGGTTCCTCCTAGTCATAAACTAGAGACACCTGCCAGAAGCAATTAAAAAGAAAAATTTAGAAAAGAAAAATTAAACTAAAAACAAAAAGAAAATTGAAATAAAGTAAAAATGGCTAAAGTAATAAAAATCAAGCGTTCCTAATAACTTAGTCCCCGGCAACGATGCCAAAAACTTGATGATCGCTAAACTAACTAAAAATCCAACTAACGCAAGCGCACCTATCGAATAGAAGTATAGTTATGGTGAGACCGGAAATATCGTATCCACAAAGACTAATATCTTTTTATTATCTAGCCTAAAAATTAAAGGAATGTTTTTAACTAAAACTAATTATCTAATTAACTAAGAATGTGACAGAAGTAAAAGTTCAAAAATAGTTTTTGGAAAACCAATAGAGAAGACAATACCCAAGGAAGAATCCACCTAGACTTCACTATTTACTTCTAAATTAGACAATTTATTCACTTGACTTAATCTGTAAAAATCCCTGATTTATATTATTATCTCTCTCGAGACTAAAAACAACTGACTCTAGGTTGATTAACTGAAATCTCTTTCTAATTAAAACCCCGATTGTCGCATTAACTCGATCTATAATTTCCATTATTAGATTTGACTCTAATCCGGCAGATTTATGTAGTCCTATCTCTAAAATTGCATGCAACTCCACTTAATTATGAAGGATCTACTATTAAACAGAGACTTCTACTCCATTAAATAAGCACATCAAAACCTGAATTAATATCCTGGAATATTAAAGCAAGAATTAGAACTCACAATTAAGAATAAGAACAAGTATTTATCATATAATTCAAATAGTAATAACATTCATCCTAGGTTTCATCTCCCTTAGGTATTTAGGGAGTTTAGTTCATAATAATGGAAAACATCTCAAGATTGGGAAAACAACAAAACATAAAGAACCCAAAGAACTTCAAAGGAAATTGAATGGAAATCTTTAGTCTTAAAGTCGATCCTTCTTTCGACCTAATTCCGATGGCTGTCCTTGAGTATTTTCTGCCTTCTACTCTACGTCTCCTCTTTAATCCTCTTTTAGGGTGTTTATATAGACTTTGTAATGCTTCAAAACCCTCAAAATTAGCTTTTTCTGTGTGGCACGCTCGTGTGATGGTGTTCAGGCCGTGTGTAATTTTGAGTTGGTTTTTAGTCGACATGTCCATGACACACGAGTGTGTGGCCTACCCGTGTGTCCCATATGGGCGTGTGGTTTTCCTGTGTGAAAGTGCCTAGGCCGTGTGAGATACTGAGATATGCCCATTTTGTCCATTTTTGGCATGTTTCTTGCTCTTTTCACCTTTCTATGCTCACCTAAGTATAATACATGAATTTAAAGGATTAATAGCATCAAATTCACTAAATCTTGTGATAAATCATCCAAAAATATGCCAAGCATGGGATAAAAATACGTATATATTATGCTTTATCAGAATATATCGAGAGAGGCAGTCATTATCTGTTCACTGTAATTACCATGCTCAGACATTTCATATTAGAAATATTATTCCTCTAACTATTTATGTCATCACAAATCCCACATTATGACATTTTCTCAACCTCGTGCCTGAGTAATTCGATTTACAAAAGTAAATTTATTCTCTAACTGTGACAGTGCTTAATTCACATAATCTTTGTGTCAACTTGATACCTTTCTAGCTCCGGCTTTACTTATCAACTCACTCTCAATCTCTAATCATGTTTATAGATATTTCTCTACTGAACTCTTTAGTTTTCCCACTTGCGAGTTTATTAAGCGCAAATCTCATGAAATTCCATTACAAAAACACCAGTCTGGTAAGGGGGTGAGGTCGTAGGGCCTCTGATTCGACCCTTATTTATATACACATATGACACAACTTTCATCATCATAGCAACATTATCAAAATCATATCATTCAAATAAATATACATGAATATTCATTCAATCGATATTTTTGATAAGTTATCTAAACACATGGTTTCGCCCGAGTAAATCAGCCATATACATCATAGAATCATCAACTAAACATATATAAACTCATTACAATATAGTCCTTTATCTCATTTCAAGGAACCATTGCAATCCATCAAATTTTTTTTGTCCAGTCGGAACAATGTCATTTTTATCCGTAGCATGATACTATGTATTTTGTTCATACATTTTCGAGTTTCAACTCATCACCACAGCACTTCATTCAAATACTTTGGTATCACTATCAACGTGGTTAGGTGTAGATCGGTTGGAGAGTATCTTTATCCAAGCAAGATAGTTCTCATTTGTGTCGAGAGACATCACACTATCATAGATCCGTGGCATGTATAGCTAGACTCTTACACGTGCTAGGTTAGCCCGAGAATCGACTAAACCATAGCTCTGATACTACAAATGTAACACCCCTTACCCATATCTGATGCTAGGACAGGGTTCGAGGCGTTACCGGATTAAACGTACATCATTTTATAAAACTGGGCCATAAAATTTTATTTAAATTAAAAACACTCCATCACATGCATAATGTCCCTTATGTGAGCTATCGAGGCTCAAACATGCATTAAAGGCAGTTTAGGACTAAACCAAGAACTTTGGAAAGTTTTTGGAAAACTTAGGAAAATTTTTCATGAAACATGGTCACACGCTTGTGTGGACACAGGGACACGCCCGTGTATCTTCAAGGGTGATGGCTTGATAGTGTGATATTGCCTATGACGATCTCTAACCCCGAGCTAACCTAACAACACTAAAGAAAAGGGAAAGGAAGGGAGTAAGATTTATAGCTTAGTACGACCGTATGAAAATAATAAGCAATTTATCAATTTGCTTTTCAAGATAAGACAACCATAGTTGTACTTTTACTTATATTCAGATCAAGCTATTTTATCGAGTCATAGTCACTAAATTATTTATATCTAGAGCTACGGAACTCCAAATTGAGATCCACCAATTTTCCTTGAAACAAGACTCACATATCTTCTTATCATAAAAGTTTCAGAATTTTTGGTTCAGCCAACTAGTACATTTTATTCTTTAAATTCACACATTTTATGCTTTCTAATAGTTCCGACCCATACTCACTAAAAATTAATTTTCTCATAATACGGGACTCGGATGATGTTCTCTTCTATTTTTTTTGAAAGTAAACTCATTAATAATTCTAGAAATATAAATTATAACCCATAACTATTTTTTCATAATTTTCTATGATTTTCTAAATTTAGAAAATGGGATTTTGATATTCATTCTGACTCTGTCTCACAACAATTTAAATATCTCATAATATGAAATTCTTTTGCTTACCTTGCTTCCTTTATAAGAAACTAGACTCGATAAGCTTTAACTCCATATTTTATTCAATCTGTAACCCACTTTCTACTATTTTTGGTGGATTTTCAAATTTGACTATCGCTGCTGTCCAAAACTGTTTTAATGCAATTTAATGATCACTAAGTTTATAACACCTTTGCAAATCATTTCTACCATCATGGTAAAAATACATATTTATACATCATAAGAATGAACCCATAATCACAAGGTCATCATAACATGACAGAATAAACATGAATTTACATATCATTCAAACCTCTTTAACTTACTCTTCACATATTCTCATTCTTGCCAAAAACAACATGTATCAAGGCCATTACACATGAGTTTAGTGTACATACTTGTACAACATGAAACGTAGCTTACAACTATTTTCACCATTGATTTACCTCAATGAGGCCATCATCAAATCATACCTTGAATTACCCGTTAAACGCTCGGAATACTATTGGACATACAGAAACATTGCACATAATTGCCATATACCCAGTTAGAACTAACTCACAGCGCGCAAAATATGTAGCCAAAGCTATCACATATTATGTAATGCCCGCATTTGAGCTACTCACAGGTCTGTACACAAAGTCAGCACCCGGACCCCAAAACATTTATCATGCAATGCCCGCTCATTGAGCTACTCATGGGTCTGTACCCAAAGTCAACACCCGGACCCACATTACATAAATCACTTATCCCATGAACTTAGACCACAACTCATGAGTTCAGATCGCATTGTTTCTCATGACATATCACGTGTATCCTAGACTATTCCTAAGGTTCAAGCGAGATTTCTTGCTTAACACATTGTCGTCGCACTTACTCGTAATGTCATTTACACTTCCAACATACATTTTGTACTTTCATGATAATCAAATAAGCATATATGTATATTCTTGCTAACAATAAAACATCTCAATACTCATTTTAACAAAATATTAACGTTTGACATCAGTTTCTCATGCATAATATCACCAACATATAACTCAATTCAATTTTAGAAAGATAAGTTTCAAATATATTGGTAATAATATGGATAACATGCTTAAATTAGTCACACGGACTTACTTCGAATGCAATTTCAACTAATTACGCCATTTTAGCCCATAACCTTGTATCTTCCGATTTAAGCCCAAATCTTGATTTTTCTTGATCTATCATGATGAAATTCACTCATTTAATCATTACATTAATTAATACATTCTATAATTCATAATTTGGAAAAATGACCGTTTTGCCCTTAGACTTTGCAAAAATTACGATTTTGCCCTTAGGCTTGTAAATTGATTTTTATCGAATTTCCTCCTTTACCAAGCCTAACCGGATTCTTTTTATAACTATAAAAACTCACAATTTCAATTATTTCACACATTTACAACTTGTTTTACAACGTTCACAAAATGGTCCTTTTAGGAGTTTTCATGAAAAATTACTTAACAAAAGATGTTTATCTAACATCAAACTTTCAATTTCCTCCATTAAACATCAAAGAACATGCATGACACACATGGGTGAATTTTTTTAACATAAAATCTAGCTCATATTAATGATAGAAAAAGCTATATCATGCTTCAAGAATCTCAAAAACATCAAAAACATCAAAACCAACACCAAAATGACTTACATTAAATGGGTTTATCTTGCTAAAATTTTCAAGTTCCCATGGAGGTTTTTCTTCCCTAATTTTTGGTGGATAAAGATGGAGAAGAAGGGTGGCTATTTTTTTATTAGTCTTTGTATATGTCATCAAATACCAACCATACCAACTTTTTTAACTTTTCAACTCTTTTGCCTCCCGCCATGGCCGACCATCAACATTTTAAGGGTCTAATTTCTCTTTAAACACCTCAAATTTTGGTTCTCTACCTATTTAACATATTTAACTAGCAAAAAAATACTTTTTCCCTTTTTGCGATTTAGTCCTTTTTTGTAATTACGCATGAAATCACTAAAATTATTTCACCAAAATTTTTATGTACCCATATAACCATGCTATAACACATAAAATAACATTAAAAATAATTTCTCCAGCCTCGAAACAGTGGTTCCGAAACCATTGTTCCAACTAGGCCCAAAATTGGGTTGTTACACTCTCTACTCTTGCAAATCAATAATTACAAAATCCAGGGCTAGACCAGGGAAAAGCAAAGCTAGCGGACTAAGCCAAAATAGTCGCCATATTTTGAATACTGAGGTAAGTTGTATGTTAATAATGCAACTATATCTTTATGATGTGTAATTGAGTTGATATGGCATAAATTGTCTTGATTTTGAATATGAGAATATACAATGAGAAAATTATGCAGTAAAGACTTTCATTGAACATTTGGAATAGACTTGGATATTTGTACCGTGATAATGGGTGATATGTCTACTAGTGTAAGACATGTCTGGGATATGCATCAGCCACAGCATGAGAGCCAGTGTAAGACATGTCTGGGACATACATCGGCCTCAAGACATTTAAGCCAGTGTAAGACATGTCTGGAACATGCATCGACATTGAGACGAGAGCTAGTGTAAGACATGTCTTGGACATACATCGGTCTCGCGATATACAAGCTAGTGTAAGACTTGTCTGGGACATAGTTTCAGCTTAAGGTGTGACAATGTAAAACCTATCTGGGACATGGCATCGACACCGATAGATAAGAGTCAGTGTCAGACCTATTTCAGACATGGCATCAGCCTCGCTATATGAAAGCAAATGTAAGACCATGTCTGGGACATGGCGTCGGTATCTTAACCCATGTTAGGGCTACTGAGTATCCGGTAGTATTCCAAATGGTTCAACAAAAGGTTTATGGTTTGTATCGAAATGAGAAAAGTTATAATCATGTGATGAGTGGTACAGGTACCTAATTGAAATGTATGAGATATGGGCTTAATGTATGCAATATGAGTTGTATTGGATGGTAATGAGTAAGTTGTACTTAAGTTTATTTATGGTATTCATGAATAAACTATGAAATGTTATGAGCATATTGCCTTATGATAAGTAGTTGTTGTTTATTTCATTCAACTTACTAAGCTCTATGCTTACCCCATTTCCTTTCCATTTTCTTATAGTGTCGCCAAAGTAGCTCGAGGTCCGTTGCCTACGTCGGAGAAGCTAGTCACATTATCATCCGAAGCACTTGGTATATTTAGATCTTTTATTTTGATTATGGCATGTATAGGACCTTGACTTTAGAGTTTTGTGTCATTGTTAATTGGTCAAATGTGTTAGCTTACTTTAGCATTTGACTCATTTTGTATAAGGCCATGAAAAATGGCTAATATTGAAAGTTTATATATGAATGCAAGATAGTTGTTCATGAATGTGAAATTGCTGGCATGGTTGAATATAAGAAATGTAGATAGGACTTAACTATGGTTTTTTGGTTGAGAAATCATATTAAGTTAGACTTTGATTTGTTGGTTGATGTTATATTATGTTCCAGGGTGGCAAAAGCTTCGTAGATAGCCTTATATTGTCCGTACGGGTAGACACACAGGCGTGTATCTAGGCCATGTGTGACACGGTCAACCCCATGGGCATGTCGTTCAGTCGTGTGTCCCCTGCACGTAAAATTTGCAAGTCAGAATGCATGGTAGTAAACACACGGGCAGAGACACAGCTGTGTGGAGGACATGGCCTCTGGCCACGGGCGTGTGCCTTGGCCGTGTACCCCTTATTGGATGCTGACGTCATGGTTTTTAGACAAAGGCTAGGACATGGGCGTGTCATGGCCATGTGAGGGACATGGGCTATAGACACTGGCATGTGTCAGGCCGTGTGAAAACCCATGTAGGTTTGAATTTATAATTTAATTTACACGAGCTCGGGGCATAGGCGTGTCCCCTTGTGCTTAGGCCATGTGAACCACACGGGCCATCAGCACTACCATGTCATAATAGACACACGGGCGTGTTGCCTTTCCATACAAGTGTGTACTTTATTTCAAGGGTCATCTTTATTAAGTCCGTTTAAGGACCCAAGCTGGTTCTGAATGGCTTTCAACGAATGTTTGAGGCCTCGTAGGCCCATATTAAGGAGTTTAAACAAATTTTGAAAAAGTTTTAAATCTGATCAAGTCTTGGTGACTCAAAAATGTTTGAATGCATGTGTTTAAGTTTAGTAATGCCTCATATTCCGTCCCGGCGTAAGGCACGGGTGTGGGGTGTTACAATAAACCTGATACAAAATCCATTGTTACTCTATCCCACTTCCACTCAGGAATCATAATAGGTTTTAATAAACTTGACGGCACTTGATGTTTAGCTTTGACTTGCTAACAAATCAAACATTTTGAAACAAATTCTGAGATATCTCGTTTCATGTTGTGCCACCAATAATGTTGTTTCAAATTGTTATACATTTTCATGCTTCCCGAATGTACTGGCAAACAACTACTGTGTGCTTCGTTTAGAATCTTTTGAATGAGCTCAAAATTTCTTGGTACACATTTTCTATCATGAAATATCAAACAGCCATTAGACCCTATTCGAAACTCTAAATCAGAAATCAACTCACATTGGGCTCGTTTTGCTTGCAATTCGTTATCAAATTTTTGAGCCTTAAAAGTCTGCTATAGAAATAATGGTCTCACTTTCAACTCAACTATTATTGAACTATCGTCAGACAAAGCTAATTGTATGCTCAAAGTACATAAAGCAAATAAGGACTTTCTACTCAAAACATCAGCAACTACGTTCGCTTTCCCCAAAGGATAATCAATCACTAATTCATAGTCTTTTAACAATTCTAACCATCTTTGCTGTCACAAATTCAAGTCTTTCTTGTCGCAAATTCAAGTCTTTCTGAGTCATCAGATATTTCAAGCTTTTGTGGTCGGTATAAATATGGCATTTCTCACCAAACAAGTAATGACGCCAAATTTTCAATGAGAACACTTTCGCGACAAACTCTAGATCATGCGTCAGATAATTATTTTTGTGTGGCTTCAATTGTCTCAAGGCATAAGCTACAACTTTGCCTTCCAACATCAAAACACAACCCATGCCATTTAACGATGCATCACTGAAAACTATGAATTTTTTACCCGACTCAAGTTAAACTAACACTAGTGCCTCTGTTAATAATGCTTTCAACTACTCTGTATCGCCCCAATTTTTGAGTTTTCTGTGTTTCTGTGATTTTTAAAATTTGTGTGTGTTCTGGTTGGTTAAAATATTTATTTTAGTAGGTTAGTGGGACTTTGGAAGGCCCAAACTTAAGTTAAATCCGTGGTAGTCTTCGAAATTTTAATTTTATGAACAGGTGATGCAATTGCCGTTTGGGCTTTTAAGAGTAAAGGGGTAAAAGATGATACAAAAAGGATTGTGGTGTAGTGGCAAGGTGGTGCCACTTAGGGGACAAGGAAGTGACGCCATAGAGGAAGCAAGGGGTCCAAGGTTCAAGTCTTGGCTCTTGCAATATGTTTTGGTTTTTCTTTTCAATAAATCTGGAAGCAAGTAGGTGCACTTTAAAGTTTAATGTGTTGGGTTTATGACACAAATGAGTTGATAGCCTAGTGGTGGTGGCGTGAGTTGGCATGTGAAAGGACTTTGGTTCGAATCCCTTGGCATGCAAAGGTTGATTATTTTGCTATGTTGGGACGGCAAGAATTGGTGTTTGTTTTAAACTTTGGTGATGGAGGGATCCCACATCGGGAAGCTAACATAAGAGTAGATGGAGAGCTGGCTTTAAATAGAGCAAACCATGAGGAAGTAGGCATACCGTTCTTGGCTGATCCCTTTTGCTTTTTGACATCCTCATTTGGGTTGGGCGTCAGCTGAGAGTGTTTGGAGCGCGGATTAACTATAGTCTCCTAGCAGGTGTGTATTTCTCATTACTCTAGCAGTAGGACGGCTATTTCGGGCCACGATGGGTTGAAATGGGCCATGTGGTCCCAATTGGTCCGTAGGCCCAAGTGGATAAGTTGTAGAATTATCGAAATACCTTTGTAAGGTAGCATTACCGAAATACCCCTGTAGGCTAGAATTACCGAAATACTCCTGTAGGATAGAATTACCGAAATACCCTTGTAGGGTAGAAATACTGAAATACCCCTGTAGGGTAGAATTACCGAGATACCCTTGTAGGGTAAAATTACCGTTTTGCCCCTAGGGTGTTAAATGACTATTTTACTCCTCGTGCGTAAATGACTAACTTGTGTGATGATTGGGTTAGTCGACGTTGATTTATGTTAGTTATCGTTAATTCGTAACTCTAATGTGTTAGTGATCGATTGTAGGATTATCGCGTGGGAGATATCGTCATCAATCGTCATCAACCAGGTGTGTAAACGACACCCTCCCTTAGACCGAATCGGTAAAAACCGAAATACCAAAACGTTGGTATTTTGTGAACTCGCGAGTGTGCAAGCGCTCGTGAGACAGTTATTAATGAATATGGTGCATTTGGATGATTAGAGTGTAGAGTGTGCATTTTCGTGCACAACGATATTTTTGGGCTTAATGGGCCGAAAATGGGCCATTGGGCCAACGGGCCCACTTTGGTAAAAAGATGAGGTAAGCACTTCTGATTACTTGGTAAACGTTAGAATGAGCATGAAACCTTAGCAATAGGTAATAATTACTAAAATACCCTTATGCATGCAAAATTACGATTTTACCCTTAGGGTTTTGTTTTTTTTGAAAAGCATGATGTTTTGTTTCTGTATACGTATGTCATGACATATTATTTCTGTTGCATGGGACATGGGTTTATATTGATAGAGGAAGCGTTCTAGTAGCCTCGTTACAATCTGGTGGCCTCGCCACATATATCTGTTCTGGTGACTTCGTCACAATATCTGGCAGTCTTGCTACAATCTGATGGCTTCGTCACATATATATATATCTGTTCTAGTGGCCTAGCCACAATATCTATATCTGGTGACTTCGTCACAATATCTGGCAGCCTCGTTGCAATTTCTGTGGTGTGTAGCGGTTGGGTGGGTCGAGTAGTCTCCCCACATAGTGTAAGCCTGGTACGGGGGTGTTATGGATAGCTCTGGGTTGGGATTTCTGCATTCATGATATATTTGTTTTGCATCTGCTATGGGCCTATAGATTTCATTCTGATTTCTGTACTGGGCCAAGGACCAGATAAGTCTGACTCTGAGGTTTGATCTGTTTTGGGCTATCGTTGGGTTATGTCACACACTGAGTTTACCGAACTCGCCCTTTATTTTCATCTCTGCAGGAAATCTCCAACCATAGTGGGCTTGGAGCCGTGAGGGATTCGGAGTAGCCACATCATCTGCAAAGTTGGTTTTTCCAAGTTAGTTTATTTTATTATTTTATATTCGATTTAATTTTGGGTTTTAAGTTGTAATAAGGCCGCTATTTAAATTTCTTTTTCCGCTATGGTTTTATTTTTCGATTATATTTATACTATGTAAAACTGCTAGTGTTAGGGTGCTGGGTTTTCAAAATTAATGAACGTTTCCAAGACTCAACAAGCACAACAAATGGATAGCCTAAAGATTGATAAACCGGTTTTTCATTCAACCGCTGTTTTTACAAAGACCACCCCAATCACTTAAACCAACAAATGCATACTAAGTCGTAAATCCATGTGACACATCTGGGCTAAGTTTGGAGTGTTACAATTAGTAGTATCAGAGCCAAGTTGCAACAACTCGACTGTGGAAAGGGTCTAAAAACGGGAGTTTGTAAAGAAACACTGAATAAAGGTTTTCGAAAATCATTTTTTTTTGGAACTTGATTATAAATTGTTTTCGAGAATGTTTCCAATATTTTCACTTTACAAATAGATGATTTTAAATATTACAATCGGTTTTCTAAAATTAGGTTTTTTTTAGAAGATGGTACACCGAATCTCCGGCCCAAGTTTGTAAGTTTTTTGAGCCTTTCTGATTGTTTCTGAAATATCTGTTATATGCTTGTTCAAAACCTTATCATGGTACTTTAGTTAGGGTAACACTGGAACTATAGAAACTCTGATAAGTAGACTGAGACTGTAGCAAGGCTACCGCAAAAGGAAACAAACTCAAACTCTGAATTACTGTTATTCATAAGATATCTGTAATAAACACTGAACTATTAAACTAATTCATAAAATTCTTAATCAGATAATGTGAAATGAGTACACGATCAACTCGTGGAAGAGGCCGTGGACGTGGCCGAGGTAATGCTTAGGCTGAATTTTCATCTTCAGGACATGTGCCGGCAGTAGATGCACCGGTACCATCGACAACAGAGGTAGAGTCTCATGATCGAGGTGCCGGGTGTGACAGCCTTAAAACGACCCTAGTCGGAATGTGGTTTCGAGACCACAAAACCGAGGCATAAAAATAATTTGATATTTATTTTGATGCCTATAATATGTGTTAACTCATGTGTGACATTCTTGATGCTTTAATTTAGAGTTATAAATGTGAATTTCACTAGAAAGGACCTAGTAGTAAACTTTGAAAGTAGGATAGGGAAATGTGTGATGACTAATTAAAGCATGCATGCAAAACAATGGCCTTGCATGTCAAATATCCCTCTTTTACAAGTGATGGCCGCCATGACAAAGAAATATGGGCTAAACATGTCATGAAACATGTTTTGTTGGGCATTAGGGAGAAATAATAAACAAATAAGCATGGGTAATAAAGAAAGAAAAGAAAAAAAATGTGTGTGAGTGTGGTATCTCCCCATTGCCGTGAGTTGTAGAGGAAGAAAGAAAAATTTGTTCATCCTTTCTTTGAGCCAAAACTAAGGAAGAAGGAGGATTTTGCTCCATTTTTGGTTTAGAAGAGATCTAGAAGGAGATTTGGCTATACTTGCATCAAGATTAAGGTATGTTGAGGTTGTGTCATGAGATTCATGCTTGTTTTGGTTGCTAACTTGATGTGCATGTTAGCCATGGTTCAAATCCTTGCTATGCCATGAAAAATGGTATTTGGCCAAGGTTGATATTGTGTTAAAGCCATTGCATGCTAAATGTGAAGCTTGTTGATGATGCATGTAATGATGGATTGACTACTCTTGAAATTTCTTTTAGTATTCTTGAGTAGGACATTGAATTCTTTGTTTAACCATGACCGAAGTTGAAAGGGTATGGTTGTGATGTATTCGCCATGGTGCATTCATGAGCATGATTTATGCTTGTTACTTGATTGGTAAAATTTGTGTTTGGATGGGTATGAACCCCTTGAGATTGACCTTGCACCTATATGTGTATATATGTTTGCACATGATGTTTTGGTTATGAAGTAAGTGATAAATATGTTTGTTTAAAGAAGAAAATGTTGAAGAATGTTTGTGAAATTGCAAGTACATTCGCCTAGTACACATATGATGTGAAAATCTTGGAATTTATTGTTGATTTGGTGCAAGTATGACTAAGTATAATCGGCCATATGAGTGCTTGATGCTATATTATAAGTATTGAGCTACAATATGTAAAGCAATAGCTAGTAAAATGTGTGCCATTCATGTGTGGTGTTAAACATGTAATTGGCCTCAACATCAACATGCATAATCGGCCATGAATGAGTGCCTAAGAGGTTGTGTTGTTCGCCATGAGTAAGCATGTTGAAGGCTTTGTGTGTTGAGTCGATTCATGAATTCGTACTTATGTGACTTTAATGTCTAGTGAATATATGTGGGCTAAGTGCCTTGAGTTCCTCTTTTCGATACTCAAATGATTGAATCAAATTATTTGTTAAATTAAGCTCAAGAGCAAAGGGGACCAAATCCGATAAAGGGAAGGAAAAAGTAGTCGAATAGCCATCGAATCGCTCGACAACATCCGAGGTAAGTTTTCGAGTATCGAAACTTAGATTTTGATTCGATTGAACAAGTAATAAGCAATCGAAATTGTGCCCTTGTATGTGGCCATTGAGCCGAAATGATATTCTTGATTAAGTAAATTGTGCATAAAAGTTTGTTATGAAATTGAAACAAAGATGTGTATGAATGTGCGATTGTGATATCGGGCTAAGCCCAAGGCAATTGTGCGAGTTGTGATATCGGGCTAAGCCCAAGGCAATGGTGCGAAGCTATGATATCGGGCTAAGCCCAAGGCAATTGTGCGAGTTGTGATATCTGGGTTAAGTCCCAAGGCATTTGTGCGGGTTACCATAACCGGGCTATGTCCCAAGGTGTTTGAACGAGTAGCTATATCCGTTAAACTCCGAAGGTATGTGATTTGAAAATTATAAGCTTGCTGTAAAATTTTCAGTTAATGCACTGTGAAGTTCCCAACAACAAGGTATGTTTTGTGTGTGCTTTGCACACTATGAGTAAGTGCGTATGAATATTCGCTCCAATGATAAATGAGCTATCGGCATTAACTAAGCCGTTATTTGTGTATGAACATGAGAGTTGGGATTGTGAAGTAAGCATGTCTTTGAGAAATTGTGCATATGAATTATTGTTTAGCTACTTGAATGCTATGCTTTGGTTGTGTGTATATTATGGCTCGAAACTTACTAAGCATAAATTGCTTACTCTGTTTCTTTGTTTCTCTGTTTATAGATTTTGCTCGTTAGCGATCGGATTCGGGATCATAGAAGTTGAAGTCAACCACACTATTAAAGCCCTTTTTGGTACTCCTTTAGTTGAGTTTTGGATATGGCATGTATAGGACTACCCTCGGTTGTTTTTAAGTACTTTGTGATGTATATGTGTGCGGCCATGCGAAAATGGTTCGTAAAAGTGGAGTATGAAATTTGACCATATGTGGTTTGTAATTATATTTGATTTCATGATGTGATTATGGTTTGGAATGAGAGAGTTGGTCACATGATCAGCCATTGGAATGGCTAAATATGATCATATGTGGACCTAAGTATGACTAGACTATAGTTGGTCCATGGGAACTACAATATAGGTAAAGCCTACCTTAAAAACAGATGCTGCCAGCTGCAGTGATGTGGATGTGAAAAATCACCAAAATTTGTAGGAATGGTGTTAAATAGTGAATAAATTATGCGATCGAACCTTGACGAGTTTATTTTCAGATGAAAGTAACGAAACAATCATATGAACAGTATACCAAGAGATATTAAAGTTCTCGTGAGACAGGACCAGAACTGTTTCTGGGTCCCCTGTTGCAACTTTGAAAATTTAGCATAAATTATCCAGAATGAATTAGAAGTCATGCCTTATATGTACAGATTCTTTTTTGAGTCTAGTTTCATTAGAAACAAACGGCATCAGTATTGAAACCCTGTACAGAGAGATATTCAAGTTGTAACATGAGAAGGTCAGTGTAGTCGACCCCTGTAACATGGGTGACTTTAACTAATAAACTGTACCAATTGGTCCGACCAAAAATTCTAGAAATAAATCCATGGATGGATATATGAGTCTAAATTCATGGAAAATTTACGGAATCAGTTTCCGAGCTGTGAAACTCGAGATATGCTTTTTAAGGCGACAGCAACGCAGTTTTCCAGCTTGCCTGGGAATGTCAAATTGGTCGGTGCCATAAGTGGTTTTGGCTTGTTAACCCCTCGTGTCCGATACCGGCAACGGTCTCGAGTTCGGGGTGTTACAATTTTATTGGTATCAGAGCTATGGTTTAGTCGATTCTAGGACTACCGTGATATGTTTGGGGTCTAGCTATACATGCCATTAAGTGATGAATTGATAGTGTGGTGATTTCTGACAATTTGAATTTGTGTTTGTTTATAGCAATGGATCCCGATCCCAACCGAGCAATAGCTGATGATGTGGAGAGTGTGGCGCTGCTCCGCAAGAAGGGACAAAGACCGGCGGACTCTCAACCTATGGCTAGCAATCCAAATGATGAGGCTAAGCAAGCCTTTTATAGTGTGATGAATGATTGGTTCTACCAATACATTCGAACTAACACGGCTGTTCCACAACCTCCATTCCCGACTAATGGAACCCCAAGACCTACAATACCTCCCAGAATCGACCAAATAAGGTCAAGTAAGCCCCAATGATGTGATTCGAAAACATGGGGCCACTGAATTTAAAGCTACGGATGATGACGATGCGGCAAGCTGAATTTTGGTTGGACAACACTATCCGGTGCTCGATAAGCTATCTTGTACACCTGATGAGTGCTTAAAGTGTACCATCTCCTTGCTACTCGATTCTGCCTACTATTGGTGGAGTACTCTGACTTCTGTGGTGCCTAGAGAGCAAGTAACTTGGGAGTTCTTTAAAACCGAGTTCAAAAAAGTATATCATCGAGATTCATCGACCAAAAGCGAAGGAATTTCTTGATCTTAAGCAAGGCTCTATGTCGCCATCGACTCACGAACGAAAATTTGTGAGGCTTAGCGATGCACGCGAGAATGCATTTCGTCCGAAGCTATTATGTGTAAACGCTTCGAGGATGGGCTGAATGATGATATAAGGATGTTCGTTGGCATTCTCGAGATACGAGAGTTCGTAGTACTTGTTGAGCGAGCTTGTAAAGTCAAGAGCTTAGAAAAGAGAAACAAAAAGTTGATGTGGGAACTGGAGAATTTCGAAAAAGGTCCTCGGGAAAGTCTCTTCAACAGGCATCAAGAGATTTCAAGAT
Organism: Gossypium arboreum; assembly: GCF_025698485.1. Lineage (NCBI taxonomy): Eukaryota > Viridiplantae > Streptophyta > Magnoliopsida > Malvales > Malvaceae > Gossypium > Gossypium arboreum. The sequence goes on from NC_069077.1 coordinate 48,402,418, forward strand.
GATGTGAGCCGGTCTAGAGGCGCCGGGCTTTTCTAGACGAGATCGCGATCGACCCCTGTGACCACACGAGTCACTTCGATCATGATGGTGGAAATGATCGCCGAGAGAGAGCGGAGTGTCTCCATTGTGGCAAATGGCATTCGGGGAGCTGTAGGTTCCGTGATCGCTCCTGCTATAAGTGTGGATCGGCTGACCACTTTATTAAGGATTGCCCGAGGTTGCTCGAACAAAATGTAAGTCAAAGTGGAAACCCGGGTGCTACCACTGCTAGAGGTAGGCCATCCAGAAATGCGGGCAACGCTAGTGGCGGTCAGAGAGGGTCGAGGGATGCTACAACAAGACCCGAGGCTCGTGCTCCTACTAGGACTTATGCCATACGCGCACGCGAGGATGCTGCCTCACCAGATGTCATTACCGGTACATTCACTCTTTTCGATACAAATGTGATTGCTTTGATTGACCCCGGTTCTACTCATTCTTATATGTGCGAAACCTTAGCATCCAAGAAGACTTTGCTGTTGAGTCTCATCGAGTTTGTAATTCGGTGTCAAACCCTTGGGTCATTACGTGCTTGTCAACAAAGTGTGTAAGAAAAGTCCCCTAGTGTTCCGAGGTTCTTGTTTTCCGGTGGACTTGATGCTTTTTCCGTTCGATGAATTCGACGTTATCCTTGGTTTGGATTGGTTGACCATGCACGATGCGGTTGTAAATTGCAAAAGCAAGACTATCGATTTGAGGTGAACGAGATAATTCGGGTTGAGTCTACGGACTTAAAGGGGTTGCCAGCTGTAATATCAGCAATGTTGGCCCAGAAATATGTAAGAAAAGGGTGCGAAGCGTACCTTGCATATGTGCTCGATGACAAGGAGTCAGAAAAGAAACCCGAATCTGTGCTAGTGGTTTGTGAATACCGGATGTTTTCCACGAAGAATTGCGGGTTTACCACTGTTCGGAAATAGAGTTTGGCATCGAATTGGTACCGGTACCACTCCAATTTCGATAGCTCCGCATCGTATGGCACCAACGGAATTAAAGGAGTTGAAAGCTCGCTTGCAAGAATTGGTGGATAGAGGTTTTGCTCGTCCAAGTTTTTCACCTTGGGGTGCGCCAGTGTTGTTTGTGAAAAAGAAGGATGGAACCATGAGGCTGTGCATCGACTATCGTCAGCTTAATAAAGTGATGATAAAGAACAAATATCCGTTACCGCGTATCGACGATTTGTTCGATCAACTGAAGGGAGCCTCAGTGTTCTCGAAAATAGATTTGAGATCGGGCTATTATCAATTGCGAATTTGAGATTCGGACGTACCCAAGACTGCCTTCAGAATGAGATATGGTCACTACGAGTTCCTAGTGATGCCGTTTGGGCTTACGAATGCCCCTGCGGTATTTATGGATTTGATGAATTGGATCTTCAGACCATATTTGGATCCGTTCGTAGTCGTGTTCATTGATGACATCTTGGTCTATTCAAGAAATGAGACCGAACATCTTTGAACACCGAGGTTAGTCTTGCAAATTTTACGGGATAAGCAATTATATGCTAAGTTCAGCAAGTGTGAGTTACGGTTAGAGAGGTTAGCTTCTTAGGGCATGTGGTATCAGATCGGTATTTGAGTCGACCGAACAAAATTTCAGCCATACTTAATTGGAAGCCTCAGAAATATTCTTGAGGTTACGAGCTTTTTGGGGCTTGCTTAGGTTATTACCGACGATTTGTAAAATGTTTCTCAACGATAGCCACGCCAATGACGGCTACTCCAAAAGGATGTTAAGTTCGAATGGACGGAGAAATGTTAGAAAAGTTTCGATCAATGAAAACTTATTTGGTGAAGCCCCAATTCTAGTGCAACCCGAATCGGCAAAGAGTTTGTCATCTATAGTGACGCCTCCCTACTTGGGTTAGGTTGCGTATTGATGCAAGAAGGTCAAGTTGTGGCCTATGCGTCGAGACAATTAAAGCCACATGAGAAAAATTATCCGACCCATGATCTCGAATTGGCTGCCATCGTATTCGCCTTAAAGATATGGCGACATTACTTATTTGGTGAGAAGTGCCATGTGTATTCGGATCACAAAAGTCTCAAATATTTGATGACTCAAAGAGACTTAAATCTGCGACAAAGACGTTGGCTCGAGCTGTTAAAAGATTATGAGCTGGTCATTAACTATCACCCGGGAAAGGCGAATGTGGTTGCGGATGCCTTAAGTTGTAAATCATTATTCACTTTACGAGCGATGAATGTGCACTTGTCCGTTCGATCCGACAATGTGTTAGTAGCTGAATTGAAAGCCAAACCATTATTGATACATCAAATTTGTGAAGCTCAAAAAGTCGACGATGAGTTGGTTGCAAAACGGGCTGAGTGTGTTCCGAACAAGGAATCGGAGTTTCAAATCGATGATGACGATTGCTTGAGGTTCAGAAGTCGTTTGTGTGTTCCAAAGAATTCGGAACTTATTCCAATAATTTTGAACGAAGCCCATTGTAGCCGAACGGCAATCCACTCGGGGACTACGAAGATGTACAACGATTTGAAACGTCAGTTTTGGTGGCATGGTATGAAACGAGACATCTCCGACTTTGTTTCGAGATGTTTAATATGTCAACAAGTGAAAGTGGAACATCAAGTGCCTTCAGGATTACTTCAGCCGATCACGATACCCGAGTGGAAATGGGATCGAGTCACAATAGACTTTGTATTGATTGACCGCCATTGTCGTGAGTAAGAAGGATGCGATTTGGGTCATTGTAGATAGACTGACTAAGTCGGCTCACTTTATCCCCAGACGCACGGATTTTTCAATGGACAAACTAGCCGAATTGTACGTTTCTCAGTTGTGATATTACACGGGTGCCTATTTCCATCGTGTGGGATAGAGATCCGAGATTTACCTCGCGATTTTGGAAGAAGTTGCAAGAAGCTTTGGGTACCAAGTTGCATTTCAGACCGCCTTTCACCCCCAAACCGATGGTCAATCCGGCGGATAATTCAGATACTTGAGGATATGTTAAGATGTTGCATCCTCGAGTTCAGTGGTTCATGGGAACGGTATTTGCCTTTGATTGAATTCGCTTACAACAATAGTTTTCAATCAAGTATTAAGATGGCACCCTACGAGGGTTTGTACGGTCGTAAATGTCGTACACCATTGTTTTGGACTGAGCTCGGTGAAAGTAAAATTTTCGGAGTAGATTTGATTAGAGATGCTGAACAGAAAGTGAAAGTAATCCGTGAAAGTCTGAAGATAGCCTCTGATCGTCAGAAGTCGTACGCGGATCTGAAACGTAAAGACATCGAGTATCAGGTGGGAGATAAAGTGTTTCTCAAGGTTTCACCTTGGAAAAAGATACTCAGATTCGGCCGTAAGGGCAAGTTGAGCCCGAGGTTCATTGGGCTATATGAGATATCCGAGCGAGTCGGCCCAGTGGCATATCGTTTGATTTTGCCCCCTGAACTCGAAAAGATTCATGATATCTTTCATGTTTCGATGCTTCGACGCTATAGATCTGATCCATCGCACGTGATTAGTCCATCAGAGGTTGAAATTCAAGCCAATATGAGTTATGAGGAAGAACCGATTCGTATCCTGGCACGTGAAGTGAAAGAGTTGCGAAACAAGCGGGTTCCGCTAGTGAAAGTGTTATGGCTCAAACACGGGATAGAAGAAGCTACTTGGGAAATCGAGAACTCTATGAAAGAGCGATACCCAACCCTATTTACCGGTAAGATTTTCAGGGACGAAAATTTCTTAAGTGGGGGAGAGTTGTGACAGCCTTAAAATGACCCTAGTCGGAATGTGGTTTCGGGACCACAAAACCGAGGCATAAAAATAATTTGATATTTATTTTGATGCCTATAATATGTGTTAACTCATGTATGACATTCTTGATGCTTTAATTTAGAGTTATAAATGTGAATTTCACTAGAAAGGACCTAGTAGTAAACTTTGAAAGTAGGATAGGAAATGTGTGATGACTAATTAAAGCATGCATGCAAAACAATGGCCTTGCATGTCAAATATCCCTCTTTTACAAGTGATGGCGGCCATGACAAAGAATATGGGCTAAACATGTCATGAAACATGTTTTGTTGGGCATTAGGGAGAAATAATAAACAAATAAGCATGGGTAATAAAGAAAGAAAAGAAAAAAAAAAATGTGTGTGAGTGTGGTATCTCCCCCATTGCCGTGAGTTGTAGAGGAAGAAAGAAAAAAATTTGTTCATCCTTTCTTTGAGCCAAAACTAAGGAAGAAGGAGGGATTTTTGCTCCATTTTTTGGTTTAGAAGAGATCTAGAAGGAGATTTGGCTATACTTGCATCAAGATTAAGGTATGTTGAGGTTGTGTCATGAGATTCATGCTTGTTTTGGTTGCTAACTTGATGTGCATGTTAGCCATGGTTCAAATCCTTGCTATGCCATGAAAAATGGTATTTGGCCAAGGTTGATATTGTGTTAAAGCCATTGCATGCTAAATGTGAAGCTTGTTGATGATGCATGTAATGATGGATTGACTACTCTTGAAATTTCTTTTAGTATTCTTGAGTAGGACATTGAATTCTTTGTTTAACCATGACCGAAGTTGAAAGGGTATGGTTGTGATGTATTCGCCATGGTGCATTCATGAGCATGATTTATGCTTGTTACTTGATTGGTAAAAATTTGTGTTTGGATGGGTATGAACCCCTTGAGATTGACCTTGCACCTATATGTGTATATATGTTTGCACATGATGTTTTGGTTATGAAGTAAGTGATAAATATGTTTGTTTAAAGAAGAAAATGTTGAAGAATGTTTGTGAAATTGCAAGTACATTCGCCTAGTACACATATGATGTGAAAATCTTGGAATTTATTGTTGATTTGGTGCAAGTATGACTAAGTATAATCGGCCATATGAGTGCTTGATGCTATATTATAAGTATTGAGCTACAATATGTAAAGCATTAGCTAGTAAAATGTGTGCCATTCATGTGTGGTGTTAAACATGTAATTGGCCTCAACATCAACATGCATAATCGGCCATGAATGAGTGCCTAAGAGGTTGTGTTGTTCGCCATGAGTAAGCATGTTGAAGGCTTTGTGTGTTGAGTCGATTCATGAATTCGTACTTATGTGACTTTAATGTCTAGTGAATATATGTGGGCTAAGTGCCTTGAGTTCCTCTTTTCGATACTCAAATGATTGAATCAAATTATTTGTTAAATTAAGCTCAAGAGCAAAGGGGACCAAATCCGATAAAGGAAGGAAAAAGTAGTCGAATAGCCATCGGAATCGTTCGACAACATCCGAGGTAAGTTTTGAGTATCGAAACTTAGATTTTGATTCGATTGAACGAAGTAATAAGCAATCGAAATTGTGCCCTTGTATGTGGCCATTGAGCCGAAATGATATTCTTGATTAAGTAAATTGTGCATAAAATTTTGTTATGAAATTGAAACAAAGATGTGTATGAATGTGCGATTGTGATATCGGGCTAAGCCCAAGGCAATTGTGCGAGTTGTGATATCCGGGCTAAGCCCAAGGCAATGGTGCGAAGCTATGATATCGGGCTAAGCCCAAGGCAATTAGCGAAGTTGTGATATCCGTGTTAAGTCCCAAGGCATTTGTGCGGGTTACCATAACCGGCTATGTCCCGAAGGCGTTTGAACGAGTAGCTATATCGGTTAAACTCCGAAAGTATGTGATTTGAAAATTATAAGCTTGCTGTAAAATTTTCAGTTAATGCACTTGTGAAGTTCCCAACAACAAGGTATGTTTTGTGTGTGCTTTGCACACTATGAGTAAGTGCGTATGGATATTCGCCCAATGATAAATGAGCTATCGGCATTAACTAAGCCGTTATTTGTGTATGAACATGAGAGTTGGGATTGTGAAGTAAGCATGTCTTTGAGAAATTGTGCATATGAATTATTGTTTAGCTACTTGAATGCTATGCTTTGGTTGTGTGTATATTATGGCTCAAACTTACTAAGCATAAATTGCTTACTCCGTTTCTTTGTTTCTCTGCTTATAGATTTTGCTCGTTAGCAATCGGATTCGGGATCATAGAAGTTGAAGTCAACCACACTATCAAAGCCCTTTTGGTACTCCTTTAGTTGAGTTTTGGATATGGCATGTATAGGACTACCCTCGGTTGTTTTAAGTACTTTGTGATGTATATGTGTGCGCCATGCAAAATGGTTCGTAAAAGTGGAGTATGAAATTTGACCATATGTGGTTTGTAATTATATTTGGTTTCATGATGTGATTATGGTTTGGAATGAGAGAGTTGGTCACATGATCAGCCATTGGAATGGCTAAATATGATCATATGTGGACCTAAGTATGACTAGACTATAGTTGGTCCATGGGAACTACAATATAGGTAAAGCCTACCTTAAAAACAGATGCTGCCAGCTGCAGTGACGTGGATGTGAAAAATCACCAAAATTTGTAGGAATGGTGTTAAATAGTGAATAAATTATGCGATCGAACCTTGATGAGTCTATTTTCATATGAGAGTAACGAAAAGATCATATGAACAGTATACCGAGAGATATTAAAGTTCTCGTGAGACAGGACCAGAACTGTTTCTGGGTCCCCTGTTGCAACTTTGAAAATTTACCATAAATTATCCAGAATGAATTAGAAGTCATGCCTTATATGTGCAGATTCCTTTTTGAGTCTATCTTCATTAGAAACAAACGGCATCAGTATTGAAACCCTGTACAGACAGATATTCAAGTTGTAACTCACGAAGGTCAGTGTAGTCGACCCCTGTAACATGGGTGACTTTAACTAATAAACTGTACCAATTGGCCCGACCAAAAATTCTAGAAATAAATCCATGGATGGATATATGAGTCTAAATTCATGGAAAATTTACAGAATCAGTTTCCGAGCTGTGAAACTCGAGATATTCTTTTTAAGGCGACAGCGATGCAGTTTTCCAGCTTGCCTGGGAATGTCAAATTGGTCGGTGCCATAAGTGGTTTTGGCTTGTTAACCCCTCGTGTCCAATACCGGCAATGGTCTCGGGTTCGGGGTGTTACACCGGGGACGATGCTCTGTCCCAGGCAATGCTCCGAGTTTTGGAAAGGGTTGCTGGGGCAATTACGGGAAACGAAATTTGGGGGTCTATTTTTGAACGGTTCCGGGAAAATGGAGCAGAGATATTTAGGGGCGCATTTGGTGTAGCTCTGAATATGGCTGAGTATTGTTTAGAAGCCACAGAGTGAATTATGGATGATCTGGACTACTCTGTACAGCAGAAGCTGAAGGAAGCCATATCGTTACTCAGGGATGAGGCTTATCAGTGGTGGCTCACGGTGAGAGATGGAACTCCTGCTAACAGTGTGACTTGGGAGCTATTTAAGACAGCCTTCAAAGGAAAGTATGTTAGGGCTAGTTACGTAGACGCTCGCCGGAAAGAACTTCTGAACCTGGTCCAAGGGAGTAAGTCAGTGGCTGAGTATAAGTCTGAGTTTCTGAGATTGAACCGGTATGTTTCTGGGATTGTCGCTACAGAGTATGAGCGTAGCGTACACTTTGAGGATGGTCTGAGAGATGAACTTAGGGTGCTGATTGCTCCGCAGAGGGAGCATAACTTAACTACTTTAGTGGAGAAAACTAAGATAGCCTAGGAAGTGAAGCATACAGAATGTCAGAATCGTGAGAAAGATTGGAACCATTGTAGGAGAGATTCAGGATTTTCAGGTGGTATGAACAGGAATGTTAAGAGAGCAAGGGTAATGGAGCCAGTTCGAGCAGTACCGATGAATAGTATTAGACCGCAGGGTTGTAGGAATTATGGTAAGATGCATATGGGCGAATGTCGAAAACGTTCTGGTGCTTGTTCCCGATGCAGATCTATGGAGCATAGGGTTAAGGATTGTCCCCAGAAACCAGATCAGGTTCAAGTTTTAGAGCAGAGGGTTGCTGAACCAGTGAGGGGTAGACCATAGTTTCTGAGAGGACGTGGGCAAGGCAGAGGTGGTAATGGAAACGGTCAAGGAAGCGGAGTGCCTGGCAGGGGTGCTGGATTTGCTGAGGCTCGTCAACTGGCGTTGGTGTATGTAGCTGGTTGCCGAGAGGAGGGTGATGCACCTGACGTCGTAACTGGTACATTTCTGATATCTAGTATGCCATACACTGCGTTGATAGATGTTGGATCTACCCATTCATATGTTGCATGTGCTATATCTAGGTCGCTGGGTGTGCGCTCTGAGGAAACCGTGAGTGGGGTATCTGTACTAAGTCCTTTGGGTCACTCGGTTAGGGTAGATAAACTGTATAGAGATGTACCTATAGAAACTCAAGGAAAAGTTCTCTCTAGAGATCTGATGGAGCTACCTTTCGGAGAATTCGATCTCATTTTGGGAATGGATTGGCTTGTAAGTATAGGGCTACTCTAGATTGTGCTGCTAAGCGAATGATGTTAAAGACCACAAAGGATGAGGAGGTTTTGGTGATAGGCGAGCGTAGGGATTATCTGTCTAATGTGGTGTCGGCATTGAGAGCCGAGAAGTGGACTCGAAAGAGATGTGAGGCTTATTTGGCGTTTGTAAGCCAATCAGAAACTGAGGATCTGACAGTGGATAAAATTAGAACCGTCAAGGATTTTTAAGATGTTTTTCCAGGGGAGCTTCCGGGTTTGCCCCCGAACCGAGAGGTTGAGTTTGGAATCGACTTGTTGCCTGGAACGGCACCAGTTTCCATTGCACCTTATAGGATGGCACTGAAGGAGTTGGTGGAGCTAAAAGCCCAAATTCAAAAGTTATTGGATAGAGGCTTCATTAGACCAAGTGTGTCTCCGTGGGGAGCACCAGTGTTGTTCGTAAAGAAGAAAGATGGGTCAATGTTGATGTGCATCGATTATCGGCAGTTGAACAAACTGAAGATTAAGAACAAGTACCCACTGTCTAGAGTCGATGATTTATTCGACCAATTTAGAGGAGCTTCAGTATTTTCCAAGATTGACCTTCGATCTAGGTATCATCAGTTGAGGGTTAAGGAGGTGGATATTCACAAGACGACATTCAGAACTCGGTATGGTCACTATGAGTTCTTGGTTATGCCATTTGGGTTGACGAACGCACCTGCGACATTTATGGATCTGATGAATCGAGTGTTCCAGCCATACTTGGATCGATTCGTGGTCATCTTTATCGACGATATTCTGGTTTATTCTAAAACTGAGGAGAAGCATGATGAGCATCTTCGTATTGTGCTGCAAGTGCTGAGGGAAAAGAAGCTTTATATGAAATTCAGTAAGTGTAAGTTCTGGTTGAGAGAGGTAACTTTCTTGGGGCATGTTGTATCTGCTGAAGGGATCAAGGTGGACCCTCGAAAGATTGAAGCGATTCTGGAATAGAAGCCACCGAGGTCAGTGTCAGAAATTCAAAGTTTTCTGGGTTTAACTGGGTACTATAGAAGGTTTGTGGAAGGATTTTCTATGATGGCAGTGCCTTTGACAAAGCTTATAAGAAAGGGAGTACCATTTGTTTAGACTGAGAAACAACAGGAATCTTTTGAGAAGCTGAAGAAAGTTCTGACCGAGGCACCTGTACTGATTCAGCCGGAGTCTGGAAAAGATTTTATCGTATACAGTGATGCATCACATGTAGGGTTGGGCTGTGTGCTGATGCAAGAGGGTAAAGTGGTTGCTTATGCATCGCGACAGCTTAAACCACATGAAGTTAACTATCCTACTCATGATCTAGAGTTGGCAGTGGTAATCTTTGCGCTTAAGATTTGGAGACATTACCTGTACGGAGAAAGGTGTATTATATACACAGATCATAAGAGTCTTAAGTACTTGCTGACTTAGAAGGAGCTGAACCTTAGGCAGCGAGATGGATAGAGTTACTTAAGGATTATGACCGCGCGATTGAGTATCACCCAGGCAAAGCTAATATGGTGGCTGATGCCCTAAGTCGTAGAAGCGTATCGATCCGAGAGCCATGTTTGATCGTTTGAGTCTCAGTATGACGACGGTAGTCTGATAGCGTAAGCGCAAGTTAGGCCGACACAGGTGGATGAGATTAAGGAAAAATAGTCGAGGGATGAGTCCTTGGTTTCTCGATTCTGGCAAGTTAAGAATGGGGATACTTCTGAGTTCAGACTGAATAGTGAGGGAGTTCTGTGTTACTAAGGTAGAGTTTGTATTCCGAAGGACTCTGACTTAAGGCAAGCAATTCTGAAAGAAGCTGATGGAGGTCTGTGTGCTATGCATCCTGGAGGGAGTAAAATGTATCGCAACTTAAAGGAGTTGTATTGGTGGCCTGGATTGAAGCGAGAGGTAACAGAAGTTATGGGAAAATGTCTGACTTGTCAGCAAGTGAAAACTGAACATTAATTACCTTTTGAACTTTTGCAGCCAGTGAAAGTACCACTTTGGAAGTGGGAGAGGTAACCATGGATTTTGTGGGTGGGTTACCCTTGACACCGTCGAAGAAGGACTCGATTTGGGTAATTGTGGATAGATTGACCAAATCTGCTCATTTTATACCTGTCTGCACTGATTATTCACTTCAGAAGTTAGCCAAATTGTATGTAGCGGAAATAGTGCGACTTCACGGAATGCCAGTGTCGGTTATTTTTTATCAAGATCCTAGATTCACATCTCAGTTTTGGCAAAAGTTACATGAGGCATTGGGTACGCGGTTGAACTTTAGTGCAGCCTTTCATCCTCAGACTGATGGCCAGTCGGAAAGGGTTATTCAGATTCTAGAAGTCATGTTGAGGGGATGCGTTATCGACTTTCAAGGTAGTTGGGAGGATTACTTACCGTTGGTAGAGTTTGCATACAACAATAGTTATCAGGCAAGTATTCGAATGGCTCCTTATGAGGCACTGTATGGGCGAAGATGTCATCCACCTAGTTGTTAGACCGAGTTAGGTAAACGACAGGTTCTTGGACCTGAGTTGGTGGCAGATACTAAGGATAAGGTCAAGTTGATTAGAGACCGGTTGAAGGAAGCATCTGATAGACAGTAGTCATATGCAGATTTGAAGCACAAGGAAATTGAGTACTCTGTGGGTGATATGGTCTTCTTGAAAGTTTCACCTTGGAAGAAAATATTAAGGTTTGGGAGGAAAGGCAAGTTAAGTCCGCGGTTCATTAGGCCTTATCAGATTCTTAAGCGAGTGGGTCTAGTGGCTTATCAGTTGGAGCTACCTCCAGAGTTGGATAGGATTCATGACGTCTTTCACGTCTCCATGTTAAGGCTGTATTGTTCTGACCCTACTCATGTTGTGCCAGTTGCAGAGATCGAGGTCCAAACAGACTTGACTTTTGAGAAAGAGCCTGTGCAGATTTTGGATCGAGATGTTAAGATTTTAAGGAGGATATCAGTTCTGCTAGTAAAGGTGTTGTGGCGTAATCATGGCAGAGAGGAAGCTACTTGGGAGCTAGAAGTGGCGATACGTCAACAATATCCTCATCTATTTGATTCAGGTAAAATTTCGAGGACAAATTTTCTTTAAGGAAGGTAGAGTTGTAACGCCCTAATTTTCGGGTTTTCTGTGTTTGTGTGACTTTTAAAATTTGTGTGTGTTCTAGTTGGTTAAAATATTTATTTTAGTAGGTTAGTGGGCCTTTGGAAGGCCCAAAATTAAGTTAAATCCATGGTAGTCTTCGGAGTTTTAATTTTATGAACAGGTGATGCAATTGGCGTTTGGGCTTTTAAAAGTAAAGGGGTAAAAGATGACACAAAAAGGTGTGTGGTGTAGTGGCAAGGTGGTGCCACTTAGGGGACAAGGAAGTGACGCCATAGAGGAAGCAAGGGGTCCAAGGTTCAAGTCTTGGCTCTTGCAATATATTTTGGTTTTTCTTTTCAATAAATCTGGAAGCAAGTAGGTGCACTTTAAAGTTTAATGTGTTGGGTTTATGACACAAATGAGTTGATGGCCTAGTGGTGGTGGCGTGAGTTGGCATGTGAGGGGACTTTGGTTCGAATCCCTTGGCATGCAAAGGTTGATTATTTTGCTATGTCGGGACAGCAAGAGTTGGTGTTGGTTTTAAACTCTGGTGATGGAGGGATCCCACATCGAGAAGCTAACATAAGAGTAGATGGAGAGCTGGCTTTAAATAGAGCAAACCATGAGGAGAGTAGGCATACCCTTCTTGGCTGATCCCTTTCACTTTGTGACGTGCTCGTTTGGGTTGGGCATCAGCTAAGAGTATTTGGAGCGCGGATTAACTGCAGTCTCCTAGCAGGTGTGTATTTCTCATTACTCTAGCAGTAGGATGGCTATTTCGGGCCGCGATAGGCTGAAATGGGCCATGTGGTCCCAATGGGTCCGTAGGCCCAAGTGGATAAGTTGTAGAATTACCGAAATACCCTTGTAAGGTAGATTTAACAAAATACCCCTGTAGAGTAGAATTACCGAAATACCCCTGTAGGATAGATTTACCGAAATACCCTTGTAGGGTAGAAATACTGAAATACCCTTGTAGGGTAGAATTACCGAGATACCCTTATAGGGTAAAATTACCATTTTGCCCCTAGGGTGTTAAATGACTATTTTGCCCCTCGTGCGTAAATGACTAACTTGTGTGATGATTGGGTTAGTCGACGTTGATTTATGTTAGTTATCATTAATTCGTAAGTCTAATGTGTTAGTGATCGATTGTAGGATTATCGCGTGGGAGATATCGTCATCAATTGTCATCAACTAGGTGTGTAAACGACACCCTCCCTTAGACCGAATCGGTAAAAGCTGAAATACCGAAACGTTGGTATTTTGTGAACTTCATGACGTCTGCGAAGCTCGTGAAACGATTATTAATGAATATGGTGCATTTGGATGATTAGAGTGCAGAGTGTGCATTTTAGGTACAACGGTATTTTGGGCTTAATGGTTTAAAGCGGGCCAATGGGCCCACTTTGGTAAAAAGACAAGGTAAGTACTTGATTACTTGGTAAACATTAGAATGAGCATGAAACCTTACCAATAGGTAATAATTATTGAAATACCCTTATGCATGCAAAATTACGATTTTACCCCTAGGGTAATTTTTTTCTGAAAAGCATGATGTTCTGTTTCTGTATACGTATGCCATGACATATTATTTCTATTACATGGGACATGAGTTTATATTGATAGAGGAAGCGTTCTGGTAGCCTTCTTTGCAACTGTAGTCTCGCCACATATATTCGTTTCGGTGACTTCGTCACAATATCCGCGACCTCATTTGCAATCCTGGTGGTAACCGCCACACATATATATATATATATATATATATATATATATATATATATGCTCTCGTGGCCTAGCCACAATATCTATATCTGGTGACTTCGTCACAATATCTGGCAGCCTCGCTGCAATTTCTGTGGTGTGTAGCAGTTGGGTGGGTCGAGTGTTATGGATGGCTCTGGGTTGGGATTTCTGCATTCATGATATATTTGTTCTGTATCTGCTATGGACCTATGGGTTTCATTCTGATTTCTATACTGGGCCAAGGTCCAGATAAGTCTGACACTGAGGTTTGATCTGTTTTGGGCTATGGTTGGGTTATGTTACACACTGAATTTACCGAACTCACCCTTTATTTTCATCTCTGCAGGAAATCCCCAACCATAGTGGGCTTAGAGCCGTGAGGGATTCGGAGTGGCCACATCATCTGCAAAGTTGGTTTTTCTAATTTAGTTTATTTTTATTATTTTTATATTCTGATTTAATTTTGGGTTTTAAGTTGTAATAAGGCCGTAATTTAATTTTTTTTTCTGCTATGGTTTTATTTTCTTTATATTTATACTATGTCAAAACTGCTAGTGTTAGGTTGCGCGAGTTTTCAAAATTAATGAACGTTTCCAAGACTCAACAAGCACAACAAATGGATAGCCTAAAGATTGATTAGCCGGTTTTTCATTCGATCGCTGTTTTTACAAAGACCACCCCAATTACTTAAACCAACGAATGCATACTAAGTCGTAAGTCCATGTGACACGTCAGATCTGGCAATAACGTCTGGGCCAGGTTTGGGGTGTTACATACTCGGAGCTCTACTGACACTTTTCTGACCACTCAAATTTAACATCTTTTTGAAGCAATTGTGTCATCGGAGTCGTAATCATCGAGAAGCCTTTCACAAATCATCTATAATAGCCGGCTAGTCCCAGAAAACTACGGACTTTAGATACATTTCTCTTAGGCTTCCAATCTATAATCACAGAAATTTTACTTGGGTCAACTTGGATACTCGTGGCTAAAACTATATGTCCTAAAAAACCAACCTCTTGTAGCCAAAACTCACATTTGCTAAACTTTGCAAACAACTGTTTATCTCGTATAGTTTGTAGCACGATTCTCAAATGCTCAGCATACTCAGATTCATCTCAATAGTAAATTAAAATGTCATCAGTAAACACAACTACAAATCGATCTAAATACAGCCTGAAAATCTGGTTCATCAAGTCCATAAAAATGGCAGGTGCATTTTTTAGTCCGAAAGGCATAACAAGAAATTCGTAGTGTCCATACCTTGCTCTAAATGTATTCTTTGGCACATCTGAGTCTTTAACTCGCAACTGTTAATAACCCGATCTCAAGTCAATTTTTGAAAAAAATGTTACCTTTTTTAACTGATCAAACAAATCATCTATTTGTGTTAAAGGATATTTATTCTTAATCGTCACTTTGTTGAGTTGTCGATAGTCTATAGACATTCTCATCGTGCTATCTTTCTTTTTCACAAATAACACCAGTGCACCCTAGGCAAAGAAACTTGGTCTAGCAAAACCTCTATATGTCATCTCTTGCAACATGACTTTCAATTCTTTTAACTCTATCGAAGCGATTCTGTACGGAGCTATCGATATCGATGTTGTTCCCGATACTAATTCTATACCAAACTTAACCTCTCTAATAGGTGGTAAACCCAGTAACTCTTCGGGAAATACATCTGGATACTCGCGCAAAACTGGTACTAATTCAATATTTATTTCTGTCACTTTCGTATCAAGTACATAAGCAAGATAAGCTTCACACCCCTTTCTCACAAACTTCTGAGCTAACATAGACGAGATCACAACTGGAAAACTATTCAAATCATCAGATTCAATTCTAATAGTCTCATTATTCTGACATTTCAGTTCAATCGTCTTTCATCTACAATTCACTATAGCATCATGCATCGTTAGCCAATCCATACCCAAAATCACATCAAATTCATCTAATGACAACAACATTAGATTAGCTAAAAAATAGAAATCCCTATTCATTAACGAACAATTCTTGTAGACTTTGTCAACCAAAACACATTTACCTAAGGGGTTCCATACTCTAATCACAAATTCGGTAGACTCTATAGGCAAAGTCTTACTAGATACTAAATTCATACATATATAAGAATGAGTTGATCCTGGATCTATCAATGCAATCACATTAGTATCATAGAGAGTGAAAGTACGAGTGATAACATTAGGAGATGATGCTTCTTTGCGAGAACGAATAGCGTAGGCTCTAGCAGGTGTTCGAGCCTTAGACCTCACAGCTAAATCTTTTGTCGCTCCTCTACTACCACTTATATTTCCAGCAACTCTAAGCGCTCTACCTCTATTCAACATGTTACTTGGTCTCACATTCTGAACTTTATCTTTTTCATCTAGCTTAGGGAAATCTCAGATGAAGTGATCTAGCGAACCACATTTGTAACAAGCTTCATTATTTTTATTACAGCATGCTTCATAATGTCACCTCCCACACTGCTAACACTCAGGTTTGTTGTCTCTCACACTACCAACACTCGCTGCTAAAGTAGCTTGAGCTTTAGAACCTAAGTATTGTTTTCTACGATCTATATTCGAATATTCATTTGAAACATTTGGGTGAGCGTAAGAATCTCTGAATTTCTTTGATGAAGATTGATACGACTTACTCATCGATCTTTTTCTTGAGTATCTAGCTTCTGAATCTACTTTTCTCTTTTCTGTACTAAGATCCTCGACTTTACAAGCCCTTTCAACCAGAACGACAAATTCTTTCAACTCTAGAATTCTGACTAGAAGTTTTATATATTCGTTCAGCCTATCAACAAACTGCTTGAACATTATTTCTTCAGTAGACACATACTCTCGAGCATACTTGCTTAATCGTACAAATTCTCTTTCATACTTGGTAACAATCATTCTACCTTGTTTTAATTCTAGAAACTCTTTGTGCTTTTGATCGAGAAATATTTGACTAATGTATTTCTTTCAGAATTTGGATTCAAAGAACTCCCAAGTAACCCATTCTTTCGGAACCATATTTAATACAACACATTTAATATATTCATCAGGAGTATAAGACAATTCATCGAATACTAGAATCGTATTTTCGAGCCCAAACTCAAATTTCTCAACATCATCATCAACAGTAGCCTGAAACTCTTCAGCCCCAAGTTTATGAATCTTATCTACTGGGAGCTTGTTCAACCGTATTGGGTCTATATGTAACACCCTGAATTTGGGCCTAGAAGTATTGGGCCTTGAGTGCGGGTCTGTAAGGAGGTTGTATATAGGTATTTAATTGTGTAATGAAATAACACAATTAAATGTCTGCTTTGGTGGTTAATGGCCCTGAGAAGTGTTAAAGAAATCTCGGTTCAAACACGGGCTTTAGCAAAAATTTTGGTATTAAGTGAAAAAACCCGGATGCTTGGATGAGGGTTTTAAATTATTGTGTTAAATAAATGACACAAGGAAGCTTGTAGTCTAGTGGTTGTGGCGTCATTAAGGTTGTATGGGAGCACGGGTTCAAGCCTTGGCTCTTGCAATTTATTTTGGTTTTTTTTAAGGGAACCTGGACTTTGGCCTTTAGACCTTATAATTAATTGGGGATAAAATATGACATAAAAAGCCTTGTGGCTTAGTGGCAAGTAGCGTGTGGAGCATCTGAGGGGAGGCATGGGTTCGAATTCCATGGCAAGCAAGGAGCATTTATTTTGCTAATAGGGGGCGGCAAGAGTTGGTGTTGAATTTAAACTCTGATGTTGGAGGGATCCCACATCGGGAAGCTAACATAAGAGTGGTTGCGAAGCTGGCTTTCAATAGAAGGAACTATGAGGAGAGTAAAGGTACCTTATCTTGGTTGATCCCTTTCGCTATATAGCGTGCTCATTTGGGTTGGGCGTCGGCTAAGAGTGCTCGGAGCGTGGATTAACTCCAGTCTCCTATCAGGTGTGTATTTTCTCGCTACTCTAGCTGTAGGATGGCTACTTCGGGCCGCGATGGGCTGAAAGGGGTCATGTGGGCCTAATGGGCCTACGGGCCTAATTGGATAAGTTGTTTGATTGTATAGTAAATATTGGAATAGGCTAGGTGAATCTCATATTTGTGGCTAGATTTGGGCTAAAAGGGCCACACGAGCGTGTGGGCCCATTTGGGCCGAGAATAGGCTTTAGGCCCATTCGTATTGTTATCCCTGTTTAGAATACTTTAGTTTACCAAATTACTGAAATGCCTTCGATTTGTAGAATTACCATTTTACCCTCGATTTATAAAATTACCGTTTTACCCTCGATTTATAGAATTACCATTTTACCCTCAATTTACAGAATTACCGTTTTACCCTTGATTTATAAAATTACCATTTTACCCTCACTTTACAAAATTACTGTTTTACCTTCGATTGTGAAATTACTGAAATGCCCCTATAAGATAGAATTACCAAAATACCCCTAGTTTGTAAAATTACCAAAATACCCCTAGTTTGTAAAATTACCGAAATACCACTGGTTTGTGAAATTACCGAAATACCCTCAATTTGTAAAATTACCAAAATATCCCTGATTTACAAAATGACAGAAATACCCTTGACTTTCTAAAAATTATAGAAATACCATTGGTTTACAAAATTACTAAAATACCCTTGGTTTGTAGATTTACCAAAACACCGTTGTAGGATGAAATGACTAAAATACCCTTAATAGGTAAAAAGACCGTAAAGCCCATGTAGGGTAAAGTGACCGTAATACCCTTGTATGGTAAAATGATGAATATGCCCTTATGTTAGTATGGTGATGTGCTTAGGATTTACATATATTGATATTGGATTAGTTAAGTTTGAGTGATGTGGTGGTTATCGAGGTGATTGATTATGGAAACATTTCAACTTCAACCCATAACAGTGTGTACTAACCCTCGTAGTAGCTTAGATTAATATCTCTTGAGAAGTCGAAATGCTAAAATACCGGCATTTCGGGAACTTGTAATGTTGCGTGTGGGTATAGATGGGATAAATACGATAAGATCGGTGTTTGGATCGATGGAATAGGTAAGAACTCAATTTTGTGCACGATGGTAAGTTGGGCCTCCATGGGCTCGAATCGGGCCCAATGGGCTTTTGGGCCCATTTGGGTAAAACTGATAGAAAATGGAATATGGAAAAGTTGTATGTTAACACGGTTAGTATTGTTGTAAAATTTGGGTTAAGCAGGCTTAGTGGGCTAAATCAGCATTTGTAGGGCCCATTAGGGGTTTTGGGCCCAAAAGCTTGAATTTGATAAGTGGGTTAAAGATCATTGTTTAAACACTCAGAAATATTTACAATTGTAATGAACATGGAAAACCCTGATTTTTGGTAAAATTACGAAAATAAAATTATAATATGAAAAATGATTGTTTTTCCCTTGTGGGCAAGTGACTGACTTGGACTGTGTGGTCGACGGATTTGATTGTGAATATATGTTGGTGATATGAATGACTTGACTGTGATTGTTTGCTTCAAATATGGGCATGACATTCTGCATACATGACATATTGCATGGGATATGGGTTATATTGTGGAGGAAGTGTTAAAAGGGCTCTGCCCTAGTTTACCGAAAAGGGCTTTGCCCCAGTTTATCAGAAAGAGCTTTGCCCCAGTTATTAAAAGAGGCTAGGCCTCTAGTTATATGATAAAGCAGCTATGTTGCCAGTGGAGAGTTTGGTTGGGTGGGTTGAGTTATTCCCCACATGGAGAGCTTGGTTGGTACGGGTGGAGAGTAACGGATGGTGGGTCGAGTAGTCTCCCCAAATGGGCTTGCATACATTCATTGACATTACATGTGATATTGAAATGGGCTTGCATACATCCATTGACATTACATGTGATATTGAAATGGGCCTAAGGGCCATACCATTTACAGTAAAGGCTTCGACCCAGTGATATGATTTATGAAAAGGCTTCGGCCCAGTGATATGATTTATGAAAAGGCTTCGGCCCAACCAGTGATATGATTTATGGAAAGGCTTCGGCCCAGTATATGTCAAGACTAAATAGGGCTTTGGCCCAGATTGTACTGATACCGTGTTATTTACTGCTTGTTTGTTATTGGGGTTACACACTGAGTTTTCGTAAACTCACCCCATTTCTAACTGTGCAGGTAATCCCTAAGCTTAGATGGTTTGGAGCTGCGAGGGACTCGAAGATGGCCACACTATTGTTTCTGTTTCTTTTAATTGCAATAAGTAGTTTATTTATTTCTTTATAAGTTTTATCTTATTAATAATATTATTTGGTTTTGGGTTGTAATAAGGCCATTTTAATTATTTTTCTGGGATTATTTTATCTTATACCCTATATTTTTCTGATAACAATATGAGTTAGACCTATGGCGCGTTTCCAAAATGATAATTGTTTTCAAAATAACGCAATGATACAATTAATCAGTTTATCAAAAATATCTACTTAAATGAATTCCAACTTGTTTTTCTCAAAACCTAACCTAGCACCAAAGTGTGGCAATGGTTGTGGGCATGTCTAGGATTGGATCCAATCAAGAGCTTGGTACTTAAGAAGCCTTCTAGGCTCACCTCCTCTGTTTCGGATACCTACCTGGTGCACAGTTTCCATTCACTTTATTAACTTAGCAAAGACTATCTTTTAAAACACTAAGAAGGACGTTGAAAGAGGCATGGGTTTTCTTAAAAACTTCAATGTGACACGTCGGATCCGACCATAATGTCTGGGCCGGGTTTGGGGTGTTACACTATAACTTGAGAAACATTAGGGATTTGTTGAGGAATAGGTGGGGGTAGAGGTTGTTGAGCCACAAGATTAGTTCGAACAAACTCCGTGAACCACTCGTTCATCATTTGGAAAAAGGCTTGTTTAGCCTCTGTAACACCCCGTACCGAGACCGTTGCCGGAGTCGAACACGAGGTGTTAACGGACTTAATTCATTAATTAAACAGCTCATACAATTCATTTTAAAATTTCCAGACAAGCTGGCTAACTGCATCACAGTCGCTTTAAAAATCATATCTCGAGTTACGAAACTCGAAATCCAATTCCGTAAATTTTTCCTGAAACTAGACTCATATATATATCTACTAATTTTTTTCTAGAATTTTTGGTTGGGCCAATTAGTACAGTTTATTAGTTAAAGTCTCCCCTGTTTCAGGGTTCAACTACTCTGACCTCAGTGTATTACGAATCAGATATCTCCCTGTACAGAGCTTCAATGACTATGCCGTTTGTCTCTAATAAAACTAGACTCAATAAGAAATCTGTACATATAAAGTGTGACTTCTAATTATCTTTGTAAAATTTATGGTGAATTTCCAAAGTCAGAACAGGGGATCCAGAAATCACTCTGGCCCTGTTTCACAAAAATTTAAACATCTCATAAAATATAGCTCATATACCTGTTTCGCTTATTCCATATGAAAATAGACTCATCAAGCTTCGATTCCATAACTTATTCATTATTTAATTCTATTTATACTATTTTTAGTGATTTTTCAAACTCACGTCACTGCTGCTGTCTGAATCTATTTTATGGTAAATTTTACCTATTTCATGGTTTCCATGGATTAGCTAGCAATTTGACATACATAATACCAAATATGATCATGATTAGCCATTCCAATGGCTAATCATTACCAAGCATTTCTATCTCCATACCACTCAATAACCATATCATAAGACCATATATACAAAATGATTATAATGCTATACATGCCATACTCAAAATATACAAGCCATTATGTCAAGATGGTATACGGATAGTGTGGCGTGCCTCCGACCGCTTCCGATTTCGAGCTGGCTTGTCAACACTACAAGGAATGAAAAGGAGGAGTAAGCATAAATGCTTAGTAAGCTCACATGCAAATAGCAAGTAACATAACCATATAAGCAAACATAAAACATCATTTGCATAATCATCACCAAGACATTCATATCACCTTTTCATTTATCATCTTACCATATTGTTGTTATATCGAGTTTTCAACCCGAGGGTTAAGTACATACCTGTTCAAATTATCCATTTCACAACACTTAACAATACGTCCCTTTCATCTTGAGTATTCCTCCATTTGAGTAGAACTTTACCCGTTGAACACATCGGAATATAATTCGGATACATGGAAAGTTTGCACATAAGTGCCACATATGTAGCCAAGCTACCATGTAACCCGCCCATAAGTGAACTCGGACTCAACTCAACGAGCTCGGGCGTTCGCATCCATAAGTGAACTCGGACTCAACTCAACGAGTTCGGACGCTCGCATCCATAAGTGAACTCGGACTCAACTCAACGAGTTCGGATGCCCAAATATCCCAGTGACATGTCACTTGTATCCTAATCCATTCCTAAGGTTCAACGGGACCTTTTTCCCAATCATGTGTCTCAACCATCTTCTACGGAATGCCGATATCGATACTCGGTAGTATTTCACATTTTCCAAGTATATCACATAATTTGACATATTATCAAACAATTATCACAAGTATAATATTTCATAATAATTATCATATTATTTAAAAACATTAAAACATTTAAAATAATAACTATGTTACCAACATTTACATATGAACTTACCTCGTATGCTGAAAATGGCTATTTTACCATTTCGTCCACAACTTGGTATTTTCCCCATTTTAGCCCGAATTTCAGTTTTCCTTGCTCTATCATTTAAAATATAGTCTAATTAGGACTCACATTATTCAAATTGACCCAAAATCATATTTTGGAAAAATTACAATTTTGCCCTAAACTTTTGCATATTTACACTTTTACCCCAAAGCTCGTAAATTAAAATTCAGCCTATTTTCTTATGTTTTATGACATGCTGATCATTTTTCCTTCTATGGCAACATCAAATTCTCACTCTAACATGTACTTATGACTATTAGGTATTTTTACCGATTAAGCCCTTTTGCTCGTTTTCACTTAAAACCGAGTAGCACAAGTTGTCTAACATAATTTAAAACCTCATATTCTATCATAAAACACCAAAATACACAAATTTCACCTATGGGTATTTTTCCAAATATAAACCCTAGGTTAAATTATTGCTCACATAAGCTAAATCGAGTTAGGGACTCCAAAACGTAAAAATCATTAAAAACGAGGCTAGAACGGACTTACAATCGAGCTTGGAAGCTTGAAAACCCTAGCCATGGTTTCTCCTTGCTATATTCGGCCATGGGGTTGAAGATGAGCAAAATTGGCTTTAATTTTGTATTTTAATTCATTTTACCCTAAATGACCAAAATGCCCTTACTACTAAACTTTCCAAAATTCCATCCATGTCCAATTTTGTCCATAGACTTAGAAATTGGTAAAATTACTCTTTAAGGACCTCTAATTAATAATCTAATTCAATTTTATGCAAAATACTTCTAGAACACAAGTTTTGCAATTTATTCAATTTAGTCCCAAATTTCAAATTAAGCACTTTATGCATAAAATTTCTTCACGAAATTTTCACACAATCATGCAATCATATCATAGACCTTAAAATAATCATAAAATAATTATTTATATCTCGAATTTTGTGGTCACGAAACCACTATTCCGACTAGGCCCAAAATCAGGATATTACAACTCTCCCCCCCTTTAGGGATTTTCGCCCCGAAAATCTTACCGTAAAAGTGGTCTTCACTTTTAATCTCATATTTGGTGTCAAGAACTTGCACTTAGACTGTACCTCCAATACATCTCTTCAATTTCTCATATGATCTAAAAGCTTACAGTCTCAACTCTCAACTGTTCTTAAATTTTCAACCCTTCTCAGTTTCCCATGATATCATGACATAAAACCCGGATCTCAACTTGATTTAATGGAGACCGAATTCCAAGAAATCCGACAATCAAAGAGACTGAAATTCCATGAATCTGATGAGTAGGAATTCATTCAATACAGATGTGATTTATAGATCTCGCCAAACATTTAACAATAGGATACATCCCATTTTCCTTTTTCCGCCATAGAAATAATTCTGATATGGCCTCAAGAATAATCCTTCTCATTTCCATCCCAATATCAACATTGACAAGGATAATTTTGATAGATCCCAATGCTCGGCTTTAACCCCTTTAACAACTCCGATTTTATGTAACATCGGATGCTCTAAACTATCACATTACCTCACTGTCTTGAAACACATCACAATTCATACAACAATACATTACTGAAAGTCAGGAAGTCTTTGCTCAATGTAGACTAGTCTAGTTCAGACGCTTCGGCTACCAATATTCTCATCTATCCGAACTCTGTCAACATGTAATAAACTTTTAAGCTTTCACAAGATGGAAACCTTATCATTCGTAGTGACTTAAACTAATATTCAACTCTTTCTATTAAATATACACTTCTCGTTCAAACTATTTACTCTTTGATCCATACAAAATGAAATTCTATTATCAAACTTGGGAAAAATAATCCTGACATAATTGTCACATGAAATCTTTCAAATAAATAATTTACCATACCGATGAAACTCGCGCTTTTATCACCTATGCCTTTCTTCGATGTCAAATCCTTACACATAAATTAGAAAAATCCCAATACTAAAATCACCACATTACCAAGTCAAATTAGAAGTATAGTCATATTTGACATGATTATCACGAGTGAAGAACGATACTTGAACATGAGTCGTAATTGACAAATTATGGAACAAAGATAACAAGAAAACCGAATAAAGAAATCCAAGATAGAGAAACCGAATAAAGAAATCCGAATAAAGAGATCCAGGATAAAGAAACCCAAGATACGATACTATGCCGGAGAATCGAAAACCAAATTCATAGAGAAAATACGAGAATACCACGATAATTCTTCAAAGAAAGAAAGTCCAAAAGAAAACATTATTTAATCCCATGAAATCAAATATAACAAGATCAATATATCTTCCCATACATATATATCGATGAAGCATCAAGTAGAAGAAATAGAATTATAATATCATATGAATTCTCTCATCAATTCTTATCGAACGAAATGAAATAGAATACCCGATGAAATAGAGCAATATAAATTATAAACCATCAGACTACCAATGCTTTCATCCAACACCAAATTAGAAGACATTCCCATATAACAAGAATTTCTTCGAAGATCAATAGCCATAGAAATATTTCGAGAACGGGTGAACACATAGAACATCTCAAAAGAGATCGCTAAATCTGTCCGGTCATAATGTCACACTCAGATAACTCACATTTGAAATATCATTTCCCCAACTAGTTCTCTGCGTCACAAATTTCATATTAAACCATTCACTAAAAAGGCCAATTCTGAATAAATTTCGATTTACACTTTTCTCGACCTTGCACTTGAGTAATTCGATTTACCAAGGAGAATTCCTTTTCTAACTAGGACAATTGCATAACTCCAATAATTTTTACGTCAATCCGATACTTTCGGCTCGACTTTACTTATCAGCTCATTTTCAATCTCGGATCATACTTATAATTATTCTATCCTTTGAACTCTTTGGGTTTTCAACAGAAACTTATTCAATACAAATCTCATGAAATTCCATTATAAGTACCACTTTGGTAAGGGGAGGGTTGTAGGACCTCTGACTCGACTTTCTTATACATACACATATGACACAACTTCCATCATCATAGTAACATCATCAAAATCATGTCATTCACTCATGTTGGCTTACACCAATTTTCCTATTGTCCCATTTAGACAATATACTTATGCATACATTCTATATTTTCTAGATAGCTTTACTTATCCATTCATTTAATTAAATTAATTCATGCTCATGACATTATATAAGGCCAAACAAACATAAATATTTGCATCACAATCACAACTTTCATTTCGTGCATCCTCATGTACATATCATTACAATCATATAATTCAGTCCAACAATTTAACATAGATAAGTTCATTTCATTATAATCCTTTACCTCATAAAATTATATACCATTAACATTCATCAACATTCGACATCCAATCAAGACAAGGACATTTTCATTCAGTATCATAATATTATGACCTTTATTCATACCTCTACTACTTTCTATTTATTCCGTTCATCTTATCAAGTAAGCCACATACACTACATCATATGAGCATTAAGCAAATATGAATATTTATCACAACATGAACTTTCATCTCACATATTATCACATATGTATCATAAACCTTTATTCATACTTTTCTGAACCGAGACTTATCATAATCATAATTTTACTCAAATACCTTTACTTAACATTGAACATGGTTGGCGCAGCTCGGTTGGAGAGTACCTGTCTAAATAAGACGGTACTTATGGCGTCGGAAGACATCACACTATCACGCATCGCTGGCATGTATAGCTAAACTTTTACACATGCTAGGTTAGTCCGAGAACCGACTAAACCTACTCGATACCACTAAATGTAACACCCGTGCCGAGACCGTTGCGGAGTTGAACACGAGGTGTTAACGGACTTAATTCATTAATTAAACAGCTCATACAATTCATTTTAAAATTTCCAGACAAGCTGGCTAACTGCATCACAGTCGCTTTAAAAATCATATCTCGAGTTACGAAACTCGAAATCCAATTCCGTAAATTTTTCCTGAAACTAGACTCATATATATATCTACTAATTTTTTTCTAGAATTTTTGGTTGGGCCAATTAGTACAGTTTATTAGTTAAAGTCTCCCCTGTTTCAGGGTTCAACTACTCTGACCTCAGTGTATTACGAATCAGATATCTCCCTGTACAGAGCTTCAATGACTATGCCGTTTGTCTCTAATAAAACTAGACTCAATAAGGAATCTGTACATATAAAGTGTGACTTCTAATTATCTTTGTAAAATTTATGGTGAATTTCCAAAGTCAGAACAGGGGATCCAGAAATCACTCTGGCCCTGTTTCACAAAAATTTAAACATCTCATAAAATATAGCTCATATACCTGTTTCGCTTATTCCATATGAAAATAGACTCATCAAGCTTCGATTCCATAACTTATTCATTATTTAATTCTATTTATACTATTTTTAGTGATTTTTCAAACTCACGTCACTGCTGCTGTCTGAATCTATTTTATGGTAAATTTTACCTATTTCATGGTTTCCATGGATTAGCTAGCAATTTGACATACATAATACCAAATATGATCATGATTAGCCATTCCAATGGCTAATCATTACCAAGCATTTCTATCTCCATACCACTCAATAACCATATCATAAGACCATATATACAAAATGATTATAATGCTATACATGCCATACTCAAAATATACAAGCCATTATGTCAAGATGGTATACGGATAGTGTGAGCGTGCCTCCGACCGCTTCCGATTTCGAGCTGGCTTGTCAACACTACAAGGAATGAAAAGGAGGAGTAAGCATAAATGCTTAGTAAGCTCACATGCAAATAGCAAGTAACATAACCATATAAGCAAACATAAAACATCATTTGCATAATCATCACTAAGACATTCATATCACCTTTTCATTTATCATCTTACCATATTGTTGTTATATCGAGTTTTCAACCCGAGGGTTAAGTACATACCTGTTCAAATTATCCATTTCACAACACTTACCAATACGTCCCTTTCATCTTGAGTATTCCTCCATTTGAGTAGAACTTTACCCGTTGAACACATCGAATATAATTCGGATACATGGAAAGTTTGCACATAAGTGCCACATATGTAGCCAAGCTACCATGTAACCCGCCCATAAGTGAACTCGGACTCAACTCAACGAGCTCAGGCGTTCGTATCCATAAGTGAACTCGGACTCAACTCAACGAGTTCGGACATTCGCATCCATAAGTGAACTCGGACTCAACTCAACGAGTTCGGATGCCCAAATATCCCAAGTGACATGTCACTTGTATCCTAATCCATTCCTAAGGTTCAACGGACCTTTTTCCCAATCATGTGTCTCAACCATCTTCTACGGAATGCCGATACCGATACTCGGTAGTATTTCACATTTTCCAAGTATATCACATAATTTGACATATTATCAAACAATTATCACAAGTATAATATTTCATAATAATTATCATATTATTTAAAAACATTAAAACATTTAAAATAATAACTATGTTACCAACATTTACATATGAACTTACCTCGTATGCTAAAATGGCTATTTTACCATTTCGTCCAAAACTTGGTATTTTCCCCATTTTAGCCCAATTTCAGTTTTCCTTGCTCTATCATTTAAAATATAGTCTAATTAGGACTCACATTATTCAAATTGACCCAAAATCATATTTTGGAAAAATTACAATTTTGCCCCTAAACTTTTGCATATTTACACTTTTGCCCCAAAGCTCGTAAATTAAAATTCAGCCTATTTTCTTATGTTTTATGACATGCTGATCATTTTTCCTTCTATGGCAACATCAAATTCTCACTCTAACATGTACTTATGACTATTAGGTATTTTTACCGATTAAGCCCTTTTGCTCGTTTTCACTTAAAACCGAGTAGCACAAGTTGTCTAACATAATTTAAAACCTCATATTCTATCATAAAACACCAAAATACACAAATTTCACCTATGGGTATTTTTCCAAATATAAACCCTAGGTTAAATTATTGCTAGCATAAGCTAAATCGAGTTCTGGGACTCCAAAAACGTAAAAATCATTAAAAGCGAGGCTAGAACGGACTTACAATCGAGCTTGGAAGCTTGAAAACCCTATCCATGGTTTCTCCTTGCTATATTCGGCCATGGGGTTGAAGATGAGCAAAATTGGCTTTTAATTTTGTATTTTAATTCATTTTACCCTAAATGACCAAAATGCCCTTACTACTAAACTTTCCAAAATTCCATCCATGTCCAATTTTTGTCCATAGACTTAGAAATTGGTAAAATTACTCTTTAAGGACCTCTAATTAATAATCTAATTCAATTTTATGCAAAATACTTCTAGAACACAAGTTTTGCAATTTATTCAATTTAGTCCCAAATTTCAAATTAAGCACTTTATGCATAAAATTTCTTCACGAAATTTTCACACAATCATGCAATCATATCATAGACCTTAAAATAATCATAAAATAATTATTTATATCTCGAATTTTGTGGTCACGAAACCACTATTCCGACTAGGCCCAAAATCAGGATATTACAGCCTCTCCCTTGTGGCTACTCGTTACTGGCCTAGAATCTGATGGCGCTGCCCCTTGAGTGGGAGCAGGCACATTACCCTCTACATCAACCGCCACAGCTCGTTCAGGATCCATTACTATGCAAAAACACAATTTAAGCTGTCAAGAATCATCATACTATCACAGAGTATATATGGCATGTATAGCTAGACTCTCACACACGCTACGTTAGTCCTAGAATCGACTAAACCGTAGTTTTGATACTAATAAAATGTAATACCCCTAACCCATATCCGTCGCCAGAGTAGGGTTATGAGGTATTACCGATTAATACACAATGTATAGCATACATTTATCAAGCATAAAGCATTCATTGTCATAAATCATTCAAAACAATCACATTGTTCCTTATAAAGGCCTACGAAACCTTAAAAATGCTCTAGAAGTGGTTCGGGACTAAACTGATATCATACGAAAATTTTGGAAACTTAGTAAAATTTAAACCATACATGGGTTAAACACTTGTGTGAACAGGCCATGGCCTCACACGGCTCCAGACACGCCCATGTCTCAGGCCGTATGGAAATAGGGCATACATACTGACTTGTATCACATGGCCGAGGACACACCTGTGTGCCAGACCATGTGAAAACTGGAGAGTATACTAACTTATGCAACACAGCCATGTCACACGCTCGTGTGGTAGGTCATGTGCCAGTTAGGGAGTATACTGACTTGTACCACACGGCCAGTTACACGCCCGTTTGTGAGACGTGTGGGGCATACTGACTTTATTTTAATAACAACAGTAGGGGCACACGGTCGTATAACATGACCATGTGTCACACATGGCCAAAACATACACCTTTGTCTCTGCCCATGTGGACAAAAATAGGCCATTTGCAAGGCCAATTTGCCACCCTAACTCATGCTCACCTAAACAACCAAACTGGTACCATTTCATCATTCAATTAGGCAGCCAAAATCATCAACGAAAAGCACAATTCATATAATATCCATTTCAACTAAATTCAATACTCAATTCAATGCCATTTACCTAATCAAATACTTATCAACTCAACTTCTAAAATCATACTTTATTAAAGCATTTCTCAAGCATTTAAACTCCACAATTCAATTAACCATACTCATACCAAAATGCCAAAATAAGCCATCACTCATGGCTATATACATAAACCAAAACATATATACATTTACAAGCCATTTTCTATTAGTCAAACACACATCAATGTTAACATCATTTACAAGCCAACTCTCATGGCTATAATCACAAGCAAAATACCACAGCTAGCCTATACATGCCATATTCCATCTATACACAACTCAAAAGTGCCAAATAGATGTCTGATAGTGCAATGATATTCCTGACGACTTCCGGATCTGAGCTAGCCTTGATTCACTATAAAACATAGAAAAATAACACGAAGTAAGCTTCATAGCTTAGTAAGCTCATATGTATATAACTTAATTCATCGAATAAATGTAAATCAATCAATTTCACATTAACAACAAAACTTTCTCATGTCCTAAAAAATGATTAAATACCATCTTATTGAACTTTCTCTATTTATTACTCGAATACGTTTTGTACAAACCTGTATTGCCTCATACTAACCTCTTTCTCAACCACATCATTCGTTTACCCATTGAACCATTTGGAATACAAATCAAATACTCATTAGTCTCATACGATAAGTACCTATACCATGGCCCGTAGCCAAATCAAGGTAACTTATCCAAAGAACAGTTATCATGGCCAGAAGCCAAATCATCCATTATGCATGGCCCGAAGCCAAATCGGTATAACTCGCACCCGAAGTGCTAATATCATGGCCCGAAATCAACTCAACTTATCATCTAACAACATGACACTAGTATCCAAATCTATTCCTAATGTTCAACCAGGATTTCACACTTTCTGTTTCTATCACTGAATGCATTCATAGAGTCGTTTTCACAATTCAAACATTATCCATAATCTCATAATCATAGTTTATGAAATATCAAGGCTTTTAACATACTTTTAGAATAAAAATACCACATACGAACTTACCTAGTATTCAAAATTGACAAATCAGATTAACTATTCAATAACCTTGCTTTTCCCCCAATCTAATTCCAGATTCCTCTTTTCTTGATTTAAATATATTCAAAATTAACTTATTAAATCAACCATTCATTCAATTTAGTCCAAGACATACATTTAGGCCTATTTGCACGTTAGCCCTAAAACTTTCACATTTAATAAATTTAGTCCCTAATTCACAAATACACAAAATTCACATAATTTCACTAAACCCAAGCTTGGCTGAATTATGCATAGGTCCGTAGTAGCCCAAAACTTTCATTTATTTCATATTTTAACCACTCAATTTGCACATTTCATAATTTAATCCCTATTATGCTTTTTCATGAAAAATCACTTTACCAAACATAAAAATCTATCATCAATAATTCATATTTCAATGTTAAACATCAAAGAACACATAGGTTCAACAATGGAAACTCTCAAAATCTTTAACAGTTTTGAAATCTAAGTACGGGCTAGCTAGATTAAGCTGCAATGATTACAAAATCATAGAAATCATCAAAAATGGAACAAAAATGAACTTACAATTGAGCTAAGCAATGACCGAACCCTTCAAACCCTAAAATGGTATTCTTTTCTCTTGAATTTTGGCAATTGAAGAAGATAAAAGCAATTAAAGTTTGGTTGTTTTATTTTTTATCATATAAATAATCAAATTACCTAAACAACCTTTAACAAAACATTTAAAAACACTTAATCATATGTATATATAAGTCCACTAATGTTTCATATGGTTTAATTACCATTTAAGTCCATCATATTTAAAAGCAAAAAACTATTGGACACATTTAACAAGTAGAATGCAACTTTTGTATTTTACGCGATTTAGTCATTTTTTTCTCAAATTGAGGAATTAAACGATAAAATTAGCTCACGAAATTCTCAAAAATATCAAATAATCTATTGTAAATACCAAAAATAATATTAAAATAATTTTTTGAAATCGAATTTGTGGTTTTGAAACCACTATTCTGATTTAGCTAAAACCGAGCTATTACACAGTGGGGTACACGTGTCGTGCAGATGCTAGGCAACAGGAAGGTGCGTAGAGCAAGGCCTGGTGAGATGCTTGGCACACGAGCTGGTACAAAAGTTGCTGGGCTATTTGCACGCGTGGTCTGTGGCTGAGAGTGGCAACGATGCACGGGGAGCAGGATGTGCAAGGCAGCAACAGCAAGCAATGGTCAGTTGGAGCAAGTGTGGGTGATAAATCGTAATTTATACATATTTTTATCCCATGCTTAGCACATTTATGGATGGTTTCTCCTTATATTTGGTGAATTCGATGCTCTTAATTCTTTAATTTCATGTTTTATACTTAGGTGAGCATAGGAGAGTAAAAAGAGTGAGAAACAGGCCAAAAACAGAGAAAATGGACCTACATGGGAAATCAACACGACCTGGACTTCCTCACACCGGTGTGTCACACGATCGTGTCTTTTTGGCAGGATCGAAGCATGACTTACATGGGTAGCTAAACGCCCATGCCTATTCGATAGCCTTGACCACGGGCTGGAGTAATCGCATACGGGCGTGTCCCTGTCGAGCCCAAGTATAACCCTATTCGAAAAAGGCCAATTTTGAGGGTTCTTAGGCATTCTAAAGCATATTGAAACACCTGAAGAGGCACTTAGGAAGGGGAGACGCATAGCTGGAAGTAGGGAATTACTCAAGGAAAGCCGATTGATCCATCTCAGAAGCCAGATTCATCATCAAGACTGAAGATCTCCCTTCAAGTTCCTTCAGGAGTTTTGGGTTTTCTTATTTTTTGTTATCTTTATGCTTTTGAGATGTTTTTTTTTCATAATTATGAACTAAACCCCCTAAATACTTAAGGGGAATGAAACCTAAGACGGATCTTGTTATTATTATCTTAATTGTATGATAAATATTTGACTTTTTCTTAATTATGTGTTTTTAATTTTTGTTTTAATATTCCAGGATATTGATTCAAGTTAATGCTCTTATTTAGAGGAGGAATAGATCCTATCTAAGAGTAAATTTGTCATAATTAAGCGGTGTTGATTGCACGCCTAGAGATAGGGTGATAAGATTTTGTCGGATTAAGGTGAAACCTAATAAGGGGATCCATAGATCGAGTTAATGCAACACTAGGGCATTAATTAGAAAGAGATTTCAATTAATCAACCTAGGGTTAGACATCATTAGTCTCGAGAGATATAATAATATAACTTAGGGATTCCTATGGATCAAGTAGAATGAATAAATCGTCTGATTCAAAGTCAAAATAACAAGTGAAGTCTAGGTGGATTTTTCTTTAGGTATTGTCTTAATCAATCGAATTTTCTAAAAAGTATTTTCCCAAATTTTCCTTCTGTGCATTCTTAGTTTAGTAATTAGTTTAGATAACCAAATTCCTTAATTTTTAGACTAGATAATAAAAAGAAAGTAATTACTAGAACTCTTGGTTCCTTTGGGTTCGACAATCTGGTCTTGCTAAAGCTACACTACTGCTCGATAGGTACATTTGCCTTCATCATGATAATAGTTAGATTCAAGAATGATTGATTATAAATATTTAAAACCTATCGCGAATATCACGTATCAAGTTTTTGGCGCCGTTGCCAGGGAACTAGGATATTAGGAACACTCGATTTTTATTACTTTAGCCATTCTACTTTATTTGCAATTTAAATTTTTATTTTCTTTTTTAATTCTTCATTTATTCCCTTCTGACAGGTTTTTCTAGTTTATGACCAAAAAAAACCCCTCAAGACCATTACTGTTTGATAGTGAGATCGACCGCACAGTTTACAAACCGAAGAGAAATAAAGCGAAGCCTAAGATACACAGAAGAAGAGCAAGAGGTCGATACTTCATCCACAACCGAGGAGATAGCTGAAAACTAAGAAAATCCGCTACCTCATGCGATTGCTATTAATCAGAACCCTGCTTCGCGCAGTATGTATGATTATGCTAAACCTTCTTTAACAGGAGCTGAATCGAGCATAGTTAGACCTGCTGTAGCTGCAAAAACTTTTGAACTGAAACTTAACACAATTCAAATGATACAATAATTTGTTCAGTTTGATGGTTTGCAGGACGAAGATCCCAACGGTCACTTTGCAAACTTTTTGGAACTATGTGATACATTTAAAATTAATGGTGTTTTTTATGATGCCATTCGCCTTCAATTATTCCCTTTTTCATTGAGAAACAAAGCTAAACAGTGGTTGAATTCGTTACCACAAGGGTCAATCACTACTTCGGAACAAATGACTGAAAAGTTTTTATTAAAATATTTTTCGCCGACTAAAACAGGTAAATTACATAATGATATCTCTTCTTTTGTACAGATGGATCTAGAAACACTCTACGATGCATGGGAGAGATACAAGGACCTCTTGAGAAGATGCCCTCACCATGGGTTACCACTCTGGCTACAGGTTCAAACGTTTCATAATGGCCTGAATCCTTCGACTCGACAAATGGTTGACGTAGCCGCTGGTGGGACTATCAATAATAAAACACCTAAAGATTCTTATGAATTTATAGAAGAGATTTCACTGAATAATTATCAATGGCAAGTCATGAGGACAAAGCCAACAAAATTAGCTGGTATTTATAACGTCGATTCGGTCACCATGCTCTCTAATCAGGTAGAACTTTTGAATAAGAAAATTGATGGTTTTCTTAGTTCTTCATAGGTTCACCCAGTAATGCAGTGCGAAGCAAGTGGAGGTGGATTGAGCAATCCAGAATACCCACCCTATGGCCACAATATGAAGAACGAGCAGGATGGAGGAACCACTCAAATTTCTCATGGGGAGGCCAAGGGAACCAACGACCACCACCACCTCCAGGCTTCCAACAACCACCCTACCAACAAGAGAAAAAGTGAAATCTTGAGGAGATGCTAACAAAATTCATCTCGATGTCAAAACCTCATTTTTAGAATACCGAGACAGCACTTAAAAATCAACAAGCATTAATTTAAGGGCTCGAAACTCAAATAGGTCAGCTTACTAAATTGATATCTGAATGACCACAAGGTAGCTTGCCGAGCAATACTGAACCCAACCCAAAAGTGCAAGTGAAAGCAGTTACACTAAGGAGTGGGAAAGTGTTAGCTGAATTTGAAAAGAAGCCACCACAAGAAGCTGACAGAAAGGAGGTCGAACCCGAAAACAATAACAATCTAATGCCAAAAGAATATAAACCACCAATCTCATACCCAGCAAAGTTGAAGAAAGACCGTATGGATACGAAATTTGGTAAATTTCTTGAACCTTTTAAACTGCATATTAACTTACTTTTTGTTGAAGCTATATTGCAGATGCCTACATATGCAAAATTTTTAAAGGAGCTTCTAACAAAAAAAAGGAAGTTTGAAGACTTATCTACAATAGAACTTAATGAGGAGTGCTCAGCCATACTCTAAAATAAACTGCCAACCAAATTGAAAGATCCAGGAAGTTTTACTATGCCCTGCTTAATTAGTAGTTTGAATGTTGATAAAGCACTAGTTGATTTAGGCGCCAACATTAATTTGATGGCGTATAAAATGTTTAAACAACTTGGTCTAGGGGAACCTAAACCCACTAAGATGAGTATTCAATTAGTTGATAGATCTGTTAAATATCCTATGGGAATTATAGAGGACGTACTTGTAAAAGTAGATAAATTTATATTCCCTGTTGATTTCATTGTGCTTGACATGGATGAAGATGTTGAGGTGCCTTTAATCTTAGGTCGACCATTTTTAGCCACTGCTAGGGCTATAATTGATGTGGGTGATGGTAAATTGGTACTTAGAGTAGGTAAAGAAGAGATTATTTTTAAAATTAATGATGCCATGAGATTTTCTAGAGAACAGGATAACTCATGTTATTTTATCGACTCTATTGATCATGCTACTCAAGAATCTTTTCAGGAAATCGTACACAAGGACACGATGGAACCGTGTCTCGCTCAATAAGAGGGGGTGGATGATGATTCTGAGATAGGAACCGAACTAAACTCCAATGAAACCTCCCCAAAACAAGCAGAATATGAGGGAATTAAGGTAAAAGATGAGCTTAAGCAAAAACCCTCTATTGATGAACCTCCCAAATTGGAACTTAAACAATTGCCGAATCACTTGGAATATGCATTCCTTGGAAATAATTCTACATTACCGGTAATTATTGCATCCAACTTGTAATCCAGGGAGAAAGAGGAATTACTCTAAGTATTAAGAGAGCATAAAAGGGCCATAGCTTGGAAAATTTTTGATATTAAAGGGATCAGTCCTTCTTTTTGCACCCACAAAATTGTAATGGAAGATGAATATAAACCATGCGTGCAAGCCCAAAGACGACTGAACCCCAACATGAAGGAAGTTGTTAAAGTTGAGGTAATTAAATTCCTAGATGCTAGAATTATTTATCCTATTTCTGATAGTTCTTGGGTGAGTCCAGTGCAGGTTGTTCCTAAGAAAGGAGGCATGACTGTTGTAGCCAATGAGAAGAATGAATTAATCCCAACAAGGACAGTCACAGGTTGGAGAGTGTGCATTGATTATAGGAAGCTAAATGATGCCATGAGAAAAGACTAATTTCCCCTTCTATTCATTGCCCAAATGTTGGAAAGATTGTCAGGACACATGTACTACTACTTTTTAGACGGACTCTCTGGCTATTTCCAAATCTCAATAGCTCCTGAAGATTAAGAAAAGATGACATTTACATGTCCATACGGTACATTTGCTTATCGTAGAATTCCTTTTGGATTATGTAATGCTCCTGCTACTTTACAACGCTGCATGATTGTCATTTTTGACGAACTCGCAGAATACGTCATGGAGGTATTTATGGATGATTTCTTGTTTTTTGGTAACTCTTTCCATCTTTGCCTCAAAAATTTAAAACGAGTGTTAATAAGATGTAAGGAAACAAACCTTGTGCTTAACTGGGAAAAAGGTCACTTTATGGTTCAAGAAGTTATTGTGTTAGGACATAAAATTTCTAGTAGAGGGATTGAGGTTGATAAATCTAAAATTGAAACCATTGAAAAACTACCTCCCCCTAATTCGGTCAAGGCTATTTGAAGCTTCTTAGGACATGCTGGGTTTTATAAAAGATTTATTAAAGACTTTTCTAAAATAGCTAAGCCTTTAACTAAATTACTAGAAAAAGATGTGACTTTTAATTTCGATCAGGAGTGTTTAGAAGCATTTAATACTTTAAAGGATAAATTGACTAATGCTCCAATTATAATTGCACCTGATTAGAATTCACCTTTTGAACTAATGTGCAATGCGAGTGATTTTGTAGTGAGTGCAGTTTTGGGACAATGAAGAGATAAACATTTTCAACCGATCTATTATGCTAGCAAGACTTTGACAGCCGTACAAGAAAACTACACCACCACGAAGAAAGAGCTGCTAGCTGTGGTTTTTGCATTCGAAAAATTTAGGCCATATTTAATATTGTCTAAAGTTGTCGTTTATACTGGCCATTCCGCTCTTCGCCACCTTTTAACTAAAAATGATGCAAAACCTCAACTCATTCGATGGATCTTATTATTGCAGGAATTTGACTTAGAGATTAAGGATAAGAAAGGAGCTAAAAATCTTGCGGCTGACCATCTCTCCAGGCTTGAAAACTCAAGTACCAAAGAACCAGATGACATTGAAATAAATGATCCATTCCCTGAAGAATAATTTTTTGCTATATTTGATTTTGAGGTACCTTGGTTTGCAGCTATTGAAAATTTTTTAGCCGCTAACATTATCCGAAAAGGGTTGACACATCAGCGAAAGAATTGATTCTTCACTGATGTGAAAAACTACTTCTGGGAAGACCCTTTTCTTTTCCGTAAATGTACAGATCAAATCATTAGGAGATGCGTTACAGAGATAGAAGCATTGAAAATCTTGGAACATTGCCACTCAGGACCGACTGGAGGACATTACGGTGAAGTAAGACCGTACATAAAGTCCTCGAATCAGGTTTTTATTGGCCCACTCTATTCAAAGACGCCAACAGGTATGTTACTTCTTGTGACAAATGTCAAAGGACAAGTAATTTATCCAAACATGATGAAATGCCTTAGACATATATGCTTTCATGTGAAATATTTTGCGTTTGGGGTATCGACTTCATGGATCCATTCCCTAGTTTATTCGGGAATAAATACATCTTAGTAGCTGTTGATTATATGTCCAAATGGGTTGAAGCCCAAACTTTACCTACTAATGATGCTAGAGTAGTAATACGATTCCTTAAAAAACTTTTCTCTCGATTTGGTACACCTAGAGCAATTATCAGTGATAGGGGTACTCATTTTTGTAATGCCCAATTTGACATGACCCTCAAGAAATACGGAGTTCATCACAAAACAGCTACCCCTTATCACCCTCAAACTAGTGGCCAAGTCAAAGTAGCGAACTGAGAGCTTAAACGTATCCTAGAAAAGACAATAGAATTAAATAGGAAGGATTGGGTGATGAAAGTAGATGATGCTTTATAGGCTTATAGAACTGTTTTTAAGACTCCAATAGGAACCTCATCTTACAGACTTGTTTATGAGAAAAGTTGTCACCTACCGTTTGAGTTGGAACACAAGGCATTCTAGGCTATAAAATTTTTAAACCTTGACCCCAAAATTGCAGGTGAAAACATGTTGATGCAGTTGAACGAGTTAGATGAGTGGCAAGCCAATGCATATGAAAATTCGCGCCTATATAAGGAAGCGACGAAGTGCCGCCACGACGCCCGTTTAAAGCAACGAAAGTAATTTGAAGTTGGAGATCTTGTCCTGTTATATAAATCAAGGCTCAAATTGTTTCCTGGAAAGCTTAAATCACGATGGTCAAGTCCTTTCATAGTTCAAATTGTGTTTCCATATGGCACAGTAGAGGTAAGTCATCCATCACAAGGCACTTTTAAGGTAAATGGACATCGTCTCAAAACGTATAACGGTGAGAATTTCAAAGATGATAAAGAGGAGCTACGGCTCCACGAAGTTACCTAAATATACCCACAAAGTAGAGTCAAGCTTAGACTACAAACAAGCACTTCTCAGGATGCGCCCCGAGCACTAACGGTGTTAACTTTTTTACACTTTAGTCTTTAACATTTAATTCACTAACTGAGTCACTAAACATAGGATTTTCAAAACCATACGGCCAGGCACACGGACGTGCCGTAGGCTGTGCACATACCATGGGATGCAACAAGGCCGTGTGAAAATAGAGCAAAAAATTTCCCCAACATGGGATCTGATAAAGTTGCCACGACCGTGTGACATGGCCATGGGCAATCTTGCCAAATTAACACGGGCGAGCGACACGACCGTGCCCACAGACTGTGGTCGAGACTGTCAAAATAACACGGGCATGTGTCTGCATACATAGGCGTGGGGGAAGCGAACGAAGATTGACATGGCCATGCAACATGGCCGTGTACACCAATGCGCCCAATTTTGAAATCCACGAAACGCACGGGCTAAAATGAAGGTACATGGGTGTGCCCTACGGCCGTGTGCCCCAATTTCCCTATAAACACCTATTATTTATTTTATTTTTATCTTTATATTTTGAAATTACTTTTTATTTCCTTTTAATACTATTTTATCTTGAGTTTTTACAATTTCTATTTTCAGCTATTTCATTACGAGTAATTATGCTCCATTATATTTCCTAAAGAGTTCTTGATTTTATCACACTCATAAAGAGTTCCCAAGCTCATCATCAAATAGGAACTAAAAATTCCAATGGCGCAAGACTTATGGACTAATGAACCTCTACCACCACCGGAGTATCCTCCTCCACTCTCATCATTGCCTTGGCCGATTATTCTCCATAACTCTTGTAACATCCCGAAATAGGGCCTAAACGGAACAGTGATTGCAAAACCACAAATCCGAGGTAGAAAATTTTATTTTATTATTATTTTGAGGTTCATGATATGATTGCATGATTGTGTGAAAATTTCGTGATGAAATTCTATGCATAAAGTGCATAAGTTGAGATTAGGGACTAAATTGTATAATTTGCAAAACTTGCATTCTAGAAGTTTTTAGTATGAAATTGCTTTGGAATATTAATTAGGAGGGTTTAAATAACAATTTGACCAATTTCTAAGTTCATGGACAAAATAGGACATGGATGGAATTTTTGAAAGTTTAATAAGGAAGGGCATTTTGGTCATTTGAATATTAAATGAAATAAAAAGGGAAAAATAACACAAAATTTATCATCTTCTTCATTAGCACGAAATTTCAAGGGTTCTCCATAGCTAGGGTTTGTTTCAAGCTTTCAAGCTTCATAGTAAGTGATTCCAAGCCCCGTTTTTAATGTTCTTTACGTTTTCGGATTCTCGGTAGTTCGATAAAGCTTATGCTAGCAATAATTTAAGTTAGGGTTCATATTTGGAAAAATACCCATAGGTGAAAAATGTTTATTTTGATGTTTTATGATAGGATATGAGGTTTTAAATTATGTTAGACAGCTTGTGCTACTCGGTTTTAAGTAAAAACGAGTGAAAGGGCTTAATCAGTAAAAATACCTAATATTCATAAGTACATGTTAGAGTGTGAATTTGATGTTGTCATAGAAGGGAAAAATGATCAGAATGCCATAAAACATAAGAAAAATGTGAAAGTAACTTAAAAATAGATTCAAGTATCAGAAATAACGTGATTTTGAAAAATCACAAGAAATTGTAGAGACGTGGGTTGATGGTGAATAATATATGAAATTAAAGCTCGTTGTGTCTATTTTCATATGGAATAAGCAAAACAAGTAAAGGTTTTGTATTTTATAGGGTATCTGAGTTTTGGTGAAATAGGGCCAGAGAGATTTCTGGATCCCCTATTCCAAATTTAGAAATTCACCATAAATTTTAAAAAAATAATTATGTGGTGTACTTTATATGGTTACAAATCCTTATTGAATCTAGTTTTAATAGAAACAAACGGTATAGTCATATAAATTTTGTACAGGGAGAAAAGTGGTTCGTAGTAAGTAGAGGTGAGTGCAGTCGAATTCTAAAATAGGGGCAACTTTAACTAATAAACTGTACTAATTGGCTAAGTCAAAAATTCTAGAAAACACTTAGTAGATAGATATATGAGTATAGTTTTAGGAAAAATTTACGAATCTTAATTTCGAGTTTTGAAACTCGAGAAATAAATTTTTAAGCAAGCATGATGCAGAAAAATAGTTTATTCCGAAAATTAAAATAAGTGGTTTGGACTTGTTTAGAAGGTAAGATAAGTTTAGTAACACCTCAAGCTTGACTCCGGTGATGGTTTCAGGCGTGGGGGTGTTACATTTATTAGTATCAGAGCAGGTTTAGTCGGTTCTCAGAATAGTTAGTGTGAGTAAAAGTCTAGCTATACATGCCATACCTGTATTTTGATAGTGTGACGACTCCTGACAATTTTTAGATATTTTGTTTTATAGTAATGGATCCCGAGCGAGCTGGTGATGATGATGTAGAAAGTAATGCGCCTGCTCCCGCGGAAGGGGCAGCGCTATCTGAGAATAGGCTAGTAACAGTTAATCAGGGAGGAGTGACTCGAGAAGCTCTCTTCCAAGCTTTGAATGATTTGTTTGCCGAGTTCGTTCGTACGAATCCAACAGTTAGACCTCCACCCCCTCATGATTCTCAGACTAACCATGTAGCTCAAGCTCCCCCAGTCACAGGTACAGTGATAAGAGAAAAGCCACCAGTTGATAGAATCAGGAAACAAGGGGCAGAAGAGTTCCGAGCAACAAAAGATGATGATGCAGAAAGAGCAGAATTTTGGTTAGAAAATACTATCAGAGTTTTTGATGAATTATCTTGTACACCCGAGGAATGTATGAAATGTGTAGTATCACTTCTTAGAGACCCAGCCTACCACTGGTGGAAGACACTTGTATCAATTGTACCAAAGGAGAGGGTCACTTGGGATTTCTTTCAGGAGGAATTTCGTAAAAAGTACATCAGTCAGAGGTTTATTGACTAGAAGAGAAAGGAATTCCTAGAATTGGAACAAGGTAATATGACGGTGACTGATTATGAGCGCAAATTTGTCAGGCTTAGTAAATATGCTCGAGACTGTGTGTCCACAGAGGCTATCATGTGTAAAAGGTTTGAGGATGGGTTAAATGATAATATCCAACTGTCAGTGGGTGTCCTAGAAATAAAAGAGTTCGTTATTTTAGTTGAGAGAGCCTGTAAGGCAGAGGAGCTGTTAAAAATAAAAGGCAAAGTTGAGACAGAGAAATAAGATACAAGGAAGAGACAGACGAGCAGGTCATTCCAGGCTACATCCAAAAGGCCAAAGGAGTTTTCTACCAGATCTAGTTTCTTAGCCGGGTATTCTAGTCAGAATAGAGGCAGCAGATTTAAGGATCCGAAGGCTCAGACCACCTCGAATACGAGTGTAGGCAATTTAATCCCTAAATTGCATTTTTACCTAAAATCACTTTACAAAACATTTAAATCTATCAACAATTAATCATTTTCCATTATCAAACATTTAAAAGCTCAAGCATTCAACAATGACACTTCATGAAATCATTAACAAATTCAAAAATTAAGGCACGGGCTAGCTAAAATACGAAGCAACGATTACAAAAACATAGAAATCATAAAAAATCGAGCAAAGAACATACCTTAATCAAGAACAATAAGGGTCGAACCCTATAACAATACCTTTGGACTTTTTTCTTTTGATTTTTGATTATAGATGAAGAAAATAAAGATGAAAATGGTGTTTTTTTATTTATTTTACTTAATAACCAAATTATCATAGTAACCCTTAATAATAGAACATTTAAATCATTTAATGTAAGGCCATCTATGTCAAATTCCACTATCAGTGGTCTAATAACATTATAAGGACTTTTCATTTAATAAATCATAGCAATTAGACACCTTTAACAAGTAGAATGCAACTTTTTCATTTTACGTTATTTAGTCCTTTTTCTCAAATTGAGTAATTAAACAATAAAATTAACTCACGAAATTTTCACACATACATGCTATCATGCTGAAAACACATAAAATAATATTAAAAATAATTTTTTGACCTCGAATTTGTGGTTCTGAAACCACTATTCTGATTTAGCTAAAACTGGGTTGTTACAACTCTCCTTCTTAGGGATTTTCGTCCCCGAAAATCTTACCAGTGAATAAGTTCGGTATTGTTTTCTTATAGCATCCTGGGATTCCCACATAGCTTCTTCAACCTCGTGTTGATTCCATAATACTTTCACTAATTCTATTCTCTTATTTCTCAACTCTTTGATCTCATGAGCTAAAATTTGAATCGGTTCTTCATCATATGACATATCTGATTGAATTTCAACCTCGGTTGGGGAAATGACATGTGAAGGGTCGAATCGGTATCGTCAAAGCTTCAACAGATGAAACACATTATGTATTTTCTCTAACTCAGACAGTAAAGGTAGTCGATAAGCCACTAGTCCAACTCGCTCTATAATCTCATACGGTCCAATGAATCACGGACTCAATTTCCCTTTTGGACCAAACTGCAATATCTTTTTCCACAGCGACACTTTCAAAAACACTCTATCCTCTATCTGAAATTCAATATCTTTCCATTTCAAGTCACATATGATTTTTGTCGATCCGAAGCTTCTTTCAGACTATTGCGAAGTACTTTTACTTTTTCTTCAGTCTTTCTAATCATTTCAACCCCGTGAATCTTATTTTCACTGAGCTCACTCAAGTACAATGGTGTTCGACATTTATGACCGTATAAAGCTTCGTACGGTGCCATTTTAATACTAGATTGAAAGCTATTATGGTAAGCAAACTCAATCAGCAGTAGATATTTCTCCAAGCTACCTTCAAACTCAAGAATACAACAAGACAACATATCCTGAAGTATCTGAATAACTCGTTTGAATTGACAATCCGTTTGCTGGTGAAACGCAGTGCTAAAATGC
The DNA here is from genome assembly GCF_025698485.1 of Gossypium arboreum. Lineage (NCBI taxonomy): Eukaryota > Viridiplantae > Streptophyta > Magnoliopsida > Malvales > Malvaceae > Gossypium > Gossypium arboreum. The sequence goes on from NC_069077.1 coordinate 48,445,719, forward strand.
AGCTTTGCACCTAAAGCTTCTTGTAATTTCTTCCAAAATCGTGATGTGACTCTTAGATCTCTATCCGAAACAATAGATAGTGGCACTCCGTGCAATCAAACAATCTCTGAGATATACAACTCAGCCAATTTATCAAGTGAATAATCCATGCATATAGGAATGAAATGAGTCGATTTTCGTCAATCTGTCAACAACCACCCATATTGCATCTTTCTTTTTAGGAGATAAGGGCAAACCCAATACAAAATCCATTGTTACTCGATCCCACTTCCACTCGGGAACCATAACAGGCTGTAATAAACCTGACGACACTTGATGCTTAGCTTTGACTTGCTAACATATCAAACATTTCAAAACAAATTTTGAGTTGTCTCGTTTCATGCCATGCCACCAGTAATGTTGTTTCAAGTCGTTAGACATTTTCGTGCTTTCCAGATGCACTAATAAACAACTACTGTGTGCTTTGTTTAGAATTCTCTGAATAAACTCTGAATTTCTTGGTATACATATTCTATTACGAAACATCAAATAGTCATCAGGCCTTATTTGAAACTTGGAATCAGAAGTTAACTCACACTGAGCTTGTTTTTCTTGCAATTCATTATCAAGTTTTTGAGCCTCACAAATTTGTTGTAGAAATAACGGTCTCGCTTTCAACTCAGCTAATATCGAATCATTATCAGAAAATGCTAATTGTATGCTCAAAGCACGTAAAGCAAATAAGGACTTTCGGCTTAATGCATCAGCAACTACATATTCTTTCCCCGTTGATAATCAATCACTAATTCATAGTCTTTTAGTAATTCTAACCATCTCCATTGTCGTAAGTTCAAATCTCTCTGAGTCATCAGATATTTCAAACTTTTATGGTCGGTATAAATATGACATTTCTCACCAAACAAGTAGTGACGCCAAATTTTCAACGCAAACACTATCACGGCTAATTCTAGATCGTGTGTCGGATAATTCTTTTCGCACAGCTTCAACTGTCACGAGGCATAAGCTACAACTTTGCCTTTGTGCATAAAAACACAACCCATGCCATTTAACAATGCATCACTGAAAACTACAAATTCTTTACCCGACTCAAGCTGAGCTAATACTGGGGCCTCTGTCAATAATGCTTTGAACTGTTCAAAACTTTGCTAACACTTTTCTGACCACTCAGATCTAATATCTTTTTGAAGCAAAAGCGTCATCGGAGTTGCAACCATTGAGAAGCCTTTCACAAATCATTTATAATAGCTGCCTAGTCCCAGAAAACTACAGACTTCAGTTACATTTCTCGGAGGCTTCCAATATATAATCATAGAAATCTTACTTGGGTCTGCTCGGATACTAGTGGCTGAAAATATATGTCCCAGAAAACCAACCTTTCTTAGCCAAAATTCACATTTGCTGAACTCTACAAACAACTGTTTATCTCTTAAAGTTTGTAACATGATTCTCAAATGCTTGGCATGTTTGGATTCATCACGAGAGTAAATTAAAATGTCATTAATAAACATAACTACGAATCGGTCTAAATATGGCCTCAGAATCTGATTCATCAAATCCATAAAAACAACATGTGTATTTGTTAGTCCGAAAGCCATAACAAGAAATTCGTAGTGTCCGTACATTGTTCTAAATGCAGTCTTTAGCACATTCGAGTCTTTCACTCGCAACTGGCAATAATCCTAATCTCAAATTAATTTTCAAAAACACTATTGCCCCTTTTAATAGCTCAAACAAATCATTAATCTGAGGTAGAAGGTATTTGTTCTTTATAGTCACTTTATTCAGTTGTCTGTAGTCAATACACATTCTCATCATGCCATATTTCTTTTTCACAAATAACATCGGTGCACCCTAGGGAGAGAAACTCAGACTAGCAAAACCCTTGTCTATCAACTCTTGCAACTGAGCTTTCAACTCTTTTAACTCTTTCAGGGCCATTCTATACAGAGCTATTGATATCAGCATTATTCTCGGTACTAATTCAATACCAAATTCAACTTCTCTGATAGGATGTAAACCCGATAATTTTTTGGGAAATACATCTGGATACTCACACACAACTGGTACTAATTCAATCTTTGTTTCTGTCACTTTTGTATCAAGTACATAAGTAAGGTAAGCTTCTCACCCCTTTCTTACAAATCTCTGAGCTAACATAGACAAGATCACAACTAGCAAACTGTTTAGATCATCAGATTCAATTCTAACAGCATCATTATTTAGGCATTTTAGTTCAATTGTCTTTCGTCTACAATTCACTAGAGCACCATATATCGTTAGCCAATCCATACCCAAAATCACATCAAATTCACCGAACGGCAACAACATCAGATTAGACAGAAAATAGAAATCCCGATACATTAACGGACTATTCTTGCAAACTTTTTCAACCAAAACACATTTGCCTAAGGGGTTCAATACTCTAATCAAAAATTCAGTAGACTCTACAAGCAAAGTCTTACTAAATACTAAATTCATGCATATATAAGAATGAGTTGATCCTGGATCTATTAATACATTCAGATTAGTATCATATAGAGTGAAAGTAATGGTGATAACATCTGTCAATGATGCCTCATCTCGTGCAAGGATAACATATGCTCGGGAAGGTGCTCGTGCCTTAGATCTAACAGCAGAATCTCTCTTAACACCTCGATTACCACTCATATTTCTAGTATTTTGGGGTGGTCTCCTTCTACTAGTCGTATTACTCGGTCTCACATTCTGAGGTCTATCTTTCTCACCATATCAGGACAATCTTTAATGAAATGATCTGACGAGCCACATTTGATGCAAGCTTTATTACCTTTATTCCAACATTCTCCAAAATGTTGTCTTTTACAATGTCGACATTCAGGTTTATTGTCTCTTACAATACCAACACTAGCCATTGATGTAGCTTGAATTTAAAACTAGAGTGTAGTTTTCTACTATCTCTGTTCAAATATTCATTTGAAGCATTTAGGCTAGTATACGAATATTTGGATTTCTTCGATGAAGATTGATACAACTTATTCATCGATCTTTTTCTTGAGTCTCTAGCTTCTGAATTTCCTTTTCTCTTTTTTTTGCTAAGATCCTCGGCTTTACAAGCTCTTTCAACCAGAATGAAAAATTCTTTCAATTCAAGAATCCTGACTAATAGTTTTATATCTTCATTTAGCCCGTCAACGAACCGTTTACACATAATCTCCTCAGTAGACACATACTCTTGAGCATACTTGCTTAAACGTACGAATTCTCTTTCATACTCAATGACAGTCATCCGTTCTTGTTTCAACTCTAGGAACTCTTTATGCTTCTGATCGAGAAATCTTTGACTGATGTACTTCTTTAGGAATTCAGATTGGAAAAACTCCCAAGTAACCCGTTCTTTAGGAACCATAGATATCAATATTTTCCACCAATGGTACACATTATCTCTCAGCAAAGATACAATACACTTGATACATTCATTAGGATGCAAGATAATTTATCAAATACTCTAATCATATTTTCGAGCCAGAACTCAGCTCTCTCTGCAACATCATCAACATTAGCCCGAAACTCTTCAGCACCATGTTTTCTAATCTTATCTACTGGCGAGTTATTCAACCGTATCGAATCTAAAACTTGAGGAATAACAGGGATTTGTCGAGGAACAGGTGGGGGTAGAGATTGTTGAGCAGCCGGATCCATTTGAACGAATTTCATGAACCACTCGTTCATTATATGGAAGAAGGCTTGTTTAGCCTCTCCGTCGTGGCAACTAGTTACAGGCCTAGAGTCAAATTGCGCTACCCTTTGAGCATGAGCAGGCATGTTAGTATTTACATCATCAGTTATAGCTCTTTCGGGATCCATTACTATATGAAAAGACAATTTAAGCTGTCAAGAATCATCACACTATCGTAGAATATATATGGCATGTATAGCTAGACTCTCAAACCACTACGTTAGTTCTAGAATCGACTAAACTGTAGCTCTAATACCAATAATGTAACACCCCTCACCTGTATTCACTATCAAAACAGGGTTACAAGGTATTACCGATCAATACACATCATTTGTCATACATAATATATACATTTATGCATTTATAATCAAATACAATTCAACACAATCACATTGTCCCTTATAATGCCCTACGAGGCCTTAAACATACAATAGAAGTGGTTCGGGACTAAACCGATAACATACAAAAATTTTGGAAACTTAGAAAAAATTTCAAACATACTAGGGTCACACGCTCGTGTGAGCTGGCCGTGTCCCTCACACAGCTCCAGACACGTCCCTGTCAGAACCATGGGAAAACAGGGCATACATACTGACTTTGGTCACACAACTAACCACACGGCCGTGTGTCTAGCCCGTCTGCCTTTCGAAGTGGCCACACAAGCCTGTGTGCCAAGTCGTGTTCTAGGTTGTGCCAATCCTGTAGGGTATACTAACTTATGCAACACGACCAAGTCACACGCTCGTGTGCTAGGTCGTGTGCCATTTAGGGGGTATACTGACTTGTGTCGCACGGCCATTCGCACGCCCGTGTGTGAGGCTGTGTGGAGCGTACTGACTTCAATTTAATTTAACACTAGGGGACACACGGCTGTGTAGTGTGACCTTGTGTCACATACGGCTGAGACACACGCCCGTGTTTCTACCCGTGTGGACAAAAATAGGCCATTTGTAAGGCCAATTTGCCACCCTTGCTCATGTTCACCAATAAACCAAAATGGTACCCTTTCATCAAACAATAGGCAGCCAAAATCATCATCAATATACACAATTCATACCATAACCATTTCAACCAAAATCAATACTCAAGTCAATGCCAATTACCTATTCAAACACTTATATCATCAAGCATTAATTTACAAGCACATAACTTCTCAAGTTAATAGCTTCAATCACACTATATAGATCATTTTCCAAACTCAAAATATAACCATTTGAGTAACTATGAAACCATAACCACATTTACACCAAAACATACCAAAATAAGCCATCACTCATGGCTATATATACAAAACAAACATAAACATTTACAAGCCAACTCTCGTGGCTATATTCACAACCAATGTACTGCAACTAGCCTATACATGCCATACACCTTATACACAACTCAAAAGTACCAACTTAGGTGTTTGATAGTGTGATGATGTTCCCGACTACTCCCAGATCCGAGCTAGCTTTGATTCACTATAAAACATAGACAAACAACACAAAGTAAGCTTCATAGCTTAGTAAGTTCGTAAGTGAATAACTGAACTCATCAAATAAATGTAATTCAATCAATTACACATTACCAAATCATAACCACATTAACTACAAACCTTTCTCATGTCACAAAACATGATTAAGTACCATCTCACTGAACTTTCTCTGTTTAATACTCAAATAGGTTCCGTATGTACCTGTGTCACCTTGTACTAACCTCTTTCTCAACCACATCATTCGTTTACCCGTTGAACCATTCGGAATAAAATTCAGATAGTCAAGGATCAAAATCGATAAGTACGTATACCATGGCTCGTAGCCAAATCAAGGTAACTTATCCTGGAGCACCTATACCATGGCCCGTATCCAAATCAAGGTAACTCCCTCCGAAATACCTATACCATGCCCCGTATCCAAATCAAGGTATTACTCACACCCGAAGTGTCAGTATCATGGCCTGAAGCCAACTCATAACCTAATGACATGTCACTAGCATCCTAAATTATTCCTAAGGTTCAACCGGTAAGTTTCACTTGTCGATTTCATCGTCGAACACATCCGTAGAGCCGTATTCACAATTCAAACATTATCTGTAATCTCATGATCACATTTTATGCAATATTAATGCATTTAACTATCATTTATAATGAAATTACCACAAAAGAACTTACCTCGGGTATGAAAATGGCAGAACGAGTCAGTTACTGATAATCTTGCCTTTCCCCCGATCTAATTCTGGATTAATCTTTTCTTGATCTAAATGTATTCAAAATTAATTCATTTAATCACCTACTCATTCAATTTAGCCCAAAAATACACATTTAGGCATTTTTACACATTAGCCCCTAAACTTTCATATTTAATCAATTTAGCCCCTATTTCACAAATATACAAAATTCTCATAATTCAACTTAATCCATGCTTAGCTGATTTATACATAAGTCCTTAACAGCCCAAAAATTTCATTTATTTCACATTTCAACAACACAATTTGTACATTTCACAATTTAATCCCTAAATTGCATTTTACCTAAAATCACTTTACAGAACATTTAAATCTATCAACAATTAATCATTTTCCATTATCAAAAATTTAAAAGCTTAAGCATTCAACAATGGCACTTCATGAAATCATTAAAAAATTCAAAAATTAAGGCACGGGCTAGCTAAAATACGAAGCAACGATTACAAAAGCATAGAAATCATCAAAAATCGAGCAAAGAACATACCTTAATCAAGAAAAATAAGGGCCAAACCTTAAAACAACACCTTTGGCTTTTTTTCTTTTGATTTTCGGTTATATTTGAAGATTATAAGGATGAAAATGGTGTTCGTTTTATTTATTTTACTTAATAACCAAATTAGCATATTAATCCTTAATAATAAAACATTTAAATAATCTAATATAAGGCCATCTATGTCAAATTCCACTATAAATGGTCTAATAACATCATAAGGACCTTTCATTTAATAAATCATAGCAATTAGACACCTTTAACAAGTAGAATGCAACTTTTGCATTTTACACGATTTAGACTTTTTTCTCAAATTTAGTTATTAAACAAAAAATTAACTCACGAAATTTTCACACATACATGCTATCATGCTGAAAACACATAAAATAGTATTCAAAATAATTTTTTGACCTTAGATTTGTGGTTTCGAAACGACTATTCTGATTTAGCTAAAACTGGGCTGTTACATCCTTAGTTTGAATTGTATAGAAATTTAAAAGAAATATTGATTGTGCCTTAATGTAATTGGCATCATGTAAAATCCTCGATTGAGGGATTTACAATAGTTTGGATATTATTAAAATTTTTGAAAAAGGATAAACATTAATGTCATTATTAAAGATTTAATCCATTAAAGATAAACTGCAAAATTTTTTTTAGCAAATAACATTTAGGGAAGCCTAAGAGAAATTGCCATTTACATACATAATTCCCATTGAGTCATGGAGAAAGGTACTCCAAAGGTGCATAGGAAGATCTATAAACCGTTCTAGAACCAAGTTATGCTTGTGAGCCAGCTTCGCCATACCATCCACCAGCTGGTTCGTCGCTTTATAAATGTACTTGAAAGAGACCTCCGTAAGCCTTCCACACATTGATTTTACATCCCAAACTAGTCATAGTCTGTTGCTACATCCTTGCTCTATTGTGGTTTGTTGCACTTCCATGGCGTTTCCACAATCAACTTTTAATTTGCTGTAAAAACTGATGCTACCTAGACCTATTATGTAGAAAGCCTGGAGGAAACCTATACAGGGGGTGGTTAAAATTAATTTTGACGCCACTACTAATGGTAAGAAAATGAGTTACGAACTTGTGGCCAGGGATCATGATGGTTTTGTTCTTGGCGGTAGGATTGGCACTATGGATAAAGAGATGTAGATTGAGTGGGCTGAGATGTTGGCGCTTGAAGAAAGTATTGTCAAATAGATGGTCAAAGCTAGATTTTGAAACAGATTGTGTCAGCCTTGTTAATTGTTTTAATAGAAGGAATGCTGATTTAACGACTAGGGCCACCGTAACCAAGATATGTACAACATGACGGACTCTTTTTGTTGTTTCAATTTTAGTTGGGCCCCTAGATTTTGTTGTAACACCCCGAATTTTGGGCTTAGAAGTATTGGGCTTTAAGCATGGGAGCGGTTAGGAGACTGCTCATAAATATTTTAGTTAAGCAAGAAAGTGACACAAATTACATGTTTGCTGTGATGGCTAAGTGATTTGCGTGTGTTTGGGAGTGGTGAAGAAGCCTGGGCTCAAGTTTGGGCTTTTGCAAAAATTTTAGTTTTTCCCCTTAAGTGAATCTTGGCTTTAGTTGGTAGGCCTTATAAATATTTGTGGGTAAAATGTGTCACAAAAAGAACTTGTGGTGCAGTGGTAGGTGGTGTGTGGAGTTCTCTTGAGGTCTAAGGTTCAAGTCGTGGCAAGGTGAGAAGAGTATTTATTTTCCTCTCTTGCCATGTGAGAAGCAGAAGCCGACTGAAACTTTGCAAGGTAGAATTTTAATTGGTCTAAGAGTGGAGGGTGGAGTAAATCAAGGAGGAGATAATGGAAGATTTTTTTAGGGAGAGATTTAAGGGAGGAAAAAGTGGGATTTAAATGGAGTGGAAGTGTTGTGCCGAAAGTGGACTTTAGGCACTCAGAAATTCGACTAAAGGCTAGTGATTCCTTTCTTCTAACTTTCGGTTACTGACTCTAGCATTTTCGTTCTTTTCTTTCATTCATTGGTGCCGAAATATTATTTTCTTTGGGTTTTTGCTTGTTTTGTTCTATTCCCGAATTGATTTTTTTCTAAAATTCTTTTGGTTGACCGATTGCTTTCTCCTCTCCTCTCTTTTGGTTTTCCTTTTTGGCCGAAAAACTTGGCTTACTACCTCTCAGTTCTTTTGGCAACTTCTTACTCTTTTATCAATTGCTCTTCTCTTCTCTTCTCTTATTTCCCTCTCTTCTTTTCACTTGACTGTTTATGCTATCTCCCCTTTCTATTCTTGAGTTCATCAAAGTTCATTCCTGTTCATATGGCTATTGAGACCGATTACGCTATCCCTTTTTGGTTACGGTTGGTGTTGTTTTATTAACAAGACGGTAACTACTCTGTCACTACTTAAGAGCTGAATACTTATTTTGTAATGCCCTCGTACCCGAGACCATCGCCGGAGTCGAGCACGAGGTGTTAATGGACTTAATTCATTAATTAAACAGCTCAAACAATTTATTTTAGAATTTCTAGACAAGCTGGCTAACTGCGTCACAGTCGCTAAAAAAACCATATCTCGAATTACAAAAGTCGAAATCCAATTTCATAAATGTTTCCTGAAACTAGACTCATATATATACTTACTAATTTTTTTCTAGAATTTTTGGTTGGGCCAATTAGTACAGTTTATTAGTTAAAGTCTCGCCTGTTTCAGGGTTTAGCTACTCTGACCCCTGTGCACTACGAATCAAATTTCTTCTTCTACAGAAATCCAATGACTATGAAGATAGTTTTCATTAACAATAGACTCAATAGGGAATCCATACATATAAAATTTGAGTCCTAATTATTTTTACACAATTTATGGTGAATTTATAAAGTCAGTATAGGGGATCTAGAAATCGCTCTAACCCTGTTTCACCAAAACGTAAATATCTCATAAAATACAAATTTTTTACCTATTTTGTTTATTCCACATGAAAATATATTAATTAATCTTAAATTACATATTTTATTCATCATCTAATTCTATTTCTACTATTTTTAGTGATTTTTCAAATTCACGTCACTACTGCTGTATGACACTGTTTTATAGCCAATTTCACTATTTCATGGTTTTCCATGGAGTAGGTAATACATTAAGCATACATAACACTAAATATAAACTTTGATTAGCCATTCCAATAGCTAATCATCAACAAGCATTTCCACATCACTCATTCACCATATCATAAGATCATATACACAAAAGGATTATAATGCTATACATGCCATATTCCCAAAATATGCAAGCCACCATACTGAGATGGTCTGTTGATAGTGTGAACGTGCCTCCGACCATCCTGATCTCCAAACCGCTTGTCAAAACTACAAAGAATGAAAAGGAGGGAGTAAGCATAGATGCTTAGTAAGTCCATATGCAAATAACAAATAACTTAACAAAGTAATTATACCAACCAACATTAGCATAATATCACCAAAACATATATCACATTTCTATACATCATTCATCGTCTTACCATATTATTGTTGTCGTATCAAGTCCCAACCTGAGGGTTAAGGACATACTTTTCCAAAGTGCATATTCCACAACACTTACCAATACGTCACTTGCATCTTGAGTATCTTGAGTATTCTTCCATTTCACTATAATTTTACCCGTTGAACACATCGGAGTATAACTCGGATACATGGAAAGTTTGCACATAAGTGCCACATATGTAGCCAAGCTACCATGTAACCCGCCCATAAGTGAACTCAGACTCAACTCAACGAGGTCGAGCGTTCGCATCCATAAGTGAACTTGGACTCAACTCAACGAGCTCGGATGCCTAGTTACATCTCACAAACTCGAACTCAACTTAAGGAGTTCGAAACTCAAATATCCTAGTGACATGTCACCTGTATCCTAATCTATTCCCAAGGTTCAAACGGGATTTTTCCTCGATTACACATCTTTTCCCTCTTCCACGGAATGTCGAAACTCATACTCGGTAGCAATTCATATTTAACAAGTAGCACACATAATTTGCATATTACTCAATAATAACCACAAAGCATAACATTTCATGATATTAATCATCATATCATATAAATAACATTAAATTACTTAAAATGACAATTATGTTACTACATTTACACATGAACTTACGTCGTATGCGAAAATGGTCATTTTTACCATTTTGTCCACAACTTGGTATTTTGCCAATTTTAGCCCGACTTTTGATTTTCCTTGCTCTATCATTTCAAATATAGCCTAATTAGGAATCATATTATTCAAATCAACCCAAAATCATATTTTGGAAAAATTACAATTTTGCCCCTAAACTTTCACATATTTACACTTTTGCCCCAAATCTCGTAAATTAAACTTCACCCTATTTTCTTATGTTTTGTGACATGCTGATCATTTTTCCCTTGTATAGCAATATCCAATTCTCACTCTAACATGTATTTATGAACATTAGGTATTTTTACTGATTATGTCATTTTAGTCGTTTTTACGTAAAATCACTTAGCAAAAGTTGTTGAACACAATATCAAGCTTCATATTCTACCATAAAACATCAAAATTCATGCATATCATTCATGGGTAAATTTTTAAATATAAACCCTAGCTCAAAATATTGGTAGAAATAGGTAAACCGAGCTACGAGGATTTCAAAAATGTAAAGAACATTAAAAACGGGCATAGAAATCACTTACAATCAAGGCTTAAAAGTGTTGAAACCCTAGCTATGGTGGAGAGAAAAATTCAGCAGCAACTTACGGAGAAGATGATCATTTTTGTGTTATTTTTCCCATTTTATTTCATTTAATATCCAAATGACCAAAATGCCCTTCCTTACTAAACTTTCAAAAATTCCATCCATGTCCAATTTTTGTCCATAAACTTAAAAATTGGTCAAATTTCTATTTAAGACCTCCTAATTAATATTTCAAAGTAATTTCATACTAGAAACTTCTAGAATGCAAGTTTTGCAACTTATTCAATTTAGTCCCAAATTTCAAATTAAGCACTTTATGCATAGAATTTCTTCACGGAAGTTTCACACAATCATGCAATCATATCATAGACCTCAAAATAATTATAAAATAATTATTTGTATCTCAAATTTGTGGTCTTGAAACCACTATTCCTATTAGGCTGTAATTCGGGATATCACATATTCTCTTCTTGCCGATTCTTACCCTCCTCTCTTTTAGGTGTGGGGTTATTTTGGGTTCTAGAGTCTCTTGAAGAGTGAAGGTGATGCTTGTAAGAATTGGGGAATCGAACCTCTTCCACTTTACTCGATGAAGGTAATCGTACTCACTATTGTGGTGTTCAATAGGTGCATGACTGGTTTGGGGAGGGTTTGGCCGATTGTCTATTTCTGTGACAGCCCAAAATTGACCCTAGCCGGGAAGTGGTTTCGGGACTGCTAAACCGAGTCACCGAAATGTTTGAATGTAAAATTTATTGTCTAGAATATGTAATTATGAATGTGTGAAAATTTCAAGATCCGATTTAGCCGATTGCATGTGAATTCAGTTAGTAGGACTTGTGTGACACTTTCGAAAAGTGAAAGGCTAATCTATAAGGACCTAATAGTGCATGTAGTCAAAGGGGAGGACTTGCATGTCAAATTCCCCCCCCCCCAAGTTGTAGTGGCCGGCCATGACAAGGAATCATGGGCTAAACATGTCATGAAACATGTTTTGTTGGTGCACTAGGGAGAAACAATAAACTAATAAGTATGGGTAATAAAGAAAGAAAAAAAGTGTGTGTGTGAGTGAAACCCCCCTTGCAGTGCATTGTGGAAGAGAAAAGAAAATTTTGTTCATCCATTTTTCTTCTTTGGCCGAAAATACTAAGGAAAAGGGAGGATTTTTGCTTCATGCTTGGTTTAGAAGAGAACTAGAAGGAGATTTGGCTATACTTGCATCAAGATTAAGGTATGTTTAAGGTTGTGTCATGAGATTCATGCTTGTTTTGGTTGCTAACTTGATGTGCATGTTAGCCATGGTTCAAATCCTTGTTATGCCATGGAAATGGTGTTTGGCCAAGATTGATATTGTGTTGAAGCCATTGCATGCTAAATGTGAAGCTTGCTAATGATGCATGTAATGATGGATTGACTACTCTTGAAATTTCTTTTGGTATTCTTGAGTAGGGCATTGAGTTCTTTGTTTAATCATGACCAAAATTATGGTGTTGTGATGTATTCGGCCATGGTACATCCATAAGTGTGATTTATGCTCATTGCATGGGAAGTAAGATTTGTGTATTGAAATTTTGTTCATGTTTAGTTACAACCAACTTGAGATTCGGCTCTAGCATATATATATATATATGTTTGCACACGATGTATTGGTGTGACATATATGCTATTTCGAGGTGTATATTTGCTTGTGATGATGTCTCGATTATGAAGTAAATGAGAGAGGTGCATTGAGCTACGATATGTAATGCGTTAGTAGTAAAATGTATGCTGTTTTTGTGTGGTATTAAGTGTATAAGTGGCCTCAACATGGACATGTATGTTCGGCCACAAGAGGGGAAATTGGTGTGCATGCATTCGGTTAGAGGCAAGCATATTGATGCCTATTCTTGGCTTAGAAAATTCGGCTAGGAGGAATATTAACTAATGTGTTGAGCTCGATTCGTGATTTCGTACATATGCGACTTTGATGCCTAATGAGTATATATATTGGCTAGGTATCTTGAATTCCTCTTTCGATGCTCAAATGATAAAACCAATTTATTTGTTAAATTAAGCTCAAGAGCAAAGGGGAGCTAAATCCGATAAGGGAAAGGAAAAAGTTGTCGAATAGCCATCGAAATCGTTCGACCACGTCCGAGGTAAGTTTTCGAGTATCGAAACTTAGATTTTGATTCGATTCAATGAAGTAATAAGCAATCGAAATTGTGCCTTTGTATGTGGCCATTGAGCCGAAATGATATTTTTGCTAAGTGAATTGTGCATAAAAGTTGTGTTATGAAATTGAAACAAAGATGTGTATGAATGTTCCAGTGATATCCGGGCTAAGCCCGAAGGTAATTGTGCAAATTGTGATATCCAGGCTAAGCCCGAAGGCAATTGTGCGAGTTATGATATCCGGGCTAAGCCCGAAGGCAATTGTGCGAGTTGTGATATCCGGGTTAAGTCCCGAAGGCCTTTGTGCGGGTTACCATAACCGGGCTATGTCCCGAAGGCGTTTGAACGAGTAGCTATATCCGGATAAACTCTGAAGGTATGTGATTCGAGAACTTTGAACTTGCTGTAAAAATTTTCAGTTAATACGCTTGTGAAATTCCCAACAACAAGATTTTGCTCGTTAGCAATCGGATTCGGGATCATAGAAGTTGAAGTCAACCACACTATCAAAGCCCCTTTTGGTACTCCTTTAGTTGAGTTTTGGATATGGCATGTATAGGACCACCCTCGGTTGTTTTAAGTACTTTGTGATGTATATGTGTGTGCCATGCGAAAATGGTTCGTAAAAGTGGAGTATGGAATTTGACCATATGTGGTTTGTAATTATATTTGGTTTCATGATGTGATTATGGTTTGGAATGAGAGAGTTGGTCACATGATCAGCCATTGGAATGGCTAAATATGATCATATGTGGACCTAAGTATGACTAGACTATAGTTGGTCCATGGGAACTACAATATAGGTAAAGCCTACCTTAAAAACAGAGGCTGCCAGCTGCAGTGACGTGGATGTGAAAAATCACCAAAATTTGTAAGAATGGTGTTAAATAGTGAATAATTATGTGATCAAACCTTGACGAGTCTATTTTCATATGAAAGTAACGAAATGATCATATGAATAGTATACCGAGAGATATTAAAGTTCTCGTGAGACAGGGCCAGAACAGTTTCTGGGTCCCCTGTCGCGACTTTGAAAATTTACCATAAATTATCCGAATGAATTAGAAGTCATGCCTTATATTTCCAGATTCCTTTTTGAGTCTAGTTTCATTAGAAACAAACGGCATCAGTATTAAAACCCTGTATAGAGAGATATTCAAGTTGTAACGCGCGAAGGTCAGTGTAGTCGACCCCTGTAACACGGGTGACTTTAACTAATAAAATGTACCAATTGGCCCGACCAAAAATTCTAAAAATAAATCCATGGATGGATATATGAGTCTAAATTTAGGAAAAATTTACGGAATCAGTTTCCGAGTTGTGAAACTCGAGATATGCTTTTTAAGGCGACAGTGATGCAGTTTTCCAGCTTGCCTGGGAATGTCAAATTGGTTGGTGCCATAAGTGGTTTTGGCTCGTTAACCCCTCGTGTCCGACACCGGCGACGGTCTCGGGTTCGGGGTGTTACAATTTCCTCTTATCCTTGGATTGAGTTTCAATAAGCCATATCTTAGTCTCATATAATGTATCTTTATTAATGGGTTTTATGGTCAGTGCAGCTATTCGGTTAGGAGAGTAGACCCACCTTTCGGCAACTGCTATAAGTAGGGTTATTCACTCTTGCATTTAAGACAGGTATCGAATGTAATCTTTGACTGGGAATTTGAGAAGGGTGATTAACCCTAGTTCTTATCAAGCAATGGATTATCGCGATGGAATGTAGGTTTGGGAAACTCTTAGGCTAGGCGCACGTTTCGTAGTAGGTGTGTATTCACACCCCTTTTTACTGTGGTTTGGCAAAAGCCAAAAAGCCAAAATTTCGGCATTTGAGGCCTCACGAGTGTGCGATCGTGTGTAGGGAAAATTGATCCCAAAAATCATGGGCAATAGACTATAAAGGCCACCACGAGCATTTCCGTTGACTTAGGTCATTATGGGCCACGATGGGCTGAAATGGGTCCTATAGGCCCAATGGGCTCGTGGGTCCCACATAGATTAAATTTACGGTAAGTGATAAATATTGGATTGGGCTATGTTGATCACATAGCCGTAACTGAATTTGGGCTAAATGGGCCACACGAGCGTGTGGGCCCACTTGGGTTGAGTAATGGGCCTTGGGCCCCTTTACATCGTTATGATCGTTTAGGTTATCTGTGTCGCTCGAAGCGACTGTAGACCGTCGAAGAGGTCATTATCTGAGCTAAAACCCCAAAATAGGTAAAATGATCGCAATGCCCCTATAGGCAAAATGGCCGTAATGCCCCTGTAGGGAGAAATGACCGTTATGCCCTGAAGGGCAAAATGACTAAAATGCCCCTACATGTTATATGATTATTATTGTATGCCATTTATGATATGTTTGCATTCATGTGATATTATGCTGCATGGGGGACGGGATCATTGATTTGGAGGAAGTATATGATTTGTTAGGGTCATATGGTTGCTTGATGACTGTGGATCCACCGACGGCTTAAAGCCATTAAGTGACTGGCAGCTCTGCTGCGAAATTGGTTAGTGCCACAACCGGTTCTGCATTAGGAGTGTAGGGATGGGTGGGTCGATTAAATCCCCACAGGAGGGTAGAGTTGGACAGGATACGGAGTGCAGGGTTCGTTGGGTATTTTTGCATTACATAATCAGATTCTAATTGTGACATGGGCTCAGGCCCAACTGAGGCTACTATGGACTAAGGTCAAGTGCCACTGTTATTGTAATGGGCTTTGGCCCAAATTGATGTGACGCGTGCTTTACGATCGATGAGGGTGTTACACACTGAGTTTTCGTAAACTCACCCCCTCTTTTAATTTTTTTCAAGTAATCCTCAGTAAACGGTTTGACGTAAGGGAGGACTCAGAGGTGCCAGACTACAAACGGTTTTAAATATTCATATTTTCTTTTATATTACTTAAATTACTTTCTCTTTGGGTTGTTGATGTAATAAGGCCTTTGCTCTAATTTTCTAGCTTTTAATTTGGGGGGTTTTAACTATTATGATTTATTTCTGTTAAAGATAGAGGGCGGTTTTCTAAAATGATATCTGTTTTAAAATATCACGTTTCCGCAACATTGTTGAAATACTTCCACAACAAACATGTTTTTTTAAAGTAAGGCTGGTTTAAGATGGTTAACAAATAACTAAGTTGACTTTAGAATTAAACAGAGGTGTTTTTATTTTTCAAGCGAGTTTTTCGAATAAGACATTTTCTTTCGAAAAAGTATTTTGATGTGACATGCCAGATTCAGTCATAACGTCTAGGCCGGGTTTGGGGTGTTATAGTTGTAATCAAGTTGCAGACTTTCTTTGTAATTGGGCTATGACCAAAAATTGTACCATGGATTTTTACATGGATTATTCGTCAGATATCCATGATCTGGTTTTAAATGATGCAATAAATTGATGATGACCCTCGGGTCTTTTTATCAAAAAAAAAAGTATGGAGCAAGAACCTAAGGGTCGAGAATAACCCAACATCAAGTTCCTAAACCAATCCCGCAACACACACCAATTGTTGCCCTCCTCGCTTTTCCTTGCATCGAACCATCACAATTCAGTTTAACCTAGCCTAGCTCCTCTTATGCCTAGACTAGCTCCTTTGATGCCCCTTGACCTTGCTTCCCATTATACAACTCAACCCCCCTTACATGCCTTGCCCACGACATCCCTCTAGCATATATATCATTACTACTGAAATTCAACCCAATAAAAACTAACAAATTACATTGTTTCCAAATAAGCCAACATATAATCCTAAATAGCATAATCCATTCCACACCATCAATTCACACATTAAAATGATTAGAAAGGTCTGCACATACCCAATCGTGGAAAGGGAGATTAAAAAACGAAGTTAACCTACCACCTTAAATCATCCTTTTCCAAATTGGTCGTACACTAGTACAATCCCAAAAAACATGAAACAAACTCTCATTATTAACCTCACAAATAGCACAACTCAGTATTGATGTAAGGCCTCTCATACACCTTTCCTCCTTTTTCAAGAGTTGTTCACACCTCACTAGCCATAAGAAAGTCTTAACTTGTTGAGGACCCAGGAACTTCCAAATCAATAACCATATGTGCTCCACCTGCGGCCACTAGTACGGATTTATAAGTAGAGGCCACTGATAACAGCCTAATGAACTCTTTCTCCAAATGCATACATCCTCTCCCTCAGTTCTTAAAAAAGCTCGTACAGTGGGTGATTCAATGTAGTTATGGGTGATTCAATGTAGTTAAATCAAATCTTTTTTTCACTATATGTCATACTTTGTTTGAAATAATGATTATGTCTTTCAGATCTAAGAACCTCCCATTCATTTGATATAGATACAATCATAACCTTCACCTTAATTTTAATTCAATTGGGAACAGATTCTTTCCCTCTTCTCTAAAGGATAATTTAAAATAAGAAAGATAATCTGTGTATGATGTATTTGTACAAAATTCTAATTATATTGCTTAGATCTGAGAATGTTTCATGTGTTGGATAATGGGACAATGGATGTTCCCATTATTAATTCTAGTTCTGTTGAGAAAAGTGAAAAAAAGTTATGGGTGATTCAATGTAGTTAATTAAGATCTTTCTTTCTCTATATGTCATACTTTGTCTGAAATAATGAGTTTATCTTTCAGATCTAAGAACGTGTCATTCGTTCAATATAGATATGATCGTAAATTTCACCTTAATTTTAATTCAATTGGGGATAGATCCTCTTCCTTTTCTCTAAAGGGAAAATTTTAAAAGGATCACTTAATGTGATGTTATTTAAATCTTTATTTATAATCCGTTCAAAGAAAACAATAACTGTATATTGTATTTTGTACAATATTCTTTTCAATTTCATGAACTAGGTAGTGGAACAATGGAAATGTACAAGTGTACATAATTGCAACAAGTAATAAAGCGACAAGTAAATATCGAGTTTTCGTACCCATAGGAACTGTGAAAAGAATTATTTATGAATGCAACTAAAAAAACACTTTGGTGAAGAAAAATATTTTGATTTGAGGAGGTGATTAAAACTAAGATTTTTAACTAAGTAAAATAAATAAAAATAAAATAAAATTTTCAATGCACAGTTTCAAAAGATGATTTTAATCAAGATGAAATAATTGTATTATTTTAATTGCGTTTCTTAACTTAGAATTATTAAACTCATGTTCATGTTGTTATGAATAAATTAACAGCAACTCAGTAATTTACTAATTTATGAACATACTCACCTACCAAAATCCATTTATCTTTTGACTATATCTCTATGTCAATTCAACTGATTAAACAAATTTTAATAAGCAAATGTGTTAATGCAGATACATACCTATGAAATCAAAAAAACTCTTGTACATATATCTGTACCAATTCAAACAATTAATTCAATTTTCATAAGCACATAAAAGATTACGTGAGGTAACAATGAATTTCTACCTTAAAACAGTTTAATCACAATAATCTTGCAAGTTATGCAAGGCTAATGTATCGTTAGATACCATTGCTAATTTAACCCTCAGCTACCTTATATGATTAAACATGCACTGATTAAGTATCCTGTCAATTAATTACAATTTCAATCCGTAAAAATAATTAATTCATTAGTTACCTTACAATTGTAATGCAAGAATAACTTAGTCATGGTTTTACTTAATCAAACATCTTACCAGGGCCTATAACAACACAAACACAATTTTAATAAATTAAGTGGACAAAATGCAATCAACCTAACATGAATTAAATTTAAGCCATATTAATTAAATTAAACATATAAAAATCATAAATATTCATAGACATGTTCTTAACAACAACAAAAAAATTAAAAGGATAAGGAACAAAAATCAAATCTGGTGTTTCTTCGAGGCTTGACTAGTTTGCTCCGCTCTTCCTTCTCCGCTTGTTTTTATTGAACTGAGGCTTGCATGAACACTTGAATGTTGCTCCAAATGGCGGTTGAAGGACTCCTTTGAAGAGGTGAAATCGACAAAGTAATGGGGAAGAAAATGAAGAACAATGGAAGGAGTTTGAAGAGAGAAAGTGAGAGAAAAGTGAAGGGATGAGACAGTTTGAGATGTATTTGAAGTGAGTAGCCAACTGGGCCTTTGTTTTCATAATTAAATAAAAATTTATTTAACCCAAAATAAATTAGATTAAAATTAAAATTCATTATATTATGAATTAATACTCTTAATTTGGACTGTCTTAGGAAAAAATAATTTGCCTTGATGCTTCAAAATTGCTCCTCGGTTGAGCGCTTCGAGAAGTGCCCGCCGAGTCGTTTTTTTCCCTTTGTGCTTATCTATCAAAATTAATCAAAATTAATCAAAATTTGATATAATTTTAATTAAAATTAAACATGTTAATAATTTGATTACAATTTAATTATTTCATAATTATTATATATTTTTCGACAAGATTTTTACCGAAACTGTGTGAATTTGAGTTAAAAAAAGGATGAAAAGTGTGTATATTTTTGTGTTTCCACACCCCAAACTTAATTCATTGCTCATCCCAAGTAATGTACAAATTGGAAAAAAAATTCGAAAACACCTTTGAAAAATTCCTTCAGAACAACATTCTTCCCAAAATTATGATTTTAGTATACTTATGCTCAAGAACAAGAATTTTGAGATTTATGCTACTTAAGTATACATATCATTCAAATTTGTCTCAATTATTCTTATGATAGCAGAAATAGACTAAATGCTTACCAATTTGATTTTATTCCCTTATTCAAGATTAAGCTGCAATTATTAAGTTTAACTTATGCTTTCATATGTTGAACATAGCAATTTCTCTCCACTAATGTATGTAACATAGAAACTGGAATCAATAGGTCTTTGAAAAGGTTTTAACGTGGCTAGGCTAGGGGTAGGTAAAAAATAGATTGATTAAGGCTAAAAACTCTAGACTTAGCTTTAATCAGACCTTCGGAATATTTATCTTAAATAGACCCACTTACTTTTCTTTCACATGCTCTTTTGTACTGTAACGCGTAGTTTTGCGCAAGTGTACATAGTCGTTATCAAGTAATAAGTAAGTATCGAGTTATCATCTCAACAGGGATTTTATTTGTGTTAAATCACTTAATTGTAAAATTATATTAATAACTTGGTAAATAAAAACACAATATGATTGAGAAGTGGTGATTAAAATTAAATATATTAAACTAAATGCAATGATCCCTAGTGCAAATTACCCTAAATATGCAAACTATATGAATGAAATAGATTTTAGCAAAATTAAACACAATTTGCAACAATTATAACATAAATAAAGTAGGATAATTACTTTAATTAAACTCAATTTATTATCAACATGTTTAATAACATTCAGAAAAACATTCCATGGCAACTCGATCTTTCATGAGTTTGGAAACCACATTAGGTCCTTTGGGAATCCTTTACTTAGTAAATATTTATTTTACTAATCCTTATTTACTAAGGGTTTCTTAGCATTCATACGAGGTAATAGGGACATGTTAGGTTTGAAACAGTTTAATCACACAAATCTAACAACTATGTAGGTAACAGAGCTTGGTTAGAGTTGTTATGCAACCTACAATTTAATCGGGTTAGGATCTAAATTGAGCATGCACATTTCAATTATGTGTCCACTAGTCGTTGCCTGGTTAGGATTGCTCAGCTAATTCAGGTGCATTTCAATCACTTATGAACTAAATACAGACTTGATTTTAATTGAAAACACGATTGATTGAGGCACAAACATTATAAGCATGAATCATAACTATTATACAAGCAAAGCAGTCATCCTAGCTTAAATAAAATTAAGTAACATTGTTGTAACAAGAACAAAGAACACTTAGCAAATATTTTTAGATTAAATCAAAGAAAAGAAAGATTAAACCCAAATCAAAGTGGCTATCACCCGAGACTCTAACTGACGAGGCTCCTTCACTCCTTCGCTTTGCTCCTTTACTGATGGCTCTCCAAGGTGGCCAACCAAGGGCTCTTTAGGAGGCTTAATTGCTAAAATCTCTATTAAAAGATGATGCTAGGTGTGGGGAATGGAAAATGCTAAAGAGAATTAAGAGAAAAGAGAGAATGATGAGGGATGAGGGATGATTAGGAATGGTGAAATAAAGTCTTATTTATAGGTGAAGAGAGGAGAGTAGTTTGCTAAAAATAGAGAGGTTTAGTCTTTTTAAGCTTCTTTAATAAGATGTAACACCCCTTACCCATACCCGAGGCTGGGACCGAATATGAGGCATTACCAGACTTGTACTCTAACATTTTTGGGAATTTCAGATTATAAAATTTCATCCCCATATGAGACCAATCAAATTACATCTTATTGTCCCAATTATAGGCCTACGAGGCTCTAAACACACCTTGAGAACAATCCGAGACTAAACTAAAATCTTACGAAAATCCATAAAAAGTTTCTTGGTAGAGCCTCACACGCCCGAGTGCTTTGGGAACACTCCCGTGTTCGCTACCCGTGTTGAATTAATTGCATTTATTTTCTAATTCGAACCAACAGGGGTTTTCACATGGCCAAGCACACGCCCGTGTCCTTCACATGGCCTAGACACGCCCGTGTGGTCTCCCATGTCCAAAAACTCGAGCATTCTGTTTATGACATCAGCATGCATTTAGGGGCACACGGCCAAGACACACGCCCGTATGTCTAGCCTGTGCATGAAATTCACTTAAAATTTTAGGTGCAGGGGACACACGGCCATACCACACGCCCATGGGGTGATCCATGTGTCACACACTACCAGGACAAACGCCCGTGTGTCTACCCGTGTGCACTTTTTTACGCTATTTTCCAAGCCTTTGGTCAC
The DNA here is from genome assembly GCF_025698485.1 of Gossypium arboreum. NCBI lineage: Eukaryota > Viridiplantae > Streptophyta > Magnoliopsida > Malvales > Malvaceae > Gossypium > Gossypium arboreum. The sequence goes on from NC_069077.1 coordinate 48,467,786, forward strand.
CCTCTTTCATCTACTATCGCCTATAGGTTCCAATAATGCATAAATTTGTAGGTCATAACCCACATCAAAGTAAACCAATTCTCATGGCCATAAACCAATAAATATGTATACTTCAACATGCCTTCATTTTGGAAAATCAAATGACACGTATAACAAAATAAACAAAAGCCCTATACATGCCATTGAACAAAATGAAAGTGTTTGTATACCAAAGCTGGACTAATTGATAGTGTGTTGACTCTCCAATTGTCTTCCAATCTTTATGAGTCCTCGAGCTCTGAAAGATAGGGAAAAGAGAGGGGTAAGCGTTTACATGCTTAGTAAGCCCGAATAACTGGAATGTAAACTTACCGATTAATTAACATACACTATATTAAGCAGTAGAACCAACAGGAATGAAATGGTTTCCCTATGACATGCATTCAATCAACAAGTTAGTCATGATAATGATGTACCAAGTAATTTGTCTTAGATGAGCTCATCATTCATCATATCATTTATATACACCATTTTTAATCCCGTTGAGTTTCTAGGAAATCTCAATGGATTATCCGTTTACCATCAAGTCATAAGAGCAATCGTCTCATGTATGCACTCCCGCAAAGCTCACATCTTGCATGGGATTACCAGTCCAGGCTAAATCCCCCATAACATAAACTCATAAGGTGATGTTGGGATTACCAATCCAGGCTAAATCCCTATAGCGACACACACCCTCAATGAGTTTGGATCTGAATTACCAGTCCAGGCTAAATTCAGATCCTAATCGGATTACCCATCCCGGCTAAATCCATAATGCACACATATTCTACAGGAGGTGTGATCACTCAAAGAACACCCGTCCAGGCTAGATCCTTTTTATATTTGAGATCAACGGATTACCCATCTGGGCTAAATCTTTTTTTGCAACACATACAGGATCTCAAGTCATGTAAGCCACGGTTTATTCATCGGATTTCCTTTTCAACCTCAACCAGAACATTATCAACAAGTTATTATTATGATTGCATTTCATAGATTTTCATACCATCATCAAATACAATTATCATACATTCATAAATCATACGATTAGACATATTGTGAGTTTAATTTAAGTTATCCGAACTTACCTGGTACTCATCTCTATATCGTGTTTTAGTTATTCCGAAACCTTTTGTTTTCCACGATCGACCTCCAAAATTTGTTCGTCAGGTCCTATAATAATAAAAATGAATTATTAGCACCTCACATTAATCTTTTCGAGTCTAAATTTTGCCCCTAGACAAAATGACCGTTTTGCCCCTAACCTTTCACATTTTTACGATTTAGTCTCTAGGCTCGTATAGTGAAATGCATGCAATATATACATTACCCAAGCCTAGCCGAATGTTTTTCCCTCTTATGGAAGCCCACATTTTTCCATTATTTCACATTTCTACCACATTCTTTACACCTTTTACAAAAAAGTCCTTTTAGGGGTTTTTCATGAAAATCACCTAGAAAAAGATGTTTAACACACATCTAACTTTCATATTCCTCCATAAACCATCCAAATACAAGTAACTCATGCATGGGTAAATTTCTAAACATAAACCCTAGCATGAAATATGGGTAGAAATAGAGAGAGTAAGTTATCGGGATTTCAAAAAATACAAAAAACATTAAAATCGGGGCTTGGGAGCACTTAGTATTAAGCTTGAAAATGTTAAAAACCCTAGCTATGTAGAGCTTGAGTTTCAGCTAGGGAGAGGAATGGCTGAATTTTGGCTTATTTTTTTCCATTTTATTTCATTAATTAGCCAAATGACCAAAATGCCCTTAAGCTCTTTCTTTCAAATTTCATCCATACATGCCCATTTTTGTCCAAAAACTTAGAAATTGGGAAAATTTGTCTTTAAGACCTTCTAATTAATAATCTAAAGAAATTTCATGCAAATTGCTTCTAGAATCCAAGTTTTACAATTTATTAAATTTGGTCCTTATTTTCTAATTGGACACCTTACTCATAGAATTTCTTCATGAAACTTTAACACATGCATATTCTTATATCCTAGACCTCATAGTAATCATAAAATAAATATTTCTATGTCGAATTTGTGGTCCCGAAACCACTATTCTGACTAGGCCCTATTTTAGTATTTTACATTTCTCCCCCTTTAGGGACTTTCATCCATGAAAGTCTTACCAGTAAACAGGTTCGAATATTGACTTTTCATTGTTTCTTCCGGCTCCCATGTAGCCTCTTCTACACCATGTCGATGCCATAAGACTTTAACTAAAGCTACATCTTTATTTCTCAACTGTTTAACCTCACGAGCTAAAATCTTAACCGGTTCCTTACCATAAGTCATGTCCAGTCTAATTTCAATCTCCGTCGGTGAAATCACATGAGAGGGGTCTGATCGATATCGCCTTAACATGGATACATGGAACACGTCGTGAATCTTTTCCAGTTCAGGTGGCAATGCCAAACGATAAGCTAATGGTCCAATTCTTTTAATGATCTTGTATGGCCCTATAAATCGTGGACTCAATTCGCCCTTCCGACCAAATCTTAATACCTTTTTCCATGGAGATACTTTCAAGAATACATTATCTATAACTTGAAATTTGATTTCTTTTCTTTTCAAGTCAGCATATGACTTTTGTCTATTCGATGCCGCTTTTAAATAGTCACGTATCACTCTAACCTTTTCTTTAGTTTCCCTGATCAGCTCAACCCCGTGAATCTGACTTTCCTTGAGTTCCTTCCAATACAATGGAGTTCGGCATTTTTTTCCATACAAGGCTTCATAAGGTGCCATCCTCAAACTTGATTGAAAACTATTATTGTCGGCAAATTCTACCAATGGTTGGTATTTTTCCCAGCTATCCTGAAATTCGAGGATGCAACATCACAACATATCCTCAAGAATCTGAATCATCCACTCTAACTGGCCATCGATCTACAGGTGAAAAGCTGTACTAAAACTTAGTTTTGTACCCAAGGCTTCTTGTAACTTTTTCTAGAATCTCGAAGCGAATCTCGGATCTCTGTCTGAAATAATCGATAGTGGTACCTCGTGTACCCTTACAATCTCAGATACATATAACTCGGCCAACTTATCAAGAGAGTAGTTTGTCCTCACAGGAATAAAATGAGCTGACTTCATCAACTTATCCACCACAACCCAAATAGCATTTTTCTTTTTTTAGGGTCGATGGTAATCCTATCACAAAGTCTATAGTAACTCTGTTCCACTTCCATTCAGGGACCATTAAGGTTGTAACAAACCTGAAGGCACTTGATGTTTAGCTTTGACTTCCTGGCATATCAAACATTTTGATAAAAATTTGGAGATGTCTCTCTTCATGCCATTCCACCAGTACATTTTCTTCAAATTGTTGTATATATTGGTACTTCTCGGATGAATAGACAATCGGCTATCATGTGCCTCTTGTAAAATTTTCTGAATAACTTCATCATTCCTTGGTACACAGACTCTGCCTCTGAACATTAAACATCCATTAGGACTAACCTGAAAATCTGATTCAATACTTGACTCACATTGATTTCTTTTAGCTTACAGGTCGCTATCATTGGTCTGAGCATCATAAATTTCTTGAAGAAATGTTGGCCTAGCCCTTAGCTCTGCCAAGACCGATCCATAATCAAACAATGTCAATTGGGCGTTCATGGCCCTGAATGCAAACAAATATTTTTTGCTTAGCGCGTCGGTGACCACATTCACTTTTCCCGTGTGGTAATCAATGATCAACTCGTAGTCCTTAATTAATTCTAACCATCTCCGTTGTCTCAGATTCAATTCCTTTTAAGTCATCAAATACTTCAAACTCTTGTGGTCAGTGAATATATGACAAGTCTCACCATATAGGTAGTGCCTCCAGATTTTTAAGGCAAAAACAATGGCGGCAAGCTCTAAATCATGCGTTGAATAATTCTTCTCGTGTAGCTTCAACTGTTGTGAAGCATAAGATATCACCTTGCCATCTTGCATAAGTACACAACCCAGTCTATTTAAAGATGCATCACTGTAGACCACAAACTCTTTTCCCGGCTCAGGTAATACTAATACAGAAGCTTCAATCAGCAATGTCTTCAACTTCTCGAAACTTTGCTGACACTTTTCCATCCACTAGAACTTAACGTCTTTCTAGAGCAATCTCGTCATTAGAGTCGCTATCATGGAGAATCCTTTCACAAATCTTCAGTAGTAACCAGCTAAGCCCAAAAAGCTTCTAACCTCAGTTACATTTTTAGGTCGTTTCCACTCAACAATAGCCGAGATCTTACTTGGATCAACTCGGATGCCTTCACCTGAAACAACATGACCCAAAAATCCAACTTCTTTGAGCCAAAACTCACTCTTGCTAAACTTAGCATACAATTGTTTTTCCCGTAAGGTCTGCAACACAATGATAAACTTGTCCAAGTATGGCTAAAATATCCTATTCATTAGGTCCATGAATACGGTCGGTGCATTCATTAACCCAAACAGTATGACAAGGAATTCGTAGTGACCATACCTCATTCTGAAAGCTGTCTTAGGTACGTCCGATTCCTTAACTCGCAACTGATAGTAGCCGGATCTTAGGTCTATCTTGAGAATACAGTGGCTCCCTTTAAATGGTCAATCAAATCATTGGTCCTTGGCAAAGGATACTTATTCTTAATAGTTACCTTGTTCAATTGTCGATAATCTATACACAGCCTCATTGAACCATCTTTCTTCTTCACGAACAATATAGGAGCACTCCAAGGTGAAAAACTCGGTCTTGCAAAACCTTTATCCGTCAGCTCTTGTAACTATACTTTCAACTCTTTCAACTTAGTTGGTGCCATCCTATACGGAGCAATAGAAATAGGAGCTATCCCTGGCACCAGTTCAATACCAAACTCTATCTCTCTTTTAGGACGCAATCCGGGTAATTTCTTCAGGAACACGTCTGGATATTCGCATACTATTGGCACAGACTCAATCTTCAACTCTGTTTCCTTAACGTTCAGGACAAAAGCAAGATAGGCTTTATATCCTTTTCTCATATATCTCTAAGACATCATTGAGGCAATTACAACTAGCGGTGTATCCAATTCTCTTGAAACAACCCTTAGAATCTCACTATCTAGGCACTTCAATTCAATATACCTGCTACCACAGTTTACCACTATCATGTAGGGCTAACCAATCCCTGCCAAGTATTACATCAAACTCATCAAATGGCAATAACATAAGGTTAGTCGAAAAACAATGACCCTAAATCATCAAGGGACAATCCTTACAGACTTTATCAACCATGACTGACTTGCCTAATGGGTTCGACACTCTGATAATAAATTCCATAGGTTCAATGGATATGTTTATACTAGACACCAATTTCATGAAAATGTATGAATGCGTTGACCCTAGATCAATTAAGACAACAACACAAGTATTAAAAAGAGAAAAGGTACCCGTGATGACGTCGAGAGTAGAGGCTTCCCCTCGAGCGCGTATTGCATACAGTCTTGCCAGTGCTCGGGCCTCTAATTTTGTAGTGTCTTTGGCCGCAACCCGACTACCACTAGCACTTTCGGGATTCCTCAGAGGCCTACCTCACAAAGCAGGAGTACTTGACTTCGGGGCTACTTACACCTCTTTATTTGTTCTCTCTGGGCAGTCCCTGAGGAAATGGTCAAGAGAACCACATCTAAAGCATGCGCCACACTTCATCCGGCACTCTTCGAAGTGAAATTTATTGTAGCTTTTACACTTCGGCCTTTGGTCGTCCACACTCCCCACACTAGTCACCATTGGGGAAGAAGACTTTTGATTGCGTCGTTTGGAGCTTCTCGCTCTACCTGAATATCCTACCGATGAACTGGAACGTTCATGTTGGCTCTTTGACTTCTTTGTGGGAAACGAGATTGTCTTACCGCTGGATCTCTTGCTTGAAACTTGAACTTCTCTCTTTGCTTATTTTCTTTCATTATTAAGCTCCTCGGCCTTCTTGGCCTGATCAGCTAATGCAGTGAATTCTCGTATCTCAAGAATCCTAATCAACAACTTGATTTCCTTATCCAAACCTTCCTCGAAGCATTTACACATTTCTGACTCGATTTGAATCTATTCAGTCGCATACTAACTTAGCCTTACAAACTCCCTTTCGTATTCTGCTACTGTATTGTTACCTTGTTTAAGTTCCAGGAATTCCTTTTGCTTCGAGTCTAAGAACCTTTGACTGATGTATTTCTTCTTAAACTCTGCTTGGAAAAATTCCCAAGTGATGTTTTCCTTTGGCACCACTGATAATACAGTCTTCCACCAGTGGTATGTAGTATCCTTCAGGAGAGACACGACACACTTTAAGCACTCCTTCATCCAACACTTGTGTAGTATTCTTAAGCCAGAACGCAGCTCACTCAGCATCATCATCAATCTTAGCTCTAAATTCCTCAACCCCATACTTTCTAAGCTTGTCTACGGGGGATTTACCAACTCTTACAGATGTCATACCTCATGGCAATTCCTCATCTGGTTTGTTAGGGGGCAAGGGAGGTCGTGGTATGTTGGGGCGATTCCTGAAATAATCCCCAAACCACTCATCCATCATGTCAAAGAAGGCGGCTCTAACCTCTTCCCAGCCTTCAGACATAGGCCTTCTACTACTACTAGAAACAACTCATTGTACGGAAGCTGGAGCATGGCTCTCAGCTCCCTTAGACTCATCTTGTGCTTGATTGGAAGACATTTACTATATTCAAAGACAATTAAACAGTTAGGAGATATCACACTATCAACGTTCGCATAATGGCATGTATAGCAAAACTCAATACAATCTACGGTAGTCCTAAAATCGACTAAACCCTAGCTCTGACACCACTAAATGTAACACCCCTTACCCGTACCCAAGGCCAGGACAGGATATGAGGCGTTACCAGACATGTACTCTAACATTTCCAGGAATTTTAGATTATAAAATTTCATTGCTATATGAGACTAATCAAATTACATCTTATTGTCCCTATTATAGGCCAACGTGGCGTTAAACACACCGTGAGAACAATCCGAGACTAATCTGAAATCTTATGAAAATCTATAGAAATTTTCTTGGCAGAGCCTCACACGCCAGTGTGAAGGCAAAGCACATGCTCGTGTGCTTTGGGAACACGCTCATGTGCTTTGGGAACACGCTCGTGTTCCCTACCCGTGTTGAATTAATTGAATTGATTTTCTAATTCAAACCTACAGGGGTTTTCACACGGCCAAGCATATGCCCGTGTCCCTGGCTCGTGTCCTTCACACGGCCTAGACACGCCCTTGTGGTCGACCGTGTCCAAAAACTCCAGTATTCTATTTATGACGTTAGCATGCATTTAGGGGCACACGACCAAGACACATGCCCATGTGTAACACCCCAAACCCGGCCTGGAAGTTTGGCTCGAATCTGGCGTGTCACATTGAAGTGTTTTTCGAAAACCATGTTTCCATTAAAAACCCTTCTTAATAATTAAAAACTTATACCCTTTTTAAACCTTGTTAGAAAACCTTAGCTGAATAACATTCTTAACAACTTTGTAAAAATTTTGGTAGTTGCGGAAGCTTAATTTAAAAACAATTGCGGATACGTGATGTTTTGAACAACAGTAGTTGCTTTGGAAAACCGTGTTCTAATACTAGCAATTATAAGAACAATAAATAAAATTCCAAATTTGAAATCCAGAAAATTACAACGGCTTTACTACAACCCACATAAAAACATTTAAAAGTAATAATCAAAACTGTAACATAAACAATGTGTATGGCTTCCTTTGAGCCCTCTCGCACTCGATCCATCTAAGGTGGAAATTACCGAAGGTTAATAAACGGGTGAGTTTACGAAAACTCTGTGTGAAATCCCCTACTATATAAAAGGAATAGTCAGTCATATAAAAGAATTAAAAGTTGGCCCCAGCCCTACTTACAGTTTCAGTATCAATTAGGCCTTAGCCCATTATAACAGACAGTACCAGATGGGCCTTAGCCCATTACAGAATAAGAAACATTATCAGAACTAGAATCAAAATGAGAATCGAATCGAATCGAATCGAATCAGAATTAGGTACCAAAATTAGAATCGATGTCGTAATGTAATCAAAATCGTAACCGTAATCGAATTAGGTAATGTAATCGTAATCGTAACCGTAATCGAATTAGGTAATGTAATCGTAATCGATGTCGTGCAATGTAATCGAATCGAATGTGAATGCAAACCCAACCCAATCCATCCGTATACACCCCGTACCAACCTTACACCATGTGGGAGACAACTCGACCCACCCATCCGCTACACACCACAAAATTTGCAGTGAGGCTGGCAGATATTGTGACGAAGTCACCAGATACAGATATTGTGGCTAGGCCACTAGAACATATATATATATATATATATATATATATGTGTGTGGCAATGAGGTCGCCAGATATTGTGACGAAGTCACGTATCAGATATATGTGGCGAGGCCACAGATTGCAAATGGCGAGTCGCCGAACGCTTCCTCCATCAATATAATCCATATCCCATGCAATGATATACATGTCATGGCATACAACATACGTAATCGAATATCATGTCCATATTTGAATCAAACAATCACAGTCAAGTCATTCATATCACCAACATATATTCACAATCAAACAATCAACCACACGGTTAAGTCACCACTTGCCCACAAGGGCAAAACAGTCATTTAACACCCTAGGGGTAAAATGGTAATTTTACCTCAGAAGGGTATCTCAGTAATTCTACCCTACAGGGGTATTTCGGTATTTCTACCCTACAAGGGTATTTCGGTAATTCTACCCTATAAGGGTATTTTAATAATTCTACCCTACAGAGGTATTTCGGTATTTCTACCCTAAAGGGGTATTTCGGTATTTCTACCCTACAAGGGTATTTCGGCATTTCTACCTTACAAGGGTATTTCGATAATTTTGTAAATCGAGGGTAAAATGATAATTCTGTAAATCAATGGTACTTTGGTAATTTTACAAGTCGAGGGTATTTCAATAATTTTACAGGTCGAGGGTATTTCAGTAATTTTACAAACCAGGGGTATTTTGGTAATTTGGTAAACTAAAGTATTCTAAACAGGGATAACAATACGAATGGGCCTAAAGCCCTTTCTCAACCCAAATGGGCCCACACGCTCGTGTGACCCTTTTAGCCCAAATCTAGCTATAGATATGAGATTCACCTAGCCTAATCCAATAGTTACTACACAATCAAACAACTTATCCAATTGGGCCCGTAGGCCCATTGGGCCCACATGGCCCCTTTCGGCCCATCGCGGCCCGAAGTAGCCATCCTATAGCTAGAGTAGTGAGAAATACACACCTGGTAGGAGACTCGAGTTAATCTGCGCTCCGAGTACTCATAGCCGACGCCCAACCCAAACGAGCACGCCATAAAGCGAAAGGGATCAGCCAAGAAAGGTAAAGGTACCTTTACTCTCCTCATGGTTCTCTCTATTTAAAGCCAGCTTCACATCCACTCTTATGTTAGCTTCCCGATGTAGGATCCCTCCATCATCAGATTTTAAATTCAACACCAACTCTTGTCGCCCCCTATTAGCAAAATAAATGTTCTTTGATTGCCATGAGTTTCGAACCCTAGACCTCCTTGCCACCTCTATGATGCAACCATCCTGCCTCTTATGTGGCGCTACTTTGCCACTAGACCAGAAGGCTTTTTGTGGCACAATTTCCCCAACAATATTCTTAAGGCCTACCTACTACACCCAGGGTTTGATTCACCCTAAACCAAAATTTTTGCTAGAGTCCAGATTTGAACCCAGGACTTCTCCAACACTTCTCAGCACACTTAACCACTAAAACAAGCCTTCATTAACGAAATTTACATGCACAACAAAATATTATAAGCTACCTTCAACTGCTCCCATGCTCAAGGCCCAAAACTTCTAGGCCCAAATTCAGGGTGTTACACCATGTGTCTATCCTGTGCACGAAACTGACTTAAAATTTTAGGTGCAGGGGACACATGGCCATACCACACGCCTATGAGGCGATCTGTGTGTCATACACGGCCTAGACACACGCTCGTGTGTCTACCCATGTGGACCCTTTTACGCTATTTTCCAAGCCTTTGGTCACCCTCTTTCATCTACTCTCACCTATAGGTTCCCATAATGCATAAATTTGTAGGTCATAACCCACATCAAAGTGAACCAATTCTCATGGCCATAAACCAATAAATATGTATACTTCAACATGCCTTAATTTTGGCAAATCAAATTACATGTATAACAAAATAAACAAAAGCCCTATATGCCATTGAACAAAATGAAAGTGTTTGTATACCAAAGCTGGACTAATTGATAGTGTTTTGACTCTCCAACCGTCTTCCAATCTTTACGAGTCCTCAAGCTCTAAAAGACCGGGAAAAGAGAGGGGTAAGCATTTACATGCTTAGTAAGCCCGAATAACTAGAAAGTAAACTTACCGATTAATTAACACACACTATATTAAGCAGTAGAACCAACAAGAATGAAATGGTTTCCCTATCACATGCACTCAATCAACAAGTTAGTCATGACAATGATGTACCAAGTAATTTGTCTTAGATGAGCTCATCATTCATCATATCATTTATATACACCATTTTTAATCTCGTTGAGTTTCTAGGAAATCCCGATGGATTATCCATTTACCGTCAAGTTATAAGAGCGATCGTCTCATGTATGCTCTCCCGCAAACCTCACATCTTACGGTGGGATTACCAGTCCAAGCTAAATCCCCAGTAGCATAAACTTATAAGGTGATGTCAGGATTACCAATCCAGGCTAAATCCCTATAGCGATACACACCCTCAATGAGTTCGGATCTAAATTACCAGTCCAGGCTAAATTCAGACCCTAATCGGATTACCCGTTTGGGCTAAATCCACAATGCACACATATTCTACGGGAGGCTTGATCACTCAAAGAACACCCGTCCGGGCTAGATCCTTTTTATATTTGAGATCAACGAATTACCCATCTGGGCTAAATCCTTTTCTATAACACATGCAGGATCTTAAGACATGTAAGCCACGGTTTATTCATCGGATTTCCTTTTCAACCTCAACCGGGACATTATCAACATGTTATTATTAGTATTGCATTTCATAGATTTTCATACCATCATCAAATACAATTATCATACATTCCTAAATCATACGACTAGGCATATTGTGAGTTTACTTTAAGTTATCCGAACTTACCTGGTACTCATCTCGATATCTTGTTTTGGTTATTCCGAAACCTTTCGTTTTCCATGATCGAGCTTCAAAATTTGCTTCTCGGGGTCTATAATAATAAAAATGAATCATTAGCACCTCACATTAATCTTCCCCGAACAAAATCACCGTTTTGCCCCTAACCTTTCACATTTTTATGATTTAGTCCCTAGGCTCGTTTAGTGACATGCATGCAATTTCTACCTTACCCAAGCCTAGCCGAATGTTTTTCCCTCTTATGGCATCCCACATTTTTCCATTATTTCTACCACATTCTTTACACCTTTTGCAAAAAGGTCCTTTTAAAGGTTTTTCATGAAAATCACCTAGAAAAATATGTTTAACACACATCTAACTTTCATATTCCTCCATAAACCATCCAAATACAAGTAACTTATGCATGGGTAAATTTCTAAACATGAACCCTAGCATGAAATATGGGTAGAAATAGAGAGACTAAGTTACCGGGATTTCAAAAATACGAAGAACATTAAAAACGAGGCTGGGAGCACTTACTATTGAGCTTGAAAATGTTGAAAACCCTAGCTATGGAGAGCTTGAGAATTTTAGCTGTATGACGGAGAAGAATGACTGATTTTTGGCTTATTTTTCCTTTTTATTTCATTAATTAGCCAAATGACCAAAATGCCCTTAAGCCCTTTCTTTCAATTTTCATCCATACATGTCCATTTTTGTCCAAAAACTTAGAATTTGAGAAAATTTCTCTTTAAGACCTTCTAATTAATAATCTAAAAAAATTTCATGCAAATTACTTCTAGAATCCAGGTTTTTCAATTTATTCAATTTGGTCCTTATTTTCTAATTGGACACCTTACTCATAGAATTTGTAACACCCCGAACCTGAGACCATTGCCGGTGTCGGACACGAGGGGTTAGCAAGCCAAGTTCACATGTTTTGCCCACCAATTTGACATTTCCAGTCAGGCTGGAAGACTGCGTCACCGTCGCCTTAAAAATCATATCTCGAGTTTCACAACTCGGAAATTGGTTTCGTAAATTTTCCCTGAATTTAGACTCATATATCCATCCATGGATTTATTTCTAGAATTTTTGGTCGGGCCAACTAGTACAGTTTATTAGTTAAATTCACCCTTATTACAGGGATCGACTGCTCTGACCTTCGCGCGTTACAACTTGAATATCTCACTGTACAGGACTTTAATTCTGGTGCCGTTTGTTTCTAATGAAACTAGACTCAAAATGGAATCTTTACATATAAGGTATGTCTCCTAATTCTTTCTGGATAATTTATAATGAATTTTTAAAGTTGCGACAGGGGACCGAGAAACCGTTCTGGCCCTGTTTCACAATAGCTTCAATATCTCTTAACATGTAACTCCTATGACCAATTCGTTTCTTCCATATGAAAATAGACTCATCAAGGTTCATTTACATAGCTTATTCACTATTTAATTCCATTCCTACGAATTTTGGTGATTTTTCACATTCACGTCACTGCAGCTGGCAGCATCTGTTTTTAAGGTAGGTCTTACCTATGTGGTAGTCTCCATGAACCAACTAGTCTTGCCATACATAGGTTCATATATGATCATTTTAACCATGCCAATGGCTGATCATATGACCAACATTCCCATTTCCAAGCCATAGCCACATCATGACACCAAATATATACATACAAACCACAATTAGTCTAAGTCGATACTTCACTTTTACGAGCCATTTTCGCATGGCCGTACATATATACATCACAACATATTCAATCTAACAGGGGTAGTCCTATACATGCCATTTCAAGTTCAACCAAAATTTATACCAAAATAGAGGCGTTGATAGTGTGGATGACTTCGACTTTATTGATCCCGAATCCGATTGCTATCGAGCGAAATCTATAAAACAGAGAGCCAAAGCAACGGGTTAAGCATTTTTATGCTTAGTAAGTCTCAAGGAATATAATCAGCTTTAATTAAAGCAGTACATTCACATAGCCAAATGCATCATTTCATTAGTGCACATTCACATAATCATACTTACTTCACCATCCCAATTCTTATGTTCATACACAAATAACGGCTTCATTAAGGCCGATATCTCGCTCCATCATAGGAGCGGATATTCATACGCTCTTACTCCTAGCGCGCGAAGCACACACCGCACTTACCTTGTCATTGGGAAATTTCACAAGTGCATTAGCTGAAATTTTCCAGCAAGCTTATAATTTTCAAATCACATACCTTCGGAGTTTATCCGGATGTCGCTACTCGTTCAATCGCCTTCGGGACATAGCCCGGTTATGGTAACCCGCACCAAGGCCTACGGGACTTAACCCGGATATCACGATTTGGACAAACGCCTTCGGGTCTTAGCCCGGATTTAACAACTTGCACGAATGCCTTGGTCTTAGCCGGATATAGCTACTAGCACAATTGCCTTGGTCTTAACCGGATAAAATTTTCAGCATAATTGTCTTTGGGCTTAGCCCGGATATCATTCAATTTCTCATGCACACATACATCAATAATCATTGGACATACATATTTCATTTTCAGTTACTAAGGCTCAAACACAATTATAATCATTAGCATATTCGCCGGGACTTAGCCGGGTGGAATTCAAATACTCATACACACATAATTAATAATCATACACATCCATATTTCATCTCACATAATTCAAGTAAGGTCACTTCTTGAGGACTTACCTCGGATGTTGTCGAACGGCTTTTACGGCTATTCGATCACTTTTTCCTTCCCCTTGTCCAATTGTGGCCCTCTTGGCTCTTGAGCTAATTCAAACAAATTCAATTTATTAAAACCTCATTGTGCTATCCTATGGCCGAATATGACAAGGAGTTTAAATGGTCATATGGCCACCCTTTAGCTTGAATACACAATGGTCATGCACATTTTATACTACATCGAGCAATTCAATACAATTTATTCGAGCATCAAGGAAATGCTAAGGCCTTCAATAGGCTACCCAAGGCCGAATATTCATGTACATGTTGAGGCCAATTTTGCACTTAATACCTCACAAAAACAGCATGCATTTTACTAGTTAATGCTTTGCACATTGTGGCCCAAAACTTATAATATAGCATCAAGCACTTATATGTGTGCTAGGCCGAATTGTGCTTGCAATTTCACAAGCATTCTTCCACATCTTCTTCTTTAAACCAATATATTCATCACTTACTTCATAGCCAAAACATCATGTGCAAACATATATATACAATATGAGCATGGCCGAATTTCAAGGTGTCCATAGCCATCCAAAAATACAAATTTTAACTAACATGCAAGAAGCATGAACCATGCTCATGAATGCATCATCGCCGAATATGACAATCACGTTCCATTCAACTTCAATCATGGTTAAACACAAAAAGAAAACTCAAAATCTTACTCAAGAGTAGACAATCCATCATTGCATGCATCATCATCAAGCTTCACACTTAGCATGCAATGGCTTTATCACCATAACAACTTTGGCCAAATACCATTTCCATGGCATAACAAAGATTTGAGCCATGGCTAACATGCACATCAAGTTAGCAACCAAAACATGCATGAAACTCCTAACACAACCTCATACATACCTTAATCTTGATGCCAATTTAGCCAAATCACCTTCTAGATCTCTTCTACACCAAGCATGAAGCAAAAATCCTCTTTCTTCCCTTATGATTTTCGGCCAAAAGGATGAGAAAGGATGAACACAACAAAATTTTTCTTCCTCCTTCTCAACTCACGGCAAGGGGGGATTACCACACTCACACACATTTTTTTTCATTTTTTTATCACCCATACACCTTTGTTTATTATTTCACCCTAATGCACCAACAAAACATGTTTCATGACATGTTTAGCCCATCCTCCCTTGTCATGGCCGGCCACCACCTACAAAAGGGGGAATTTGACATGCAAGTCCATTATTTTGCATGCATGCTTTAATTAGTCATCACACATTTCCCCATCATACTTTCAAAGTTCACTGCTAGGTCCTTTCTAGTGAAATTCACCTTTATAACACTAAACCAATCCTCAAAAAATGTCATACATGAATACACACATATTATAGGCATCGAAATAAATTTTAAATTATTTTTATGCCTCGGTTTTGTGGTCCCGAGACCACCTTCCGACTAGGGTCAATTTTGGGCTGTCACAGAATTTCTTCATGAAACTTTAACACAATCATATTCTCATATCCTAGACCTCATATTAATCATAAAATAAATATTTTTACATCAAATTTGTGGTCTCGAAACCACTATTCTGACCAGGCCCTATTTCAGGATGTTACAATGTGGGGAATGGAAAATGCTAAAGAGAATTAAGAGAAAAGAGAGAATGATGAGGGATGACGGATGATTAGGAATGGTGAAATGAAGTATTATTTATAGGTGAAGAGAGGAGAGTAGTTTGCTAAAAATAGAGAGGTTTAGTCTCTTTAAGCTTCTTCAATGAGTGGTCAACCATAGTTAGTGGATTTTGAGTTGAATTTTGCTTTATTTTTAAGTAATTTAAATCCATAACAACTCAGGACAGAGACTCGGTCAAATGTAAATCTTTGGGCAAATCTCTAATTTCTTCAACATTGTAAGGACTTTGTGTAATTAAACCAAAAAGTGGTTTATGTGGACAGCCATGTGTAGCTGAAATTGGGTTGACTTGGTCTTCAATTTGGGTAGTTTTTGTAATCCAACAAAACTATCAGACCTGTCCAAGATAAATCAATAAATTAAAGGACCAAAGAATAAAATAATTAATTAATTAAAACCCAAATTATTAATGAAATATTTTAAAATGATTTATTAAATATAATTTTATGTTTTATTATTTAATTTAATCATGCATGGCCCATTTTATGCCTTAAAATATAATATGTTCAAATAAATATAAAATAAGTCATTTTATGCATGAAAACTATATAATAAAGCATAAAATCACATTTTAATAATTTCAATGTTCTAATTTCACATTTTCACATATTTCATTAATTTATAAAACAATTACTTAGTTTAAACAACGAATTTAAGTAAAAGGTGATAAATTGCATAGAAAAATCTTATATATTTTTTAGTTTACACACCCCCAAACTTAAATCATTGCTTGTCCCAAGTAATGTTTATGCACAGCAAAAGGTTTTGCTAAGGAAAAATTGCTAACTGTGTAAGCAGCATCAATCTTTATCCCATAATCATGCGTTAATAACTTTATGTTCATAGATATTCTTTATTAATAAGTAATTCATATGTAAAAAAATTTAGAATTTTATACTAAGTTTCAAAATATGCCAACATGAATCATAGTTTGTATGTATGTCACAGCCATAGATAACAATCTTCATTCAACATAATTTCTTATCAATGAAGCGAACAATCATAAGGATTATTTATGATCTTCATATGTTGAACTTAGTACTTCCTCTCCACTAATGTAGGTGTCATAATCATCAAATCAATAGGTGTTTTATAAGGTTGTTATGGAGCTTGGTTAAAGGTAGGGATTTAAAGAGATTAGACATTTCGATTTCAAAATCTTAACCTTTAATTTTGTCTTGGGTTTCTCAAAATACAGCCTTTTCTTTAACTGAACCTTTGGAACACCCCCAAACTTATTTTGAACTCATGCTTGTACATTTTTCTTTTTGGAGACTGAGCAAACTTTTCTTCGCTCTTTCTTCGTCTCTTTTTTTTTTAGGCATGAGCACATGTATCTTTTTGAAAATTTCCTCAAATGTTGATTACCAAGACAACTTTAGTTAAGATGGGTGCACAAAATTAGGATAACTTAAAAAGATGGTAACGTGGCTTATAATGTAAATTCATTGCAATAAATAGTTAAGCTCAAAATTACAGTTTCAAGGTCTAATATCATAAGGTTGGCACGAAAGGGCTTAAACGATCAAAAGAAATAGTGCTTATATCATTTCAGATTTTTATGTCTCCTAGGATTTCGCCTCAAGAAAGTTACTAAGTCAATTCTAAAGATATAAACCTTCACGCATGTCTAATATCAAGAGAAACTAACTTTTCATGGCAAAATTACTAGGATTAAGATCATACAAACTATCTCATTAGAAAAATGTCTTTAAACATTCATTTATTAAAACATACTTATGAAAGAAATGATTGAAACATACTTGAAAATTTTAAAAATTTGAGCAATTTATTTACCTTACCCACTTTAAAAAGAAACAATGTCCTCATTACAAGAACAAAGTAATGAAAGAAAACTGAACACAGGTAGGGTTGTAAAGAAAGAGAGTTGAGTCATTAAGACTGCTTAAAAACCAAGTCTTTCCTACTAACCCAATCCTAGACATGTTCATTCCTATAACCACATCACTTAGTCCTTTTCTTTCTACAGAAGTGTTAAGCTTATTCATGCTTGTTATGTTTTATTCTGTAGAAATTAAATCCTAATTACAAAAATAAATAAATTCCTAAAGACCTAAAAATAATTAAATAAATAACAAGACAAGAATCCCCATTTTATTTTTTTGACTCATTTCCCTTGTCTTCTTCAGCTCCATCTCTGCTTGCATAGTCAGTATCTTTCGCCCATGTCTCAAGGATAGCATCTGGGAATTCAGGAACAAAAGTATTAGAGATACTCTTAAAAGTATTTTGAATTGAGTCATCTCTAATTTTTTTATATTTCCAGTAAGTTTGTTGTTGATTGTGCATGAACTTGCACATATCCATCATAATTGACAACTCCGATTTCTTTGAAGTACTTGCAGAAGTCAGCATTGGAGTTGTAGATTCAGGTTCAACACTTAGCTTGACTATTTCTTCTTCTGGCTCAAATTTTGGTTCAGGGTTTGCAAATCCTTCAACTGGTTTAGGACTGTTCAGTTCCTTTCCAGATTCTTCTTTAGTGTTTGTAACTGAATTAGCTTCAGTTCCAGTTTCATTTGTTGACTCCTCGGTATCTGGCTTAGTTGGCTCTTCTTGCTAACTTTGATTTAGCTCTTGCACCTTCCCTACTAACCTTTAAAGATCATGATTTGTAATGCACCCTTGAACATATTGCCCTTTCAGATTTGCTTGTGTTTTAACATGGGCCCTTAAGCAAAGTGAAGTAATTAATGATGTGAAATAAGCACTTCCTGTCTTCTTTTTAGCACAGTCATGAATCTCCTTGAGAATGATTTTCCCAACATTGATGGAATTTTCTATCAAAATTGCATATAACAAGAGCATATGTTCCATCGAGATGGTGGAACTATGTGAGATAGGCATAAAACTGTAGCGAACAAAATAAAACCATACATTTGCTACTGGTTTTAGGTATTCCCTTCGGCAATAATGGCTCCCAAACTTTATTATAATCCATTGGGATCACGGATTTGTCACAACATCAAGCACTTGTTGAAGAAAATCCTAATTGATATTGTTCATCATAGAGTAGTACTCATTTTCTTCAACATTAGGTAAGTTAAACAAATCATTGATGGACTTAGAAGTAGGAGGTACCTTTTTCTTTCGAATGATTACCTTAGTAGCATCTTGCATAGTCAAGCTAGCATACATAGAATTCTCAAACTACTTCATCATTAAAAAGTGAACGAGCATCACAAAATTGTTCCCACTTGAGAGCATTTATTTTCTTTCTAATCAGTATAGGAACAACCATCAAATCAAGACTCTTCAAGTTAAAACCTTTTTCTGGCATCATAGGTTGATGCTTGAAGATTGAATCAAATATCTCTTTCACTTCTTCATCGATCAAAATCAAGTTTTTAGGAGTACTCTTTGAAGATCTAGTTCTCTTGCGAGACATAGTATCTTTTCTTGAGAATTTGGAAAATTTTCTACACAAGGGGGTAAAGAGAAATCATCAAGGTGGTTAAGGACTTGCTACAACAAAAATCTTGCGACGGCAAGGATGGTGCGGCAGCAACGACAGAGTCCGATAGCAACAGTAGTGTACAGTGACGACAACAGTAACATTGGTCATTCGGCAATCTTCTTGCGGTGACAATAGGTGATTTTAGTAAAAAGTTCAGTATTTGAGGCTTGCGTCACAAGAAGGAGATCTAGGTATTTTTAGGGTTAAGCAAATTACTTTGACAGATATGAAAAATAGTAGAATGAAGAGGAGTTTATATAGGGAAGAATTAGGGCAACATGTAGCAAAAATTTAGCTACATTAGGTTACTTGGGTGGCAAGTAATGGGAGTGGCGACAAAGTATGGATTCTTCCCTTCTTTTTGTTGTCTTGGGCCTCAAACTCAGACTATATTTACAAACTTACTCAAGAAGCAAACTAATTAGTACTTAAGCTAAATTTGGTCCCCTTTATTAACATAAAACTTTAAAATTTAAACAAAACAAATGAAACTTAAAAATTTTAAATCTTAATTAGAAAATTTCTTCTTACCAAATTACATTAAATTAATTCTCAGGAAAGGTTGGAGGGGTCACAGCGGTCTTGCTTAAGTTCCAATTTCGTTAGACAGAATTAATTAAATGTAATAAGTTAAGAAAATAAATTCTAATTATTTATTTATTTACAAAACAAGTTCATGAAAAATCAAGGGTCTGTTAATTTAAACGAGAATTCAACTCGCTCAACTTCACCATCCCAGCAGTGTTTGAGACGTTGACCATTAACTTTAAACGTACCTCTGTAATTATCGTATAATTCAATAGCTTCATAGGGATAAACTCGATAGATGGTATAGGGTCCTTTCCATCGGGATTTAAGCTTCCTAGGAAATAACTTCAACCTTGAATTAAACAGGAAAACCTTCTGTCCTTCTTTAAATTCGCAAGGTTGTATATGACTATCATGCCATCTCTTTGCTCTTCCTTTACACATTTTGGCATTCTCATAGGAAAACAACCTTAGCTCTTTCAACTCATCAAGTTGTAACATCCTTCTTTCATCGACTTGCTTAAGATCAAAGTTCAACTACTTCAAAGCCCAGTGAGCTCTATTCTTCAACTCTAATAGCAAATGACATACCTTTCTAAAGACTAACCGATAAGGATTCATTCCTAACGGTGTCTTAAATGTTGTTCGATAGGCTCATAATGCATCATCGAGCCTTCGAGATGAATCTTTTCTTCTAGGGTGTACTACCCTTTCAAGGATGCCATTGATTTCACGATTCACTCTTTCAACTTGCCCATTAGACTAGGGGTGATAGGCAGTAGCAATCTTGTGCTTCACATCATAGTTGTCATGTAACGCCCCGATTTTTGGGCCTAGAAGTTTTAAGTCTTGAGTGGGTGCAGTTAGGAGACTACACATAAATATTTAATTGTGCAAGAAAGTGACACAAATGCATGTTTGCTTCAGTGGTTAAGTGTTTTGGGAAGTGTCTGAGAAGTCCTATGTTCAACCCTTGGCTTTTACAAAATTTTGTTTTAAATGGAAAAAAACCCTATGTCTAGTCAGTAGGCTTCTTAGATAAATGTGGTTATTTCTTATCATAAAAACCTGCTAGTCTTGTGGTAATTGGCGTGTGGAGTGTGCAAGGGGTCTGAGGTTCAAATCACTACTGGTGCAATTAAGGATCACATTTTTTTACAGAGGACCAAGAGAGGTGGTTTTGTTTCACCAAAACACAAAAGTTTGAACAAATTTATTGTAAGCCTAATCTGAGGAGAGGATTATGGGGAATTTCGATTGTTTGAATTGGTGGAAAGAAGGGAATTTAGGAGAAAATAAAGGGGATGGGAAGTAGAGAGAGTGTTGGAGCCGAATGGGGAATGTAGGCACCTGTGAGTTCGATTTTGGGGAGTTTCAGGAATGGTTTTGGGTGTTTTGCTCTTTGATTCATTTTTGTCACTTCTTTTATTTTTATTCTTATTCTTCTATGATTTTTGAAGACCATCTAGTGTAAGGGTTATTGGCCATGTTTTGGTTCGTTTTGGGTTAGTGTTTGGAGGTCCCTTGCCTTTCTTTTCATCGTTTTTCTCCTACCCCTTTTGGCCGAATGCATTCTGTCCCCTCTTCCCAATTTTCTTGAGATTATTACTTCCCTCTTTTGTTTAACATACTTTAGCTGATTTTCTCTTCCTTCTTCCTCTCAATATTTCTTTTCCTTTCACCTTATTCTTAGGCCGAATACCTCATTTCTCTCTATCTCTCTTTAGTTTCGGTTTTTAGCTAAGTGTTCTTGACTTCTCTTTTCTTTACTTCTTGCTTTTTACTTTCTTCACTTCTCATTTTATGGGGTTAGCAGAACATTCCACTGTGGGTGTAAGTGCAGTTGCTTGTTCTCTTTGTTCATTGTCAATAGCTTTTCCCTCTAACATTTGCTATTCTCTACCGGTTGTTGTCAGGAGTGATTGCACCATCTTGTGCCTCGATTTAGGGTGTACTTTGTGTAAGCTGATTTCTGCTACCCCCCACTTTTAGTTCCTCATTTTAGTAAATTACATACAAGGTTCAAGTTGTTTATGTTTAGGGTTCTAGTTAATAGATTAGGTTTCAATGCAAATCTTCGCCAAGGATCTTAAAGTTTATCTTGGTCAGTGGGATAAGTGGGCTGAAACGCTTTTGTCAATCAATGCAGGTAATAATCACTGTGTTGGGATTAAGTGTTGTTAAGAGGGTGTTTAACCCTAGTGTTTAAAAGATTGATTGTTTGTCATGTATGAATGTAGGCTATGGTGCTTGTAGATTTTTAGCACTCTTCACAATCATGTGTGTAATCACACTATGATAATTGTTAATCGACAAAAGTTGAAAAACACGTCTATTGACGCTACACGAGCGTGCACTCACTCGTGTGGTGCTTTGAATGCATAAAAAGTGGGCGTTTAACAGAATAGGCCACCATGAGCGAGTTCATGAGCTTAGGCCATTTTGGGCCACGTTGGGCTGAAATGAGTCGTGTGGGCCCCACACGGGTAAACCACACGGACGTGTGGAGATTACTGGGCCAGACTGTGTAATTCACACAGCTAAGGCCATTTCTGGGCTATATGGACTATACGAGCGTATGGGCCCACATGAGCCCGTAATGTAGGCTGTGGGCCCATTATCACCGATTGATTGTTAAGGTTGCACGGGTAGCCCAAGACGACTGTGGACCTACTGGTGGGCCAGTAAGTGTACCCGAACCCTTTTTTTTTGTAAATGACTGATATACCCCTATGTGATGTATGATTGTTTGAGCATGCCATTTTTACTGTATATACATTTATATTATGTTGCATTGCATAGGGTGGGATATATGATATTGGAGGAAGTGTACTGAAAGGCTATAAGCCTATTACTGGCAGCTCTGTTGCAAATTCTGTTTTTGTGCCGCAACCGGTGCTACTTGGTGTGTAGGGATGGGTGGGTCAATTTTATCCCCACATGATATGTAGAGGTTGGATTGGGTAGGATTTCCTAATTGCATACTGTACTGATTCTGTAATGGGCTTAGGCCCCACTATACTGTTACTGAAATGGGCTCAGGCCCACACTGTTTTTGATTCTAAAATGGGCTAAGGCCCTAACTGAAACTGAAAGGGCTTAGGCCCAAATTGTGTTTACTCTGACTGTTTGTTTAATAAGGGATTACACGCTGAGTTTTCATAAACTCACCCTTCTGCTTATCTGCATAGGTAATCCTTAAACAGTTTGGTGCTCCGAGGGATTCAAAGGTGGCCACATAACCGCGCACACTTCCATTCTTGATTTTTTAAATTATAAGTAGTTTAATTTGGGAATTTTTATATAATAAGGCCTTTCTAGATTTTATTTTTAATTTGGGGATTTATATTTGATTTGCTTTAATACTTCCAATAGTAGGAAAAACACGCGGGTTTTCAAAAAGACAAATGTTTTCAAAAATACCACGAATACGTAAACGGTTTTAAGAGCTACCACAAGACAACAACGTTTTACAAGTAAATGCTAGTACGTAGCTGATTTAAAAAGCTTTCGCTACAAACGAAATTTTGAAATTAATAACGTTTTAAATTAAAAAATTTGATAATGACGCGAGTTTTAAAATCATCTTTTAGATCACACAAAGAGGCTTAATAAAGATTGGGTTTTTCAAACGATATTACATTTTACGAAAGATACTTCAATGTGACATTGCCAGATTTGGCCATAACGTCCAGGCCTGGTTTGAGGTGCTACATTTAGTGGTTTCAGAGCCAAGTTGTAAAACTTGACTGTGGATTTGGGTTCCTTTTAAAATCGAGATTTTGAAAAAGGACTGTTTTAAATTATTTGAAAAACTTGGAAATGTTTTATTGAATGTGTGGTACACCAAGTCTCAGGCGCCAATTCTGTAAGTTCTCTGAAACTTTTTCTGTTTAAATGGAAATACTGAGACTACTGTAGGTAGTAGACTTACTGAAATATTCTGTTTAGGGTAAATTGGAATTATAGTGAACCTACGATCTGCGAAAACAAAACTCTAAACAACTGATACTGTTTTTCATAAAATATATATTAATAAACACTGGAACTATAAGCTGACGCATAAAACTGTTAAAATAGATAAAACGCAACTCGATAATGAGCGTCAGAGGTACTTGTGGAAGGGGTACAAGAGGTCGCGACGGAGGCTGCAGCGGAGGCCGTGGAGGTGCTGGGGCTAGGTCTTCGGCATCGGGCCATATGCCTAACGTGAAAGCTAGAGAGGCATCGACTTTGCCCGTAGCTGAGATAGGGTCTTAAGATCGTACGGCTAGGGATGACACACTTTCCTAAGCTATGTTGGAAATTCTAGAGACGGTCGCTAAACCCAATACTGGTACTGTGGGCCGTGGGTCAGTTACAAAACGACTCCGGTTCAATGGGGCTGAGATTTTTAGGGCTATTGCTGGAGTTGCCCCTAATGTGGCTGAATATTAGATTGAGCCCACAGAGAGGATCATGGACAACCTCGACTGCACCTCGAACAAAAGCTAAAATGTGCAGTGTCATTGCTACGAGATGAAGCCTATAAGTGGTGACTTACAGTTAAAGAGGGAACCCAACCCGACCGGTTGACCTAGGAATTTTTCAAGACTGCATTCAAAGGAAAATATATGGACGCCAGTTAGTGGATGCCCAGAGGAGAGAGCTTCTGAATTTGACTCGGGGGGATAAATTTGTGGCTGAATACGAGGTTGAATTTTTAGACTTAGTCGCTATGCGCATGGGATGGTGGCAACTGAATATGAGCGCTACGTTCATTTCGAGAACGTCCTCAGAGATAGTCTACGGGTTTTGATAGCTCCCAGAGGGAGCGAGATTTTGCTGCTTTGGTGGATAACGTGAAGATTGCCAAGGATGTGAAGTGCGCTGAGTGTCAAAACCATGAAAAGGAAAGGGTAGGAAAAAGAGGGATTCAGAGCCTTCAAGCCCATTTTTGAGTCCTAAGAAAAAGGCCAGATTTGATGGGCCGGCTAGAGTTGAGACCCTTGTTGCTGTTACTGGACCGCATCCCTATGCTGATTGTGAGAGGCACCATCAAGGCAAGTGCTGGAGAAGGATTGGGGCATGTTTTAGGTGTTGATCTTTGGAGCATCGTATTAGAGATAGTCCATAGAGGCCTGATCAGATGCAAGCTACTGGTACCGATATTGTTCAGCTGTCAAGAGGTGTTCAGCAGCCACCAAGAGGCCGTGGTCAGGCCAGGGGTGGAAATGGTATGGGCCGTGGTCGTAGAGCATAAGGCAGAGGTGCTGGTTATACTGAGGCAAGGCAGCTAGCGCTGGTTTATGCTGCACGTCGCCGAGAGGATGGAGACACCCCAAATGTTGATATGGGTACGTTCTTTATTCATAATGTACCTTATGTTGCATTGATTGATGTTGGATCTATGTATTCCTATATATAACATGTATCGTACCTGGGACCTTGGGTTTAATGGTTGAAAGCACTGCGAGCGAGGTTACTGAGTCCATTAGAGGCAGATTTACCTCTGAAGGACCAAAGAGTTATCTTCTTGGCGAAATTGATGGAACTCACTTTTGGAGAATTTGACCTAATACTAGGCATGGACCGGTTGGTTAAGCAACAGGTGAATTTGGATAATGCTAACACTTAGGTTAAATGTGGTAGTGTTTTGGAATTAGAGTGTGTAGTAGGAACGTAGTGGGGTGGTCTGTATATGCGACTAATCTAATAGTTGGAAATTTCGAGAACAAAATTTCTTTAAGGAGGGGTGAATTGTAATGCCCTGAATTTTGGACTTAAAAGTTTTAAGTCTTGAATGGGTGCAGTTAGGAGACTACACATAAATATTTAGTTGTGTAAGAAAGTGACACAAATGCATGTCTGCTTCAGTGATTAATTGTTCTGGAAAGTGTCTGAGAAGTCTTAAGTTCAACCCTTGGCTTTTACAAAATTTTGTTTTAAATGGAAAAAACCCTGTCTCTAGTCAGTAGGCTTCTTAAATAAATGTGGTTATTTCTTGTCATAAAAAGCCTGCTAGTCTAGTGGTAAATGGCGTGTGGAGTGTGCAAAGGGTCTAAGGTTCGAACCCCTGCTGGTGCAATTGGGGATCACATTTTTTTTACTAAGGGCCAAAGAAGGAGGTTGTGTTTGGCCGAAACACCAAAAGTTTGAACAGATTTGTTGTTAGCCGAATCTGAGGAGAGGATTATAGGGGATTTCGATTGTTTGAATTGGTGGACAGGAGGGAATTTAAGAGAAAATCAAGGGGATAGGAAGTAAAGAGAGTGTTGGAGCTGAATGGGGAATGTAGGCACTTCTGAGTTCGGTTTTGGGGAGTTTCAGGATTGGTTTTAGGTGTTTTACTCTTTGATTTGTTTTTGTCACTTCTTTTATTTTTATTCTTATTCTTCTTTGATTGTTGAAGACCATCTAGTGCAAGGGTTATTGACCGTGTTTTGGTTCATTTCAGGTTAATGTTTAGAGGTCCCTTGCCTTTCTTTTCATCATTTTACTCCTACCCTTTTTGGCTAAATGCCTTCTGTCCCTTCCTTTCAATTTTCTTGAGATTATTACTTCCCTCTTTTGTTTAGTACACTTTGGCCGATTCTCTCTTACTTTTTCCTCTCAATATTTCTTTTCCTTTCACCTTGTTCTTAGGCCGAATACCTCATCATTTTCTCTCCATTTCTCTCTAGTTTCAGTTTTTTGGGTAAGTGCCCTTGACTTCTCTTTTCTTTACTTGTTGCTTTTGGGTTAGCCAAACATTCCATTGTGGGTGTAAGTGCAGTTGCTTGTTCTCTTTGTTCATTGTCAATAGCTTTCCCCTCTAACATTTGCTATTCTCTACCGGTTGCTATCAGAGGTGATTGCGCCATCTTGTGCCTCGGTTTAGGGTGTACTTTGTGTAAGTAGATTTCTGCTACCCTCCACTTTAAGTTCTTCATTTCGATAAGTTGCGTACTGGGTTCAAGTTGTTTACATTTAGGGTTCTAGTTAACAGATTAGGTTTCAATGTAGATCTTTGCCAACGATCTTGATGTTAATCTTGGTCAGTAGGATAAGTGGGCTGAAATGCTTTTGTCAATCAAGGCAAGTAATAATCACCGTGTTGGGAATAAGTGTTATTAAAAGGGTGTTTAACCTTAGTGTTTAAAAGATTGATTGGTTGTCATGCACGAATGTAGGATGTGGCGCTTGTGGACTTTTAGCACTCTTCGCAATCAGGTGTGTAATCACACTACGATAATAGTTAATCGGCAAAAGCCAAAAAACATGTCTATTGACGCTACACGAGCATGGGCTCGCTCGTGAACGTATAAAACGTGGGCGTTTGACAGAAGAGGCCAGCATGAACGACTTTATGGGCTTAGGCCGTTTTGGGCCCCATGGGCTCGTAGGCCCCACACGGTTAAACCACACGAACGTGTGGAGGTTATTGGGCTAGGCTGTGTAGTTCACACGACTAAGGCCATTTCTGGGCTATGTGGGCCATACGAGCGTGTGGGCCTACATGGGCCCGTAATATGGGCTGTGGGCCCATTATCCCCGATTGACTATTAAGGTTGCACGGGTGGCCCAAGACGACTGTTGACCTATTCGTAGGCCGGTAAGTGTACCTGGACCCTTATTTTTTGGAAATGACTGATATACCCCTATGTGATGTGTGACTGTTTGACCATGCAATTTTTACTATATATACATTTATATTATGTTGCATTGCATGGTGTGGGATATATGATATTGGTGGAAGTGTACTAAAAGGCTATAAGCCTATTACTGGTAGCTCTACTACAAATTCTGTTGTAGTACCGCAACCGGTGTTAGTTGGTGTGTAGGGATGGGTGGGTTGATTTTATCCCTACATAGTGTGTAAAGTTAGTAAGGAGATAGAGTGTAAAGGCTGGATTGGGTAGTATTTTCTGATTGCATACTGTACTGATTTTAGATTGGGCTTAGGCCCAACTGATACTATTACTGAAATGGGCTCAAGCCTACACTGTTTCTGATTCTGAAATAGGTTAAGGCCCTAACTAAAACTGAAAGCGCTTAGGCCCAAATTGTGTTTACTCTGACTGTTTGTTTAATAATGGATTCCACGCTGAGTTTTCATAAACTCACCCTTCTGCTTATCTGCGTAGGTATATCCTTAGATGGATCGGTGCTAGGAGGGACTCAAAGGTGGCCACATAACCGCGCACGCTTCCATTCTTGATTTTTTAAATTATAAGTAGTTTAATTTGGGCATTTTTATGTAATAAGGCCTTTTTGGATTTTACTTTTAATTTGGGGATTTATATTTGATTTGCTTTAATACTTTTAGTAGTAGGAAAAACATGCGGGTTTTCAAAAAGACAAATGTTTTCAAAAATACCATGAATACGTAAATGGTTTTTGTGACAGTCCTAAGTAGACCCTAGCCGAAAAGTGGTTTCGGGACCACGAAACCGAGTTTTATAAATAATTGAAAGTTATATTCTATGTTCATGATGTGTGTAAATGCATGTGTAAAAAAAAATAATAAAAAAAAATAAAAATTCAAGCATTAATTTTGCCATTTGCATGTGAAATTTTGAAACGGGACTTATGTGAAACATTGGTAAAATAGGTTAGGTAAATGTATAAAGTGATCTAATAGAACATGTATTCAAAAATGGGGGCTTGCATGTCAAATTCCCCACTTTAGAGGAAGTGGCCGGCCATGATGGTATGTGATACAAAACATATGCATTTTGTATTAATATTATAATGACTACATGGTTTTATAATAGGAAATAAGTATTAGAAAAAAAAAGATGTTAGGTAATAATTAGTGGGAGGAGAAACCAAAGTTGTTCATCCTTGTCCTCCATTGCCGTAGCCTAAAGGGAGGGAGAAGAAAGTTTGGTTGCTTTGATTTTTGGCTTAGAAGATGGCTAGAATGAGCTCAAGAGCCTAGAGGATCAAAGTTGGATAAGGGAAAGGAAAAAGTGATCGAATAGCCGTCGTAATCGTTCGGCAACTTCCGAGGTAAGTTTTAAGTGATTAAACGTTGAGTAAATTCAATCATAATAGGACATAATGAGTTGATTTAATAAGATATGATGTGGCCATGATATGTCTTAAACTCAAATGGTAAGTTCATAAGTGTTTGGACTTGGAAATTTAAGAGCAAATTGTAATAATTTGCTTAGGACAGCAGCAGTAACGTGATTTTAGAAAATCACTATAAATTGTTGGTGTGGAATTATAGGCTGAATAAAATATATAATAAAATCTTAATTATTCTAGTTTCTTATAAAAGAGACCGTGTAAGCAAAGAAATTTCCTATAAATAGATATTTAAAGTTGTGTGAGACAGTGTCAGAATGACTCCGAAATCCCCTGTTCTGTATTTAGAAAATCATTATAATTTGTACAAAAATGGTTATAAGATAAAATTTATATTCTTAGACTCCTTAATGAGTCTAGTTTCAAATGAAATCAAATATAACATATTTTTAATTTTGTACAATGAGAAATTTGATTCGTAGTGAAGAGTGGTCAGATTAGTCAAACAGTGAAACAGGGGAAACTTTAAGAAAAATCTGGTATTGATTGGCCAAACCTAAAATTCTGAAAATTTTATGGATGGAAGATATATGAGTCTATATTCAGGTAAAATTAACAGCAATTGATTTTGAGTTTTGTAGCTCCAGTTATAAATAATTTAGTGACTATTGCTCAGGAAAACAGCTTGTAGTGAATATGTGATTTTGTTGTAAACATTGATGAAACTATTTGAGTTGCTTATAAGCTATTGCTGAAATTGATGTACAAGATAAATAGATATATATATGTGGTAAATCCAAATGGCTAATGTGAAATATGTATGAGATATGTATATAGGGTAAAGCTGAATGGCTAATATGAAATATGTATGAGATATATATATGTGGTAAAGCTGAATGGCTAATGTGAAATATGTATGAGATATATATATGTGGTAAAGCCGAATGGCTAGTGTGAAATATGTATGAGATATGTATATGTGGTAAAGCCGAATGGCTAGTGTGAAATATATATGAGATATGTATATGTGGTAAAGCCGAATGGCTAACATGAAATATGTATGAGATATATATATGTGGTAAATCCGAATGGCTAATGTGAAATATATATGAGAAATGTATATGTGGTAAAGCCAAATGGCTAGTGTGAAATATGTATGAGATATGTATATGTGGTAAAGAAAAATGGCTAGTGTGAAATATATATGAGATATGTATATGTGGTAAAGCCGAATGGCTAACATGAAATATGTATAAGATATATATATGTGGTAAATCCGAATGGCTAATGTGAAATATGTATGAGATATGTATATTTGGTAAAGCCGGATGGCTAATGTGAAATATGTAGGAGATGTGTGTATATTGTGGCCGAATGACCAAATGTGAAAGGTGTGTATTATTAGATATTTGATGAGGCAAATGAATTACAAATATGACAGTCGATGTGAATGTTGTAACATGTGATTAAATGTACATGAAACTTGGAAATATATTCCGGGTAAGACCCGATGACTACGTGTGGAGATTATGTCCGGGGATGACTACGTGTGGAGATTTTGTCCGGGTAAGACCCGATAACTACGTGTGGGGACTATTCGAGCTAAAGGTTTCGCTGAAGATTCGAGTAAAGCATAAGATTATACGACTTCGCAGTAGCAATTGGTAATAAATACGTTCAATGCGTTAGGTTGGTCAGGTATGTATTTTGAGATTATATTTAAGCTTGATTTGGACTAAATCACAAGGTCGTTATGTGATGCATATGTGAGTAAAGCAATAAGACTGTTCTATGATTATTGTGCGTTTGGTCAATGTGGAAAGTTAGGTGAAAATATGTAATGTACCTATGTTTATAAGAGATCACTATCAAGTGAGAATTTATCTGCCTATTATATATGATGAGATGTGCATATTCGGTAAAGGGATGGTATGCTCGAAGGAAGAGTGAAATAAAAATACGAACAACTATGTTATAATTTGATTGTTATCTGTTGACATTGCTTAAAACTTACTAAGCATTGTAATGCTTACTCCATTTACTTTGTTTCCTCTGTTTTATAGATCTCATTTGGAAGCTACAGGCTCGGGGATCATCAGCAACTAGTCACACTATCACTATCCACTGCTTGTTACTATTATGTTTTGAATTATTTTATGGAATGTAAAGAATAGACCAGTGGCCGAAGAATATTTTGGTTAATGTATATAAGCCATGCGAAAATGGCATCTTTTGAATGTGTACTTATAGAAGTTAAATCGTATCCCTGACTGTCTTTAGTATTTACCTAAAGGAACATTCTTTATAAAAAAAATAAAATAAAATATTCAAAATTTTTACTATTCGGATATGAGTTTCAAGTCCGGTAATGCCCCTTTACCTATTCCGGCGATAGATACGGGATAGGGGTGTTACAGTTTTAAGAGCTACCACAAGAAAACAATGTTTTACAAGTAAACGCTAGTACACAGCTGATTTAAAAAGCTTCCGCTACAAACAGAATTTTGAAATTAACAACATTTTAAAGTAAAAACTTTGATAACAACGTGAGTTTTAAAATCATCTTTTAGATCATACAAAGAGGCTTAATAAAGATTGGGTTTTTCAAACGATATTACGCTTTATGAAAAACACTTCAATGTGACATCGCCAGATTTGGCCATAATGTCCAGGCCAGGTTTGGGTGTTACATGTCAAGCAACCACTTAAGCCATTTGTTCACAAAGTGAGAACCTTTATAACTGATAATAGCTCTTGAAGTCCTAAATCGTGTAAACATATGCTTATGTAGGAATCGCATGACTACCTTAACATCATTTGTAGGGTTTGCTCCAGCTTCAACCCACTTGGATACATAGTCCACAGCAACTAAGATGCATTTGTTCCCATACAAAGAAGGAAACAGGCCTTAGAAGTCAATGCCCTATACGTCGAATAATTCAATCTCTAAAATGCTTGTCAAGGGCATCTCATTCCTCATTGATATATTTCTAATCCTTTGGCATTTATCACAGTTCTTCACATAAGTATAAACATCTTTAAATAGTGTAGGCCAAAAGAAACTTGCTTGCAAAATCTTGTTATAGTACGCGAACCACCAAAGTGTCTTCCACTTAGAGATGAATGGCAATGATACAAGATCTCAGCAATCTCACTTTCAGTTACACACTTCTGGATTATATTATCTGAACACTGTTTAAATAAAAATGGATCCTCCCAAAAATAACACCGACTATCATGAAGGAATTTTTTCCTTTGTTGGTATGTCATTTCTCGAGGAATTTTTCCATATGCAAGATAATTGGAAAAATTATCAAACTAAGGCGTTTCATGAATTTGATTTACCTCAAATAAGTGTTCATCTGGGAAATTCTCGTTAATAGGCACACATGATTGAGTTACCTCATCTTGTTCCAACCTCGACAGATGATCAGCTCTTTTCTGTCTTGGATTTCAATGTCAAATTTTTAGAGTAAAAGTATCAAATGAATTAGCCTCAGTTTTGTATCTTTCTTTGTGAGCAAGTATTTAATGGTCACATGGTTAGTAAATACTATAACTTTGGTACCTATAATATATGAGCGGAATTTGTCAAAAGCAAAAACTATAACAAAGAGTTCTTTTTCAGTTACCATATAATTGATTTGGGCCCCCGTCAAAGTTCTACTTGCATAGTAAACAGGGTGAAACACTTTGTTTCCTTTTTGACCCATCACAGCTCCAACAGCATAATCACTTGCATCGGACATCAACTCAAAAGGTGAGCTCCAATCAGGTGTAACAATTATTGTGGCTAAGATTAACCATTTTTTTAGATCTTCAAAAGCTTCTAAATATACTTTGTTGAAATCAAACACTGTATCTTTCTTTAACAACAAACACAATAGTTTAGAAATTTTTGAGAAATCTTTGATAAACCTTCGGTATAAACCAGCATAGCCTAAGAAACTTCTGACTCCTTTCACATTAATTAGGGCTGGTAATCTTTCAATTATGTCTAGCTTTGCTTTATCGACTTCAATTCCTCTCTTTGAGATTTTATGCTTTAAGACAATCCCTTCCTTAACCATAAAATGGCATTTTTCCCAGTTAAGGACAAGATTTGTCTCTTCGCATCTCTTCAATACCTTACCCAAATTACTCAAACAAATGTCATAAGCGTTACCAAAAATAGAAAAATCATCCATGAAATCCTTAACAAAATTTTCAACCATATTAGTGAATATTGCCATCATGCATCATTGAAATGTTGCAGGTGCATTGTATAAACCAAAACACATTCGCCTAAAAGCAAACGTACCATATGGACAAGTAAAGGTTGTTTTATATTGGTCATCTAGAACTATAACTATTTGGTTATATCCTGAATAGCCATATAAAAAACAATAGAATTCATCACCTTCCAGTCGATCGAACATCTGATCCATAAAACACAACAAAAAATGGTCCTTCTGAGTGGCTTTATTCAACTTCCTGCAATCAATACAAATTCTCCAAGCAGTAACAGTTCTCATCGGAATCAACTTGTTACACTCATTTTCAACAATCATGATTCCACCTTTCTTCGGCACACACTGCACTAGACTTACCCAAGAACTATCTAAAATAAGATAGATGATTCCTGTATCTAACCATTGGATCACTTCCTTGATCACAACTTCTTTTATAATAGGATTGAGCCTCATTTGCCTATCAATTCGAGCGCTTTCACCTTCTTTTAAAATAATTTTATGCATGCAAAAAGAAGGGCTTATACCTTGAATATTAGCTATAGTCCAACCAATTGCTTTCTTAAATTTCTTTAGAACAGTAATTAGCTACTCCTCTTGATCCATCTTCAGTTCTGGTGAAATAATCACAGGCAAAGTGGAACAGTAACCTAAATAAACGTATTTCAAATGGGAAGAAAGTACATTCAGTTCAAGTTTAGGTGGTTCTTCAATTGACAACTTGGTTGCACAAATTCTTTGACTTCTAACTCTATCAGTTCAAACCGTATGGATTGAATAAAATTTCTCAGATTGGCACCCATCAAAGCCATGTTTTCTTCACCTTCTTCATCCTCTAAAGGGTCAATATTTAAGGCTTTCTCAATTGGATCTTCTTCAAAATTGCTTTCCATAAAAACCAAGGTTTCTATCTCTTCTATAACTGAACACTCTTCTGTCAGATCAGGAAATTTCATCGCTTTAAGAATGTTAAAGGTTACCTGATCTTCTTGAACTTGCATGTTGAGTTCATCTTTCTGCACATCAATTAACGTTCTCCCCATGGCTAAGAAAGGTCTCCCAAGGTTAATCGATACTTCCTTATCTGCTTCAAAATCTAAGACGATGAAATTAGCAGGAAAAATAAATTTATCGATTCTTTCTAAAACATCCACAATCTTTCCCTCGAGATATGCTAAAGATGAAACCGCTAGCTGAAGCGTCACATTTGTAGGTCTTACTTCACCTATCTCTAACATTTTGAAAATAGATTAGGCATCAAGTTGATACTCACTTCTAAATCACGCAAAGCTTTACCACAGTAAGATTCACCAATGTTACAGGGTATAGTAAAGTTTCTTGGGTCTTTCAATTTCGATGGCAATTTATTTTACAAGGACGCACTACACTTTTGCCAAAGCAACAGTCTCATACTCACTCAGTCATTTCTTCTTAGATAGTATATCCTTCATAAACTTCACATAATTTGGCATTTGCTCTAAAACCTCCACCAATGGAATATTGATGTGTAACTGCTTCGAAACATCAAAAAACTTCTTGAATTGCACCTCTTGTTTTTACTTGTATTGCTACAATCTTTGCGGATATGGAGGTGATGGAACTTTCGGTTGAATCGGATAACTCTTCTGAGTAGGTAAATTTGCATCTAAATAAGATGTTAAAGTATCTGAATTCATTAAGTTAAGATTTTTTCCTTATCAGTCTTTTCAGATTTTGACTCTTTTGGTGTAGGAATTTCAATAGTTGGTTGATTCCTCTTAATGGGCTTATCTTTGACATCAATCAATCGGGGCTCTAGAATTTTACCACCTCGCAATGCCACTACCTTGATATGTTCTTTACCCAAATTTCATGGATTCTTAATATAGCTCAACAAGGTTCCTTAGGGTCTATTACGAAGCTCCGTAGCTAACTGACCCATTTGGTTTTTCAAATTTTTCAAAATTGTTGCTTGGCTTTGGATCAAAGTGGCATCCTTTACCATGTACGCTTTCAACAAGTTCTCCAAACTATTTAATGCCTCAGCTTGAGGTGGTTTTGGAGCTTGCTGATTAAACCCTTGACATTGGTTAGGTCTATTCTGCAATAAGTTGTTGTTCGGTCAACTTCCTTGGCCGCTTTAAGAAAAATTAGGATGATTACGCCATGAAGGATTGTAGAAGTTGGACTGGGGTCCTTGTCCACGCCTATTTTGATGTTGGTTCCCCGCATAGTACACTGACTCGGGATTTGATGGACAATTCTCAAAAGAATAGCCTTCCAACAGTACACATAGGAAATTACTTCAAACAGACTTGGTAGCTAAGCTACAAAATTATTAGCACTATTAGCGGTAAACTAATTTAACATAGAGGAAATAGACAATACTTGAGCCGATAACGAAGTGAGGGTGTCAACTTCATTAACTTCAGCTACACGTCTTTCTGAAGTTATTCAATTTGTTGGCCATTGATAGTTATTACTCACGATCCTCTCGATGATCTCATAAGCCTTATTATAAGACTTAAACAAAATTGCACCATTTGCAGAAGCATCTACCATCAATCTTGTATGTGCATTAAGACCATTATATAATGTCTCAAACTGGATACAATGAAGAATCCCATGATGGGGACACTTATGAAGTAACTCTTTGAATTGCTCCTAAGCCTCATACAAAAACTCGTCATCCAATTGTTGGAAAGTTGTAATCTCATTCCTCAACTTAGCATTTTTTTCTAGGCGGGAAATACTTAACCAAAAATCTCTCTGCTAATTCTTGCCATGTAGTTATGGAACTTGGTGGGAATTAATTGAGCCATGCTCGTGTTCGGTCTCACTACGAGTACGAAAATAACTTCAACCTCAATACGTCTTCAGTCACACCGGCTATCTTGAATGAATGACTCACCTCCATAAACAATTGAAGGTGGAGATGTGGATCTTTCGTGGACATACCACTGAATTGGCCCACCGTTCGGAGCATTTGAAACATCACTGGTTTCAATTCAAACTAGGTTGCCTCAATATCTAGCTTTCTAATTCCTGGATTTAACTCACTAAAAAGTCGCACAGCATATTGTCTGATGCATCGATCCCTTTCATCGGCAATGAGGATGGGATTTCGTACATGATTGGCTTCATTACCTTGGTCTTGATTCTAATTTCCAAGGTCCATCTTGACTTGCCATTGAGCTCTTCATTGACGTCTTCTTTGTCTGAAAGTTTGCTCAATTTTAGGGTCTATAGGGAGTAAATCAATAATCCAATCTATGCTCATAAACACCTAAAAAGAAAATCACAAAATTAAAAAGAATAAGTTAGTAATGTTAGAAATAAACCAAATTGGAAGAAAATAATTTCACAAAAAAAGGACAATGGCAACAATTAACAATCCCTGGCAACGGTGCCAAAAACTTGTGCAAGTGTACACAGTCGTTATCTAGTAATAAGTAAGTATTGAGTTATCATCTCCACAGGGATTATATCTGTGTTAAATCACTTAGTTGTAAAAATTATATTAGCAACTTGGTAAATAAAAACACAATATGATTGAGAAGTGATAATTAAAATTAAATGTATTAAACTAAATGCAATGATCCCTAATGCAAATTATCCTAAATATGCAAACTATATGAATGAAATAGATTTTAGAAAAATTAAACACAATTTGCAATAATTATAACATAAATAAACTAGGAAAATTACTTTAATTAAACTAAATTTATTATCAACATGCTTAATAACATTTAGAAAAAAATTCCATGGCAACTCGATCTTTCATGAGTTTGGAAACCACATTAGGTCCTTTCGAAATCCTTTACTTAATAAATATGCATTTTACTGATCCTTATTTACTAAGGGTTTCTTAACATTTGTGCGAGGTAACAGGGACGTTTTGGGTTTGAAACAGTTTAATCACACAAACCTAAAAACTATACAGATAACAGAGCTTGGTTAAATTTGTTATACAACCTGCAACTTAATCGGGTTAGGATATAAATTGAGAATGCACATTTCAATTATGTGTCCACTAGCCGTTGTCTAGTTAGGATCACTCAACTAATTCAGGTGCATTTCAATCACGTATGAACGAAATACAGACTTGATTTTAACTGAAAACATGATTGTAATAGCCCAGTTTTAGCTTAAATCAGAATGGTGGTTTTGAAACCACAAATATGAGGTTAAAAAATTATTTTAATATTATTTTATGTGTTTACAGCATGATAGCATGTATGTGTGAAAGTTTCGAGATTTAAATTTATTGTTTAATAGCTCAATTTGAGAAAAAGGACTAAATTGCGTAAAATGTAAAAGTTGCATGCTATAAGTTAAGAGTGTCTATTTGCTATGGTTTATTAAATCAAAAGGTCTTTATCATGTTATGATGCCATTGATCAGCTTAATGGACATTAATGGCCTTATATTTGATGATTAAATGGTTTAGTAACCAAAGTTAAAATGGTAAATTATGTATTAAGTATAATAAAACAAAACAAAAGCCATATTATCTTTATTTTCTCTTCATCTTAACCGAATAACAAAAATAAAATAGAGCTATGAAAGCCATTAGGGTTCAACACACATTGATCTTGATTAAGGTATTTTTTTTGCTCGATTTTTGATATTTTTAGTTTTTTGTGATCGTTGCTTCGTGTTCTAGCTAGCCCATGCATTAATTTTTGAAAGTGTTGATAATTTTGTGAAATTCCATTGATGAATGCTTGATATTTTGAATGTTTTATGATGAAAAATGAATATTTGTTGATAGTTACACAAGTTTTGTTAAGTGATTTTGAGTAAAAATGCCTATTAGGGATTAATTTGTGAAATTTGTAAATTAAGGGGTTGAAATGTGAAATAAATGAAAAATATGTGCTGTTAAGGTCACTATGGTAATTCAGCCAAGCATGGGTCTTGTTGAATTGTGTGAATTTTGTGTAATAGTGAAATAGGGACTAAATTATAAAAATGTAAAACTTTAGGGGCTAAAGTGTAAAAATGCGCAAATATGTGTTTGTGGAGTGATTTGATGAATAAATGAGTTAATTTTTAATGTATATAGATCAAGAAAGAAAGAAAACGGATTTAGATCATGGAAAATGAAAGATTATTGAATAGTCGATCCAGTCTCTCTATTTCGACTACGAGGTAAGTTCATATGCAAATAAATGTCTTAAAATTGAATTATATATGTTTAATTATCATTGAACTACTATGAATATTGAATGAGAAAATACAAGCAAGAATCGATGAAGTTATGATTTTTGAAATCTCGTACGAACCCTATGAATAGTATAGGATAAAATGTCATGACATTAGGATTACTGAGATGTAATTACATGTAAGACCATGTCTGGGACATTGGCATTCTATTGTGATAATGTGTAAGGCCATGTCTGGGACATTGGCATAGTTATATGATTTCGTGTAAGACCTTGTTTGGGACATTGGCATCGATATGTGATAACATGTAAGCCATATCTAGGATATGGCATTGTACGAGCTATATGTAATTTTTGAGTATCCTTAGCGATTCTGAAAGGTTCAACGGGAAAAGTCAAGTTGAGAAAGAACGTGTGAATAAGTTAAATGACTCAGGTACGTACGAGATTCATACGAGTATTGAGAAGAGAAGTATTTTATGAATTCATTTACGATATTGAATATGTATACATTGGGAAAGGTTTGTAAGCTTATATGTGCTTACTTATATTTTGCCTATTAATGGAAATGATGTTTACTCATTTAGTAATTTTATTTGTATATGGCTTGCTAAGTTTTTAAAGCTTACTTTGTATGCTCTTTTCTTGTTTTATAGATTATCGAAGCTAGCTCAGATATCGGGGATCATCAAGAACTATCATCACACTATCGACTACTTGTTGGTATTTTTGGATGCTATGGTATATGGCATGTACAGGCTAGTGAGTTGTTGATAAATTTTGAGTTATGATTTTAGCCATGAGATTTGGCTTGTAAATGTTGGTGTGTATTTGGCCATATAAGTTGGCTTAATTCATAAGTTTGATAAGTGATATATGATGCATATAATGTCTTATGTTGTGGCAAGTTTAGAATGGATTTATGTGTTTGCTAGATGGTTAATTGATTTAACTAATTGTCAATGATGTGTCATGGTTGAGAACTGGCATGTTGTGAATTGGTTTTAAGATGATGAATTGATATGTCTTGAGACATGAAATAGTTAATAAGATAGTGAGAAAATGCATATAGAAGTTACGCTTATGGCATATTTTTTTGGCATGATTTTGGTTATGGATTTGAGAAATGAAATGGATGGAATTTAAATGGCATGAAATGTGCATGAAATGGTCATTCTTTATTGCCTATTGTATGTGAAAATGATGCCAAATGAATGCTTTTAGGTACATGAATGATAGCTGGGAAAAATGGCTTAAATCAAGCCTATTTTTGTGCCACATGGTTGAGCACACGAGCATGTGACTTGACCGTGTTCCCCCTAAATCTCAGTTAAACAAGTCAGTAAGTTACACAGGTTAGACACATGGATGTGTCTACTGGCCGTGTTTGGCACATGGGCTGGCACACGGGCTGGCACATGGGCATGTGGCCGGCCATGTGGCCAAGTCAGTATTCCCTCCATTTTTCACACGGTCATAACACACGGACGTGTCTTCGGCCGTGTGATGCAAGTCAGTATGTATGCCCTGTTTCCACACGGCCTATGACTCGGGCATGTTTGGTGGTCGTGTGAGGCACACGGCCTGTTCACACGGGCGTGTAAATCTTGTATGCATGAAAATTTTCTAAGTTTCCCAAAGTTTTCAAATGTTATCAGTTTAGTCCAGAACCTCTTCCAAGCATGTTTTAGGGTCTCGTAAATCTTTATAAGGGACAATGTCGATGCGTTGAATGGATTTTGATTATGAATGCATAAATGTATGTATTATGTATATGAATGTTTTTTATTGCTCAATAATGCCTCGTAGCCCTATTTCGGCGACGGATACAAGTTAGGGGTGTTACAATGATTGATTGAGGCACAAACATTATAAGCATGAATCAAATAAATATTATTTAATCAAAGCAATCATCCTAGCTTAAATAAAATTAAGCTAACATTGTAACAAGAATGAATAGCACATAGTAAAAATTTTCAGATTAAATCAAAGAAAAGAAAGATTAAACCCAAATCAAAGCGGTTGTCACCCAAGACTCTGACTGACGAGACTCTTTCGCTTTGCTCCTTTGATGATGGCTCTCCAAGGTGGCCGACCAAGGGCTCTTTAAGAGGCTTAATTGCTAAAATCTCTATGAAGAGATGATGTTAGGCGTGGGGAATGGAAAATGCTAAAGCAAATTAAGAGAAAAGAGAGAATAATGAGGGATGAAGGATGATTAGGAATGGTGAAATGAAGTCTTATTTGTAGCTATAGAGATGAGAGTAGTTTGCTAGAAATAGAGAGGTTTAGTCTTTTTATGTAAAACCCCTTACCTATATTTAACATTGAAATAGGGTACGAGGCCTTACTAGACTTACAACCTAAGCAAACATACAATTTCGAGTCATAAATTTGCATCCAAATTAAAACTATTTGTATTCAATCATAAAGTCCCTAATACAAGCCTATGAGGCCTAAAACATGTTTTGGAAGTCGTTTGGGACTAAACTGAGCACTTAGGAAATTTTTACAATACTTAGAAAATTTTTGCTATGAACAGGGTTCACACACCCGTGGGGTTTAGGACACACCCTTGTGGGCAAGCCGTGTGGCCATACATGCCCGTGTCCCTAACCCATGTAACTCTCTGTTTTACAAAGCATGAACAAATTGAGATCACATGGCCAAGTCACACGCCCGTGTGCTAGGCCATGTGTTAATTTAATTTTCATAAAATAGGTTAAAACTTCACACGGTCAGGACACAACCCGTGCTTGAGGCTGTGTCCCTCACACGGCTAAGACACACGCCCGTGTCTTTAACCGTGTGCTTAATTTTAAGCATTCTGTGTCTCAAAACTAAGGTACAGGGGACACACAACCAAAACACATGCCCATAGGGCAGACCGTGTGTAACGCCCCGAATTTGGGCCTAGAAGTATTTGTCCTTAAGTATGGGTCCGTAAGGAGGTTGTATATAAGCATTTAATTGTGTAAGGAAATGACACAATTAAATGTTTGCTTTAGTGGTTAATGCCCCTGAGAAGTGTTGGAGAAATCTTGGGTTCAAACTTGGGCTTTAGCAAATATTTTGGTTTTAAGCGAATAAAACCCTGGGTGCTTGGATGAAGGCCTTTTAAATTATTGTGGTAAATAAATGCCACAAGGAAGCATGTGGTCTAGTAGTTGTGGCGTCATTAAGGTTGCAAGGGAGCCTGGGTTCAAGTCTTGGCTCTTGCAATTTATTTTGGTTTTTCTTTTAAAGGAACTTGGACTTTGGCTTATAGACCTTATAATTAATTGAGGAGAAAATATGACACAGAAAGAGCCTCTGGCAAGGTGGCGTGTTTTGTAACTGTGAGGTCTAAGGTTCAAGTCTTGCGATGCGCAATGGAGTATTTATTTTGCTATTTGAAATGTGTAGGAGGTGGAGTTGGACTGGAACTCTGTGGTTGAGGTGGTCATAAAAAAATAAGGAATTTTCGTAATGGTTGAAAGTAATCCCAAATCAGGACGCTAACATGGGAATTGGTGAGAAGCTGGCTTTAAATAGAGCGAACCGAATGAGTTGGTGAAAAAGAAAAAAGGTGATTAAGACCCAATGCAAGATGTGCCAAGGTTGGTGATCATGGACTTCAGTGCCTTCTCATAAACAGGTGTGTATTCACGCCCTTGTTTGTTAGAAATCGGCAAAAGCTGAAAGCTGCCATGAGCGTTCTCGTGTGCTGGGGCTATTCTGGGCCTCGATGGGCTCGTGGACCCGCTTGTGTAAATCTAACTGTTAGGTGGGAAGTAGTTGGGCCTGATGGGCCATAAGAACAAGGGTGGGCCTAAAGGGGCCAAATGAATAAGTGAGGATCTGTTAGTGTTTAGTAAAGGGGTTGTGCACTTAGTTTTTGGTAACTACTCAAGCAGACATAAAACTTAATTAATTAATTAATTGTGACCATGGACAAGTCATAAGGTTAAGGTGTGGCAACGAGTATATGCATGTCTAGGATTGGGTCTAGGAAGAGCTTGGTACTTAAGCGGTCTCAATGACTCACCTCCTCTTCTCCGGAATCCTACCTGGTGCATAGTATTCGTTCATCTTAGCCAACGGGGATTTGTTAATGGGCCAAGGTAAGTAATAAACCCATAATAAAGAGAAATTACCGAAATACCCCTGGTTTGTAAAATTACCGAAGTACCCCTGATTTGTAAAATTATCGAAATACCCCTGATTTGTAAAATTATTAAATACCCTCGATTTGTAAAATTACTGAAATACCCTCAATTGTGAAATTACTGAAATACCCTCGATTTGTAAATTTATCGAAATACCCCTAATATTTGAAATTACCAAAACACCCTCGATTTGAAAAATTACGTAAAACCCTCAATTTGTAAAATTATCGAAACACCCTCGATTTGTAAAATTATAGAAATACCCCCTATTTGTGAAATTACCAAGACACCCTCAATTTGTAAAATTATCGAAACACCCTCGATTTGTAAAATTATCGAAATATCCTCGATTTGTAAAATTAGTGAAATACCCTCGATTTGTAAAATTACCGAAACACCCTGATTTGTAAAATTATTGAAATACCCTTGTAGTGTAAAATGACTAGCATACCCTCAAGGGTAAAATAAGTAAAATGACCGGCAGACCCCTGTGGGATAAAATAACTATTTTGCCCTTGAGGGTAAATGACCGACTTAGACTTCGAATTTGACTGATTTGATTATGAATTTATGACTGCGTTTTAATTGACTTGACTGTGGTTGTATGACTGATATGGTCTTAATATATGTTTAAAAGACTGTTACTAAGTATGGCCATTCTGCATACACATGTGATGATTGAGCATGACATACACGACATATTGCATGGGTTGGGAATTATGGAACAAAGGAAGTATATGAGGATCGCATGGTTGCTTGATGACTGTGGATCCACCGATGGCTATTAAGCCTAATATTTGATTAGCAGCTTCCTGCAATGAAGGTAGTACCACAACCGGGCTACCATTGATGTGTATCGGATGGGTGGGTCGATATTTATATCCCCGCATGATGTGTACCAGGGGACGGAGTTGGTGTGTATCGGTTGGATTATTGGGGTGGGTTGCACAGCATTGCATGTATGATATTATTGTGATATTATTGTGATGTGGGCTTCGGCACAACTGAGGCTAAGATGGGCTAGGCCTAATTGATTCTGTTGTGGGCTATGACCCAAATGATATTGTAACGGGCTTTGGCCCACGTATGCTCTGAACTAGACTGTACTGTTACTGTAATAGGCTTTGGCCCAGACTTAATCTGAATTATGTCTGTTTACTAACTGTTACTCTAGTAAGGGGATTACACACTGAGTTTTCGTAAACTCACCCCATTTATTAACTGTGCAGGTAATCCCCAGCATTAGGTGGATCGGTGTCGCAAAGGGACTCGAAGACGACCACACAACTGCACATGTTTTTCTATTTCATTTATTTAGTTAAGCACTTTGGTTTTTTATTTGGGTTGTATTAAGGCCTCTTTATTTTCTTAACTTTTTATTTGGGAAATTTATTTAGTATGCTTAATATCTTTTAGAAGTAGGGCATGGTTTTCCAAAACAATAACTGGTTTTCAAAATATCACGTTTCCACAACTGTTTAAAAGTAAGCTTCCAGAGCAAGTAAGGTTTTAAAGGAATTAATGTTTCACAAGCTTTAAAATGGCCAGAGGTTTTGAGTAGTAAGAAGGGTTTTCAATGAGAACATGGTTTTCAAAAAACACTTCAATGTGATACGCCAGATTCGGGCCTAACTTCTAGGCCAGGTTTGGTGTGTTACATTTAGTGGTATCAGAGCCAAGTTGCAAAACTCGGCTGTGGAATGGGTTTTAAAATTATATTTTCAAAATAATTGTTTCAAAAAGGTTTGAAAAGGTTTGAAGTATTTGAAATTTTTTTCTGAATATTTTCCTGAAAATGTAGTTACCGAGTCTCCGACTCCGAATCCGTAAGTTTTCTGTTAGACTGTACTTAAAGTTAGATTTTGTATTTATTCAGTGTATGTTCTGGAAATCAGATTTTTTTAAGTTAGCAATAGTACTGTGATGGATTCCGAAGGCAAGCAAGGTCGTGAGGAGTTGCCCGTCTCGCTGGATCATGAGATGGTTCAAGAAACTATAGTCAAGGTAAGTCTGCCAATTTCGGGTAACAATAACCCGGAGCTTGGTACGGAGGCACTGATCCGGTTGGTAAGGGAAATGCTGGATGAAGTGTTCGAGGCAAGAGTTAAGGCGTATGGTGAAACACTTCAGGCTAGGCGCTTGGAGTGCAGCAGGAAGAGGGATCACAGTTCCTTTTAAGTTAGGTGTGTTTTGTTTGGAT
The DNA here is from genome assembly GCF_025698485.1 of Gossypium arboreum. Taxonomy (NCBI): domain Eukaryota; kingdom Viridiplantae; phylum Streptophyta; class Magnoliopsida; order Malvales; family Malvaceae; genus Gossypium; species Gossypium arboreum. The sequence continues at coordinate 48,512,105 of NC_069077.1, forward strand.
GTGTTGTTTGAATATAGAAATTGTATGCATGTCTGGTAAATATTTGTTCTCTTCTGTGGTTAGATGTCTGGTTGGGTGTGAGAGGTTTTGAGATTAAGTTAAATGTATTAGTGTCATTTTGAACTAGAGTGCGCAGCGGGAGCGTAGTGGTGTAGATTGAGCTAAGCGCTTGTTCAAATAGTTAGAAATTTCAAGGATGAAATTTCTTTAAGCGAGTAGAATTGTAACGCCCCAAATTTGGGCCTAGAAGTATTGGGCCTTGAGTATGGGCCCGTAAGGAGGTTGTATATAAGCATTTAATTGTGCAAGGAAATAACACAATTAAATGTCTGCTTTAGTCGTTAATGGCCCTAAGAAGTGTTGGAGAAATCTTGGGTTCAAACTTGGGCTTTAGCAAATATTTTGGTTTTAAGGGAATAAAACCCTAGGTGATTGGATGAAAGCCTTTTAAATTTTTGTGGTAAATAAATGTCACAAGGAACCATGTGGTTTAGTGGTTATGGCGTCATTAAGGTTGCAAAGGAGCCTGGGTTCAAGTCTTTGCTCTTGCAATTTATTTTGGTTTTTCTTTTAAAGGAACCTGGACTTTGGCCTATAGACCTTATAATTAATTGAGGATAAAATATGACACAGAAAGAGCCTGTGGTGGAGTGGCAAGGTGGCGTGTTGTGTAACTATGATGTCTAAGGTTTAAGTCTTGGGATGGACAAGGGAGTATTTATGTTGCTGTTTGAGCTGTGTAAGAGGTAGAGTTGGACTGGAACTCTGTAGTTGAGGTGGTCATAAGAAAATAAGGAATTTTCCTAATGGTTGAATGTAATCCCACATTGGGAAGCTAACATGGGAATTGGTGAGAAGCTGGCTTTAAATAGAGCGAACCAGATGAAATGGTGAAAAAGATAAAAGGTGATTAAGACCCAATGCAGGATGTGCCAAGGTTGCTGATCGTAGACTTCGGCGCATTCTCATAAACAGGTATGTATTCATGCCCTTCTTTGTTAGAAATCGGCAAAAGCTGAAAGCCACCATGAGCGTTCTCGTGTGCTGGGGCAGTTCTGGGCCTCGATAGGTTGAATAGGCCCGATGGACTCGTGGGCCTGCTTGTGTAAATCCAACTGTTAGGTGGGAAGTAGTTGGGCCTGATGGGTCATGTGAACAAGATTTGGTCTGATGGGCCATGTGAACGAGATTTGGCCTAAAGGGGTCAAATGCATAAGTTTGGATCTGCTAGTGTTTAGTAAAGTGTAACCATGGAAAAGTCATAAGGTTAAGGTGTGGGAACGAGTATATGCATGTCTAGGATTGGGTCGAGGGAGAGCTTAGAACTTAAGCGGTCTCAATGACTCACCTCATCTTCCCTGGAATCCTACATGGTGCATAGTATCCGTTCATCTTAGCTAACGGGGATTTGTTAACGAGCCAAGGTAAGTAATAAACCCATAATAAAGAGAAATTACCGAAATACCCCCGGTTTGTAAAATTTTTGAAGTACCCTCGATTTGTAAAATTATCAAAATACCCTCGATTTGTAAAATCACCGAAATACCCCCAATTTATAAAATTATCGAAATACCCTTGATTGTGAAATTACTGAAATACCCTCAATTTGTAAAATAATCGAAATACCCCCGATTTGTGAAATTACCGAAATACCCTCAATTTGTAAAATTAACGAAACACCCTCGATATGTAAAATTACAAAAACACATTCGATTTGTAAAATTATCAAAATTCCCTCGAATTGTGAAATTACCGAAACACCCTCGATTTGTAAAATTATCAAAACACCCTCGATTTGAAGAATTACCAAAACACCATCGATTTATAAAACTACTGAAATACCCTCAATTTGTAAAATTACCGAAATACCCTCAATTTGTAAAATTACCGCAACACCCCCGATTTGTAAAATTATTGAAATACCCTTGTAGTGTAAAATGACTGACATACCCCTGTGGGATAAAATGATTGTTTTGCCCTTGAGGGTAAATGACCAACTTAGACTTCGAATTTGATTGATTTGATTACGAATGTATGATGACTTGACTGTGGTTGTATGACATATATGCTCTTAATATATGTTTAAAATACTGTTACTAAGTATGGCCATTCTGCATACACGTGTAATGATTTAGCATGACATACACGACATATTGCATGGGTTGCGAATTATGGAAAGGAGAAAGTATATGAGGATCGCATGGTTGCTTGATGACCGTGGATCCACCGATGGCTATTAAACCTAATATTTGATTAGCAACTTCCTGCAATGAAGGTAATACTGTAACCGGGCTACCATTGATGTGTATCGGATGGGTGGGTCGATATTTATATCCCTACATAATATGTACCGGGGGACGGAGTTGGTGTGTAGCGGTTGGATTATTAGGGTTGGTTGCACAGCATTGCATGTATGATATTATAGTGATATTATTGCGATGTGGGCTTCGACCCAACTGAGGCTAAGATGGGCTAGGCCTAATTGATTCTGTTATGGGCTATGACCCAAATGATATTGTAACGGGCTTGGGCCCACGATGCTCGAACTAGATCAGACAGTTATGTAATGGGCCCCGCCTGCATCGATTTTGAATTCGCATGCATTTCATCGATTGTTACTCTAGTAAGGGGATTACACACTGAGTTTTCGTAAACTCACCCCGTTTATTAACTATGCAGGTAATCCCCAGCGTTAGGTGGATCGGTGTCGTAGAGGGACTCGGAGACGACCATACAACTGCACATGTTTTTCTATTTCATTTATTTAGTTAAGCACTTTGGTTTTTGATTTGGGCTGTATTAAGGCCTCTTTATTTTCTTAACTTTTTATTTGGGAAATTTATTTAGTATGCTTAATATCTGTTAGAAGTAGGGCACGATTTTCCAAAATAACAACTGGTTTTCAAAATATCACGTTTCTGTAACTATTTAAAAGTAAGCTTCCGCAGCAAGTAAGGTTTTAAGGGAACTAACATTTCACAAGCTTTAAAATGGCCAGAGATTTTGAGTAGTAAGAAGGGTTTTCAATGAGAACATGGTTTTCAAAAAACACTTCAATGTGACATGCCAAAAGTCGGGCCTCACTTCTAGGATGGGTTTGGGGTGTTACACCGTGTGTCACATACGGTCTAGACACACGTCCGTGTGTCTACCCGTGTGGACAAAATAAAGGATATTTTCCAAGCCATTTGTCACTCTCATTTACACATACACATCCACAATCTTAATGGCATAAATCTTGGAATATTTAGGCAACCAAAACATCCACAAAACAAGGCCAAATCATGTCATTCCATTATCCACACTCAACATATTTACAACATCATATTTTGCAAAACTAAATCATACCAAACTCGCATTCTACAAGTTACAATATGGCTACTAATGACATCCATAGTTTTACTTAGTTTTCCTAGCATACCCATGAGCCAATCTTATCCATTCAACAACGAAACCATTAAGCCACACTCAACCATTTACTAAACATTTATGAACCACATCACACAAGAGATAATTGTACATGCATGGATATATCAATATATGTATAAGCTTACAACCAATTCAACCAAAATGAGCCAAGTTACATGGCCAAATACCAAATCAAGCATTTGACAATTACAAGCCAATACATTTGGCTAAAATCACAATAACCATATAACAAAATGGCCAAGGGCTTATGCATGCCATATTCTCAAACTGTTTAAAATCATCGGTACCCAAAATAACAGTTTAATAGTGTGATGTGAACTCCGAAAATCTCCAACTCGAGCTAGCTTGGTGACACTATAAAACATGGAAAATAAAATGGAGTAAGCTATATAGCTTAGTAAGCTCGTATGAAAGAAATAAGCAAACTTACCATACATTAACATGTAAGTAATATAACATAAGGCAATGTAATTTTCCATAATCTCATGATCAAAATCACTTCCATCACAAACTTATGATCAAAATCACTTCTATCACAAACTTACCTAAAATCGTCATTTCACAAATTAATAATCATAAGCTTTAAGTACATACCTGTACCATCTCGGAATAATTTCATACACATTCTCATCTTTGTCATACCCAATGAGCCACTAAGAATAATAATATCGATACTTAGGAAAAACCTTACACAAAAGGTGCCACATATGTAGCCATTACTACCTATATCTTGTAACACATACATGCTCACTTTCGAGCCAATAATGAGCCTGCTCACACAAGCTATCAGTCAAGACATAGCTACTCAGTGCTACTCACACAAGCTGTTAAGTAACCGCAACATATGCTGATATACTCAACCACCGGTAGGACGTACAAGACCAGCACCTGGATCATATAACATAAAACCCTAGTGACATGTCACTTGTATACTAATCTATTCCTAAGGTTCGATTGGGATTTCTCACTTGTCAAAACGTCATCAGATGGGTCCTTAAAGTTGTTTATACAATTCATACAATATTAAAGCATTAAAAATACATGTAACGCCCCAAAATCCTAAGTATTTTTTTTGTATGTTTATGATACACGATTTCATGTCTGCTTCAGTGGTTAAGTGTCCTAAGAAGAGTCAGAGAAGTCTTGGGTTCAAGCCTTGGCTTGTGCAAAATTTTTGTTTTTTATATGATAAACCATGTCTCTAGTTAGTAGGCTTTTAAATAAATGTAGGTATTTTATGTCAGAATGGTCCTGCTGGTCTAGGGGATGAGTGGCATGTAGTGGTTACCTGTGATCTAAGTTTCGAGTGCTGGTAGGTGCATTGAGGTGTTTTATTTTGCTGCTGGTGCCGTGGGAGTGATTGTGGTTTGACCGAACCATTGACGTGTTTGAGTGGAATTTGAATTAAGTAGTTGAGGGAGGAATGGTCAGTTTGAGTGATTTAAGGAGGAATTTGTGGGATTTTGAAGGGGGTGGGAGTGTTGGAGCCAAATGGAAACTCTTGCTTTTGGGGGATTTTGGCTTTTGTGAGCATTCTTTCTCTCTATTTTCGATTTTGGGTAATTATTTTATCACTTCTTGGGGATGAATATTGCAAAAGACCATTCGGGTATTCTCGTGTTTTTTGTTGTTGTTGTTTATTTCGAGTTTGCACTTCCTTCATGTTCTCTTTGACCGATTGGCTCTCTTCTAGAATTCATCCTCTCTGTTTTTCTTTGCTTTGGCCAAATATTCATTCTTCCCTCTTTCCCAATCAGTTTTCCTCTTTGACCGATTACTTCTTCTTCCCCCTTTCTCTATTCTTTCGGCTTTTGGAAAGTTTCCCCTCCTTATCTTACTTTGTTAGGGCTGAACACCTTCTTTTATTGTGGCCGAATCTTGCCTTATCTCCATCAATCTCTCCCTCTCCTTCATTGTCGAATCCTTTCCTCTCCTTCTTATTTGTTGTGTTCCTCTCGAGTTCTTGGGTGCTTGGCTTGCGTTCCTAGGTGTAGGTTGATTGCTTCCTTCTTCCATCTTTGATTTTGCAGTTTCAATAAGTTTGTATGCATTTGATTCAAGCTATTTGTTTGAGCATTATTGGTTAATAGAATTCGGTTGTAATGCAGTTAGTTTCCAATGAGTGTGTAATTAACCTTTTTCAGTGGTTTAGGTGGGCTGAGCCACATTCATTCTATTAAGGAAAGTGACAATCTACCTTTCGGATAAGTATTGTAAGAGGGGTCATTTTAACCCTATTGTGAAGGGACTAATAGTGTGTTATGTTTGAATATAGGTTGGAGTGCTCAAGAGTAGTGTCCGCACTTTTGCAAACAAGGTGTGTAACCACAATCCCAACTTTGGAAATCGGCAAAAGCCGAAAAAAATGAACAACGACGCTACACGGGTGCGCGCGCACTCCTGTGGTAGTCCGTGTGATTAAACATGGGCGTATAATCATCAAGGCCAACCATGTACGAATTCATGGTTGGGCCGTGTGGGCCCCACAGGCATGTGGGCCCCACACGACACGAATATCTGGAGATTAGTGGGCTGGGCTGTGTAATACACACGACCAAGGCTATTGTGGGCCGTGTGGGCGACATGTGGGCCCACAATATAGGTCGTGGTCTCATTTTCAGTATTTGACTATTCAGGTTGCACGGGTCGCCCGAGACGACTGTAGACCTACTATCAGGTCGGTAAGTGTACCTAGACCCTAATTGATAAAATGATTGCTATGCCCATGTCTGATAGAATGACTGTTATGCCCCTATGAGATGTATGATTATATTTGAGCGTGCCATTTTAAACATATTGAATACACGTATGATATTATGACATGACATGACATGATGCATGATATGTTGCATGAGGATGGGTTTATTATGATTGGAGGAAGTGTATTGTACTGGCAGCTCTGCTGTAAATACTGTTTAGTGACGTAACCGGTACTACTTGGAGTGTAGGGATGAGTAGGTTGATTATATCCCCACATGGAGTGTAGGGTTGGATGGAGATGGAGTGTAGAGGCTGGCTGGGTAGGATCTCTTGATTGCATATCTGTACTGTTACTGTCATTGAGATGGGCTCAGGCCCAAACTGATACTGATACTATAATGGGCTAACGCCCTAACTGAGACTGAACCATTACTGAAATGGGCTTAGGCCTGGGCTATATATGCTCACTATTTGGTTATTTGATATGTGATTACACACTGAGTTTTCATAACTCACACATCTATTTATCGTATAGGTAATCCCTAGTCTTAGGCGGATTGGTGCTGCGAGGGACTCAAAGGTGGCCATACAACTGTACATACTATCTTATGTGGTTTTTAAATTATAAGTAATTTAATTTTGGGTATTTTTATTGTAATAAGGCCTCTTTGGATTTTATTTCTAATTTGGATTTTTATTTACTTTGATTTATAACTGTTAGCAGTAGGAAAAGACGCGGGTTTTCAAAAAGATAAATGTTTTTCAAAAATACCCCGAATACATAATTGATTTTAAGAGCTTCCGCAAGAAATAATGTTTTAACCAAAAAAATAAATAACGACATTTTAATATGATTAACTTTCGACAAATGACTCACATTTGGAAAATAAACGACATGTTTGGAAATCATATTTAAGATCACTCAAAAAGGTTAGTAGAGAACGGGTTTTTAACAACATTGCACTATACGAAAAGCACTTCAATATGGCATCTCCAGATTCGGCTGTAACATTCAGGCCGAGTTTGGGGTGTTACAATACAATTATAGTAAGGCTTATTTAACATACAAACTTACCTTGGTTACAATAATGACCAAAAGGATCTATTCGTCAGTTACTTTGTTTTTCCCCCGATCTAGACCCGAACTTCATTTTTCTTGATCTATAATAGCACATTTAACTTATTTAATCATCACATTATTCAATTCAGCCCAAAAACACATTATGGAAAATTTTACATTTTTGCCCTTAACTTTTCAACATTTTACAATTTAGTCCTTAGGCTCGTAAAATGAATTTCTTTCAATTTATTCATAACTCAAGCCTAGCAAAATATTATTTATACTCATAACAACCCACATTTTTCATTTATTCACACTTTTCTACACATTTTATAGCCTTTTACAAATAAGTCCTTATTTGACGTTTTTATCGAAATCACTTTGTAAATGTTGTTTATCTAACATCAAACATACATTTTCTACCATTAAACATCAAAATACACATATATTCACCATGGATCAAATTTTAGACTTTAATCATTCTTCAAATTAGTCCTTGAAATAGCTAAATCAAGTTACAACGATCTCAAAAATATAAAAATTGTTAAAAACGGGACAAGAACGGACTTACAATTGAGCTTGAAAGCTTTCCCAAACCTAGCTATGCATTCTTTTTTAAATTTGGCTATGGGAGGACTAATTTGAGAAGATGGAGACTTTTATTTAGTTAAGTTCGTCCTTATTAGCCAAATTATTAAAATACCCTTAATGCATAACTTTGAAATTTCACCTAACCATGTCCATTTTTGTCCATCCTAATGGTCTAATTGCAATTTAAGGACCTCTAATTAAAATTTCATAACAATTAGACACCTTTAACTTATAGAATTCAAGTTTTGCACCTATTGCAATTTAGTCCTTCTAGTCAAATTGGGCACTCAATCGATAAAATTTTTTAACGAAATTTTCACACAATTATTCTATCATGCTATAAACCTTAAAGAAATAATAAAATCAATATTTCTACTTTGGATTCGTGGTCCCAAAACCATTTTTTCGATTTGACCCAAAAACAGGCTATTGTAACTCTCTCCCCTTTAGGGATTTTCATCCCCGAAAATCTTACCAGAAAAGAGGTTAGGGTTCTGTTCTTTCATAGATTCCTCGGGTTCCCACGTAGCCACTTTGACCCCGTGTCATTGCCATAAAACTTTCACTAGAGCTATACTTTTATTTCTCAACTGTTTAACCTCTCGAGCTAACACTTTGACTGGTTCTTCACCATATGTCATAATGGGTCAAATCTCAATCTTTGTTTGGGAAATTATATGCGAAGGATCTAATTGATATCGTCGCAACATCGACACATGAAATACACTATGAATTCTTTCCAACTCCGACAGCAATGCTAGTTGATATGTCACTGGCCCTGTTCTTTTAATAATCTTATACGGCCCAATCAAACGTGGACTCAACTTTCCTTTGCAACCAAATCTAAGATTTTTCTTCCACGGAGACACTTTAAGAAACATTTTATCACCAACCTGAAATTCAATATCCTTCCGTTTCAAATCCGCGTACAATTTCTATCGATCCGAAGATGTTTTCAAGCAATCACGAATTACTTTCACTTTCTCTTCAATTTTTCTAACCAAATCAACCCCGTGAATCTGTTTCTTACTAAGCTCAGTCCAGTATAGTGGAGTTCAGCACTTGCGACCATACAATGCTTCATACAGTGCCATCTTTATACTCGATTGAAAACTATTGTTGTAAGCAAATTCGACAAATGGTAAATATTTCTCCCAACTACCTTTGAACTTTAGAACACAACAACGAAGCATATCTTTGAGAATTTGAATTACACTCTTTGATTGACCATCAGTTTGCTAATGTAATACAGTACTAAAATTCAACTTTGTACCCAACGTTTCTTCCAATTTCTTACAGAATCGCAACGTAAACCTCGGATCTCTATCCAAAATAATAGAAGTAGGCACTCCGTGCAATCTACCAGTCTCAGCAATGTATAATTCAGATAGTTTATCAAGTGAATAATCGATACATACCTGAATGAAATGAGCTAATTTTGTCAATCTATCCACAACGACCCAAACAATATCTTTCTTCTTCAGAGTCAGAGGTAACCCCGATACGAAATCCATCGTAACTCCATCCCATTTCCATTCGGGTATAGTTAGAAGCTGAAGTAAACCCGAAGGCACTTGATGTTCGACTTTCACTTGTTAACAAATCAAACATCTTGTTACAAAGTCTGAAATGTCTCGTTTCATGCCTGACCACTAATATACTTTCTTCAAATCATTATACATCTTCGTGCTTCCAGGATGAACAGATAAACAACCATTATGTGCCTCATGAAGAATTTTCTAAATCAGTTCAGTATCTCTTGGTACACAAATCCTACCTCGAAACCTCAAACAATCATCGGATCCAATCTAATAGTTTGAATCACTATTCGATTCGTATTGAACTCTTTTAGCTTGCAACTCATTATCATCTTTCTGAGCTTCCCAAATTTGTTGAAGAAATACCGGTCTAGCTTTCAACTCGGCCAAAATCAATCCATCATCAAATAAGGTTAACCACGTATTCATTGCCCTCAAAGCAAACAAAGTCTTTCTACTTAAAGTGTCTGCGACTATGTTCACTTTTCCCAGTGAAAGTCTATCACTAATTCATAGTCTTTCAATATCTTGAGCCATCTTCATTGTTGCAAATTCATTCTGAGTGATCAAATACTTTAAACTCTTGTGATCAGTAAAGATATAACATTTTTCACCGAATAAATGGTCTCCAAATTTTTAATGCAAACACAAAAGCAGCTAATTCCAAGTCGTGTGTTAGATAATTCTTTTCGTGCGATTTTAATTGTCTCGAGGCATAAGCTATCACTTTACCCTCTTGCATCAACACACAACCAAGATGTTCAATGACGCGTCTCTAAAAATCACAAACTCTTTCCCTAACTTAAGATGTACTAATACAGGTCCTCTGTCAACAATGCTTTCAATTTTTCAAAACTCTTTTGACATTTCTCAGACCAATTTAACTTCACATCTTTTTGTAACAATCTGGTTATAGGTGCAGCAATCATAGAAAATCCCTTAACAAAATGTCGATAATGACCAGCCAAACCCAAAAAGCTTCTAACTTTGGATGCATTTTTTAGTGGTTTCCAATCAACAACTGTCGAAATCTTACTTGGATCAACCCGTATACCTTCTGCTGAGACAATGTGCCCCAAATTTCCAACTTCTCAGAGCCAAAACTCACTTTTGCTTAATTTAGCAAACAATTTGTTATCTCTCAAAGTCTGCAATACAATTCTCAAATGTTCGCCATGCTCAGACTCATCTCGGGAGTAAATCAAAATGTCATTAATAAAAACAACCACAAATTTATCTAAATACGATCAGAAAATTCATCCATCAAGTCCATAAAAACTGCAGGAGCATTTGTTAATCCAAAAGGCATAACAAGAAATTCATAATGCCCATACCTCATTCTGAACGCAGTCTTCGGTACATCTAAATCTTTAACTCTCAACTGATAATAGCCTGATCTCAAGTCTATCTTCGAGAACAATGTTGCTCCTTTCAACTGATCGAACAAGTCATCAATTCTCAGCAAAGGATACTTGTTCTTTCTTGTAACCTTATTAAGCTGACGATAATCAATACAAAGTCTCATGGATTCATCTTTCTTCTTGACGAATAACACTGGTGCACCCTAGGGCGAAAAACTCGATCTCGCAAAACCCTTATCTGTCAACTCTTGCAACTAAGACTTCAATTATTTCAATTCGGTAGGAGCCATTCCATACGAAGCTATTGATATCGGTGAAGTTCCCAGTACTAAATCAATGGTAAACTCAACCTCTCTGATCAGTGGTAATCTGGGAAATTCTTCTGGAAACACATCCGAGTATTCACAAACTACAGGCACAAATTCGATTTTCAATTTAGACACTTTCATATATAGCACAAACGTAAGATAAGTTTCACAACCTTTTCTTACATACCTCTGAGCCAACATTGACGAAATCACAATAGGCAACTCACCTGACTCATCCGGTTCAATCTAAAGCATTTCATTATTTTGACATTTCAATTCAATAATCTTTCGTCTACAATTCACTACGACATCATGTAGAGTCTACCAATCCATTCCAGGAATTACATCGAACTCATCAAACGGTAAAAGCATTAAGTCAGCCAAAAAATAGTAACCTCGAATAACTTAAAGACAATTCTTGCAAACTTTATCAACAAAAACATATTTGCCTAAGGGGTTCGAAACTTTAATCACATACTTAGTAGACTCAACAGGCAAATTCCTACTAGATAACAAGTTCATGCAAATACAAGAATGAGTCAATCCAGGATCAATCAGTGCAACTACATTAGTATCATAGAGAGAAAATGTACTAGTGATAACATCAGGGGATGACGTATCTTCGCGAGCGCGAATAAAGTAAGTTCTAGGAGGTGCTCTGGCTTCTGATCTCGTAGTTAAATCTTTCGTTACACCTCTGCTATTATTCCCACTTTCCGTATTTCTCGGTGGCCTCCCTCTAGTGGCAGTGTTGCTCGGTCTTGCATTCTGAAAATTATCATTCTCAGTCATTTCAGGGCAATCTCGAATAAAGTGATCTTGGGGCCACATTTAAAGCAAGCCCGGTTATTCATCCTACATTCTCTGAGATGTCGTCTACCATAGTGTTGACATTCAGGTCTATTAGACCTAGTATTACCAATGCTTGTTATTGACATGGTTTGGGCCTTGGAACCTGAATATTGTTTCCCGTGATCTCTGTTGGGATACCTAGTTGAAGCATTCGAACGAATATACAAATCCCTCACTTTCTTTGACGAACATTGAAATGACTAATTCATCGGTCTTTTTCTTGAATCTCTAGCCTCAAACTCAACTTTTCTCTTTTCTTTGCTCAGCTCTTCGGCCTTGCAAGCTTAGTCGACTAGCACAACAAATTCCTTCAACTCTAAAATCCCAACTAGCAGCCTGATATCTTTTTTTAACCTATCTTCAAATCTCTTACACATGATAGCTTCAATGGAAACACATTCCCAAGCATACTTACTGAGCCTAACAAACTCTCGCTCATATTCAATCACAAACATACGACCCTATTTTAGCTCTAAAAACTCTTTGTGTTTCTAATCAATGAACCGTTAACTGATATATTTCTTTCTGAACTCGCCTTGAAAGAATTCCCAGTTAACCCTTTCTCTCGGTACCACTGATACAAGAGTATTCCACCATCGATATGCAGAATCCCTCAGAAGTGATATAGCACATTTCAAGCACTCATCGGGTGTGCAAGAAAGCTCATTAAATACCGTGATAGAGTTCTCAGGCCAAAACTCTGCTCTCTCGGGATCATCATTAGAACACCCCCAACTCGTATCCGTTACCAAAATAGAGTACGAGGCATTACCGAATAATACACATCATTCAAATACATTAATACATTCATTATCATAAACTATTCACAAACATTCACACTGTCCCTCATAAGGTTCTACGAGACCTTAAAACATGCTTAAGAGTGGTTCGGGAATTAAACTGATCATATATAAAAATTTCCAAACACTTAGAAAAGTTTCATAAAATTATAGGTCACACGCTCGTGTGAAAAGGACGTGTGCCTCACATGACCACCAAACACTCCCGTGGCGTAGGCAGATTCAAAACAGGGCATACATACTGACTTGTACCACACAACCGAGGACACGCCCGTGTGTCAGGCCGTGTGAAATCAAACGGGGTTACTGACTTGGGTCACACCCAGCCCGTGTGCCACACACGGCCACTAGACACGCCCATGTGTCTAGGCCGTGTCAAAACTATAGGGTATACTGACTTTAAATCGAAAGGTACCCCAGGGAACACACGACCGTGTAACATGACCGTATGTCACACACGACTGAGACACATGCCCATGTCTCTGCCCGTGTGGACAAAAATAGGCTATTTGCAAATCCAATTTGCCACCCTAACCACAAGCATACATAGCAACCAAATAGTACAATTTCAATACATCTTTAAGAAACCAAAAGCCAACCAATTCATACACATATCATGCCATCTATTCACAACCATTTCCACTACGCAATTCCACAACCAAAACATACCATTTCACTATGCCAAAAACATCAAACATACATAAGTACTAAATGCATTTATCCATCAACTTATTACCTAATCAAACCACAATATGCTAGCTTCCAAGCATAAGCACATCAATTAACAACTAATCATAATAACCAACACATAATCACACCAAATAAGCCAACATATAAGGCATTATATACATCACATAATTAACTTATCAAACACATAACTTAAGCCAAATTAAATGGCCAAATTCACACCAACATTTACAAGCCAAATCATATGGCTAAAATCACAACTCAAAACATATCAAGATGACACTAGCCTATACAAGCCATATACCATATATACAAAGCTTCCAAAAATACCAATGAGATGATCGATAGTGCGATGGCGTTTCCAAATGATCTCTGAGTCTGATCTAGCTTCGATGATCTATAAAAACATGTAAAGAACACACAAAGTAAGCTTTAAAAGCTTAGTAAGCCATACACGAATAAATCATTTTATGAATCAATATCGTTACCATCAATTAAGCAAGATATGAATAAGCACAATTAAACACACATTCAAGATCACAAACCTTACTATTAATCAATTTATTTTTCTTAAGCATACCAATTCATCAATTATCTTCTCTTCTCAAAGTTCATATGAATTTCATACATACCTGAATCACATAGCTCATTGACATATTCTTTCTCTACTTAACTTTTCCCCTTGAATTGTTCGGAATCGTTAAGGATACTCGGAAATCACATAAGCTCATACAATGCCATATCATAGATATGGTATTGCATGTTAACACGTATCGATGCCACTGTCCTAGACAAGGTCTTACACGAAATCAATTAACGATGCCAATGTCCCAGACATGGTCTTACATGTAATCTCAATACAATGCCAATGTCCCAGACATAGTCTTACATGTAATCACATCTCGATAACCTAATGTCATGACATTGATATCCTATACTACTCCTAGGATTCGTACGGGACTTTCAGATGTCGTAACTTTGCCAATTCATGCTTGTACTTGCTCGTTCGACATTCGTAGCAATTCAATGATAATAAAACATATATAATTCAAATCAAATACATTTATTTGCTTATGAACTTACCTCGTAGTCAAAAATGAGGGACTAGATCGACTATTTTGTAACTTTTATTTTCCCCCGATCTAAATCTGATTTCTTTCATTCTTGATCTATATACAGTCAAAATTAACCCTTTTATTCATCAACACATTAAATTTCATCCACAAACACATATTTGGGCATTTTTTCACTTTAGCCCCTAAAGTTACATTTTTATTCAATTTAGTTATTATTTCATAAATACACCAAATTCACAAAATTTGACAAAACCCATGCTTAAACAAATTCTCTATAGGTCCCTAGCAGCCCATAATTTTCATTTATTTCACAATTTAACCCCTCAATGTGCACTTTTCACAATTTAATCCTATTTAAGCATTTTCACTAAAAATCACTTTACAAAACATAGATATCTATCACCAAGCTTTAATAATTCATCATCAAACATTCATAAACACATGAACTCATCAATGGAAACTTTCAAAATCACCAAAAAATTCAAAAATTAAGGCACAGGCTATCTAGTACACGAAATAACGATCACAAAAACATAGAAATCATCAAAAACTGAGCTAAAATCACTCACCAAATTGAGCTTGAAGTTGCCAAACCTTTAAAGCCCTAACTTTGATATTATTTTTTCTTTTTTTTATAACACCCCTTACTCGTACCCAAGACCAGGACAAAGTACGAGGCGTTACTGGACACGTACTGAGACTTTTCAAAGAATACGGGTTATAAAATTTCATTCTAATTTAAAACCAATCAAATAACATCATAGTGTCCCTATTATGGACCTACAAGGTCCAAAACATACATTAAAATTGACCCAGACTAAACCAAGAACTATTACAAATTTTATTAAAATTCCTAGGGTTATGCCTCACACGCTCGTGTGGAGGCATAGCACATGCCCGTGTGCTTAGGGGCACGCCCGTATCCCTCACTCGTGTTCAATTATTTGAATTTATTATTCATTTCAAACCTATAGGGGTTTTCACACGGCTAAGCACACACCCGCGTCCTTGAACCTATGTCCCTTACACGGCCTAGACACGTCAGTGTCATCACCGTGTCCAAAAACCCAGACATTCTGTTTATGACATCATCATTAATTTTGAGGAATACAGCCAAGGCACACGCCTGTGTGCTTAAGTTGTCTTCACCACACAGTTGAGACACATGGCTGTGTCTCTGCCCGTGTGTTTACTACCATGCAAACTGAACTAAAATTTTAGGTGTAGGGGACACACGGCCAGGCAACACGCCCATGGAGGCTGACCGTGTATCACACATGGCCTAGACACATGCCTGTATGTCTACCCGTGTAGACCTTTTTAGGGCTATTTTCCAAGCCTTTGGTCACCCTCTATCATTCATACACACTTATAGACTTTAATAGTATTTAACATGGCATAATTATACTCTTAAACAACCTTAGTATAATTCATTGCATGTTAACCTCATCTCATCGGTTTAGTACATCCTGGATTATCCATCCATGATAACCCTCAAATTTTTAGGTCCAATTTCAATCATCCATCCATGATAAACCTCATCAGCATATCCCATGAAGCATTTAAACATAAACATGCATCATTAGTAGCTTAACAACCTACGTCAACATAAGCCATATCTCATAGCCATATACAAAAGAATAAGTATACCATTCAAGCCTTTACATTGGCTAGCCAAATGACACATATAACAAAATAACCAAAACCCTATACATGCCATTAAGCAAAATAACAGTATCTCTATACCAAAGTGGGA
This sequence comes from Gossypium arboreum, assembly GCF_025698485.1. Lineage (NCBI taxonomy): Eukaryota > Viridiplantae > Streptophyta > Magnoliopsida > Malvales > Malvaceae > Gossypium > Gossypium arboreum. Next base: position 48,528,263 of record NC_069077.1, read on the forward strand.
CAAGTTGATAGTGTGTTGATTCTCCAACTGTCTTCCAATCTTCACGAGTCCACAAGCTTTGTAAGACAGGGAAAAGAGAAGGGAGTAAGCATTTATATGCTTAGTAAGTTCGGATAACTGAAAAGTAATCTTACCAGTTAATTAGCATAGAACCATATAAGGTAATAATTCTAACAAGCATGAAATAGTTTCCCTATCACATGCAATCAATCATCAAGTTAGTCTCATAACAATACATCATGTCCTTAGCCTTAGATGAGCTCATCAATTCACTATTTTCATTCTTTATTTCTCATGTTAAAACCATTGAATTTTCTCAAAAATCTCAATGGATAGCCCAATAACTGTCAAGTCATACAAGTGATCATCTCAAGAACGCACTCTCGCAAACCTTACATCTTATGGCGGGATTACCAGTCGAGGCTAAATCCCCTGTAGTAATAACTTATAAAGCAATGTCGGGATTACCAGTCCAGGCTAAAATCTCTTTTTACGACAATTGCTTTCATAAGCTCGGATCTAAATTGCCAGTACAGGCTAAATTCAGTCCTCAATCGGATTACCCATCCGGGCTAAATCTTTATTGCACCCGTATTCTTTAGGAGGCTCGATCACTCAAGGAACTCCCGCCCCGGCTAGATCCTTTCTATTTTGAGATCATCGGATTACCCGTCCGAACTAAATCCTTTTCTGCAACACATGCAGGTTCTCATGTCATGTAAGCCGTAATTTATCCATCAGATTTCCCTTTCTATTTCAACAGGGACATTTATCACCCTTTCCAATTACACCACCACATTTCATGGATTTTCAAGCAATGAATATCTAAATTTCCATCTATTCAAGAACATACATATTTAAGTATATTAGGAGTTTACTTCGGGTTATACGAACTTACCTGATAGTCGTTTTGGATTCGTGTCTCGATTATTTTGAAACCTTTTGTTTTCCACGATCGACCTTCGAAATTGCTTTCTTGGGTTCTATATTAGTAAAAATAAATTATTAATACCTCCCATTGTTCATTTTCGGCTTAAGACTCACCCCCGTGCAAAATGATCTATTTGCTCCTAACCTTTCACACTTTTACAATTTTGTCCTAAGGCACGTATAATGAAATGCATGAAATTTCTAAGCTACCAAGCCTAGCTGAATATTTTTCTTGCCTATAGCAGCCCATATTTTCTTTCATTTCACATTTTTCTACCCATTTTCACAACGTTTACAAAATGGTCCTTTAAGCCAACTCCATGAAAAACTACTTAATAAAAGTTATTTGCTATCCTTTAAACTCTCATATTCCTCCATAAATCATCAAAACACAAACATCTCATGCATGGGTAAATTTTTAAATATGAACCCTAGCTTGAAATATGGGTAGAAATAGAGTGAACCTGTTACGAGGATCTAAAAATTACGAAGAAAACGGGGCTAGGGAGCACTTACTATTGAGCTTGAAAATGTTTAAAACCCTAGCTATGGAAACCCTTTAATTTTCGGCAGCCATAGAGAAGAAATGGCTAAATTTTGCTTCTTTTCTCACTTTTTATTAATTTTATTACCAAATGACCAAAATGCCCTTCCTTACTCAACCTTCAAATTTTTCCATGCATGCCCATTTTTGTCCAAAAACTTAGAAATTGGGAAAATTACTCTTTAAGGACCTCTAATTAATATTCCAAAGCAATTTCATACAAATTGCTTGTAGAACCCAAGTTTTGAACTTTATTTAATTTGGTCATTAATTTCCAATTGGACACCTTACACATAGAATTTCTTCATGAAACTTTAACACATGCTTATTTTCATATCCTAGACCTCATAATGATCACGAAATAATTATTTAACATCAAACTTATGGTCCTGAAACTACTATTCCGACTAGGCCCTATTTCGGGATGTTACATTTTCCCCCTTTAGGGATTTTAGTCCTCAAAAGTCTTACCAGTAAACAGGTTTGGATATTGACATTTCATGGTTTCTTGAGGTTCTCATGTAGCCTCTTCCACTCCATGTCGATGCCTTAAAACTTTCACGAAGTCTATATTTTTGTTCCTCAACTGTTTGACTTCCCGAGCTAAAACCCTAACCGGTTCTTCACTATAAGTCATATCCGGTCTGATCTTAATTTTTGTCAGTGAAATCACATGAGAGGAGTCTGACCTATATCGTCGCTACATGGATACATGAAATATATTATGAATCTTTTCCAATTTGGGTGGCAATGCTAAATGGTAGGCTAATGGTCCAAGCCTTTCAGTGATCTCATATGGTCCGATAAATCGCGGACTAAGTTTGCCTTTCCAACCAAATCTCAATACCTTTTTTGTGACATCCCTAAAGTGACCCTGGTCGGAAAGCAGTTTCGGGACCGCTAAACTGAGTCACTAAATCATTTGAGTATGATAGTTACTGTCTAAATCTGTGAAAATGCATGTGTGAATTTTTAATTCTTTGATTTAGTTAATTTGAATGTGAATTGAAAGAAAAGGGACTCATGTGAAAGGATTCAATTATATGTGGCTAATTTTAAGAGGTTAATAAAGGAATGAAGTAAAATAAATGGAGTTGCATGTCAAATAATCCATTTGACAAGGATAGTGGCTGGCCATGACAAAATTATGGGCAAGGAAACATGTTTCCAACATGTTATGTTAGTGGGGTATGTAGAAAACAATAGAATAAAAGCTAGTAATAAAAAAAAGGAAAATGATGATAGCAAAAAAAAAGTGTGTGGATGCCTCCCCCATTTTGCCGTGAAGTGAACAAAGAAAAAGAAAAAAAAAAGTGTTCATCTTTGAACATGCTTGGCCGAATTGAAGAAGAAAGCAAGAGAAGGTTTGGTCACCCTTGAGCTTGAATTAAGGTAAGTGAGTTCATGTTGGTTCTTGAAAGGTTAGCATACTTTAAGCTAGCTACTAAAATTTCCTACTTAGCCATGTCAAAATCTTGGTTGTGTGGTAATATTGGGTAATCGGCCATGGAAGAAATTGAGGAAAAGGATTGTTGTCTTTGTGTTGTAATGAGTATTTGTGGATGGGTGAAGTTTGAGTTAGTTAAGTGTTCATGTAGATGGCTTGGGTGATAGGAAAAAATCGGCTTGTGTGTGTATGGATAGTTGCTTAATGTGTGTATAGTCAAAGAAGAAATCCTTAAAGTGTCTAGTTAATTGATGTTAGGTAAATGTGTGTAAATTATTTAAAATAAAATAATTGTATGAGTATTAAGGATGGTACATGAATTCGCCTTAGAAGAAATTTTAGTATAATAAGCTTGGATGTTAATAGGTTATTGCTTTAATGACCGGTGTGTCAAGGGATAATGCATGGACTAATTGATTAATATGTGTTAAGGGAAGGTGAATAAATGTCTATTTGATAAGCTATATATATATTCGCTATGAAGGCTGAAGGTTAAGTCATAGAGATTTTGGTGATATTCATATTCGGTCATAAGGGTTATATGTGTAACTTGGCTATGTGGGCTACGAGTTAAGGTAAATTGCTTATTTGATATGGGTATTCGGCCATAAGCTAGCATGATGGGACTTTAATAAGATAAATTTGTTTGAATTAGCCCAAGAGCTTAGAGGATCGAAGTTGGACAAGGGGAAAGAGAAAGTGATCGAATAGCCATTGAAGTCGTTCGACAACATCCGAGGTAAGTCCTCAAGAAGTGACCCTACTCGAATTATGTGGAATGAAATATGTATGTGTAATGATTATTGATTTATGTGTGTATGAGTATTTGAATGATACCCGGGCTAAGTCCCGAAGGCGATTATGCTAGTGATATGTTTGTGTTTGAGCCTTAGTAACAAAAATGAAACATGGATGTGTAATGATTATTGATGTATGTGTGCATGAGCAATTGAATGATACCCGGGCTAAGTCCCGAAGGCGATTATGCTAGTGATATGTTTGTGTTTGAGCCTTAGTAACGAAAATGAAACATGGATGTGTAATGATTATTGATGTATATGTGTGCATGAGCAATTGAATGATACCCGGGCTAAGTCCCGAAGGCGATTATGCTAGTGATATGTTTGTGTTTGAGCCTTAGTAACGAAAATGAAACATGGATGTGTAATGATTATTGATGTATATGTGTGCATGAGCAATTGAATGATACCCTGCTAAGTCCCAAGGCGATTATGCTAGTGATATGTTTGTGTTTGAGCCTTAGTAACGAAAATGAAACATGGATGTGTAATGATTATTGATGTATATGTGTGCATGAGCAATTGAATGATACCCTGCTAAGTCCCAAGGCGATTATGCTAGTGATATGTTTGTGTTTGAGCCTTAGTAACAAAAATGAAACATGGATGTGTAATGATTATTGATGTATATGTGTGCATGAGCAATTGAATGATACCCTGCTAAGTCCCAAGGCGATTATGCTAGTGATATGTTTGTGTTTGAGCCTTAGTAACGAAAATGAAACATGGATGTGTAATGATTATTGATGTATATGTGTGCATGAGCAATTGAATGATACCCGTTAAGTCCCAAGGCGATTATGCTAGTGATATGTTTGTGTTTGAGCCTTAGTAACGAAAATGAAACATGGATGTGTAATGATTATTGATGTATATGTGTGCATGAGCAATTGAATGATATCCTGCTAAGTCCCAAGACGTTTATGCTAGTAATTATATCCGGTTAAGACCAAGGCAATTGTGCTAGTGACTACATCCGGCTAAGACCAAGGCATTCGTGCATGTGGTTAAATCCGCTAATACCAAGGCATTTGTGCAAGTCGTTCTATCCGGGCTAAGACCAAGGCATTCGTGCATGTGGTTATATCCGGTTGTATTCAAGAAGCTTGGGCTGGAGGTGAGCGTTGGTTGCTGTAATAAATTTAATTAGTACGCCGAAAAGCCCAAAGAATAAGGTATGTTTATATGTGCATTGGAAAAGTCGATATGTTTGAGTAACATTCGCTCAATCGACTAACGAAGTTTTCAGCTATTGAATTGGTTGATATCTTGTGAAAGTATATAATGATGAAGTGTGAAGTAAGAATGATTATGTGAATGTGTATTAATGAAATGATTCATTTGGCTATGTGAATGTAATGCTTTAATTAAAGCTGATTTTATTGCTTGAGACTTACTAAGCATAAAAATGCTTACCCGCTGTTTTGGCTCTCTATTTTATAGATTTTGCTCGTTAGCGATCGGATTCGGGATCATTAAAGTCGAAGTCATCTACACTATCAAAGCCTCCATTTTGGTATAATTTTGGTTGAACTTTGAAATGGCATGTATAGGACTACCCTATTGTAGAAGGTCATGTACCTTTCGGTTTTGTGTAAGCTTGGATAGCCATGCGAAAATGGCTTATATAATGCTTTTAGTATGATTCTATAATCGCTTGTATGATGATCATTATGGGGTATGGAATTGTTTGAAAAGATTAGCCATTGAATGGTTAATCATGATCACACTTTGTGCTATGTATGCAAAAGGGCCAATTGAATCGTGGAAATCATGAAATAGGTAATGGTTACCTTGAAAACAGATGCTGGCAGCAGCAGTGGTGTGGTTTTGAAAAATCACCAAAATTTGTAGGAATGGTATTAAATAGTGAATAAGTTATGTAAATGAACCTTGATGAGTCTACTTTCATATGGAAGAAACGAAACGGTCATAGGAGTTACATGTTAAGAGATATTAAAGCTATTGTGAGACAGGGCCAGAACGGTTTCTGGGTCCCCTGTCGCGACTTTAAAAATTTACTATAAATTATCCAGAAAGAATTAGAAGTCGTTCGTTATGTGTGCAGATTCCATTTTTAGTCTAGTTTCATTAGCAACAAACGGCACCAGTATTAAAGCCCTGTACAAAGAGATATTCAAGTTGTAATGCGCGAAGGTCAGTGTAGTCGACCCCTGTAACATGGGTGAATTTTACTAATAAACTGTACCAATTGGCCTGACTAAAAATTCTAGAAATAAATCCATGGATGTATATATGAGTCTAAATTCAGGGAAAATTTACGGAATCAGTTTCCGAGGTTTGAAACTCGAGATATGATCTTTAAGGCGATAATGATGCAGATTTCCACTGTCTCGAAATGTCAAATTAGTGGGTGTAATATGGATTTGCCTCGTTAACCCCTCGTGTCCCATAACCCGCGATGGTCTCGGGTTCGGGGTGTTACAATTTTATTGGTATCAGAGCTATGGTTTAGTCGATTCTAAGACTACCGTGATATGTTTGGGGTCTAGCTATACATTCCATTAAGTGATAAATTGATAGTGTGGTGATTTCGACAATTTGAGTTTGTGTTTGTTTATAGTAATGGATCCCGATCCCAACCGAGCAATAGCTGATGATGTGGAGAGTGTGGCGCTGCTCCGCCAAGAAGGGACAGGCCGGCGGACTCTCAACCTATGGCCAGCAATTAATGATGAGGCTAGGCAAGCCTTTTATAGTGTGATGAATGATTGGTTCAACCAATACATTCGAACTAACACTACTGTTCCACAACCTCCATTCCCGACTAATGCAACCTCAAGACCTACAATACCTCCCAGAATCGACCAAATAAGGTCAAGTAAGCCCTCAATGATGTAATTCAGTAAACATGGGGCTACTGAATTCAAGGCTACGGATAGCGACGATGCCGAGCAAGCTGAATTTTGGTTGGACAACACTATCCGGTGCTCGATGAGCTATCTTGTACACCGATGAGTGCTTAAAGTGTACCATCTCCTTGCTACGCGATTCCGCCTACTATTGGTGGAGTACTCGACTTGTGGTGCCTAGAGAGCAAGTGACTTGGGAATTCTTTCAAACCGAAGTTCAAAAAAGTATATCACCGAGATTCATCGACCAAAAGCGAAGGGAATTTCTTGATCTTAAGCAAGGTTTCTATGTCGCCATCGACTACGAACAAAAATTTGTGACGCTTAGCCAGACGCGAGAATGATTTCGTCCAAGCTATTATGTGTAAACGCTTCGAGGATGGGCTGAATGATGATATAAGGATGTTCGTTGGCATTCTCGAAATACGAGAGTTCAGAGTACTTGTTGAGCGAGCTTGTAAAGTCAAGAGCTTAGAAAGGAGAAACAAAAGTTGATGTGGGAACCGGAGAATTTCAAAGGTCCTCGGAAAGTCTCTTCAACAGCATCAAGAGATTTCGAGATGATGTGAGCCGGTCTAGAGGCGCCGGCTTTTCTAGACGAGATCGCGATCGACCCCGTGACCACACGAGTCACTTCGATCGCCATGGTGGAAATGATCGCCGAGAGAGAGCGGAGTGTCTCGCATTGTGGCAAATGGCATTCGGGAGTCAGAGGTTCCGTGATCGCCTCGCTATAAGTGTGGATCGGCCGACCACTTTATAAAGGATTGCCCGAGGTTGCTTGAACAAAATGTAAGTCGAGTGGAAACCCGGTGCTACCATCGTCAAGTAGGCCACCTAGAAATATGGGCAATGTTAGTGGCGGTCGAGGGATCTAAAGATGCTACCATCGATCCGAGGCTCGTGCTCTGCTAGGACTTATGCCATACGCCGACGCGAGGATGCCGCCTCACCGGATGTCATTACCAGTACTTTCACTCTTTTCGATACTAATGTGATTGCTTTGATTGACCCCGGTTCTACTCATTCTTATATATGTGAAACCTTAGCATCCAAGAAGACTTTGCCTATTGACTCTCATCGAGTTTGTAATTCGGTGTCAAACCCTTGGGTCATTACGTGCTTGTCAACAAGGTGTGCAAGAAAAGTCCCCTAGTATTCCGAGGTTCTTGTTTTCCCGGACTTGATGCTTTTGCCGCTCGATGAATTGACGTTATTCTTGGTTTGGATTGGTTGACCATGCACGATGCGGTTGTAAATTGCAAAAGCAAGACTATCGATTTGAGGTGCGCGAATAACTAGATAATTCGGGTTGAGTCTACGGACTTAAAGGGTTGCCACCGTAATATCAGCAATGTTGGCCCGAAATATGTAAGAAAAGGGTGCGGCGTACCTTGCGTATGTGCTCGATGACAAGGAGTCGAAAAGAAACCCGAATTTGTGCCTGGTTTGTGAATACCGGATGTTTTCCTCAAGAATTGCGGTGGTTTACCACTGCTCAGAAATAGAGTTTGGAGTCGAATTGGTACCTAGTACCACTCCAATTTCGATAGCTCCGTATCGTATGGCACCAACGAAATTAAAGGAGTTGAAAGCTCACCGCAAGAATTGGTGGATGAGGTTTTGCTCGCCCGAAGTTTTTCGCTTTGGGTGCGCTAGTGTTGTTTGTGAAAAGAAGGATGGAACCATGAGGTTGCAGATCAACTATCGCCGACTTAATAAAGCGACGATAAAGAACAAATATCCGTTATCTGCAGATCGACGATTTGTTCAATCAACTGAAGGGAGCCTCAGTGTTCTCGAAAATAGATTTGAGATCGGGCTATTATCAATTGCGGATTCGAGATTCAGACGTACCCAAGACTGCCTTCAGAACGAGATACGGTCACTACGAATTCTTGGTGATGCCGTTTGGGCTTACTAATGCCCCTGCGGTATTTATGGATTTAATGAATAGAATTTTCAGGCCATACTTAGATCGGTTCGTAGTTGTATTTATCGATGACATTTTAGTCTATTCGAGAGATGAAACCGAACATGCTGAGCACCTGAGGCTAATGTTGCAAATTTTACGAGATAAGCAGTTATACGCAAAGTTCAAGAATGTGAATTTTGGTTGAAAGAGGTTAGCTTTTTGGGGCACGTGGTGTCCGTGACGGTGTCGTGGTGGACCCGAACAAAATTTCGCCATAGTCGATTGGAAACCTCCAACGAATGTTACCGAGGTTAGGAGCTTTTTGGGGCTTGCCGGATACTATCGACGATTTGTGAAAGGTTTTTCGATGATAATTGCACCGATGACAAAACTACTTCAAAAGATGTTAAGTTCGAGTGGTGGAACGCTGTCAAGAAAGTTTTGATCGACTAAAACCTGCTTAACCGAGGCCCCAGATTAGTACAACCGAGTCCCAGAAAGAGTTTGTCATATACAAGGACGCATCCTTGCTTGGGTTAGGTTGTGTGTTGATGCAAGAAGTTCGAGTTGTGGCTTACGCGTCGAGACAACTAAAGCCGCATGAGAGAAACTACCCGACCCATGACCTTGAACTAGCAAATGAGTGTTCGCCTTGAAGATATGGCGGCATTACTTGTTTGGAGAAAGGTGTCACATTTATTCGACCACAAGAGTCTAAAATATTTGATGACTCGTAGAGATTTAAACTCGCGACAAAGACGTTGGCTTGAGTTGTTGAAAGACTATAAACTCAGCATTGATTATCACCCGGGAAAGGCCAACGTCGTGGCCGATGCTTTAAGTCGCAAGGCACTGTTTGCTTTGAGAGCGATGGATGCTCATCTATCCGTTTCACCCGATGAGGTGCTAGTAGTCGAATTAGAGACCAAACCGATGTCAATCTGAACGGATAATTCAAATACTCGAGGATATGTTGAGATGTTGCATCCTTGAGTTTAATGGTGCATGGGAACGGTAATTACCTTTTATTGAATTCACTTACAACAATAGTTTTCAATCAAGTATTAAGATGGCGCCTCATGAGGCTTTATACGGTCGTAAATGCCGTACCCCATTATTCTGGACTAAACTTAGTGAAAGTAAAGTCTTCGGGTTGATTTGATTAAGGATGCCGAGCGTAAAGTTCGAGTAATTCGTGAAGGTTTGAAAGTCGCCGGATCGCCAAAAGTCGATATGGATTTGAAAAGAAAAGACATGGAATATCAGGTTGGAGACAAGGTATTTCTCAAAGTCTCACCTTGAAGAAGGTGCTTAGATTTGGCCGTAAGGGCAAATTGAGTCCGAGATTCATCGGTCCGTATGAAGTATCTGAACGAGTTGGGCCAGTAGCGTACCGATTAATTTTACCCCCTGAGCTCGAAAAGATTTACAACGTTTTCCATGTCTCGATGCTTCGACGATATAGATCCGACCCGTCGCACTTAATCACTCCATCTGAGATTGAGATTCAGCCTAATTTGAGTTATGAAGAAGAGCCGGTTAGCATTCTGATGCGTGAAGTAAAAGAGTTGCGAAATAAGAAAATCCCACTAGTGAAGGTGGTGTGGCATAAACACGGAATTGAAGAAGCCACTTGGGAACCCGAGAACTCTACGAAAGAGCGATACCCAAACTCATTTACGGTAAGATTTTCGGGACGAAAATTTCTTAAGTGGGGAGAGTTGTGACATCCCTAAAGTGACCTCGGCCTGAAAGCGGTTTCGGGACCGCTAAACCGAAGTCACTAAATCATTTGAGTATGATAGTTACTGTCTAAATATGTGAAAATGCATGTGTGAATTTTAATTCTTTGATTTAGTTAATTTGAATGTGAATTGAAAGAAAAGGGACTCATGTGAAAGGATTCAATTATATGTGGCTAATTTTAAGAGGTTAATAAAGGAATGAAGTAAAATAAATGGAGTTGCATGTCAAATAATCCATTTGACAAGGATAGTGGCCGCCATGACAAAATTATAAGCAAGGAAACATGTTTCCAACATGTTATGTTAGTGGGGTATGTAGAAAACAATAGAATAAAAGCTAGTAATAAAAAAAAGGAAAATGATGATAGCAAAAAAAAAGTGTGGATGCCTCCCCCCCCCCCCATTTTGCCGTGAAGTGAACAAAGAAAAGAAAAAAAAAGTGTTCATCTTTGAACATGCTTGGCGAATTGAAGAAGAAAGCAAGAGAAGGTTTGGTCACCCTTAAGCTTGAATTAAGGTAAGTGAGTTCATGTTGGTTCTTGAAAGGTTAGCATACTTTAAGCTAGCTACTAAAATTTCCTACTTAGCCATGTCAAAATCTTGGTTGTGTGGTAATATTGGGTAATCGGCCATGGAAGAAATTGAGGAAAAGGATTGTTGTCTTTGTGTTGTAATGAGTATTTGTGGATGGGTGAAGTTTGAGTTAGTTAAGTGTTCATGTAGATGGTTTGGGTGATAGGAAAAAATCGGCTTGTGTGTGTATGGATAGTTGCCGAATGTGTGTATAGTCAAAGAAGAAATCCTTAAAGTGTCTAGTTAATTGATGTTAGGTAAATGGTGTGTGTAAATTATTTAAAATAAAATAATTGTATGAGTATTAAGGATGGTACATGAATTCGCCTTGGAAGAAATTTTAGTATAATAAGCTTGGATGTTAATAGGTTATTGCTTTAATGACCGGGTGTGTCAAGGATAATGCATGGACTAATTGATTAATATGTGTTAACGGAAGGTGAATAAATGTCTATTTGATAAGCTATATATATATTCGCTATGAAGGCTGAAGGTTAAGTCATAGAGATTTTGGTGATATTCATATTCGGTCATAAGGGTTATATGTGTAACTTGGCTATGTGGGTTACGAGTTAAGGTAAATTGCTTATTTGATATGGGTATTCGCCATAAGCTAGCATGATGGGACTTTAATAAGATAAATTTGTTTGAATTAGCCCAAGAGCTTAGAGGATCAAGTTGGACAAGGGAAAGAAAAGTGATCGAATAGCCGTTGAAGTCGTTTCGACAACATCCGAGGTAAGTCCTCAAGAAGTGACCCTACTCAATTATGTGGAATGAAATATGGATGTGTAATGATTATTGATTTATGTGTGTATGAGTATTTGAATGATACCCGCTAAGTCCCAAGGCGATTATGCTAGTGATATGTTTGTGTTTGAGCCTTAGTAACGAAAATGAAACATGGATGTGTAATGATTATTGATGTATATGTGTGCATGAGCAATTGAATGATACCGGGCTAAGTCCCAAGGCGATTATGCTAGTGATATGTTTGTGTTTGAGCCTTAGTAACGAAAATGAAACATGGATGTGTAATGATTATTGATGTATATGTGTGCATGAGCAATTGAATGATATCCGGCTAAGTCCCAAGACGTTTATGCTAGTAATTATATCCGGTTAAGACCAAGGCAATTGTGCTAGTGACTACATCCGGCTAAGACCAAGGCATTCGTGCATGTGGTTAAATCCGGCTAATACCCAAGGCATTTGTGCAAGTCGTTCTATCCGGCTAAGACCAAGGCATTCGTGCATGTGGTTATATCCGGTTGTATTCAAGAAGCTTGGGCTGGAGGTGAGCGTTGGTTGCTGTAATAAATTTAATTAGTACGCTCGAAAAGCCCAAAGAATAAGGTATGTTTATATGTGCATTGGAAAAGTCGATATGTTTGAGTAACATTCGCTCAATCGACTAACGAGTTTTCAGCTATTGAATTGGTTGATATCTTGTGAAAGTATATAATGATGAAGTGTGAAGTAAGAATGATTATGTGAATGTGTATTAATGAAATGATTCATTTGGCTATGTGAATGTAATGCTTTAATTAAAGCTGATTTTATTGCTTGAGACTTACTAAGCATAAAAATGCTTACCCCGTTGCTTTGGCTCTCTATTTTATAGATTTTGCTCGTTAGCGATCGGATTCGGGATCATTAAAGTCGAAGTCATCTACACTATCAAAGCCTCCATTTTGGTATAATTTTGGTTGAACTTTGAAATGGCATGTATAGGACTACCCTATTGTAGAAGGTCATGTACCTTTCGGTTTTGTGTAAGCTTGGATAGCCATGCGAAAATGGCTTATATACGTTTTTAGTATGATTCTATAATCGTTTGTATGATGATCATTATGGGGTATGGAATTGTTTGAAAAGATTAGCCATTGGAATGGTTAATCATGATCACACTTTCTGCTATGTATGCAAAAAGGGCCAATTGAATCGTGGAAATCATGAAATAGGTAATGGTTACCTTGAAAACAGATGCTGGCAGCAGCAGTGGTGTGGTTTTGAAAAATCACCAAAATTTGTAGGAATGGTATTAAATAGTGAATAAGTTATGTAAATGAACCTTGATGAGTCTACTTTCATATGGAAGAAACGAAACGGTCATAGGAGTTACATGTTAAGAGATATTAAAGCTATTGTGAGACAGGGCCAGAACAGTTTCTGGGTCCCCTGTCGCGACTTTAAAAATTTACTATAAATTATCCAGAAAGAATTAGAAGTCCTGACTTATGTGTGCAGATTCCATTTTGAGTCTAGTTTCATTATCAACAAACGGCACCAGTATTAAAGCCCTGTACAGAGAGATATTCAAGTTGTAATTCGCGAAGGTCAGTGTAGTCGACCCCTGTAACATGGGTGACTTTTACTAATAAACTGTACCAATTGGCCCAACCAAAAATTCTAGAAATAAATCCATGGATGGATATATGAGTCTAAATTCAGGGAAAATTTACGGAATCAGTTTCCGAGTTTTGAAACTCGAGATATGATCTTTAAGGCGACAGTGATGCAGATTTCCAGCCTGTCTGGAAATGTCAAATTAGTGGGTGCAATATGTGGATTTGCCTCGTTAACCCCTCGTGTCCGACACCGGCGATGGTCTCGGGTTCGGGGTGTTACATTTTTCCATGGTGACACTTTCAAGAAAACTTTATCTCTAACTTGAAATTAGATCTATTTTCTTTTCAAATCAGTATATGACTTCTGTCTACCTGATGCCGCTTTCAAACAATCGCATATCACTTTAATCTTTTCTTCAGTTTCCCTGAATAAATCAACTCCATGAATCTGGCTTTCCTTGAACTCTGCCCAATACAGTGGAGTCCAGCACTTTCGACCAGACAATGCCTCGTAAGGTGCCATCTTTAAACTCATCTAGAAACTGTTGTTGTAGGTGAATTCCACCAATGGTAAATAATTTTCCCAACTGCCTTGAAATTCAAGGACACAACACCTTAACAAGTCCTCGAGAGTCTGAATCATCTACTCAGACTGACCATCAGTCTGTAAGTGGAATGTCATACTAAAACTCAACTTTGTACCCAAGGCTTCTTGCAACTTCTTCCAAAATCTCGAAGTGAATCTTGGATCCCTATCTGAAATGATCGACAACGGTACCCTGTGTAGTCTCATAATCTCAAATATGTACAAGTCGGCCAATCTGTTAAAAGAGAAATATATTTGTACAGGAATAAAATGAGCCAACTTCGTTAGTCTATCAACTATAACCCAAATGGCATCTTTCTTCTTCGGTGTTAACGGCAATCCTGTCACAAAATCCATAGTAATACTGTCCCATTTCCATTCGGGGACCATCACAGGCTGTAATAAACCTGAAGGCACTTGAAGTTCAGCCTTGGCTTGCTGACATATCAAGTATTTCGACACGAATTTAGAGATATCTCTTTTCATGCCATTCCACCAGTACATAGTCTTTAAGTTATTATACATCTCAGTACTTCCTGGGTGAATAGACAGACGACTATCATGTGCCTCTTGCAAAATTTTTCGAATAAGCTCATCATCTTTGGGTACACAGACCCTATCTCAAAACATCAAGCAACAATTACAGTCAACCTAGAAATCTGATTCAATGCCCATCTCACATTGTGCTCCCTTAGCCTACAAGTCATTATCATTAATTTGAGTTGTGCAAACTTCTTGGAGAAATGTTGATCTAGCTCTTAACTCAGCCAAAACCGAACCATAATCAGATAACACCAACTGCGTGTTCATAGCCCTCAATGCAAATAAGGACTTCCTATTCAAGGCATCGGTGACTACGTTCGCCCTTCCCGGGTGGTAATCAATTATCAATTCATAATCTTTAATCAATCTTACCCATCTTTGTGACACCCCAAACCCGACCTAGAAGTTTGGCTCAAATCTGGTGTGTCACATTGAATTTTTTTGGAAACCATGTTTCCATTAAAAACCCTTCTTAATAATTAAAAACTTGTACCCTTTTTAAACCTTGTTAGAAAACCTCAGTTGAATAACATTCTTAACAACTTTGTAAAAAATCCTGGCAGTTGCGGAAGCTTAATTTAAAAACAATTGCGATTACGTGATGTTTTGAACAACAGTAGTTGCTTTGGAAAACAGTGTTCTAATACTAGCAATTATAAGAACAATAAATAAAATTCCAAATTTGAAATCCAAAAAATTACAACGGCTTTACTACAACCCACATAAAAACATTTAAAAGCAATAATCAAAACTATAACATAAACAGTGTGTGTGGCTTCCTCCGAGCCCCTCGCAGCCCCGATCCGTCTAAGGCTGGAAATTACCTGAAAGGTTAATAAACGGGGTGAGTTTACGAAAATTCAGTGTGAAATCCCTTACTATATAAAAGGAACAGTTAGTCATATAAAAGAATTAAAAGTTGGCCCCAACCCTACTTACAGTTTCAGTATCAATTGGGCCTTAGTCCATTTTAACAGACAGTACCAGATGGGCTTTAACCCATTACAGAATAAGAAACATTATTAGAACTAGAATCAGAATCAAAATCAGAATTAGGTAATGTAATCGTAATCGTAATCGTAATCGTGTAATGTAATCAAAATCGTAATCAAGATCGTAATGTAATCAAAAATCAGAATGTGGATGCAATCCCAACCCTATCCAGCCTATAACCAACCGTTACACTCCACCCGTACTAGCCCTGTAACACCCCCAAATCCGTGACCGTCACCGGAGTTGAACACGAGGTGTTACCGAACTTACTTCACTTATTTCCCCTTTATTTTTTTTTTTGTTTTGTTGTTCGTGCAAAGCTAGCTAATCTGCGTCACTGTCACCTTAAAATTCATATCTCGATTTCGAACTCAAAAACCAGTTCCGTAAATTTTTCCTGAAACTAGACTCATAATTCCATTTACACATTTTTTCTAGAATTTTTGGTCGAGCAAAATAGTACAGTTTATTAGTTAAAGTCTCCCCTATTTCAGGGTTTGACTACGCTGACCTTTGCGCGTTACGACTTGGATATCCTCCTGTACAGGGCTCCAACACTCATGCCGTTGTTTCTAAAGAAACTAGACTCACAAGGGAATCTGCACATATAGGGCATGACTTCTAATTTCTCTGGTTAATTTATAATGGATTTTCAAAGTCGAACAGGGATCCGAAACCATTCTGGCCCTGTTTCGCAAAAAACTTGAATATCTCTTAAAATACAGCTCATATGGTCGTTTCATTTCATCCATATGAAAATAGACCCATCAAGCTTCGATTACATAATTTTTTTAGCATTTAATTCCACGTCTACTAGTTTCAGTGATTTTTCGATCTCACATCACCGCTGCTGTCCGCAATAGCGATTCGCAATAAACTATGCCTATTTCATGAATTTTTCCTTGGCCTTACTAATAATCCATCATACATAAACACAAATTGTGACCACCTTATCAAAATTTAGATTTCTAGGACTCGCGACTATAAGTTTTAAAACCCCACTCAACCGACCACATAGGCCATATTCGCATGGCTTAAAGTTTACAACCCAAAATTTCACAAAACAAAGAGCTTATACATGCCAAATGTTCTCTTAGATCGACTAAGAAGACAATACCAAAAGATTGCTCGCCGGTGTGATGACTTCGTTGACGGTTCCGAGCACACACAAAAAGAGACGAGTCCAAGAGACCTAAAATGGGTGACAAGAAAACACCGAGTGAGTTTATAACTCAGTAAGTCATAAGCACTCCACAATTATCCATTAGCAAAATTTATCACAAAGTGAAACAATGAAACGAGGCTAATTGTTCCATCCATATCGAACTATACCATAGTCCCTTAGACCTTTCGGTTCAATCTCATACCAAGTCATACATTCACGTTTCATATTCTATTCAATAAGATATTTGAGGCAATTTCCATATAGCAACTCATTTTCACCACAAGCATGCAAACAAATGAACTTTCATCTATTCCATGATACCTTATTTACGTGACTGCAAGTTTAATCATCACATAGATTTAAAGCTTACCAAGCTCAACCCTGAGCATGAACATAGCGCCTATTTGCCATGAGCTCAAGGTACTTACTCTTCCCGCTGTCCATGATCAACTCGATAAGGTCACACCCTCCATGTAAGTAACCGATCGAACATTTATATTAAATTCGCACACGTAGTGCCTAATAATCGATCACGCACACTTAGTGCCATGTGATTTAAGCTCGCACACATAGTGCCATATAATTTAAATTCGCACACTTAGTGCCATACTTTTCAAGCTTGCACACTTAGTGCCAATCTTGTCACCATGCCCATTTATTGCCCGCACACTTAGTGCCGAGACCAAACACTCTACGCATTTTACTACCTTTATACATTCAACAATGTCATCTTTCCATACACATACATTTTCATTTACATATCATCTCATTAAACACAATTGCATAGATATTATGATCATTTAAATAAATACCAAATATATGCTTAATGACTTACCTTGTGTTGGGTGAATAATTCCAAGTTGGCTACTCGATGACCTTCGATTTCCCCTTGTTGGACGCCTCTACTTTAGGATCTTGAGCTTAAACAATTAAATTAGCCCATTCAACCACTTTGTAAAATATTTGTATCACACATTAAAATTTCATTTCATAGGATACACACGACAAATTCTTATCCTTCTACCCCATGCTTTTGAACTATTTGGTTCACAACCTTAGGCTATCACCCTATTGCCAACTATCCTAATCAAGGATAGTATCACAAGTGTGTACACCCATATGGCCGAATGTGCAAGATTAAATTCAACACCACCTATGTGCTTAATTAGGTGGCGAATATACATATAAGCACATTTAGCATTTGATACATTCGCCTTAGCATAGATTTCATTAAAAGTCCCTATTAGCCACTTCACCATCAATTATCTCATCTACTTAATATTTCATACTTATCATGCTAGCTTAATATTACTTATTTAAGTTCAACACTCTTATATACCACACTAGCATCAAATATGATATCTAATTCTTCTCTTTCTCTTTTCATCAAGACAACCTATATGAACATTTAACTAATTCAAACTTCACCATCTTAATGCCCATTATAGCCGAATGTACCAAGCATTTATCATTTTGCAACATGAATTCTATAGCATGGCGAATACTCATGCACATACACACACAACAACAAGAACTCAATGACCTAAAATCTCCTTTTATTAAACATTCAACTCACTCCTCTTCATGCTTCATTACAACAACATCAAAACACCAACCAAGAAAGACAACACCCATGGCCGAATATCATCTCCATCAATAGTAAAAATGCAAACCATGGGCTAGGTAGAACTTAAACTAACAACTAAAACATGCATGCATCTCATGGAATATCATCAAACATACCTTAGTCTAGCAACCACCATAGCCGATCTTTCTCAAGTTCTTTCCCCTTCTTCCCTTTCTTCTATTCGGCCAAGACAACCAAAGGATGAACAACCACTTTTTTTTTTCTTTCTTTGTTTTTGTCACGGCAAAAAGGGGGCATCCACACATTTTATTTTTTTTGTTATCATCATTTTCTTTTTCCATTTCTTTAATACTAACTTTCTTATTTTATTGTTTCCTACATGCATCACTAGCCTAACATGTTGGAGACATGTTACCACCCATAGCATGGCCGGCCATCATGCTCAAATTTGGCTAATTTGACATGCAAGGACAAACACTTTTCCACATGTATTAATAGGCCATTTAAAATTAGCCTATCATATTTCACCATGTCTCACATTGATCCCTATTTAATAATTTCTCATACAATTGGTAAAATTAGAGAATGAAACTTCCACATGTGCATGTACACACACAATAAGCATAGAATATAACAATTAATTATTTTTATGACTCGGTTTTGTGGTCCCGAAACCACTTTCCGACTAGGGTCAATTTAGGGTTGTCACAACTCTCCCCCACTTAAGAAATTTTCGTCCCCGAAAATCTTACCGGTAAATAGGCTCGGGTATCGCTCTTTTATAGAGTCTTCAAGTTCCCAAGTGGCTTCTTCAATTCCGTGTTTATGCCACAACACCTTCACTAAAGGGATTTTTTTATTTCGTAACTCTTTTACTTCACGCATCAGAATGCGAACCGGCTCTTCTTCATAGCTCAAATTAGGTGAATCTCAATCTCGATGGAGCGATTACGCGACGGTCGACCTATATCGTCAAGCATCGAGACATGAAAACGTTGTGAATCTTTTCGAGCTCGGGGCGTAATTAATCGGTATGCGATGGTCCAACTCGTTCGGATACTTCATACGATCGATGAACCTTGACTCAATTTGCCCTTACGGCCAAATCTAAGCACATTCTTCCGTGGTGAAACTTTGAGAAATACTTTGTCTCCAACTTGATATTCAATGTCTTTTCTTTTCAAACCGCATACGACTTTCGGCGATCCGGCGACTTTCAAACTTTCACGAATTACTCGAACTTTCGCTCGGCATCCTTAATCAAATCAACCTCAAGATTTTACTTTCACTAAGTTCACCAGAATAATGGGGTACGGCATTTACGACCGTATAAAGCCTCGTAAGGCGCCATTTTAATACTTGATTGAAAACTATTGTTATAAGCGAATTCAATCAAAGGTAAATACCGTTCCCATGAACCACTAAACTCAAGGATGCAACATCTCAACATATCCTCGAGGATTTGAATTATCCGTTCGGATTGACCATCGGTTTGGGGGTGAAAAGCAGTGCTAAAATGCAGCTTGGTACCCAAAGCCTCTTGTAATTTCTTCCAAAATCGTGATGTAAATCTTGGGTCGATATCCGACACGATAGAAATAGGTACCCCATGCAATCGAACAATTTGGGAGACGATAATTTCGCCAATTTATCAAGCGAAAAATCCGTATGACAGGATAAAATGAGCGACTTGGTCACCTATCAACAATGACCTGCATCGAGTCTTTCTTATTTCGAGTCAACGGTAACCTGCACACAAAGTCCATTGTTACTCGATCCCATTTCCATTCGGGTATCATGATTGGCTGAAGTAATCCCGATGACACTTGATGTGCCGCTTTCACTTGTTGACATATCAAACACTTTGAAACAAATTCTGAAATGTCTCGTTTCATACCGGGCCACCAAAATTGGCATTTCAGGTCATTGTACATTTTAGTACTACCCGGGTGGACTGACATTCGACTACTATGAGCCTCGTTCAAAATCATCGAAACAAGTTTCGAATTCCTTGGAATACATAATCGACCCTTGAACGTCAAGCAATCATTGTCGTCAATCTGAAATCCCGATTCCTCATTCGAAACGCATTCATCTCGTTTAGCGACCAATTCAGCGTCGGCCTTCTGAGATTCAAGTATTTGATGAATTAATGACGGTTTGGCCTCTAATTCAACTACTAGCACCTCATCGGGTGAAACGGATAGGTGAGCATCCATCGCTCTCAAAGCAAACAGTGCTTTACGACTTGAAGCATCAGCCACCACGTTGGCCTTTCCCGGGTGATAATCAATGACAAGTTCATAGTCTTTCAACAACTCAAGCCAACGTCTTTGTCGCAGATTTAGATCTCTTTGAGTCATCAAATATTTAAGACTTTTGTGGTCTGAATAAATATGACACCTTTCTCCAAACAAGTAATGTCGCCATATTTTCAAGGTGAACACTATGGCTGCTAGTTCAAGGTCATGGGTCGGATAGTTTCTCTCATGCGGCTTTAGTTGTCTCGACGTGTAAGCCACAACTCGACCCTCTTGCATCAATACACAACCTAGCCCAAGCAAGGATGCGTCACTGTAAATGACGAACTCTTTACCGGACTCCGGCTGTACTAGCACTGGGGCCTCGATTAAATAGGTTTTCAGTCGATCGAAACTTTCTTGACAGCGTTCCGACCACTCGAACTTAACATCTTTCTGAAGTAGTTTTGTCAACGGTGCAGCTATCATCAAAAAACCCTTTACAAACCGTCGATAGTATCCGCAAGCCCCAAAAGCTCCTAACTTCCGTAACATTCCTTGAGGTTTCAATCGACTATGGTCGAAATTTTGTTCGGGTCCACCTCGACACCGATGCGGACACCAAGTGCCCCAAAACCTAACCTCTCTCAACCAAAATTCACATTTATTGAACTTTATGATAATCGCTTATCTCGTAAAATTTGCAACACTAGCCTCGGTGTTCAAGATGTTCGCTTTTATCTCTCGAATAGACCAAAATGTCATCGATAAACATAACTACGAACCGATCCAAGTATGGCCTGAAAATTCGATTCATTAAATCCATAAATACAGCAGGGGCATTAGTGAGCCCAAACGGCATCACTAAGAATTCGTAGTGACCGTACCTCGTTCTAAAAGCAGTTTTGGGTATGTCCGAGTCTCGAACCCTCAACTGATAGTAACCCGATCTCAAATCTATCTTTGAAAACACTGAGGCTCCCTTTAATTGATCAAACAAATCGTCAATACGTGGCAATGGATATTTATTCTTTATCGTCACTTTATTCAACTGACGATAGTCGATGCACAATCTCATGGTTCCATCCTTCTTCTTCACAAACAACACTGGTGCGCCCCATGGAGAAAAGCTCGGTCGAGCGAAACCTCTATCTGTCAATTCTTGCAATTGAACCTTCAATTCCTTTAATTTCGTTAATGCCATACGATACGGGGCTATTGAGATTGGCGTAGTACCAGGTACAACTTTGATGCCGAATTCCACTTCTCGAACCGGTGGCAATCCCGGTAACTCCTCAGGAAAAACATCTGAATACTCACAAACCACTTGTACTGATTCAAGTTTCCTTTCCGTCTCTTTACTCTCAAACATATACGCAAGGTATGTTTCACACCCCTTTTTCACATATCTTCGAGCGGTCATTGAAGATATTATCGCTAGCGCTCCTTTTAAATCAGTAGACTCAACTCGGACTACCTCATTATTTGCACTCCTCAAATCAATGGTTTTCCTTTTGCAGTTCACCACTGCATCATGTACGGTCAGCCAATCCATACCAAGAATAACATCGAATTCGTCAAATGGTAGAAGCATCAGATCGGCCAGAAAATAGGATTCTCGAATTATTAGGGGGCATCTCTTGCACACTTTATCAACGAGTAAGTATTGACCCAAAGGGTTTGACACTGAATTATGAACTCAAGAGACTCAACGGTAGAGTCTTATGGATGCTAAGGTTTCACATACATATGAATGAGTAGAGCCAGGTCAATCAATGCAATCACACTAGTATCAAAGAGAGTAAAAGTACCAGTTGATAACGTCGGGGAGGATGCCTCCTCTCGTGACGCGGATGGCATATGCTCTAGCAGGAGCACGGGTCTCAGATCGAACCACCGTATCGAGGCCCTTTCTGATTACCACCCCTACCTCCTGAAATTCTCGGGGTCTACCTCTAGTCGTCGTTCCACTAGGTCTCGTGACCTTGCATCTTATTCTTCTCATCACTCGTGCAATCTCTAACGAAGTGGTCCTTGAACCGCATCCGTAACAGCCCTGTTAGCAGACTTACCCGACATTCACCTATGTGTCGTCTTCCACATTGGGGGCATTCAGGCTTTTCTTGACGATTATTGCCCACGCTAGCAACCGAATTAGCTCGTGAGTCCATCGATGGTCGTGCTCTAATGGAAATCCCCGCAGTCGTCCTTGACTTATTTGTGTCCTCCCTGAACTTCTTTACAGCCGAAAATGGAGCTTTACCCGTCGATCTCTTACGACAGTCTTTAGTTTCAAATTCACCTTCTTCTTCTCCTTCCAAGTTCTTCCGTCTTGCGTGCTCGTTCAACTAGTGTTACAAATTCTTTTATCTCCAAAATACCCACCAGCAGACTTTAAATCTTCATTCAATCCTTCTTCAAATCTTTTGCACATAGCAACCTCATCACCACACACTCCCGAGCATACCGACTAAGTCTTACGAACTCATGTTCGATTCGACATCTTGTCATACGGCCTTGCTTGAGCTCCAAGAATTCCTTACGCTTTTGATCGATGAACCGTTGATCGATATATTTCTTTCAAATTACATTTGAAAGAAATCCCAAGTAACTTGTTCCTTTGGGACTATGGAAATCAAGGTCCTCCACCAATAGTAGGCTAAGTCTCGCAACAAGGATATAGCACACTTAAGACATTCATCGGGTGTGCATGATAGTTCATCAAACACCCGAATGGTGTTATCAAGCCAGAACTCGGCCCTTTCGGCATCGTCAGTAACTATGGCCTTGAACTCCTCGGCCCCGCGCTTCTAATCAAGTCCACAGGTGGTTTACTCGGCCTCACAGATCAAGAATCGATGGCATTACGGGCTCTTGGGTGGATTATTTATATTCGGAATGGTCGACAACCGGATTGGTTCGGGCATATTGCGCGACCCATTCATTCATCATGGTGAAGAAGGCTTGTTTCGCCCCTTCATCTTGATTATTCGCGGATGACTGAGGTTCAACAGGCGGTGTCCCTTGTGAAAGAGTAGTCGCTACACTTTCAACGTCATCCGCTAAGGGTCTCTCTACCTCGGGTTCCATTCGCTAATCAAAACAAAAATTTCAACCGTCAGAAGTCATCACATTATTAAGCACTAACATTATGGCATGTATAGCTAGACTCACACGCGCTATGGTAGTCCTAGAACCGACTAAACCATAGCTTTGATACCAATCAAATGTAACACCCCCAAAATCCGTGACCGTCACCGGAGTTGAACACGAGGTGTTACCGAACTTACTTCACTTATTTCCCCCTTTATATTTTTTTTTTGTTTTCTTTGTTCGAGCAAAGCTAGCTAACTGCGTCACTGTCACCTTAAAAATCATATCTCGATTTCCAGAACTCAAAAACCAGTTCCGTAAATTTTTCATGAAACTAGACTCATAATTCTATTTACACATTTTTTCTAGAATTTTTGGTCGAGCAAAATAGTACAGTTTATTAGTTAAAGTCTCCCCTATTTCAGGGTTTGACTATGCTGACCTTTGCACGTTACGACTTGGATATCCTCCTGTACAGGGCTCCAACACTCATGCTGTTGTTTCTAAAGAAACTAGACTCACAAGGGAATCTGCACATATAGGGCATGACTTCTAATTCTCTTTGGTTAATTTATAATGGATTTTCAAAGTCGGAACAGGGGATCCAGAAACCGTTCTAGCCCTGTTTCGCAAAAACTTGAATATCTCTTAAAATACAGCTCATATGGTCGTTTCATTTCATCCATATGAAAATATACCCATCAAGCTTCGATTACATAATTTTTTTAGCATTTAATTCCACGTCTGCTAGTTTTAGTGATTTTTCGATCTCACATCACCGCCGCTGTCCGCAATAGCCATCGCAATAAACTATGCCTATTTCATGAATTTTTCCTTGGCCTTACTAATAATCCATCATACATAACACAAATTGTGACCACCTTATCAAAATTTAGATTTCTAGGACTCATGACTATAAGTTTTAAAACCCCACTCAACCGACCACATAGGCCATATTCGCATGGCTTAAAGTTTACAACCCAAAATTTCACAAAACAAAGAGCTTATACATGCCAAATGTTCTCTTAGATTGACTAAGAAGACAATACCAAAAGATTGCTCTCACGGTGTGATGACTTCGTTGATTGCCCGAGCACACACAAAAAGAGACGAGTCCAAGAGACCTAAAATGGGTGACAAGAAAACACCGAGTGAGTTTATAACTCAGTAAGTCATAAGCACTCCACAATTATCCATTAGCAAAATTTATCACAAAGTGAAACAATGAAACGAGGCTAATTGTTCCATCCATATCGAACTATACCATAGTCCCTTAGACCTTTCGGTTCAATCTCATACCAAGTCATACATTCACGTTTCATATTCTATTCAATAAGATATTTGAGGCAATTTCCATATAGCAACTCATTTTCACCACAAGCATGCAAACAAACGAACTTTCATCTATTCCATGATACCTTATTTACGTGACTGCAAGTTTAATCATCACATAGATTTAAAGCTTACCAAGCTCAACCCCGAGCATGAACATAGCGCCTATTTGCCATGAGCTCAAGGTACTTACTCTTCCCGCTGTCCATGATCAACTCGATAAGGTCACACCCTCCATGTAAGTAACCGATCGAACATTTATATTAAATTCGCACACGTAGTGCCTAATAATCGATCATGCATACTTAGTGCCATGTGATTTAAGCTCGCACACATAGTGCCATATAATTTAAATTCGCACACTTAGTGCCATACTTTTCAAGCTTGCACACTTAGTGCCAATCTTGTCACCATGCCCATTTATTGCCCGCACACTTAGTGCCGAGACCAAACACTCTACGCATTTTACTACCTTTATACATTCAACAATGTCATCTTTCCATACACATACATTTTCATTTACATATCATCTCATTAAACACAATTGCATAGATATTATGATCATTTAAATAAATACCAAATATATGCTTAATGACTTACCTTGTGTTGGGTGAATAATTCCAAGTTGGCTACTCGATGACCTTCGATTTCCCCTTGTTGGACGCCTCTACTTTAGGATCTTGAGCTTAAACAATTAAATTAGCCCATTCAACCACTTTGTAAAATATTTGTATCACACATTAAAATTTCATTTCATAGGATACACACGACAAATTCTTATCCTTCTACCCCATGCTTTTGAACTATTTGGTTCACAACCTTAGGCTATCACCCTATTGCCAACTATCCTAATCAAGGATAGTATCACAAGTGTGTACACCCATATGGCCGAATGTGCAAGATTAAATTCAACACCACCTATGTGCTTAATTAGGTGGCCGAATATACATATAAGCACATTTAGCATTTGATACATTCGGCCTTAGCATAGATTTCATTAAAAGTCCCTATTAGCCACTTCACCATCAATTATCTCATCTACTTAATATTTCATACTTATCATGCTAGCCGAATATTACTTATTTAAGTTCAACACCCTTATATACCACACTAGCATCAAATATGATATCTAATTCTTCTCTTTCTCTTTTCATAAAGACAACCTATATGAACATTTAACTAATTCAAACTTCACCATCTTAATGCCCATTATAGCCGAATGTACCAAGCATTTATCATTTTGCAACATGAATTCTATAGCATGGCCGAATACTCATGCACATACACACACAACAACAAGAACTCAATGACCTAAAAATCTCCTTTTATTAAACATTCGAACTCACTCCTCTTCATGCTTCATTACAACAACATCAAAACACCAACCAAGAAAGACAACACCCATGGCTGAATATCATCTCCATCAATAGTAAAAATGCAAACCATGGGCTAGGTAGAACTTAAACTAACAACTAAAACATCCATGCATCTCATGGAATATCATCAAACATACCTTAGTCTAGCAACCACCATAGCCGATTTTTCTCAAGTTCTTCCCCCTTCTTCCCTTTCTTCTATTCTGCCAAGACAACCAAAGGATGAACAACCACTTTTTTTTTTCTTTCTTTGTTTTTGTCACGGCAAAAAGGGGGCATCCACACATTTTATTTTTTTTGTTATCATCATTTTCTTTTTCCATTTCTTTAATACTAACTTTCTTATTTTATTGTTTCCTACATGCATCACTAGCCTAACATGTTGGAGACATGTTACCACCCATAGCATGGCCGGCCATCATGCTCAAATTTGGCTAATTTGACATGCAAGGACAAACACTTTTCCACATGTATTAATAGGCCATTTAAAATTAGCCTATCATATTTCACCATGTCTCACATTGATCCCTATTTAATAATTTCTCATACAATTGGTAAAATTAGAGAATGAAACTTCCACATGTGCATGTACACACACGATAAGCATAGAATATAACAATTAATTATTTTTATGACTCGGTTTTGTGGTCCCGAAACCACTTTCCGACTAGGGTCAATTTAGGGTTGTCACAAGCCCTACACTCCATGTGGGGAATAGCTCAACCCACCAGCCCTACACTCCACAGTTGCAGTATTGCTGCTCAGTTTTCAGATATTGTGACAGAGTCACCAGATACAGATATTGTCGCAGAGCCACCATAACATATATTTGTGGCATAGCCACCAGAAACAGATAATGTGGCAAAGCCACTTAACAGAATACGTGGCACAAAGCCATCGATAACTGCATTATGTTAGGCACATAGCCATCATCTAGAGTAGCATAACCGGCACACAGCCCTAGGTAAATGTGATCGACACAGAGTCGTCAATAACCATATATTGGCACATAGCCTTAGGCAAATACGTTTGGCACACAGCCATAATCAGGTTGGCACAGAGCCATATGTAGGTTGACACAAAGCCATAATCAAAAGGCTTTAAGCCATCAGTAGCTGTATCATGTTAGGCACAAAGCCATCAGCGATGGTAATATAGTCAGCACACAGCCTCGGGTAAATATGATCGGCACTCAGCCATTGATCGGTCCACAGTCGTCTTGGGTGACCCGTGCGACCTTATCAAATCAGTACAAATATACGACTCTTAAGCCTTCGGTGGATCCACAGTCGTCAAGCAACCATGCGATCCTAACAGATCAGATCTTCATCCGTACAAAATCCCAACCCATGCAACATGTCATGTATGCAGAATGTCATGCCCATATTTGAATCAAACAATCACAGTCAAGTCATTCTTATACCAACATATATTCACAATCAAATTCGTCAACCACACAGTCCAAGTTAGTCACTTGGCCACAAGGGCAAAACAGTCATTTAACACCTTAGTGCCAAAATGGTAATTTTTCCCCACAAGGTATCTCGGTAATTCCACCCTACAGGGGTATTTCGGTAATTCTACCCTACAGGGGTATTTTGGTAATTTTACCCTACAGGGGTATTTCGGTAATTCTACCCTATAGGGGTATTTCAGTAATTCTACCCTACAGGGATATTTCAGTAATTTTACCCTACAGGGGTATTGCGATAATTCTACCCTACAGGGGTATTGCGGTAATTCCACCCTACAGGGGTATTTCAGTAATTCCACCCTACAAGGGTATTTCGGTATTTCTACCCTACAAGGGTATTTCGGTAATTTTGTAAATCGAGGGAAAAACGATAATTCTGTAAATTAAGGGTACTTTGGTAATTTTACAAGTCGAGGGTATTTCAATAATTTTACAGGTTGAGGGTATTTCAGTAATTTCACAAATCAGGTGTATTTTGGTAATTTTACAAACCAGGGGTATTTTGATAATTTTACAAACTAGGGGTATTTTGGTAATTTTACAAACCAGGGGTTTTTTGATAATTTTATAAACCAAGGGTATTTTAGTAATTTTACAAACTAGGGGTATTTTGGTAATTTGGTAAACTAAAGTATTCTAAACAAAGATAACATTACGAATGGCCCTAAAGCCTATTCTCGACCCAAATGGGCCCACACGCTCGTGTGACCCTTTTAGCCCAAATCTAGCCACAGATATGAGATTCACCTAGCCTAGTCCAATATTTACTACACAATCAAACAACTTATCCAATTGGGCCCGTAGGCCCATTAGGCCCACATGGCCCCTTTCGGCCTATCGCGGCCCGAAGTAGCCATCCTACAGCTAGAGTAGTGAGAAATACACACCTGATTGGAGACTGGAGTTAATCCACGCTCCGAGCACTCTTAGCTGATGCCCAACCCAACCGAGTACGCCCCAAAGCGAAAGGGATCAGCTAAGAAAGGTACCTTTACTCTTCTCGCAGTTCTCTATATTTAAAGCTAGCTTCGCATCCACTCTTATGTTAGCTTCCCGATGTGGGATCCCTCTATCATCAGAGTTTAAATTCAATACTGACTCTTGCCGCCCCCTGTTAGCAAAATAAATGCTCTTTGCTTGCCATGGGATTCGAACCCATGCCTCCCCTTAAATGCTCCACACGCTACTTGCCACTAAGCCACAAGGCTTTTTGTGTCACAATTTCTCCAACAATATTCTTAAGGCCTACCTACTACACCCAGGGTTTGATTCACCTTAAACCAAAATTTTTGCTAGAGTCTAGGTTTGAACCCAGGACTTCTCCAACACTTCCCAGCACACTTAACCACTAAAACAAGCCTTCAACTACGAAATTTTCATGCACAACAGAATATTATAAGCTGCCTTCAATCGCTCCCATGCTTAAGGCCCAAAACTTCTAGGCCCAAATTCAGGGTGTTACAATCTTCATTGTCTCAGATTTAATTCCTTTTGAGTTAGCAAATACTTCAAACTCCTGTGATCTATGAATATACAGCAAGTTTCACCATAAAAATAGTGTTTCCAAATCTTCTAGGCAAATACAAAGGCCGCTAGCTCCAGGTTATGTGTTGGATAATTTTTCTCGTACGGCTTTAGTTACCTCGAAACCTATGATATTACTCTGCCCTCTTCAATAAGCACACAACCCAGTCCATTTAAGGACGCGTCAGTATAGACCACAAATTCTTTTTTTGGTTCGAGTTGCACTAAAACTGGAGCTTCAATCAGTAATGTCTTCAATTTCTCAAAACTCTGCTGACACTTCTCTAACCACTCAAACTTAACATATTTTTGCAGCAATCTTGTCAAAGGAGTCGCAATCATTGAAAACCTTGTTACGAAGCATCGATAGTAACTGGCTAAGCCCAAAAAGCTTCTAACCTCTGTTACATTCTTCGGTGGCTTCCACTCAACAATAGCAGATATCTTATTTGGATCAACTCGGATGCAATCACCCAATACAATGTGACTAAGGAATCCAACCACTCGGAGCCAAAACTCATTATTGCTAAATTTAGCATACAACTGTTTGTCCCGTAAGATCTGTAAAGCCGTTCTTAGATGTTCTGCATGCTTAGTCTCATCTTTGGAATAACTCAAGATGTCATCAATAAACACAACAACAAACTTGTCTAAGTATGGTCGGAATATCCTATTCATCAGGTCCATAAATACAGCCGGTGCATTTGTCAACCCAAAGGCATCACAAGAAATTCATAATGGCCATAATTCATTCTGAAAGCAGTCTTAGAGATATCTGACTCTTTTACTCACAACTGGTAGTAGCCGGATCTCAAATCTATCTTAGAAAACACAGTGGCTCCCCCCAATTGATAAAACAAGTCATCAATCCTAGGCAACAGATACTTGTTCTTGATGGTTGCCTTGTTAAGTTGTCGGTAGTCTATACATAGCCTCATCGAACCATCTTTCTTTCTTACAAATAATATTGGAGCACCACAAGGAAAAAAGCTCGGTCTTGCAAAAACTTTATCCATCAGTTCTTGTAACTCTGCTTTTAACTCTTTCAGTTCGGTTGGCTCCATCTTATACAGAGTAATAGAGATAGGAGCTGTCCCTGGCACCAGCTTAATACCAAATTCTACTTCTCTAACAGAAGGTAATCCGGGTAGCTCTTCCGGAAACACATCCGGATACTCGCATACTATAGGTACCGATTCCAACTTCAACTCAGATTCTTTAGTATTCAACACAAAGGCAAGGTAGGCTTCATATCCTTTTCTCATATACCTTTGAGCTATCACCGAGATAATCACAACCGGTGGAGTATCCAACTCGCTTGAATCAATTCGGAGAATTTCACCATCTGAGCATTTCAATTCAATATACTTGCTATAACAAATTACAATCACATTATGCACAGCTAACCATTCCATGCCCAATATTACATAAAACTCGACCAATGACAATAACATAAGGTTAACCCAAAAACAATGACCTTGAATCGTCAAAGGACAATTCTTACAAACTTTATCAACTAGGACTGACTTGCCTAAAGGGTTTGACACCTTAATCACAAATTCTGTATGCTCTATAGACATATCCATGCTAAACACCAATTTCATGCAAATGTACAAATGGGTTGATCCTAGATCAATTAAGGCAATAACACGAGTATTATAAATAGAAAATGTACCCATGATGACATCAGGAGCATAGGCTTTCTCTCGAGCGTGTATTGCATAAGTTCTTGCCAGGACTCGAGCCTCTGATTTTGCAGTAGCATCCTTATCAATAGTTCGACTGCCACTTGCACTCCTGAAATGTCTCGAAGGTCTACCTCAAGAAATAGGAGCATTCGACTGCAGAGCTAATTCAACCTCTTGATTGGCTTGCTTCGAGCAATCTTTAAAAAAATGGTCAAGAGACCCACATCTAAAGCACGCACCACTCTTTATTCAACACTCTCCAAAGTGAATTTGTTGCAGCTTTTACACTTCGGATTTTGATCATCTATGCTTCCCACACTAGTTACCATAGGGGAAGAAGACTTCAGGTTATGCCGCTTGGAGCTTCTTACTCTACTCGAATATCCTACTGATGAAGTGGAACGTTCTTGATGACTTCTCGATTTCTTTGTGGGGAAGGAGTGTGCTCTACCGCTAGACCTTTTACTTGAAACTCGATCTTCTCTCTTAGCTTGCTTTCTTTCATTATTTAGCTCTTCAGCCTTCTTAGCCCGGTCAGCTAATGCGGAAAATTCTCGTATCTCAAGGATCCTGATCAGCAATTTGATTTTCTTATTCAGGCCTTCCTCGAAACGCTTACACATTTCTGTCTTTGATTGGACCCATTTCGTGGCATATTGACTTAACCTTACGAATTCTCTTTCATATTCTAACACGGTCTTATTTCCTTGCCTGAGTTCCAGGAATTCTTTTCGCTTCGAGTTTAAAAATCTTTGACTAATGTATTTCTTTTTAAACTCAGCTTGGAAGAACTCCCATGTGATATCTTACTTCGGTACCACTAAAGATACAGTCTTCCACCAACGATATGCAGTATCTTTTAAAAGAGATACAGCAGACTTTAAACACTCTTTAGGTGTACATGATAACTCGTCCAAAACTCGTGTAGTGTTCTCAAACTAGAACTCGGCTCATTCCCTATCTTCATCAACCTTAGCTCTAAACTCTTCAGCCCCATATTTTCTAATTTTTTCCACTGGGGCTTTACCAATTCTCACTGGTGTCATACCTTTTAGCACTTCTTCCTCAGGCCGAGTAGGGGGCGGAGGAGGTCATGGTATATTGGGGCAGTTTCTCAAGTAATCCCTAAACCATTCATCCATCATCTCGAAGAAGGCAGCTCTTGCCTCTTCCCGGCCTTCAGACATAGGCCGTCTACTACTACTAGCAGTATTTTGTTGAACTGAAGCTAGAGCATGGCTCTCGACTCCCTTGAACTCATCTTGAGCTTGATTGGAAGACATTTACTATATTTAAATACAATTAAAAGTAGTTAAGAGATATCACACTATCATAACTTGTATAATGGCATGTATAGTTATACTCAATACATGCTACGTTAGTCCTAGAACCAACTAAATCGTAGCTCTGATACCACTAAATGTAACACCCCTTACCCATACCCGAGATCGGGACAAAGTACGAGGCGTTACCGGACACATACTCAGACTTTTCAAAGAATACGGGTTATAAAATTTCATTCTAATTTAAAACCAATCAAACAAAATCATAGTGTCCCTATTATGGACCTACAAGGTCCAAAACATAAATTAAAATCAATCTGGGACTAAACCCAGAACTATTAAAAATTTTAGTAAAATTCCTAGTGTTATGCCTCACATGCCCGTGTGGAGGCATAGCACATACCCGTGTGCTTAGGGACATGCCCGTGTCCCTCACTCGTGTTAAATTATTTGAATTTATTTTTCATTTCGAACCTACAGGGGATTTCACACAGCCAAGCACATGCCTGTGTCCCTAACCTGTGTCATCGCCCGTGTCCAAAAGCCAAGACATTTTATTTATGACGTTATCATTCATTTTGAGGCACACGGCCAAGGCAGACACCCGTGTGCTTAGGCCGTGTCCACCACACGGTTGAGACACATAACCGTGTTTCTATCCGTGTGTTTACTACCATGCAAACTAAACTAAAATTTTAGGTGCAGGGGACACACGGCCAGGCAACACGCCCATGGGAGCTGACCGTCTGTCACACACGGCCTAAACACATGCCCGTGTGTCTACCCGTGTGGACCCTTTTAGGGTTATTTTCCAAACCTTTAGTCACCCTCTATCATTCATACACACTTGTAGACTTCAATGGTATTTAACATGGCATAATTATACTCTTAAAAAACCTTGGTATAATTCATTACATGTTAACCTCATCCCATCGGTTTAGTACAAGCTGGATTATCCTTTTTGAATTAGGGATTAACATAGCACATTTTACATTTTACACTTAGGTCATATTATAACTATATACCATTATATGCTATGTCCACCCTCAAATTATTAGGTCCCATTTCAATAATCCATCCATGATAAACCTCATCATCATATCCCATGAAGCATTTAAACATAAACATGCATCATTAGTAGGTTAACAACCTACGTCAATATGAGCCATATCTCATGGCCATATACAAAAGAGTAAGTATAACATTTAAGCCTTTACATTGGCTAGCCAAATGACACATATAAAAAATAACCAAAACCCTTACATGCCATTAAACAAAATAAAAGTATCTACATACCAAAGTGGGAAAAATCGATAGTGTGTTGATTCTCCAAGCGTCTTCCAATTTTCATGAGTCCACAAGCTCTGTAAGACAAGGAAAAGAGAAGGGAGTAAGCATTTATATACTTAGTATGTTCGGATAACTGGAAAGTAAACTTACTGGTTAACTAGCATACAACCATATTTAGGCAATAATTCCAACAAGCATGAAATAGTTTCCCTATCACATGCACTCAATCATCAAGTTAGTCTCATAACAATACATCGTGTCCTTAGCCTTAGATAAGCTCATCAATGCAATATTTTCATTCTTTATTTCTCATGTTAATCCCATTGAATTTTCTCAAAAATCTCGATGGATAGCCCAATAACCGTCAAGTCATACAAGTGATCATCTCAAGAACGCACTCCCGTGAACCTTACATCTTACGGTGGGATTACCAGTCCAGGCTAAATCCCCTGTAGTAATAACTCATAGAGCAATCTCGAGATCACCAGTCCAGGTTAAAATTCCTTTTTACGATAATTTCTCTCATAATCTCAGATCTAAATTGCTATTCCAGGCTAAATTTAGTCCTCAATCAGATTACCCATCCGGGCTAAATCTTTATTGCACCCATATTCTTTGGGAGGCTCGATCACTCAAGGAACACCCGCCCCGGCTAGATCCTTTCTATTTTGAGATCATCGGATTACCCATCCGGGCTAAATCCTTTTCTGCAACACATGCAGGTTTTCATGTCATGTAAGCATAATTTATCCATCAGATTTCCCTTTCTATTTCAACCGGGACATTAATCATCCTTTCCAATTAGACCACCACATTTCATGGATTTTCAAGCAATGAATATCTAAATTTTCATATATTCAAGAACATACATATTTAAGTATATTAGGAGTTTACTTCGGGTTATACAAACTTACCTGATAGTCGTTTTGGATTCGTGTCTCAGTTATTTCAAAACCTTTTGTTTTCCACGGTCGACCTCCGGAATTGCTTTATTGGGGTCTATATCAGTAAAAATAAATTATTAATACCTCCCATTGTTCATTTTCGGCCCCCGTGCAAAATGACCTATTTGCCCCTAACCTTTCACACTTTTACAATTTAGTCCTAAGGCTCGTATAATGAAATGCATGAAATTTCTAAGTTACCCAAGCCTATCCGAATATTTTTCTTGCCTTTAGAAGCCTACACTTTCTTTCATTTCACATTTTTCTACCCTTTTTCACAACTTTTACAAAATGGTCCCTTAAGCCATTTCCATGAAAAAATACCTAGTAATAGTTGTTTACTATCCTTTAAACTCTCAGATTCCTCCATAAATCATCAAAACACAAACATCTCATGCATGGATAACTTTTTGAATATGAACCTTAGCTTGAAATACAGGTAGAAATAGAGAGAACATGTTACGAGGATATCAAAAATAAGAAGAATGTTAAAAACGGGGCTAGGGAGCACTTACTATTAAGCTTGAAAATGTTGAAAACCCTAGCTATAGAGACCCTTTAATTTTCAACAGCCATGGAGAAGAAATGGCTGAATTTTGCTTCCTTTTTCCCTTTTTATTAATTTTATTACCAAATGACCAAAATGCCCTTCCTTACTAAACCTTCAAATTTTTCCATGCATGCCCTTTGTCCAAAAACTTAGAAATTGGGAAAATTACTCTTTAAGGACCTCTAATTAATATTCCAAATAAATTTCATACAAAGTGCTTCTAGAACCCATGTTTTGAAATTTATTCAATTTGGTCCTTAATTTCCAATTGGACACCTTACAAACTTTAACACAAGCTTATTTTCATATCCTAGACCTCATAATGATCACGAAATAATTATTTTAACGTCAAAATTGTGGTCCCGAAATGACTATTTCGACTAGGCCCTATTTCAGGATGTTACATTTTTTGCTAGACAAGATGATAATGAAGCCAAATTCTTATTTTGTTTTATTAATTATAACTTAATTATTAATTTACCATTTTAACCTTAATTAAAATCTATAAAATTTTATGATATTTAGCCCATTTATGTCCATTCCCACTATCCATGGTCTAATTACAACATAAGGACCTTTCATTTAATGCCTCATAGTAAATAGACATTTTTAACTTATAGAATGCAACTTTTGCATTTTACGTGATTTAGTCCTTTTTCTTAAAGTAAGCTATTAAATGATAAAATTAGCTCACAAAATTTTCACACATACATATTCACATGCTGTAAACACATAAAATAATATTAAAATAATTTTACAACCTTAGATTTGTGGTTCTGAAACCACTGTTCTGATTTAGCTAAAATCGAGTTGTTACAACTCTTTACCTTAGGGATTTTCGTCCCTAAAAATCTTACCAGTAAATAGTTTTGAATATTGTTCTCTCATTGCATCCTCGGGTTCCCATGTAACTTTTTCAACCCTACGTCGATGCCATAAGACTTTCACTAATGCAATTTTCTTATTTCTCAACTCTTTGATCTCACGAGCTAGAATTCGAATCGGTTCTTCTTTGTAAGTCATATCAGATTGAATCTCAATCTCAGAAGGAAAAATCACATGTAAGGAATATGATATATATCGTCGAAACATCAATATGTGAAATACATTATGAATCTTTTCTAACTTAGGTGGCAACGACAATCTATAAGCAACCGGGCCGATACGCTCGATAATCTCATACGGCCCGATGAATCTCGGACTTAACTTGCCTTTTATGTCAAATCTAAGTATTTTATTCCATAGAGACACTTTCAAAAACACTCGGTCCTCAATCTGAAACTTAGTATCTTTTCATTTCAAGTCTGCGTACGATTTCTGATGATCTGCCGCTACTTTCAAATTTTCACGAATCACTTTCACTTTCTGTTCTGTAACTTTAATCAAATAAACCCCGTGAATCTTATTCTAGCTGAGCTTTGTCCAGTACAAAGGTGTTCGGCATTTGTGACCATACAATGCTTCATAAGGTGCCATTTTTATACTCGATTGAAAACTATTATTATATGCAAATTGAATCAATGGCAGGTATCGTTCCCACGTACCTTCAAACTCAAGAATGCAATATCTCAACATATCCTCGAGTATCTGAATAATCCATTCGGATTGACCATCTATTTACAGATGAAAAGAAGTACTAAAGTGTAGCTTCGTACCTAATGCATCTTGCAGTTTCTTCCAAAACCGCGATGTAAACCTTGGATCTCTATCCAAAACAATAGAAATAGGTACTCCGTACAATCTTACAATCTGAGAGATGTACAACTCAGCAAGTTTATCAAGTGAATAATTCGTACGCATAGGAATGAAATGAGCTAATTTTGTCAGTCTATCTAGAACCACCCATATTGCATCATTCTTACTTGGAGACAGGGGCAACCCTGATACAAAATCCATCGTGATTCTGTCCTATTTCCACTGAGGAATCATAATCGGCTGAAGTAACCCAGATGGTACCTGATGCTTATCTTTGACTTGCTGACAAATTAGACATTTCAAAACGAATTCAGAGATATCACACTTCAGACCAGACCACCAGTAAAGGTGTTTCAGATTGTTATCCATTTTTGTACTTCCCGGATGAACAGACAAACGACTACTATTTGCTCCATTCAAAATCATCTGAATCAACTCTGAATTCCTCGAAACACATATTCGGCCTTTGAATCTTAAACAATCATCGAAATCAATTTGAAATTCTGAATCAAGATTTGAATCACATTGAACTTGTTTTGCTAACATTTCATTAACAATTTTTTGAGCTTCACAAATCTGTTGTAAAAAAAACTGTCTCGCTTTCAACTCATCTACAATTGAGCCGTCATTAGATAGAGCTAATTGAGTACTCATTGCACATAAATTAAATAGGGATTTTCGGCTTAAAGCATCAACAACAACATCAGCCTTTCCTAGATGGTAGTCAATCACAAGCTCGTAATCTTTCAACAATTCCAACATCTTCGTTGTCGCAAATTTAGATCTTTTTGTGTCATCAAATATTTTAGGCTTTTGTGATCAGAATAAACATGACATTTCTCACCGAAAAGATAATGGTGCCAAATCTTCAATGCGAACACAATAGCTGCTATTTCAAAATCGTGCATCGGGTAATTCTTTTCATGTGGCTTCAATTGTCTTGAGGCATAGCCTATGACTTTGCCTTCTTGCTTCAAAACATAGCTCAGAACATTCAATGATGCATCACTATAAATTATGAATTCTTTACTTGATTCTGGTTGAACTAATACTGGAGCTTCGGTCAATAAGGCTTTCAACTGATCAAAAATTTTCTGGCACTTTTCTGACCACTCGAACTTAACATCTTTCTGTAGCAGTCTCATCATCAGGGTTGAAATCATAGAGAAACCTTTTACAAATCGTATGTAATAACAAGCAAGTCCCAGAAAACTTCAGACTTCAGATACATTTCTCGGAGGTTTCCAATCTATTATTGTAGAAATCTTACTCGGATCTACTCAAATACCCGATGCTAACACAATATGCCCTAGAAAACCAACTTCGTGCAACCAAAATTCACATTTACTGAACTTCACAAACAATTGCTTATCACGCAAAGTCTGTAGCACTATTCTCAGATCTTCACCATGCTCGGATTTATAACGAGAATAAATCAAGATGTCATCAATAAACACAACAACAAATCTATCTAGATACGGTCTAAAGGTCCGATTTATTAGGTCCATGAAAATAGCAAGTGCATTAGTTAGTCCAAAAGGCATAACTAAAAACTCATAATGTTTGTACCTCGTTCGAAAAGCAATTTTCAGTACATCAGAGTCTCTAACTCATAACTGATAATAACCCGATCTCAAATCTATCTTTGAAAACACTATAGCCCCTTTCAATTGATCAAACAAATCATCAATTTTCGATAGTGGATATTTTTTCTTAATCGTCACTTTATTGAGCTGTTGATAATCGATGCACATTTTCATAGTTCTGTTTTTCTTTTTCACAAACAAAATCGGTGAGCCCCCAAAGCGAGAAGCTCAGTCGTGGAAATCCTCTATCTGTCAATTCTTGCAATTGAGATTTTAATTCTTTTAATTCAGTCGGTGTCATTCTGTACGGGGCTATCAATATTGGAGTTGTTCCCGGCACTAACTCAATGCCAAATTCAACCTCTTGGATCGGTGGTAAACCTGGTAACTCTTCAAGAAACACATTCGAATATTCATACACAACTGGTACTAATTCAATCTTCTTTTCAATCACTTTAGTGTCAAGAACATAAGCAAAATAAGCTTCACACCCTTTCCTCACAAATTTCTGAGCTAACATCGAAGAAATCACTGCCAGTAAACCATTCAAATCATTAGACTCAATACGAATTATCTCATCATTCAGGCATCTCAAATCAATCGTCTTCTGTTTACAGTTTACAATAGCATGCAATGTCAACCAATCTATACCCAAAATTGCATCAGATTTGTCAAATGGCAACAACATCAAATCGGTAGGAAAACAGAAATCTCAAGTCAACAACAAACAGTTCTTGCATACTTTATCAACCAAGACATATATGTCTAAGGTGTTTGATACTCTAATCACAAATTCAGTAGTCTCTACAGGCAATGTCTTATTGGATACTAAAGTTTCACATATATATGAATAAGTCAATCCTGGATCTATCAATGCAATTATAATAGTATCATAAAGAGTGAAAATACCAATAATAACATCAGGAGACAAAGCTTCTTCGCGAGCGCGAATAGCATAAGCTTTGGCAGGTGCACGAGCCTCAGATCTAACAGTAGTGTCTTTAGTCATTCTCTGACTACCACTCACATTACCCTTATTTTTAGGTGGACTACCTCTAGCTGCAGTGTTACTCTGCCTCGTATTCTGCAATGTATCTTGATTGGCCAACTCAAGACATTCATGGATAAAATGATCTAACTATCCACATTTGAAACAAGCTCGATCATTTAATCTACAATTTTCAGGAGGTCATTGTTTGCATTTTGGTTGATTTCATCTGATGTTGCCAACACTAGCTATAGAGGTGGCTTTCAAACTCACAGGTGGTCTATCTCGATCTCGTTTAGAGTAGCCCATAGTAGTCTTTGAACGGCTAAAATAATCTCGGAACCTCTTTGATGCCGAATGAAATGACTTACTCGATGATCTTTTTTGCGAATCTCTAGCTTCAAAATCAGCTTTTCTTTTCTCTTTCCCAAGTTCTTCAGCTTTGCATGCTAGCTCGACGAGTGTCACAAACTCTTTTATTTCCAGAATCCCAACTAACAGCTTCATGTCTTGATTCAAACCGTCTTCAAATCTTTTACACATTATAGCTTCAGTTGAAACACATTCTCGAGCATATTGACTCAATCTTACAAATTCTCGTTCGTATCATAACAGACATACGGCCCTGTTTCAGCTCAAGAGACTCTTTGCATTTTTTATCTATGAATCCCTGACTGATGTACTTCTTTCTAAACTCAGTCTAAAAGAACTCCCAAGTGACTCGTTCTCTCAGAACCACAGATATCAATGTTTTTCACCAATGATACACCGTATCTCTCAGAAGTAAAATAGCACGCTTAAGACATTTATCAGGAGTACATGACATTTCATCAAACACTCATATTGTATTCTCAAGCCAGAACTCAGCTCTCTCAGCATCATCATCAGTAGTAGCACGAAACTCTTTAGCCCCATATTTTCTAATTTTATCAACCAGAGGCTTTCTCAATTGTATCGAATTCATAGTTTGTGGCATGATAGGGACTTGTGGAGGATTAAAAGAGGGTGAAGGTTGTGGAGCAGCCGGATTATTTCTAATATACTGAATGAACCACTCATTCATTATCTAGAAGAAGGCTTGTTTAACCTCTCCCATGTGACTACTAGAAATCGGCCTAGAATCAGCCAGCATTGCCCCTTGAGTAGGAGCGAGTGCATTACTTTCCACATCATCAGCTATGGCTCAATTGAGATCCATTTACTATATGATAAACACATTTTAACTATCAGGAATCACCACACTATCGCATTTTATATATATGGCATGTATAGCTAGACTCTCACACGCTACGTTATTCCTAGAATCGACTAAATCGTAGCTCTGATACCAATTAAATGTAACACCCCTAACCCGTATCTATCGCTGGAATAGAGTACGAGGGATTACCAGATAATACACATCATTCAAATACTTTAATACATTCATTATTATAAACTATTCACAAACATTCACACTATTCCTTATAAGGTACTATGAGACCTTAAAACATGCTTAAGAGTGGTTCGGGACTAAACCGATCATATATAAAAATTTCCAAACACTTAGAAAAATTTCATAAAATTATAAGCCACACGCTCGTGTGAACAGGTCGTGTGCCTCACACGGCCACCAGACACACCCGTGGCACAGGCCGTGTGAAAACAGGGCTTATATGCTGACTTGTACAACACAGCCAAGAACAAGCTCGTGTGCCAGGCCATGTGAAATCTAAGGGGGTTATTGACTTGGGTCACATGGTCGATCACACACCCATGTGCCAGCCCGTGTGCTACACACGACCAGGAGACACGCCCGTGTGGACAAAAATAGGCTATTTACAAAGTCAATTTGCCACCCTAACCACAAGCATACATAGCAACCAAATAGCACCATTTCAATACATCTTTAAGCAACCAAAAACCTACCAATTCATACACATATGATGCCATCTATTGACAACCATTTCCATTACTCAATTCCACAACCAAAACATACCATTTCACTATGCCAAAAACATCAAACATACATAACTGCTAAATACATTTATCCATAAACTTATTACCTATTTCATAATTCAACATATACCATATTGTCATCTCAAATCAAACCACAATATGCTAGCTTCCAAGCATAAGCACATCAATTAACAACTAATAAAAATAACCAACACATAATCACACCAAATAAGCCAACATATAAGGCATTATTTACATCATATAATTAACTTATAAAACACATAACTTAAGCCAAATTAAATGGCCAAATTCACACCAACATTTACAAGCCAAATCACATGGCTAAAATCACAACTCAAAACATATCAAGATGACACTAGCCTATACATGCCATATACCATATATACAAAGCTTCCAAAAATACCAACGAGATGATCGATAGTGCGATGATGTTTCCTGATGATCCCCGAGTCTAAGCTAGCTTCGATGATCTATAAAAACATGTAAAGAACACACAAATTAAGCTTTAAAAGCTTAGTAAGCCATACACAAATAAATCATTTTATGAATCAATATCATTACCATCAATTAAGTAAGATATGAATAAGCACAATTAATTACACATTCAAGATCACAAACCTTTCTATTAATCAATTTATTTTCTTAAGCATACCAATTCATCAATTACCTTCTCTTCTCAAAGTTCATATGAATTTCATACATAACTGAATCACATAGCTCATTCACATATTCTTTCTCTACTTAACTTTTTCCATTGAACCGTTCGGAATCATTAAGGATACTTAGAAATCACATAAGCTCATACAATGTCATATCCCAAATATGGTCTTACATGTTAACACATATCGATGCCACTATCCCAGACAGTGTCTTACACAAAATTGATTAAAGGTGCCAATGTCCCAAACATGGTCTTACATGTAATCACATCTCGATAACCTAATGTCATGACATTCATATCCTATACTATTCCTAGGGTTTGTACGGGACTTTCAGATGTCTTAACTTCGTCAATTCATGCTCGTACTTGCTCATTTGACATTCATAGAAATTCAATAATAATAAAACATATATAATTCAATTCAAATACATTTATTTGCATATGAACTTATGTAACACCCCTTACTCGTATCCAAGGCTGAAACAGAGTACGAGGCATTACCAGACTTAATAATACACATAGAAGACAACCAGGCCATAAAATTTCATTTAATTCAAAAATTTTCAAACACATGCATAACAAACAAAGATAACTATATCATCACATCAAAACATAGAACATGGCACGATTAATTAAACTTATAAACCATAATGGATAAGGACCACATCTCATGATTTTATACGATAACTCAATGCAGACCGACACGTATGGTCAAAATCATAATAAAATACATATCACAAACCAACTTCCTATACATGCCACTCACTTGATATTTCTAATATTTGAATTAATTTTCCCAAAATGATAGTTTGATAGTGTGATTTTGCCTCCGACGATCTCCAACCCCGAAAGCACTGCCAATACTAAAGAAATGGAGAGGATGGGTAAGCTTTACACTTAGTAATTTCATATGAAAATAATAAGCAAATTCTACCATGCTTTTCAAGATAAAACACTATAATTTTACAATTACACATATTCAGGACAGGCTGTTTTCTGGAGTCCCGGTGTTAAAAAAAATCATATCTCGAGTTACAAAACTTGAAATCCAATTCTGTAAATTTTCTATGAAACTAGACTCATATGTCTACTTACTAATTTTTTTTCTAGAATTTTTGGTTGGGCCATTTAGTACAGTTTATTAGTTAAAGTTTCCCCTATTTCAGGGTATGACTACTTTGACCCCTGTGCACTACGAACCAAATTTGTCCCTGTACAGAATTCCAACGACCATGCTGCTTGTTTCCCTTAAAATTAGATTCAATAAGGAATTCATGCATGTAAGGAATGACTCTCAATAATTTTTGTACAATTTATGGTGAATTTATAAAGTCAGAACAGGGGATCTCGAATTCATTCAGACTCTATTTCACAAGAATTCAAATATCACACAATATAGAATTCTTTTGCTCCCCCTGTTTCTTTCATGTGAAAAATAGACGCATTAAGTTTTATTTCCATAATTAGTTTTAAATTTAATTCAACTTAAAAAAATTTTGGTGAATTTTCAAAGTCATGCACTGCTGCTATCTAATACTGTTTTACTACTAAAGTTCACTTTTACACAATTTCACTTAATCCATTCCATTTTACCGAGGTTCGCTCAAATATTGAGCATATTGCTCATAAATTCAAATAAACATATACTTGCACTTGTTCATCACATAATCACTTTCACATGTATTTTCATTTAATCGATTTCCGTTAAACTCGTCGAATAATAATGAGATACACAATTGCTCGCACATTTTCCCATTTCCACACTTGTAGTCGAAGCTATCTGCACGCATAGTAGCTCGCACTTAGTACTACACATGCGACCAACAGTCGGGTACACGTAGTAGCCTGCACTTAGTACTACACACGTGATCACAGTTTTCGGGTACGCATAGTAGTCTGCACTTAGTACTACACATGCGACCAACAGTCTGGTACACGTAGTAGCCTGCACTTAGTACTACACACATGACCTCACCATAGATCATTCGTATCATTTTTATTCCGAAGGTTCAATCGGGAAATTCCTCACTTTTCAAAATTTTACTAAATTGTCCGTAATTAATTTAAATTCATAATTTACATCAAATAACCATTTGATAGGCAGCCACATTTCATATGATAACAAAATATAATAACATAAAAAGAATCGATAGATTATTTATGTACGAATTTACTCGAAGTGTCGATCTCACTATCCATAGTACCAATTGTCCATTCATAGTATAATAAGACACAACTCAAATATCAAATCAGCTTTTAAGAATTTACATAACATATATCACATATTTCATATATCACTTGTCATGTATCTTTATTTTCTTGCATTTCAT
Source organism: Gossypium arboreum (assembly GCF_025698485.1). Lineage (NCBI taxonomy): Eukaryota > Viridiplantae > Streptophyta > Magnoliopsida > Malvales > Malvaceae > Gossypium > Gossypium arboreum. The sequence goes on from NC_069077.1 coordinate 48,572,326, forward strand.
GTAACATTCTTTCATGTCATATTTCCACATCATAAACATCATTCCATCAACTTTTCCAATATATTAAATCATAAAATATATGAAATAATAGTAAGAAATATAATTCAAACATAACATTGCATTATTATTATCATACAAACTTCCTCGATCCGTAAAACAAAGAATTTACCATTTTAGTCCAAAACCTTGTATTTTCCCGATTTAAGCCCGAATCTCGATTTCTTTCATCTATAATATCACATTTAACCTAATAATTAGTCACGCTATTCATACGGGTCCAAAAATCATATTTTTAAAAATTTTCATTTTGACCCCTAAACTTTTGCATATTTGCACTTTTGCCCCAAGGTTCAGAAATTAAACTTCATCCTATTTTCTTATGTTTTATGACATGCTGATCATTTTTCCCTTCTATGGCAACATCAAATTCTCACTCTAACATGTACTTATGACTATTAGGTATTTTTACCGATTAAGCCATTTTGCTCGTTTTCACTTAAAACCGAGTAGCACAAGTTGTCTAACATAATTTAAAACCTTATATTCTATCATAAAACACCAAAATACACAAGTTTCACCTATGGGTATTTTTCCAAATATAAACCCTAGGTTGAATTATTGCTAGCATTAGCTAAATCAAGTTACCGGGACTCCAAAAAGGTAAAAATCATTAAAAACGAGGCTAGAACGAACTTACAATCGAGCTTGGAAGCTTGGAAACCCTATCCATGGAGTCTCCCTTGGTATACACGTCCATGGTGAAGAAGATGAGAAAAATTGGCTTTTAATTTTGTATTTTAATTCATTTTACCCCTAAATGACCAAAATGCCCTTACTACTAAACTTTCCAAAAATTCCATTCATGTCCAATATTTCTCCATAAACTTTGAAATTGGTCAAATTTCTATTTAAGACCTCCTAATTAATATTTCAAAGCAATTTCATACTAGAAACTTCTAGAATGCAAGTTTTGCAACTTATTCAATTTAGTCTCTAGCTTCAAATTAAGCACTTTATGCATAGAATTTCTTCACGAAATTTTCACACAATCATGCAATCATATCATAGACCTCAAAATAATCATAAAATAATTATTTCTATCTCGAATTTGTGATCACGAAACCACTATTCCAATTAGGCCCTAATTCGGGATATTACAACTTACGTCGTAGTCGAAATAGAGGGACTAGATCAACTATTTTGTAACTTTCGTTTTCCCCTGATCTAAATCTGATTTCTTTCGTTCTTAATGTATATACATTCAAAATTAACCCTTTTATTCATCAACACATTCAATTTCATCCACAAACACATATTTGGCCATTTTTGCACTTTAGCCCCTAAAGTTACACATTTATTCAATTTAGTCCTTATTTCATAAATACACCAAATTCACAAAATTTGAAAAAACCCATGCTTATTCAAATTCTCTATAGGTCCCTAGCAGCCCATATTTTTCATATATTTTACAATTTAACCCCTCAATTTACACTTTTCACAATTTAATCTTATTTAATCATTTTCACTAAAAATCACTTTACAAAACATAGATATCTATCATCAAGCTTTAATAATACTTCATCAAACATTCAAAAACACATGAACTCATCAATGGGAACTTTCAAAATCACCAACAAATTCAAAAATTAAGGCACAGGCTATCTAGTACTCGGAACAACGATCACAAAAATATGGAAATCATCAAAAATCGAGCAAAAATCACTCACCACATTGAGCTTGAAGTTGTCAAACCTTCAAATCCCTAACTTTGATATTCTTTCTTCTTATTTTCGGCTATAAAAAATGATAATGAAGCCAAATTCTTATTTTGTTTTATTAATTATAACTTAATTACTAATTTACCATTTTAACCTTAATTAAAAGCTATTAAATTTTATGATATTAAGCCCATTTATGTCCATTCCCACTATCCATGGTTTAATTACAACATAAAGACCTTTCATTTAATGCCTCATAGCAAATAGACACTTTTACATTTTACGCGATTTAGTCCTTTTTCTCAAATTGAGCTATTAAACGATAAAATTAGCTCACAAAATTTTCACACTTACATATTCACATGTTGTAAACACATAAAATAATATTAAAATAATTTTCAACCTCAAATTTGTGGTTCCAAAACCACTGTTCTGATTTAGCTAAAATCGGGCTGTTACAATCATCAACATTGGCTCTAAACTCTTTAGCCCCTTGTTTTCGAATCTTATCAACTGGAGGCTTGTTTAGTCATAACAATTCCACACCTTGGGGAGCTACGGGAATCGGTTGAGGATTAGGTGGGGGTGGAGGATGTTGGGCAGTTGGATTTGTTCGAACAAGCTCGGCAAACCACTTATTCATCCCTTAGAAGAAGGCTTCCCTAGACTCTCCTCCTTGTCTAACTGTTACTGGTCTACTTTTAGATGGCGGTGTCCCTTGGGCAGGAGCCAGCGCATTACGTTCAACATCATCAGCTACCTCTAGATTGGGATCCATTTACTATATGAAAACACAATTTATATTGTCAAGAGTCGTCACACTATCACAAATTATATATGGCATGTATAGTTAGACTCTCACACACGCTACGTTAGCCCGAGAATCGACTAAACAGTAGCTATGATACCACTAAATGTAACATCCCTTACCTGTATTCAATGTCGAAATAGGGTACGAGGCATTATCGGACTCATCACAAACAAACAAACAATTCTGAGTCATAAATTTGTATCCAAATTAAAACCATTTGTATTCAATCATAAAGTCCCTAATAAGAGCCCACGAGGCCCAAAACATGCTTTGGAAGTTGTTCGGGATAAATTGAGTACCTAGGAAATTTTTACAATACTTAGAAAATTTGTGCTTTGAACAGGGGTTAGACGCCCATGTGGTTTAGGACACACCCGTGTAGGCAGGCCGTGTGGTCACACACGCCCATGTCCCTAACTCGTGCTCTATTTTGCAAAGCATGAACAAATTGAGATCACACGGCCAACTCACACACCCCTGTGCTAGGCTGTGTGGTTAATTTAATTTTCATAAAATAGGTGCAGACTTCACACGGTCGAGACACACGCCGGTGCTTGAGGCCGTGTCCCTCACACGGCTGAGACACACGCCCATGTTTCTGCCCATGTGATCAATTCTGAGCATTTTGTTTCTTAAAACTAAGATGCAAGGGATACATGGCCAAAACACATGCCCATGGGGCAGACCATATGGACAAAATAAAGGCTATTTACCAAGCCATTTGTCACCCTTATTTGCAGATACACACCCACAATCTTAATGGCATAAATCTTGGCATATTTAGGCAACCAAAACCTCCACAAACAAGGCCAAATCATGTCATTTCATTATCCACACTCAACATATTTACAATATCATATTTTTCCAAACTAAATCATACCAAACTCGCATTACAATATGACTACCAATAACATGCATAGCTTTACTTAGTTTTCCAAACATACCTATGAGCCAATCTTATCCATTCAACAACGAAACCAGTAAGCCACATTCAACCATTTACCAAACAATTATGAACCACATCACACAAGAGATAATTGCACATGCATGCATATATCAATATATATATAAGCTTACAACCAATTCAACCAAAATGAGCCAAGTTACATGGCCAAATACCAAATAAAGCCTTTGACAATTACAAGCCAATACATTTGGCTAAAATCACAATGACACATATAACAAAATGACCAAGGCCCTATACATGCCATATGCTCAAAATGTTTAAAATTATCGGTACCCACAATAACAGTTTGATAGTGTGAAGCAAACTCCGAAAATCTCCATCTCGAGCTAGCTTGGTGACACTATAAAACATTGAAAATAAAATAGAGTAATCTATATAGCTTAGTAAGCTCGTAAGAAAGAAATAAGCAAACTTTACCATACATTAACATGCAAGTAATATAACATAAGGCATTGTAATTTTCCACAATCTCATGATCAAAATCACTTGCATCACAAACTTACTTTAAAATCATCATGTCACGAATTAATAATCATAAGCTTTAAGTACATACCTATACCATCTCGAAATAATTTCATACACATTCTCATATTTGTCATACCCAATGAACCACTCGGAATAATAATATCGGAAACTCGGGAAAAACCTTGCACACAAGGTGCCACATATGTAGCCATTGCTACCTATATCTCATAACACATATATGCTCGCTCTCAAGTGATTAATGGGCTTGCTCACATAATTTTTTAGTCAAGACGTAGCTACTCGGTGCTGCTCACACAAGATGTCAAGTAACCGCAACATATGCCGATATACTCAGCCATCGGTAGGACTAGCAGGACCAGCACTCAGATCACATAACATAAAACCCTAGTAACATGTCACTTGTATCCTAATCTATTCCTAAGGTTCAATTGGGATTTCTCGCTTGTCAAAATGTTGTCGGATGGGTCCTTAGAGTTGTTTATACAATTCATACAATATTAAAACATTAAAAATACAATTATAGTAAAGCTTATTTAACATACGAACTTACCTCATGATAAGCCATAAAAATAACATATTTTAATCCCATTCTTGATGCGTTTTTAGATGATTTATTAATTAATTTAGTGAATTTGATGCTCCTAATTCTTTAATTTCATATTTTATACTTAGGAGAGCATAGGGAAACAAAAGGAGCTGAAAACGAGCAAAATTTGAAAAAAGGGGCTATTTTATGGATCCACACAGCCAAGCCTTTTCCCACACAGGCTGAGCACACTCCCGTGTGAGCCACACAGGCTGGTCACACGCCCATGTGCTAGCTCGTGCTGATTTTGAACCCTATTTCCTTAATACGTAAAAAAAAAAGCTAATTTTTAAGGTTTCTGAGCATTCAAAAGTTTATAAATACATACTAGAAGAGGACATGAGGGGAAACGTAGAGCTAAACGAAGAAAAGACTCGAAGAACGCTAACGGATTCAACTTAGAAGTAGGATCTTCTTCAAGACTGAAGATCTCCATTCAATTTCTCTCAAAGTTTTTGGGTTTATTTAAGTTTTGTTGTTTTCCTAAGTTTGAGATGTTTTCCTTCCAAAGTACGAACTAAATTCCCTAGATTCCTAGGAAGGATGAAACCTAAGATGAATCTTATTTTTTGATTTTTTGAATTACATGATAAATATTTGTTCTTGATCTCAATTACGTGTTCTTATTTCATGTGTTAATGTTTTCAGGATATTAATTCATGATTGATGTGCTTATTCAGTGGAGAAAAAGTCCTTGTTTAAGAGTAGATCTGGCATAATTGAGTGGAGTTACATGCAATCCTAGAAATAAGACGACATAAATCAACTCAATTACAACCAAATCTAATAGGGGAACCCATTAATCGAGTTAATGTGAAAATAGGGGTTTTAATTAGAAAGAGATTTCAATTAATCAACCTAGAGTCAGTTTTTTTTATTCTCGAAAGAGATATTAACATAAGTTAGGGATTTCTACAGATCAAGACAATTGAATAAATCGTTTAATTCAGATTTAGAATAATAAGTGAATTCTAGGTGGATTCTTTCCTGGGTATTGTCTCTTTCATTGGTTTTCTTCAAATATTTTCCTACTTTATTCTTTGTTTCGTCTTAGTAATTACTTTAGTTAAGATTAGATTAAAGTAAATCCCTTTAATTTATTCGGCTAGATAATAAAAAAAATAGTAACTACTAGTACTTTTAGTCCTTATGGATAGATATTCCCAACTCACCATAGCTATACTACCATTCGATAGGCACGCTTGCCTTTGTCGTATTTTAGTTAGTTTGTGACGTCATCAAGTTTTTGGCGCCGTTGTCGGGGACTAAAATATTAGGAACACTTAATTTTTATTACTTTAGCCATTTTTATTTTTATTGCATTTTATTTTGTTTTTATTTTAATTTACTAACTTTTCTTTTATTTGCTTCTAGCAGGTTCCTTTAGTTTACGACTAGAAGAAACCCGTCAGGACCTTTAGTATTCGACAGTGAAATTGAAAGCACAACTCGCAGAAACCATAGACAAGCGAGGCAAAATCGACATAATACGATAGAAGGGTAAGAGGAAGTTATTGGTATTACTAAGGAGATGACAGAAAATCATAATGATCAGCTACCTTCTGTGGTTGCAGCAAATCCCTGTAAATCTAAATCCTGCTCCTCGTACTATGTATGATTATGCCAAGTCCAATTTAACTGGGGCCGAATCGAGTATTGTTAAACCTGTTATTGTTGCAAATAATTTTGAACTAAAACCTAACACTATTCAAATGATTCAACAGTTTGTTTAGTTTCATGGTTTGCAGGATGAAGACCCAAATACTCATTTGGCTAATTTCCTAGAATTCTGCGACACTTTTAAAATTAATGGCATTTTTGACGATGTCATTCACCTTCGGTTGTTTCCTTTCTTGTTGAGAAATAAGGCTAAACAGTGGTTGAACTCCCTACCGTGAGGATCTATTACTACATGGGAACAAATGATCAAAAAATTCTTGTTGAAATACTTTCCACCGACTAAGACAACCAAGCTGAGGAATGATATCTCCTCCTTTGTACAGATGGACTTAGAAACCTTATATGATCCATGGGAGAGGTATAAGGACTTACTGAGAAGGTGCCTTCACCATGGATTACCTCTATGGCTACAGTTCAGACTTTCCACAATGGTTTGAACCCCTCAACTAGGTGAAGGATCGATGCAGCCACCGGTGGTACTATAAATAATAAAACACTTGAGGAGGCTTATGAGTTTATAGAAGAGATTTCACTAAATAATTATCAGTGGCAAGTCATGAGGACAAAGCCGACAAAAGCAACTGGTGTTTTTAATGTTGATACGGTCACCATGTTATCGAACCAGGTAGAACTCTTGTATAAAAGATTGACAGTTTATGTGTTTCTACGCAGGTACATCTGGAAATGCAGTGTGACACAAGTAGAGGTGGAATAAACAATGCAGAATATTTACCCTATGTACCTAGCATGGAGAATGAGTAAATAAATTATATGGTTAATAATTCTAGACCTCAAAACAACCCTTACAGTATGGAATCCCATATCCGAAAAAGTTGAAAAAAGACCACATGAATGCACAATTCGGTAAATTTCTTGAAATTTTTAAACAGTTACATATCAACTTACCTGTTGTTGAAGCTATTTCGCAGATGCTTACATGCGCAAAATTTTTGAAAAAGCTATTAACGAATAAGAGGAAGTTTGAAGAGCTATCTACTGTGGAACTCAACGAGGAATGTTCAACTATTCTTCAAAATAAACTACCAACCAAACTGAAAGATCCAGGAAGTTTTACTATTCCCTGTTTAATTGGTAGTTTAAATATTGAGAAGGCATTAGCTAATTTAGGAGCTAGCATTAATTTGATGTCTTATAAAATGTTCAAACAGCTTGGTCTTGGGGAACCAAAACCTACTAGGATGAGTATTCAATTAGACGATAGATCTGTTAAATATCCTAGGGATATTATTGAAGATGTACTTATAAAAGTATATAAATTCATATTCCCTATTGATTTTGTTGTGCTTGACATGGATGAGGATATTGAAGTACCTTTAATTTTAGGTCACCCATTTTTATCCACTGCTAGGGCTGTTATTGATGTAGGTGATGGTAAACTTGTGCTTAGGGTAGGTGACGAAGAAATTATTTTTAAAATCTATGAGCCATGAGATTCTCTAGAGAACAAGATGATTACTATTATTTTATTGATTCTATTGATCATGTTATTCAAGATTCTTTACAGGAAATCATTCGTAAGGACACGTTAGAACTATGTCTTGCTCAAGGAGAGGACGTAGATGACAATGATGCTATGATGGGTAAGACAAAAGTTGACTTAGATTCTAATGAGTCGTCCTTGAGACAACAGAGTTATGAGGGTATTGAGGTAAACGATGAATTAAAATTAAACCCTTTTATTGAAGAACCTCTGAAATTAGAATTGAAACAATTACCAAATCATTTAGAATATGCATTTCTTGGAAATAATTCTAAATTTCCAGTGATTATTGCTTCAGATTTGCAGCCGAATGAGAAAGATGAGCTACTACAAGTATTGAAGGAGCAGAAAAGAGCCATAGCTTGGAAGATTTCTAACATTAGAAGGATTAGTCCTTCTTTTTGCACTCATAAAATCTTAATGGAGGATGAAAACAAACCCTGTGTGCAAGCTCAAAGACTACTAAATCCTAACATGAAAGAAGTCTTTAAGGCTGAGGTAATTAAACTTCTAGATGCTAGAGTTATTTATCCTATTTCTAATAGTACTTGGGTGAGTCTTGTGCAGGTTATTCCTAAAAAGGGAGGCATGACTATTGTAGCAAACAAGAAGTATGAGTTGATTTCAACAAGAACAGTCAAGGGATGGAGAGTTTGCATTGACTATAGGAAGTGAATGATGCTGTTGAAACCATTTTTTTTTAAAAAAAGGGTCGACTTTTATTTTGAAAAAAAAAAAGGAGTCGCCACCAATCTTTTTTTTTATGAGGTGTGATCATATCACCTTATGATTGGTCGTCTTAATAAAACGTTTTGATTTACTAAAACAACAATTTTGTTCTACGATATTCAATAAAATGGGTTCGGAGTCAGCTACATACGAGGAAGGATTAGCACCCTCGTAATGCCCAAAATTGGTACCTAATTGATTAATTAATGTCTAAACGTTGAAAGTTGAAAACTCAAAAAGAATTTAAAATACGATCCCTTTTTTATTAATGTTGATTTTAAAAAACTTGAATAAATTGAAATGAGCATTAAAGGCCCTCTTGTCTCGAGATGTCAAAATGTCTCATCCCGTAAGGCTGGACACAACATTTGAACCCTCGAAAATAAGCTTGCCTTTTAACTGTTTTAGCTCAAAAATCGTATTTTGATTTTTAAAAAGATATTTGGCTGTTTAGATTTAACGAGGAAAGTCAAAACCCCGTAAGTTAGGGCACAACCTTCTTGAGTTTCTAAATGTGGAATATTACCTTTATTTTTATTTAAAATCCATATATTTCAAAATTTAAAAGGATATTTGGTTATTTAGGTTCAACGAGAAAATCGAAACCCCGTAAGTTAGGGTACATTTTCTTGAATCTGCCAAATACCAGACATTGCTCGTTTTTGAAGATTTTCCCTTTTTATGAATTTGGGTGAAATTTGATATAATATTTAAAAGATGTACGCGAATAAAATATTATGCTAATGAATGACAACAGTATGAGTGTACTAATAAACGATTCATAGTATATGATGGCAATAATTGCATAATATACATCAATTTAACACCAAGATTAACAATTAAAGAAAAATAAATGCATAATAAGATAAATAATAACAATAACAACAAAATGAGCCTCAATCGAGAAGAAACCAATTCTTAAAACAAAAGAGGACGAGTGAATAAATGAATAAGTGCATAAAAAGATATTGAGGAATGTGAAATAATAAAAATAAAGGACCAAATTTAAAGAAAAATAAAATAGTTTTAAAATTATGTAAAAGGATATACATAGATGAATGATAAACTAAGATATATACATATATTTTTTTAGGTAAAACGGTATATATAAAAAATAATAGCAGTAATATTGCAAAAATAATTAATTTAGTAACACGATAATAAAACAAATAGTTAAATGCGAAAAATAACAAAAAATAAAAATATTAAGTTAATTAATTTAATAATAAAATAACAAAAATAAAAAGAAAGGATTAAATCGAAATTAAAATGAAGTTGTAGGGATAAATAATAGATAAATAAAAGAAAAGGGAAGAATAAAGGAGCAAAATGAAACGCGCGCAAAGGTCTAGGACTAAATTGGAAATTATTCCCATTCCCGAAATAGCATAGTTCACATGGGGACTGAAATGGAATAGAAGTAGAAATATGGGGTAAAATTAAAAAGATAAAACAACGTAATAGGACCAAATTGAAACCAGCCTCAATCGCAGAAGGACTAGGGGCACAAATAGACCCCTAGTCTAAAAACACAAGGATCCTAGGCGGTTTTCGGGTCGGGTCACGCGGGTATGATGTAAAACGGCACCGTTTTGGCCCTTAAATGGCTGAAGCAAAATGACATCATTTTGCTTCATCTACTTAAATCAATTTTTGTAAAAAAAAAAAAATCATTTGTGCAACTATTTAAAAAAAAAAAGAGAACACCCCCTACATTTTCTCTCTACCCCCACCCCAATCAGCTTGTGGGTTTCATCAGCGTTTGATACGCCTCCACTTCTGCCGTGGCCCATAGCCCCTTTTGGTCCGGTTTCTACGCCAGAGAGAGGACCTCCGAAAACTAAACCACGAGTAGATTCAGGTAAACTTTCCCCTTTTTTGTATAGCAGTGAAATATAAAAACTTAAAAGCAAAATCAATAGCAAAATATGAAGCGAAAATCACCTCTTTCAATTTCTTTTCTGTTTTCGATTGCTATATTTTTTTTTGTATTTCAATACCTCTGTGTGTGTGTTCGTAGTATGCATAAAACAAAATACATTGAAAATCCCTTGCTTTTTATAGCCGAAAACATTAAAAAATTTTATTTTTGCTATAGTTATTTTTGTTGTGCTGTTGCATTTGTTTTCTTCGCAGGTACGAATGTATGGAGGTGACGTGACGGGGATAGCTGGAGGCCGTACATGGGAGCAGCGGCTGTGACAACCCGAATTAGGGCCTAATCGGAATAGTGGTTTCGTGACCACAAATCCGAGATAGAAATAATTGTTTTATAAATATTTTGGGGTTTATGATATGATTGCATGATTGTGTGAAAATTTCGTGATGAAATTCTATGCCTAAAGTGTTTAAATTGAAAGTAGGGACTAAATCGAATAAGTTGCAAAATTTGCATACTAGAAATTTTTAGTATGAAATTGTTTTGAAATATTTATTAGGAGGTCTTAAATAGCAATTCTACCAATTTTAAGTTCATGGACAAATTTAGGACATGGAAGGAATTTTTGGAAAGTTTAGTAGTAAGGGTATTTTAGTCATTTTGATATTAAATGAAATAAAATGGGAAAAATAACACAAAATAGTCATCTTCCCCATTTAGTTGCTGCCGAAACTTCACTCTCTCCATAGCTAGGGATTCTTCAACTTTCAAGCTCCATAATCAAGAAAGGCGCGGAACTGACCTCGAACGGGGGAAAGAAAAAGTTTTGGACTAAATTGCAAAATTTCCATATTTTGCACCAAGGTAAGTTGTATGTAAATATTACAATAATTTCATGTACATTCTTATATTTCAGCCTATTATATAAATATACTAGCTGATGTTAAAATATAAATTGACTATGGGAAGAATGGAAATAAATACAGAGAGAGAGATCCTGTTGAACATTCAAGAGATCGAATGAAATAGAGGAGCGTAGCTAGGTCACATGTATGATGCTGAGTGCACATCATGTGTACAAGAAAGCTACGAGACACCCTGTAGTAGCTAGGTCACATGCGTGATACGAGATGTATCCCATGTAGACAAGAGAGCTACGTGAAAGATAAATGTAGCTAGGTCGCATGCGTGATTCCAAGTGAAGGACATCATGTAGACAAGAGAGCTACGTGAAAGATAAATGTAGCTAGGTCGCATGCATGATTCCAAGTGAAGGACACCATGTAGACAAGAGAGCTACGAGACAAATCGGCTAGGTCACATGAGTGGTACTAAGTGTTCCCCATGTGTACAAGAGAGCCGAACTAAATGAAGTATGATAGTGGGGCTGTGTGCTGAAACCGTTAAATATCGAGGATTGATCCGAATTGTTCAACGGGATGGTTTTGTGGTGACATTGTGGTTTGGACCTACACTTATAGTGAATGAAATGTGGTGAAAATGAATTGTGGCATATACATATATACGATAAAATGAGGTTAGCATAAAGAATGTGTGAAAGAGTGAAATTAGTATTAAAACTGTTTTTAGATGGCAGCAGTGACGTGATTTTGAAAAATCACCAAAAATAGGAGGAATATAATTAGAGGTTGAATGAGATGTGAAATTAAAGCTTAATGAGTCTACTTTCATATAAAAGAAGCAGGGCAAGCAAAGGAATTCTATATTTTGAGATATTTACAATTGTATGTGACTTGCTCAGGATGAATACGTGATCCCCTGTTTCCACTTTGAAAAATCATTAAAAATTGTACAAAGCAAACTAAGAAATATAGTTTACATGCCTAAATTCCTTATTGAGACTAGTTTTAAATACAATAGACTTCAGGGTTGTTTGAGTTATGTACTGAGAGAAATTCAATTCGTAGTGGACAGAGGTCAGGCTAGTCGAGCTGTGTAACAGAGGAAACTTTAACTAATAAACTGTACTAATCTGCTGAACAAAAATTATAAAAAAATTTAGCAAGAAGCTTTATGAGCCTAGATTCAGGAAATTTTACGGATATGAATTTCGAGTTTTGTAACTCGAGTTATGATTTATTTAGTGAATATGACACAGCAGAGACAGCTTAATCAAGTGGAATAAGTAGTGAAGTTAAAGTAGACATACTTGAATTGTTGTGTAAACATGTTAGATTCTTAAATTAGTATTTACATACTACTTACTAAGCTATAAGCTTACTTCGCTTTCTCTCTTTTGTCTTATAGTGTTCTCCAGCTTGCTCAGAGTCAAGGATCGTGAAGATCTACCCACACTATCATACTTTGGGGTATTTGAACTAAATGTTTTGAATTATGGCATGTATAGTAGGCAAAAATTATTTTGTTATGTGTCATATTTGTCTAGGTTTAAAATATTAGTTACAAGATTTCGATCATTACTTTGTACAAGCCATAAAAGTTGGCTAATATTGTTCAAGATATATGTTATACGATGCATTATCAAATGGGATGACATATTTCTATCTTGGTATATGTTATGTTCTCGTAATACCTTGTATCTGCTAATGACAGTAACGGGTAAGGGTGTTACATTTAGTGGTATCGAGCTATGGTTTAGTCGGTTCTCGGACTAATAAAGTGTGTGTAAAAGTCTAGCTATACATGCCATAAAAATATTGTGATAGTGTGGTGACTCGATTATTCTAAACTGTGTTTTGTTTTAATATAGTAATGGATCCTGAAGGAACTGCGGTGATGATGTTGCTAGTAATGCGCCGGCTCCGCACAAGGGACCGCTACTGTGGAAAGTAGACACGAGACATTGGGACAAGGAGATGAGGCTCGGGACGCCTTTCTCCAAATGATGAACAATTGGTATATGAATTTATTCGAGCAAATCCAAATGCTCAACCTCCTCCACCCCTCCTATACCTCGGACGATTCTCAGAGCTGCTCAAGGTATAAATTTGGTAAAATGAACAAGCCTCCGGTTGACAAGATTCAAAACAAGGGTCAAGAGTTTAGAGCAAAGGTTGATGATGATCCCGAGAAAGCGGAATTCGGCTTGAAAATTCTACCGTGTATTTGATGAGCTCTCATGTACACCGAGGAATGCTTAAAGTGTCAGTATCACTTTTGAGAGATTGACCTACCACCGGTGGAAGACTTTGGTTGCAGTGGTGCCAAAAGAAAAAGTTACTTGGGATTTCTTCCAGAAGAATTTAGAAAGAAATACATAAGTCAGCGATTTATTGATCAAAACGGAAGGAGTTCCTTGAATTGAAGCAAGGAAAAATGTCCATCGCAGAGTATGAACGCGAATTTGTAAGACTCAGCAAGTATGCCCAGAATGTGTGTCCACCGAGGCCATTATGTGTAGAAGATTTGAAGATGGCCTGAATGAGGACATTAAAGTGTTTGTAGGGATTTTGGAGTTGAAAGAATTTGTAGTATTGGTTGATCGAGCTCTTAAAGCCAAGAATTGAACAAAGAAAGAAGAAAAGTCGCTATTGAGGCTCGAGATGTCGAAAAAGACAGATAAGTAAGCCATTTCAATCTCAACCAAAGAGGTCCAAAGAGACAAACCCTCGAATGACAGTTTCAATTGGGGATTTACAGAGATCGTGGTAGAGCATATTCGGGTCTAAAGCTCAAGCTACTTGTGGCAAGTGTGGGTAATGTGCGACCTAGAAAGCCCGAGTGTCGACAATGTGGCGAGCAACATTATGGTGAGTGTTGGGGACCGAGCGAGCTTGTTTCAAAGGTTCTCATGAGCATTTTATTAGAGACCGTCAGGAGAAGGTTAAAGAAGAAAGATTTTGAGTGTTAGATGAATACCACCGCTAGTAGAGGTAGACCACCAGAAATACTGGAGGTGGGACTAGTAGTAGAACTGTGATGAAAGATTTAACGGCAAGATCGGAAGCTAGAGCACTGCTAGAGCTTATGCTATACGTGCTCGAGAAGATGCATCATCTCCGATGTCATTCTTGGTACATTTTCTCTTTATGATACTATTGTTATTGCATTGATTGATCCCGGTCCACCCATTCCTATATTTGCATGAATTTAGTATCCAATAAAAAGTTGCTGTTGAATTTCTTGAGTTTACGATTAAAGTGTCGAACCTCTTAGGCCAATATGTGCTAGTTGACAAGGTTTGCAAGAATTGCCCATTAATGATTCAAGGTCACTGCTTTTCCCGCCAACTTGATGTTGTTACCATTTGGTGAGTTTGACGTTATCTTGGGAATGGATGGTTAACATTGTATGATGCTAAGGTAGATTGTAAACAAAAGACACTAGAGTTAAAGTGTGAAAATGGAGAAATTCGTGGGTTGAAAGCAGACGAATCAAATAAATTGCCTATGGTGATTTCGCACATGTCCGCATGTAAATACATGAGAAAAGGGTGTGAAGCTTATCCGGCTTATGTAATGAATGTTGAGATGTCTCAACTGAAATTTGAATCAAGATACCTATAGTCTGTGAGTTTCGGATGTATTTCGGAGGAATTGCAGGTTGCCTCCAAACAGAGAGATAGATTTTGCCATTGATTTGTTGCCTGCATCGCACCGATCTCGATTGCTCCATATAGAATGGCTCATTGAATTAAAAGAATTGAAGGCTCGATTGCAGGAGTTAATGACAAGGGATTTGTGAGACCGAGTTTCTCTCCCTGGGTGCTCTGTATTATTCAGAAGAAGAAGGATGGTTCAATGAGACTTTGCATTGATTACCGTCGACTTAATAAGGTGACTATAAAGAACAAGTACCCATTGCCGAGGATTGATGATTTATTCGATCGGTTAAAGGGGCCACAGTGTTTTCAAAGATTGATTTGAGGTCCGGTTACTATCACCGAGAGTTAAGGAGTCGATGTCGAAACCGCCTTTAGGACAAGGTATGGACATTATGAGTTTCGGTGATGCCTTTTGGCTTAACAAATGCTCCACCATATTTATGGACTTAATGAATCGGATTTTCCGCCATATTTGGATAAGTTTGTAGTAGTGTTTATAGATGACATTTTAATTTATTCTCGAGATGAGTTTGAACATGCCGAACACTTGAGAACTATATTGCAGATCTTGAGAGAAAAGAAACTGCTTGCCAAGTTTAGTAAAAGTGAGTTCGCTTCGTGAAGTCGGATTTTTGGGGCATATAGTCTCGGTGATGGTATTCGGTGGATCCAAGCAAGATTTCGCGATCGTTGATTGGAAACCGCCAAGAATGTATCTCGAGGTTAGAAGCTTTTAGGCTTGGCCGGTATTACAAAGAGCGTTTTGTTGAAGGATTTTCGATAATTGCCTCTCCTATGACTAAATTGTTGCGAAGAATGTTAAGTTTGAATGGATGATAAATGTCAACGAGTTTTGAAAAGTTGAAAGCACGATTGATGAAGCACCAATTTTAGTATAGCCCGAGTCGGAAAGGAGTTCGTAATTTATAGTGATGCATCATTGATGTGCCTTGGATGTGTGTTGATGCAAGAGGGCAAAGTAGTAGCTTATGCTTCGAGGCGCTTAAAACCGCATGAGAAGAACTATCCTACACATGATTTGGGCGTCATTGTTGTTTTTGCCTTGAAGATTTGGCGACATTATTTATACGGTGAAAAATGCCGAATTTTTACCGATCACAAAAGTTTGAAGTACTTGATGAATCAAAAGGACCTAAATTTATGACAAATAAGATGGCTTGAATTATTAAAGGATTATGATCTAGTGATTGATTATCATCCGGAAAAGCAAATGTAGTTCTCGACGCCTTGAGCGAAAATTTCTTTTCACTTTGAGAGCCATGAACACGGGTTAGCATTGTCGATGACGGGTCAATTTTAGCAGAGATGAGAGCTAAACCGTTATTTCTCCAGTTGATTTGTGATGCTCAAAAGAATGATAGTGAGTTGCGGATCAAGAGAACTCAATGCGAATCAAAGTTATGACTCGATTTTCGAGTTGGACCGGATGACTGTTTGATGTTTCGAGACGAATATGTGTGCGAAAAATGATAAATTGATTCGAAAATATTACATGAGGCGCACAATGGTCATTTATCGCTTCACCCAGTAGCACAAAAATGTATAATGATTTAAAGAAGTCAGATTGGTGGTGTATGAAAAGGACATTTCGAATTTGTAACTAAGTGTTTGATCATCAACAAGTAAAAGTGAACATCAAGTACCTTGAGGATTACTTCAACCGTAATGGTGCCCGAGTGGAAATGGGACAAGATTACCATGGATTTTGTAACCGGTTTGCCTTTAACTCCTAAAAAGAAAAGAGATTGAATTTCAAGTGGGTGATAAAGTGTTCTTGAAGGTGTCACCATGGAAAAAGATTCTGAGATTTAGTCGAAAAGGCAAGTTGAGTCCGCGTTTTATTGGGCCGCACGAGATTCTTGAGAGAATTGGACCATGGCATATCGGTTGGCCTTACCGCAGAGTTAGAAAAGATTCATAACGTGTTTCATGTATCAATGTTGCGACGTTATCGTTCGATCCTTCACATGTGATTTCCCAATGAAATTGAGATTCGATCGGATATGACCTATGAGGAGGAACCAATAAAGATTTTGGCTCGAGAAGTTAAACAGTTAAGAAACAAAAGTATAGCCTTAGTGAAAGTATTGTGGCACGTACATGGGATAGAAGAGGCTACGTGGGAACCCGAGGAAGCTATGAGGAAACAAGACCCAAACCTCTTTCTGGGTAAGATTTTCGGGACGAAAATCTCTAAAGGGGGAGAATTGTGACAACCCGAATTAGGGCCTAATCGGAATAGTGGTTTCGTGACCACAAATCCGAGATAGAAATAATTGTTTTATAAATATTTTGGGGTTTATGATATGATTGCATGATTGTGTGAAAATTTCGTGATGAAATTCTATGCCTAAAGTGTTTAAATTGAAAGTAGGGACTAAATCGAATAAGTTGCAAAATTTGCATACTAGAAATTTTAGTATGAAATTGTTTTGAAATATTTATTAGGAGGTCTTAAATAGCAATTCTACCAATTTTAAGTTCATGGACAAATTTAGGACATGGAAGGAATTTTTGGAAAGTTTAGTAGTAAGGGTATTTTAGTCATTTTGATATTAAATGAAATAAAATGGGAAAAATAACACAAAATAGTCATCTTCCCCATTTAGTTGCTGCCGAAACTTCACTCTCTCCATAGCTAGGGATTCTTCAACTTTCAAGCTCCATAATCAAGAAAGGCGCGGAACTGACCTCGAAGCAGGGAAAGAAAAAGTTTTGGACTAAATTGCAAAATTTCCATATTTTGCACCAAGGTAAGTTGTATGTAAATATTACAATAATTTCATGTACATTCTTATATTTCAGCCTATTATATAAATATACTAGCTGATGTTAAAATATAAATTGACTATGGGAAGAATGGAAATAAATAGAGAGAGAGATCCGGTTGAACATTCAAGAGATCGAATGAAATAGAGGGAGCGTAGCTAGGTCACATGTATGATGCTGAGTGCACATCATGTGTACAAGAAAGCTACGAGACACCCTGTAGTAGCTAGGTCACATGCGTGATACGAGATGTATCCCATGTAGACAAGAGAGCTACGTGAAAGATAAATGTAGCTAGGTCGCATGCGTGATTCCAAGTGAAGGACACCATGTAGACAAGAGAGCTACGTGAAAGATAAATGTAGCTAGGTCGCATGCGTGATTCCAAGTGAAGGACACCATGTAGACAAGAGAGCTATGAGACAAATCGGCTAGGTCACATGAGTGGTACTAAGTGTTCCCCATGTGTACAAGAGAGCCGAACTAAATGAAGTATGATAGTGGGGTGTGTGTCAAACCGTTAAATATCGAGGATTGATCCAATTGTTCAACGGGATGGTTTTGTGGTGACATTGTGGTTTGGACCTACACTTATAGTGAATGAAATGTGGTGAAAATGAATTGTGGCATATACATATATACGATAAAATGAGGTTAGCATAAAGAATGTGTGAAAGAGTGAAATTAGTATTAAAACTGTTTTTAGATGGCAGCAGTGACGTGATTTTGAAAAATCACCAAAAATAGGAGGAATATAATTAGAGGTTGAATGAGATGTGAAATTAAAGCTTAATGAGTCTACTTTCATATAAAAGAAGCAGGGCAAGCAAAGGAATTCTATATTTTGAGATATTTACAATTGTATGTGACTTGCTCAGGATGAATACGTGATCCCCTGTTTCCACTTTGAAAAATCATTAAAAATTGTACAAAGCAAACTAAGAAATATAGTTTACATGCCTAAATTCCTTATTGAGACTAGTTTTAAATACAACAGACTTCAGGGTTGTTTGAGTTATGTACTGAGAGAAATTCAATTCGTAGTGGACAGAGGTCAGGCTAGTCGAGCTGTGTAACAGAGGAAACTTTAACTAATAAACTGTACTAATCTGCTGAACAAAAAATTATAAAAAAAATTTAGCAAGAAGCTTTATGAGCCTAGATTCAGGGAAATTTTACGGATATGAATTTCGAGTTTTGTAACTCGAGTTATGATTTATTTAGTGAATATGACACAGCAGAGACAGCTTAATCGAAGTGGAATAAGTAGTGAAGTTAAAGTAGACATACTTGAATTGTTGTGTAAACATGTTAGATTCTTAAATTAGTATTTACATACTACTTACTAAGCTATAAGCTTACTTCGCTTTTCTCTTTTGTCTTATAGTGTTCTCCGACTTGCTCAGAGTCAAGGATCGTGAAGATCTACCCACACTATCATACTTTGGGGTATTTGAACTAAATGTTTTGAATTATGGCATGTATAGTAGGCAAAATTATTTTGTTATGTGTCATATTTGTCTAGGTTTAAAATATTAGTTACAAGATTTCGATCGTTACTTTGTACAAGCCATAAAAGTTGGCTAATATTGTTCAAGATATATGTTATACGATGCATTATCAAATGGGATGACATATTTCTATCTTGGTATATGTTATGTTTCGTAATACCTTGTATCTGTTAAGCGACCGTGAATGGGTAAGGGTGTTACAATGCACACCTAGGGCTAGGGTTTCCTAGGTTGGCTGAGAGTGTTTAAATTTTTGGGCCATTTGGGCCTTGTATTTTTTGGGCTAAGTTTTAGGTTTAGGCCTGTTTAATTTTGGATTGGGCTTGTAATTGGGTAGAAGGCCCGTTTTTGTAATGGACTGTTAAAATTTGGACTCTTATTTGGTTTAATTTATTGTTTGGTTTTTGTACGGGCCCAGGCAAATTGGGCCTACTACAGCTGCCCCTTTTTGCTCATTATCGTGTAAAAATGGAGCAAAGACTTCAACAAGGGCTAATTTTGCTCGGTCTTTGCAAATCTCGACTTATTTAGTGCTTCTCTTCTTCAAGTAACTTCATTCTGACCTACTGCAACTTCAGTGGTGCAGAATTGTAGCTTTAATCTGTTCCACTACGACTTCAGGGAAATAAGATTCTCTATCTTCAGTGTGCTCCACTGTAACTTCAGGGAGATAAGACTTGTAACTTCAATCTGCTCCACTGCAACTTCAGGGAGATAAGGCTTATTGCTTTAATCTACTCTAATACAGCTTCAAAGAGATAAGATTCACTATCCCCGATCTAGTCCACTGTAACTTCAGGGAGATAAGATATAATTTCAATCTGCTCCACTACTACTTTAGGGGGATTTGATTTGTAATTTGTAGCTTTAATCTGTTCCACTACAACTTCAGGGAAATAAGATTCGCTATCTTCAATTTGCTCCACTGCAACTTCATGGAGATAAGGTTAATGGCTTCGATCTACTCCACTGTAACTTCAGGGAGATAAAATTCACCATGGTAGATTTGATCCGACCTACTGTAACTTCAGAAGTATAAGATTTATGATTTCTCTAATCTATTACACCATTTTCTGGGGAACATGACCTGCGGAATCCATTTCGTGGGCCTATTTATGCCAAGCAATTATGACAACATAATCAGAATGAATCGTATACTCCTATTTGGATGTGTACGAATGATATTTGCATGGATGCAAAATATCATTTTTTGAGCATAATCCCTTTTTAATGCTTAGGTTGTCATTGCTCGTTGTTCATCAAGGCTCTATCACTGATGTGTTACCGTGCCTTCTTGTTTAGTCGATATCTTTGACAGAAGATCTAAAGAAATAGTCACAATTCGGACTATTCTTTCTCAGATATTTCCAACCCTTAAGTTTGGTTAGGTCTGACTAGCGGTCCTGTTTCAGGTACTTATACCATTTAGAAACTTTTCAAAGTAATATGTAGAACTTCTTTTATGTGAATATTATAAGTCCAATAATCATTGTTTCAATGAAAAATGCTTGAAAAAGATTATCATAATGGACAAGATAGAATTTTATTAAGAGAAAAGCTTGAAGTGGATAAATCAACTAAGATAGCAAATTTTACTAAGGTACAAAATGAATAAGATGAAAAATAGGTGCCAAAATAGGTGCCCCGGATATCGCAGTGTAAGCTTCTCTATTCAAACTTTTCAAAGAGCATTTTGAGCTAGATATGTGTTTAGGAGATCTTAAGTATTTTGGTGATACCCCAAGATGTAACATTCTTCCTTCTTATTAATTCTGAGAGGACAAACTACCACATGCCCTATCTTCGATCAAAATTTGAGCCGCCCCTTTTTGGGTTTTCAACTCAAAACCCTTTTGGTCTCAAGGTGCCCTTTGCGGGTTTTCACCTTGGCCTCTCTTTTTTTTAGAAGGTCTCAAAGCGCCCTTTTTTGGTTTTTTTGTATTGGCCTCTCCCCCTTTTTAAGTGAAATACTTCTTGATTGCATCTGAATTTACAAGATTAAGCAAGTTTTTCCCATCCATCTCAGTCAAAATCAATGCTCCTCTAGAAAAGGCTTTCTTTACCACATAAGGCCCTTCCCAATTTGACATCCATTTCCTTCTGAATCCTTTTGTATAGGAAGGATCTTTTTCAACACCAGGTCTCTCCCGTGGAATTCTCTTGGGTGAACCTTTTTGTTATAAGCTAGCATCATTCATTTTTGGTGCATCTGACCATTACCGATAGCCCTTAGCCTCTTTTCTTCGATCAAGTTCAATTGATCATATCGAGACTGGATCCATTCTATTTCATCTAACTTTAGTTCTGAAAAAACTCGAAGAGAAGGAATCTCGATTTCGATTGGTAAAATCGCCTCTATCTCGTAGACTAAGGAGAAAGTTGTTGCCTCGATGGAGGTCCTGATAGATGTTCAATAAGCATAGAGGGCAAATGGTAACTTCTCATGCCAATCTTTATAAGTCTCTGTCATTTTCCCCACGATCCTCTTAATGTTTTTATTGGCTGCCTCCACTGCCCCATTCATTTTCGGGCGATATGGTGACGAGTTGTGGTGTTTGATCTTGAATTAACTACATACCTCCGCTATTGTGTTGTTGCTCAAGTTCAGTGCATTGTCAGATATGATCCTCTCCGGCATTCCATATCGACATATGATTTCCTTCTTCAGGAATTTGCTGACTGCCAACTTTGTAACATTGGCATATGAAGCAGCCTCTACCCACTTGGTGAAGTAGTCGATGACCACAAAGATGAATCAATGCCCATTGGAAGCCTTTGGCGATATTGGTCCAATCACATCCATGCCTCACATAGAGAAAGGCCATGGAGAAGTCATAACATGAAGAGGTGAATGAGGCACATGAATTTTGTCTCCATAAGGCATTTATGACATCTATTGGCGTAATTGATACAATTCTCTTCCATGGTGGACCAATAATATCCAAATCTCATAATTTGCTTGGCCATTGAAAAGCCATTAGCATGTGTCCCACAGACGCCCTCATGAATTTCTTCCAAGATTTTTTTAGTGTCCACACATCTTAATAGTACCTAATTCTTCCTTCTTTTGTATAGGATCTCCCTATCTAAGACATAATTTGGCCAGTCTTTTCAACGTCCTTTTATCATTCTCGGTTGCTTGGTCAGGGTATTCACGATTCTTCACA
The DNA here is from genome assembly GCF_025698485.1 of Gossypium arboreum. Taxonomy (NCBI): domain Eukaryota; kingdom Viridiplantae; phylum Streptophyta; class Magnoliopsida; order Malvales; family Malvaceae; genus Gossypium; species Gossypium arboreum. The sequence continues at coordinate 48,594,676 of NC_069077.1, forward strand.
TATCACAGTATATCGTGGTACCAGGGGTGATCATCTTTTTCTCCTTCTTCGATTCTACGGTAATGAGCTGGAGCCTCATAAATACTCATCTGAATGGGTTTTATGTCACCTGGTTTGTTCTCTTTGATCATGGACGCTAGAGTAACCAATACGTCAGCCATCTGGTTTTCATCTCGCGGAAGGTAACTGAAAGCGATGTCATCAAACTTCTCAATTAACTCCAGAACTATCCTTCGATAATTGATCAATTTGGGATATCTTGTCTCCCATTCTTCTTTGAGCTGATAAATTACTAGTGCAGAATCCCCATATACCTCTAGCACTTTGATTTTACATTCTATGGCTGCACGAATACCCATAATGCATGCTTTGTATTCTACCATATTATTCATACAATCAAAATCCAATTTACTAGTAAAGGGATAATGATCTTCATTCGGGGATACCAAGACTGCCCCGATTTCGTTACCCACATCATTTGACGCTCCATCAAAATTTAGTTTCCAATGGTGGCCTTCTTAAGAACCTTCTTCAGTGGTTGCAACATACATCAGATCTTTATTTGGAAAATCAAAGTTCAAAGGCTCGTTTAGAAAATCTACTATTGCACTCCCTTTTACAGCTTTCTGATTCACATAGACTATTTTGAATTTAGAAAATTTTTATGTTTTGGAATCCCGATGTTAAGTACTACCCAACTCATGTCGAAATTTTAGCAATTATTAAGTTTTTAAATGTTTTTAATGTTGAATAATTTTAGTATTAGGGATTAAATTGATAGATTTTTAAGCTAGAAATGAAAAAGGATTAAATTGAAGAATAAATTGTAAATTTTAAGTAATAGGTACTAAATTGTGAAAAATTTGAAATTTAGGAATTTAAGTGAAAATAGGGAGTTAAATTTAGTTTAAAGTGAAATTTGTATGAAAATATAAGATTAATTGTGAAGAAATAAAATTAGTCTCGGTTTAAGGACTAAATTGGAATTTAGGCAAATATTGAGTAAAAATTGAAATTTTCAATACGAAATTAAATTGTGTTGCATTGATGAATTTTAATTGTTTTAATTCCGTAGCTAACATCATACTAGAATCTTCGACTAAAAAGGGGAAATATAAAGTTGACGAGGAATAGCACTGAATTTCTGGTTTGTATTTCTATAATCCGAATTTAGTTATTAATTGTTATATTTTTTTATTTAATGCATACGATAAGTGTTGATGTGAGTATTTGACACTTTGTCATTGAATTGAATTTAAGTTGATTGAATGGATTGAATTGGTATATATATATTGAATATATTGATTATTTGAATTGAAATGAATATTGGTTGTATTTGAAAAGTGAATTGGAGCCCTATTAACCGTATTGGGATAAGTCGAATATAGATGGCATGCCATAGGATTGGAAGAGTTCAGGGATTTCTTCGACTTCAAGTCGATGAGACACTGGGTGTGAATTTATTACTTCGGATTTATTCGATGAGGCATTAGGTGCCAATTTACTTCGGTTTAACTGATGAGACACTGATATCAATTTACCACTTCGAATTATCCAATGAGGCACTGGATGCCAAACTGGTGTGTTTGGTTGGATCCGCGCATCTGTTCTAGTCCTAGTCATGTTAATAGGGGTAATTAATTGAAATGACACTATGATTGATATTAAATGATATTGTATATGAAATGATGATATAATTGTGGTACCTATGAGAGTATATTGGTTAGGCACCTAGGATGTTTGTTTGATATGATTTGGATGTGTTTGATTGTGTTTTGAATTGGTTAAACGAATGGTTTTTGAGTTGCTTATTTTCCAAGCTTGCAAGGAATGGTAAACTTGTTGTTTAAGGTACATTTTAAGTCCACACGGCCAGACACACAGGCGTGTGACTGGGCCGTATGAAACACAGCTAGCACACAAGCATGCGAGGCCATTTTGAAAGGGCACACGGGCGTGTGGCTCAGCCGTGTGACTCAAGTCAGAGAGTTACACGGGTACAGACATGGGCTGGGACACAGCTGTGTGTCCCTACTTCAAATGCCTACGCAGTCTAAGACACAGGCGTGTCTATTGGCCATGTGAACCCTGCAGCTTTGAAAATTTTTAATATTTTTTGAAAAATTTTCTGAGTTTCTGAATTAGTCCCGATTTGTTTCTAATGCATATTTTGGGCCTCGAGGGCTCGAATAAGGGGCATTATGTATGAGTTTAATTAGTTTTTGACCTGATATAATATGATAAGAAATGTTTGTAATTTTTGTCTGTTTGATCATTAAATTTTGGTAATGCTCTGAAACCCTATTCTGGCGACGGATGTGGGTTAGGGGTGTTACAGTTTTGGTAAGTAATTGAGTTACATTATGATGCTTGAAATAAGGTAATGTTGACTTGTGTTGGCATATAATGTTTAGGTATGTTTGTGGTGCCTTTTAATGGCATATTGGTTAGGTAAATTAGGATGCTTAAAATGGTATGTTTATGCAAGTTTTAAGGGTGTTTGAACCCCTTGATTGTGTGCACAAATGGCTTATATAGTTATGCATGAAATGGTTTTGAAATGGTTTAATTTTAGGTACATTTTGGGTTCACATGGCCTGAGATACAGGCGTGTGACTCATCCATGTGTCATTTGAGAATTTCTTAAGGTTCAAGTCAGTGAGTTACATGGCCTGACACACTGGCGTGTGGGGCAACTCAAAGCGTTACACGGCCTGGAATACGGGCGTGTGACACGGTCGTGTGACCCTACTCAAAGAGTTATATGGGTGAGGACATGAGCTGGGACACGACCGTGTGACCCCTGTTTTGTAAATTTTGCATCTTTTTCCTAAACTTTCCAAACTTTTTCAATTTGGTCCCGAATTGTTTTTAAGTTATTTTTAGGACCTCGAGGGCTCAATTTAGGGACAATATAAAAAATGGGTTTCTCAGACATGGTTGAAGGTTTTGTGGTGTTGGAAGGAGAGAAGGCAGCCACGAAACCCATTTTTTTAAAAACAGGTTCCTAATTTTTTACAAATAGTGGTGTCGCTTGACACTACCCCTCCAACCATTAAAAAACATTTTTTTTGAAACTCCTTTAACCCGTATAATGCCTCATATTTTACTCGGTATAATTTATACATACCGGTGGCATCGTATAGTGTGGCAGGACCAATAAAATATTAATTTTCTTTTTCAAACTGATTATGGCCTAATGATTGCATGATGATGATGGATAAAAAATGGGTGGTGCCAGGTACCACCTATGGTTATTGTTCACTCAATACCATTTTGGTAAATAATTCGGTGGGATGCCATTTAAGTTATTAATTTTACTTTTTTTATACTAATGAGATAAAAAAGCAAAAAACATGACAACATTCGAATAGTAATAGTCAAAAGAATAAATAATTCAACTAGTAGTCAAAAGAATAACATAATAACATCACAAAATCAAAGAACATATAGACAAATCATGTTTATTTCAGGTATCTTCACGTAATAATAAAATCACACTTTCAATATGGGTTTAAAAGCAATGTATCTAGAGTTGTTCATGGGCCGGTCGGACCGGGTTCGAGCTGGGTCAAATACAAATTAGGCCCATTTTCTAGGTTTGGCCCAAAAATGGGCCTAAAATTTTATCCAAGACTGGTCCGAATAAAAATTCTAAAATTTGAGCCCGACTCGCCCCCTTTGTATTAAAATTTTATATTATTTTTATATAAAATAAATTTTAAAAATATAATACATCAAATACACTAAAAACATTCCCAATAAATGAAAAAATTAAAATATATATATACACTTAAATAAACAACTTAGCAAGCAAATACTTCTAAAAGAATAGAAAAATTAATAATAAATAAGAGTTACATAATATCCAAATAATAATAACAAAATAGTAGCAATATAATAACGAAATGATAGCAAAACAATAAAAAACAATAGCAGTTTTGTTTTTTTTACAAATTTAGATCAAGCCGAGCTTAAGAAAACTTATCGAGATCTGACTCATTTAGAAAAAAGGACCTTATTTTTTTATTCAAGCTAATTTTTCGAGCTTATATTTTTGTCCAAATCCTTCTACTTTTCGAACAGGCCTTCGAGTTAGGTCAGAACAAATCTAAATGTATCTGTAGGTTTTTGAAAGAATTAAATAAAACAAATTTTTAGGGTTTTCAACAACATTACAACATAAAATCATAAAAGAATTTTGAAAAAGAAAATGGTTTAGAATCAAATGAATTAAATTTTTGGCATTTCAATCCGATAAAAATAAATGACAAAAGAAAATAAACGTAAAAACAAGAATTTTTAACTTAATAATAGCCAAAGAAAATCAAAATAATAGAATGTCATAGAATGGAATTAAGGGCAATGGTCATGTTTAAAATTCTGTTAATTTCTGTTTATGTTTGTTTTAGTTTTAATTACTGTAAAATGCAATGTTCAGTATGATCCTTTAATGAAATGGTGCGCTTAAGGGGAGGGGAGGTCAGGTAGGCTTAAACGACAACGTTTAAGGATGTTTTGTCTTTTGTGTAAAATGACACGTTTTGTTACAACTGTATTAACAACTGTTGTTTTTCTGAAAAGTCGTTACCCACCCTAAAAACAACAATCAAGGGTAGGGGGAGGCAGTTATGAAATGAATACACTCGTCTTTTCTCTTTTATTATGATTTCTTCCTCTATTTCTTCTTCTTCTTCCTGCTACCCTGCTTCTTTTTCTACCCAAAATCTTCTGCTCATGACAAAGGTATCAAAGCTGCAGTCGGTTCTCTTGCCCAATGATGGGGTCACCACCACGTTGCAGAAATAAATGGGCTTGCTACAACACAAGCTTGCCCAGATGTAGTTGGAGGTTAATTAGATTGATACTAAGATTGACACTCGACTAAAGGACTTCCATGAAAACTTAAAGGGAGAGATTCGAACTGAACTCCGTTCCCTTTTTGAGCAATACTTTAACCAACAGGCTTCTACCAGTGTTGCTGAGGGAGTTCAAGACAAGGGTAAAAGTATTCTGGGGGGCACCCCACCTAGGTTCCCTCCCAAAGAACCACTCGCACTGTCTCCTGCCTCAGACCTGGCGAATACACCTTCTCGAGTTGGTCTCCTGGACTTTACCAACAAAACACTTCAGTTTGAATGTCCAAAATTTGATGGGAATGATTTTCGGGGGTGGTGGTTCAAGCTAAAACAGTTCTTTGAAGCTGAAAATATCGAAGATCAAGCCAAAGTTAGGATGGTTATGTTACATTTAGAGGGCAAAGCTTTAGACTGATACCATTTCTTTGTGCAAAGGCAAAGCGGGTTACAACAACCCCGTTCCCTTTTTGAGCAATACTTTAACCAACAGGCTTCTACCAGTGTTGCTGAGGGAGTTCAAGACAAGGGTAAAAGTATTCTGGGGGGCACCCCACCTAGGTTCCCTCCCAAAGAACCACTCGCACTGTCTCCTGCCTCAGACCTGGCGAATACACCTTCTCGAGTTGGTCTCCTGGACTTTACCAACAAAACACTTCAGTTTGAATGTCCAAAATTTGATGGGAATGATTTTCGGGGGTGGTGGTTCAAGCTAAAACAGTTCTTTGAAGCTGAAAATATCGAAGATCAAGCCAAAGTTAGGATGGTTATGTTACATTTAGAGGGCAAAGCTTTAGACTGATACCATTTCTTTGTGCAAAGGCAAAGCGGGTTACAACAACTGACCTGGGAGATTTATGCTTGAGGGTTGAAGGCCCGTTTTGGTCTTGACTCTTTTTTAGATCCCATGTCAGAACTTATCTACCTCAAGTAGCAATGCTCAGTGGACTAGTTCCATGACCGTTTTGTAAGTCTACTTAATCAGCTACGTTTGACTAAAGATTATGCACTTGCTATGTTTACTTGTAACCATGAGAGAATGCAGTATTTATGACTGCTCAAACGTCAAACAATGGTGGATGGTTTCCAATTATTAGCTCAACAGGTCGAATGCATGGTGACTGAATTTCAAAAAAAGAGTGTGAGTATAAGAGGGGGGATAAGTCATCTTAGACCCCTACTTCCTGCTTCAAAGATACAACAATATCACAGCAATTTGGAGGGAACTAGTGGTCCTCCAACTAGTAGCTTAAGACAGAAGTTTCAGTCCAAATCTCTTCCCCAATCTAAGATAGATGAGAGAAGGAAGAAGGGACTCTGCTTCTAGTGTGCCTCTAAATACACTCCAGGCCATAACTGTACCAAATCCCAATTGTATCAGCTGATAGTGGAGCCTCATTAGGTGCATAAGGGGGAAGCACAAGTCCAGTGATTGAATAATTTCAAGATTTCCTTGAATAGTTAGAAGTGTTGGAGTAAGAACCATAATCCACTACCCGTATCTGGTCCTTACATGCCCTCCAAAGATCACAGGGACATAACACTATGAGGTTTTCAACTAAGACTAGTCATTTTAATGTTATCGTGTTGGTGAACTCTGGAAGCACACACAATTTCCTAGATTCCAAGTTAGTTAAGAGGTTAGATTTACCAGTACAACATTCTAGCTAGCTTTATGTAATGGTGGCTAATAGAGTGAGACTGACCACTCAAGGATTATGTCGAGCAGTTCTATGGAAGGCAGAAAGGGTATGAATTCACTACTGACCTTATGATCCTCCTAGTAAAAGGTTGTGATATTGTCTTCGGCATCTAATGGCTGCTATCCGTAGGTTCTATCATGTGGAACTTCTCTCCGTTGCAGGGGCGAAGGCAACGCCAAAAAATTTTTTTAGGGGGGCATGATGAAATTTTAATTTTTATAGTTTATATTTTTATAATTTGTAAAGAATTAAATTGAATTTTTATAATTTTAAGAGGGCCAAAGTACAATTTTACCTTTACTAGTTTTAAATTTTTAAAAAATTTCAAGGGCTTAAAATATAATTTTTCATTTTAGGGGGCCGAGGCCCATGCCAGCCCCTGGCTACGTCCCTGCTTCGTTGACCATGCAATTTGAATATCAAGGTCAGAACCATACTCTCCAAGTGATTATTCGTGGTGCTTTACAACTTATTTTTGGGGGACAATTGTCAAAATGTTTACACTTTATGGGCCAACGACCTTGTCCAATGTTACTAGCAACCAGTGTTCAAACAGCATTGACATTTGCTCCTGCTCAAATGAACTCAGACATGGTGAAGCTTTTGAAAGACTACAACAGTCCGATTTTTAGTAGTGTCGGAAAACAGTGGTTCGAGACCACCAAATCTGACGAGTAATCTCGTAGATTTTAAATGTAATTTTAGAAAGATTTTTGCATTAGTAAATTATGTTTTATAAGGATTTATTAGGTTAAGTGGTTTAAAAAATGAGGTATCGAGACTTCGATTTTATAAATCGAGTCATAAATATTTTTATAAATATTTAAAGAGTTTTATTAAGGTAGTATTAAAGTTTTGTTGGAAAATTTTAACGTTTTGATAGTTAATTAATTAAAAAAAACTAAATTGAAAAAGGTACAAAACTTGCTAATTAAAGAAATAGTGATTAAATGGCCTAAATGGTAAATAGGAAGGACTTAAAGAGAAAATTAGCCTCAGTGACAGAAAAAAAAATGAAATTATGTGATGTAAGGGCAAAATTGGAAATAAAATAAAATTTAATAGCTAAAATGAGATTCTAATAGTTTCTTGATCATTTCTTCTTCAATTTTCTATCCAAAAACACCATTGAAAAGCTCTTAAACTTTTCATATTTTAGCTTCATGTGAGTTTAATTCTTGCCCTTCTCTTGTAATTTTTGTGTTTTTAAGACTTTTACAATTAGATTCTAACTAGCTATTACTTAAATTTTTTTATTTTATTGAGAATTTTGAAAATTACTATTGATGAATACTAGATGTTTTGATGAAATAACATGGATTTAGAGCTTTAATTTTGTGGTATGATGATTTTATAAAGTGATTTTAATAGATATTTATTTTAAAACCAAATTGTGAAACGTTTAAATATTAGGGTTTGGTATTAAATTTTTGTTTAGTAAGGGTTGTATGATGACCAAGAATATTTAGATAAATTATCAATGGAGAAAAATTAGTTCATTTGATAGACTAATTAGTTAAGGGGCTAAATTGCAAAAGTTGTAAAAGTTAGGGTAATTATGTAAATTTAAAAATTGAGGGGTATTAATTGTGAAGTGAATTGGAACTGAAATATATGCTAATGAATGAGTAATTTTATATTTTAGATCAAGAGCCCGTAGATAATCGTGAAAAAAGAAAATTAGCAGAATAGTCCTTAAACTTCTACAAATCTTACAATTTAACCCAGGTAAATTCGTATGGTTAAAATTTAATATTTATATTGAATTGATGAATGATATTATGCATTTAGTATATTGTTGAAAAACAAAATATTTTTAAATTATAAATTTGAAGTGAATATTCGATTTAAATAGAATGTCGGATTTGAGTACAATTCTTGTGTGGCGAAAGACAACAAAGGAGAAATTGACGACAAATTACCCAAGTAAATCGAGGTTTAGCATTTGTTGCGAATTTTCGTGCTTACTTTCCGTTTAGCTCTCACGAGCTTCTGTTTAACTCATATGAGTTTCTATTCAGCTTTATTGAGCTTCTGTTTAACCCTTATAGGTTTCTGTTCAACTCTTATGAGCTTTCGTTCAACCCTTATGGGTTTCTGGTTAGCTCTCATAAGCTTCTGTTCAGCCTTCGGGCTTCTGAAAATGATGTACTCTTATCCATAAGTCGTTCTCCGATTTGGTATGATTTGGTGAGTGACTTATGTAATTGAAATTGAAAGATTTATTGTTATTATTAATATTGATTTGAAAGAAGTGTGATCTTCAATTAAAGTTGTGATTGATAGGGAGATTGCATGAATAATTTGCTTATTTGATTTGTTAAATTTAGTTTCGGTAAGATTTATATTTAACCCATCGAACTTACTAAGCTTAATTAAGCTTACTTGTATTGTTTAATGTCCTTGTAGATTAATGTGAGGTCGGGAGATCTGATCAACACATCAAGCCACACTATCTAGCTCATTTTGGTAGTCTTTGAAATGTACACTATGGTTTATATGGCATGTATAGGATTGGTGTGTATTATGAATGATATTTTGTTCACATATACAACTTAAATATGTATGTGTAGTCTTATCATGCTTGATAAATGTTTGGGTGTAGTTAATTAATGGATAAATTATGAGCATGCTAGTGAATGAGTTGGTAAAATATGGTTGTTGTAAGTAATCAAATGTGTGAATTGATTAATGTGGTAGTTTAGAATGTTAGGATATATGTGATAATATGATATTTTTAGAGCTAAGAATTGTTTGTATTGAAGGTCTTGTTATGGCCTATGAGCATGAAATTTGAGGTGTTTAGGTTGAAATCAAGAAAGGGTGAGAAATGTGACCTTAAAATGGCCTATGTTCGTCCACACGGGCAGAGACACAGGCGTATGTCTCAGTCGTGTGTGACACACGGCCTAGCACATGGGTGTGTAGTCTGGCTGTGTGTCCCCTGCATCCTTAAAATTGAGAAACAGAATGCCCAGGTAATTTCACACAGCCTAGCACACAGGCGTGTGGCTTGGCCGTGTGACCCAAGTCAGAGAGTTACATGGGTAAGGACACGGGCTGAGACATGGCCGTGTGCTCCACATCGAATGCCTACACGGCCTAACCGCACATGCGTGTGTCCCCTGCACCTAGGAAAATTTTTGAGGTCTTGTGAAAAATTCTCTAAGTTTTCGGTTTAGTCCCAATTCATTTCTAAAGTGTATTTTGGGCCTCGAGGGCTCATATAAGGGACAATATGAGTAATTATGATTAGTTTATGATATGTATGTTAAACGATATGAAATATTCGTATTTGATTGGAAAGGTCCAATAATGCTCCGTAACCCTGTTCCAGCGACAGATAAGGGCTAGGGATGTTACAAAGACTTTGATGATGTGTTTCAAGCACCTAAGGGGCTGCCCTCGGTAAGGCTACAAGACCACAAAATCCCATTAATTGATGAGAGTAAGGTAGTCAAAATAAGACCTTATAAATATGGTAGTCAAAATAAGACCTTATAAATACCCAGCAGTATAGAAGGGGAGGGAGGGAGGTTCGATAGGCTTAAACGACAACGTTTAAGGATGTTCTGTCTTTTGTGCACACGTTTTGTTACAGCTGTATTAACAGTTGTTGTTTGTCTGAGAAGCTGTTAACCACCCTAAAGGCAATAATCAAGGGTAGGGAAAGGCAATTATGAAATGAATATACTTGTCTTTTCTCTTCTAGTATGATTTTTTCCTCTATTTCTTCTTCTTCTTCCTGCTACCCTACTTCTTTTTCTGCCCAAAATCTTCTGCTCGTAACATAGTACTTCATTGTTATCGTATGTCATAATTGAATCATTTCTTGAATGAAGCATCTACTTATCCATTTTCAAACAATGAGACTCCTCCCCTCAACAGATTTCTCAATCAAACCTCATTGATTTTGTCTCCATCTATGAGAACATGAAAAGTATTTTTTTTTAATTACTTTTTCCGCTTTAAAGTGAAATGAAAACTTTTTTTTCTCTAGAGAATGTTTTAGGCTCCAATGTATTTTACTAATTACGGTCACATAATAGGTTTTAGTATAACAATTGAATTTTAATATCACATTAGATTTTCGTTACATTGTTAAATTAATTATTCAATAATCACGTAATAAATTAACAACATTACTGATGATATAATATTTTTAAAGTTTAATTATCAAAATATAAACTTAAATAATCAATTAACCCTCATTAAAATCATCATATGTCAACACCTCTAATTTTAGAAAAGTAAAATTTTCGAGTTCATATATTTTATGGTAAATTATAAATTCAATTATTAACACCTTTTAGTAACTATATAAGAAATATAATTGACCTGAGAATACACTTGCATTTTAAATTCGGAATAAGAATAGAGAAAAAGTAAAATTGAACCCGAGAGAAGAAATTAATCATTCTAAATTCCAAAATTTAGACTATGGAACGGCAAAAGTTTGGCAGAGAGCCTGTTTTGTGCGTCTGTGGTTTACAATTTACAGTGTCATAGTATTCTAATCCGTCTCAAACTTTTGGCGGAGGCTCTGGAGAACAAGTAACCAACACCCAAGCACATCACCCAAATGCCCACATCAAAGGCCCAGCTCACTCCCTCCCCCGCCGTACACATATCTTGTATCCCTTCACAATCTCCGTCGCACCTTCCTTCTATATCGTCACCGTCTGATTCCACACAACTGCAACTACATTCATCGCTCACTTCACTCTCCCCTGGAATATCCTCCAGCTGATCAAAACCCACCCTCCTATTCTTCCTCGCAATCATCCTCACCCTCTCTCCCATCGCCTTGTCTCCCTCCACTGCCACGCAAACATCCGCCACCGCGCGCTCAGCGCCGACCGTTTTCCCATCCCTTGTCTCCAGCGCGCACTTGCACTCCATCTTCCACTTTTGCTCCTCTCTTCTAAAAATCCCTTTCAACACCTTGTCCTCTCCTGAGTAAACATCGAAGCAGACTCCATCACCGGCCTGAACTAGCTCCCTGCTGCCGTATATTGCCTCTCCGCTCCTCGTCTTGACATTAACCATCCGATGGAGAACTAAGAAGGAGGAGGAATCAGAGCGGATAGCAGTCCCTGAAACGTGAAGCGCCGATTCGTTGATCCTTGGTGGGTAGAGTAGAGTGAGAGAATTTGAAAAGGAATCGAAACCCGAGATTCGGATGAAGAAAGCTTTGATCTTTAAAAGGTTTTGATCGGCGCACCGGAAGTCGTAATAATCCGTAGACCTACACATTGTTATTCTTTTTTTCCTTTGGGGGATGGGAAATAATTTTAGAGAATTGATTGATTGATTTATATGAGTAAAAAAGAAGAAGAGTGGAAGTGGGGTGGAGGCGGCTGAGTGGGCGACGTCGGTTTTGAAGGATGAAACTAACGATGGGAACACGGTTTTTGATGCTGACGTGCAGAAAATGACAAAACCACACTTATGTTGTGTTCTGTCGAATATTTTCGGCTTTTTTTTTTAAAAAATGACCAAAAGCTTTTAGTTATTTACGAAAATACCCATTTTAAAAAATATATAAAATAAATAATTTGTTTTGAACGGTAAACGTTGGTGACGTCATTGTCATTGGTGCCATCTCCTCCAATTTTAAAAAAATAATTTTTTTGGGTGTCATTGTCATTGACAACATCGGATTGAAGTATAATTATATAAAACATTTAGGGACATGATGAATCAAATACCCTTTTAAATTGGATGAATAAAGGGGTGATGTCATTCCTCAACAGGACTAATTAAATATTTTTAAACTTTTAGTCTGTTTGTATGTTAGGTCTGACTCTTTTTTAAATTAAATTTAAATAGTCCTTAAAAATATAAAAATAACAAAAGTAAACTCTTTTTGTTATGAATATCTTATTAAGTGGATGCTCATCATGATTGAGATACAATTTTGATGGACTTTAAATTCTAATAGTTATTAAAATTAGATTTCTACTTCTTTTATATTTCTTATACTTATAAATAGAGACTCTAATAAAGTATTGTAAATTGTCCCTTTTGATCAATAAAGTACATTATCTATTATTTTCATTTTTTTTTCTTTATTCTCTCCATCTCTCTTTATTTTATAACACGTTATCAGCACGATAATTCACTATTTTTCTTTTCAAAATCTTTAGAATTCATCCCACAGATAAAATTCTTTTTCACTTTAAACTTTAATCCTTACAACTTCATCTTCGGGATGTTGAAAGATTCAATCTCAGAATGAAATATGATTCTTATTCCCGATCTTTGATTTATTATACAAGCATGGGTAAAGTATAGATTTGGTAAGAAACTTTTATATTTCAACCATATTTCGTTTTTCAATTAAGGTATGACTACATTAATTTTTATTGACATAAATTTTACATTCGATGGTATTTGATTTTTGCTTTTCTAGGTTAATTTTTTTATGTAATGTACATAATTGTTGATTAAATATGTTTGCTATTAATATGATATGTTTTCTCTATTATTTTACGGTAAATCATTCTTTTGAAGTTTTTAAATTAAGTTATATTATGCATAATATTTAGATGTTTTGATTATTAAATTCTTATTATTAAATATTCTTGAAATTTTATTAAAATTATGGTGGAAAGTGTTATTAACCTACCATTGTTGATTAAAGGAAATTTGATAGGATCTATTTATTCTTTATTAACTTGCTAATGTTGAATGATTGTATGATTTTAAATTGAACTTATAAATATTTTATTAGAGCAATATAATATTTTATAACATATATGTGGTATTGAAATTGATACGATATGTATCGGATAATTTTCAAGCATCGTACTTAAAAATTATGATTATTTATTAAATGATTTTTACTATTACATTATAAAATGTTATTACGAAAACAAAGTTGTTTTACTACTTGTAATAGTGTTCCTGATAATAGCCAAGGTGATGACGATGATGTTAAAAATCTTCAGGTATGTTTTACTATGTTTTATTTATTATATCATGTTTATTATAATTGGAGACTAATCATGACAACATGAATAGATAAATTTTGATTTGAAGTCTCACGCATGTTTGCGATGGTGATTATGAAATAAAGAATCTATTGGGATGTTTATAAGTCTGTCCTACTAGATTTGTTGCATTCCCCGAAGTGAATGTAAACATAAAAAAAATAAAAGATATACTTATGGACCACTAAAAGTGGGAACATAGTAATAAATAAGAGAAAATGAGTGTTCTTAAGATAACTTTTAAAAGGGTAAAGATAACTTATGTTATCAATGTGATATGAAAGATTATTGGTCACATATGTGGTGTATGCCCAAATATTTTGTCTCTGTTAATATTCTTTAAGGAATGATACGAGAATGTAGTAATGAATTTTATCATTAAAGATATAAAATATTTATCTTATTTGGTACTTGAAATAAACAAATATATTCCAATATTTGATAGTACAAAATTAGTTGAAAGCTTCATAAGAGCTAATATATCAATATCTAAAAAACACAAAGTTTGTGGTGATTAATGCATTAGTTTTAAAAGATATTCATAATGGATCTCATATGGAAATTTTGAATGAGGAAAATATTTTATTTCATATGAATCAAAAGAAGATTGAGTTATTTATATTTTGAATCGAACTTGGGACCTTTCGCATTATAAGCGAGAATCATACCAGTAGACCAAATGCCTTATATTTGAATATTTTGACATATTCCCTGAAGCGAATATTACATATAATTGTTTGAAAATTATATTTACTTAGTGACTTAGTGGCATTATAGACTTCACATTGCTTTAGACATTTGCAGTAGTAAATGTCACAATAGTATTTATATGTGGATACAAAATAAAAAGAATGAAACTAAAATTATCAATTGTCAAAATGATAATAAAATTATCAATTTAAAATTTTATATTTAAATTATTAGTACAATTGAAAAACATGTTGAAGTAAACTAGAAGCTTACTAATACAAATACATTTACTATTTGGCGTAACCAGTTAGACCATCTTGGATTATATATGATGCGAAAATTAATTGAGAATTTATATGGATATTCATTAAAGAACCATAAGATTCTTTAATTTTAAAAAAAAATCTCCTTTGCTGTTTGTTTTCAATGAAAATTGATTATTAGAAACTCACTAGCTAAAGTTGAGATTTAATGTCTTGCATTTCTGAAATGAATATGGGCTCATTCATCCACCATGTGGATGATTTTGATATTATATGATTTTGGTAGATCTATTTACAAAATAATCACATACGTTATCAACTCGCAACCTATCGTTTGCGAGATTGCTTGTTTGAATGATTAATTTCAGATTATGCAATTAAAACAATTCATCTTGCTAATGTTGGTGAGTTTATGTCACAAGCTTTCAATGATTATTGCATGTCAATTGGGATAAAAGTTGAATATCCTGTAGCTCATGTTCACACACAAAATGATTTAGCTAAAGCGTTTATCAAACGCCTCCAACTAACAGCTAAACCATTACTTATGAGAATAAAACTTCTTATTTCAGCATGAGATTTACATGTTGTACGCATCAAGCTAATAAATTATAAATACTCCCCATTACAATTTATTTTTGGTCAATAGCTAAATATTTCTCATCTTACAATTTTTGGATGTGCGGTATATGTTCCAACAACTCCACCACAACGCACAAAGATGGGTCATAATAAGAGATTTGGAATGTATATTTATATGAGGCTCCTCATAATATTTTTGAGCTATTAATATGTATTTAGTTGTGACATGAGTTGTCAGATTTCCCAATATTAGGGGGAGAGGATAAAAGATGGATTAATAAAGTACTTGAAATGAATTATCAATGTTTAAGATCTTTGTACAAAGTAATGTGAACTAGAAGTTCAACAGATAGTTAATTCTACAAATCAACTCCAAATTCATTAAATCTCACATACCAGCTGAAAATGTTCTAATACGAATTGATGTATTAATAGGGCAAACTATTAGTGCAAAAGAAAGTAATCCATGATTGAAGCATGGAAGACCGATCAGTTGAAAAGATAAAAATCCTCGTAAAAGAAAAGGAGTAAACATTTAAGATGGTCATATAGTAGAGGCGGGGGTTTTTGAAGAGACCCATGACATAACTAATTATAAAACCCAAGAAGAGATTTAGGTACCTAAAAGTGAAAATAAAAATGATGAAAATAAAGAGAACTCGATAAGTTATGTCAATACAAGAAAAAGATGAAACCGAAAAAAAATGTAGTTGTTGACAACAATTTTACTTATAATGTTACTATTGAAATAATAAAAGGAAATAAAGATCTTGAGCCTAAATCTATTAATGAATGTAAAAATAAAAAATATTGGCCAAAATGAAAGGTTCAATTCAAGCAGAATTGAATTCACTTTCTAAACATGAAGTTTTTGGACCTATAGTCCAAACACTTAAAGGTGTAAAGCCGATAGGATATAAATGGTTATTTGTGCAAAAAAATGAAATGAAAAAAATGAAGCCATGAGATATAAAGAACAACTTGTAGCACAAGGATTTTCGCAAAGGTCCGACATTGATTATGAAGAGACATATTCTCTTGTGGTGGATACAATCACATTTAGATATCTTATTAGTCTGGCAGTATGTGAAAAATTTGACATGCATCTAATGGATGTTGTTACAGCCTATTTATATAGTACACTTGATAGTGAAATTTATATGAAAATCCCTGAAGGATTTAAAATCCCAGAATGATATATAGTTTTTTGGGAACATTGCTCGATCAGATTAAAGAAAGTTTACATGGATTAAAACAATCTGGACGTATATGGTACAGTCGTCTTAGTGAATACTTGTTAAAACAAGGTTACAAAAATGATCCAATTTGTCCATTTGTCTTTATAAAAAGGTTTGGATCAGATTTTGTGATAATTTCTATTATTGTTAATGATCTAAATATTATTGGAACTTCTGAAGAGTTTCAAAATACAATAAATTGCTTAAAGAAAGAATTTGTGATAAAAGAAATTGAAAAAACAAAGTTTTATATTAGCTTACAAATCGAGCATTTAAAAGATGAAATTCATGTTCATTAATCAACTTATATGAAAAAGATATTAAAGAAATTTTACATGGATAAACCACACTTATTAAGTACTCCGATGGTTGTACGATCGTTAGATGTGAATAAAGATCAATTTTGTCCTTGCGAGAATGATGAAGAGTTTCTTGGTCCTGAAGTACCATATCTAAGTGCTATAGGGGCATTTATGTATCTTGCAAACAACATAAGACCTGATATAGCTTTCGCTGTAAACTTGTTAGTAAGATTTAGTTGTAATATCCTGATTTTGGACCTAGTCGGAATAGTGGTTTCGTGACCACAAAATCCGAGATAGAAATAATTATTTTATGATTATTTTGAGGTCTATGATATGATTTCATGATTGTGTGAAAATTTCGTGAAGAAATTTTATGCATAAAGTGCTTAAATTGAAATTAGGGACTAAATCGAATAATTTGCAAAACTTGCATTCTAGAAGTTTCTAGTATGAAATTGTTTTGAAATATTAATTAGGAGGTCTTAAATAGAAATTTTACCAATTTCTAAGTCTATGGACAAAAATTGGACATGGATGGAATTTTTGGAAAGTTTAGTAGTAAGGGCATTTTGGTCATTTAGGGGTAAAATGAATTAAAATACAAAATTAAAAGCCAATTTTGCTCATCTTCAACCCCATGGCCGAATATAGCAAGGAGAAACCATGGATAGGGTTTTCAAGCTTCCAAGCTCGATTGTAAGTCCGTTCTAGCCTCGCTTTTAATGATTTTTACGTTTTGGAGTCCCTAGCTCGATTAAGCTTATGCTAGCAATAATTCAACCTAGGGTTCATATTTGGGAAAATACCCATAGGTGAAATTTGTGTATTTTGGTGTTTTATGATAGAATATGAGGTTTTAAATTATGTTAGACAACTTGTACTACTCAGTTTTAAGTGAAAACGAGCAAAAGGGCTTAATAGGTAAAAATACCTAATAGTCATAAGTACATGTTAGAGTGAGAATTTGATGTTTCCATAGAAGGGAAAAATGATCAGCATGTTATAAAACATAAGAAAATAGGCTGAAGTTTAATTTACGAGCTTTGAGGCAAAAGTGTAAATATGCAAAAGTTTAGGGGCAAAACTGTAATTTTGCCAAAATATGATTTTGGGTCAACTTGAATAATGTGAGTCCTAATTAGACTATATTTTAAATAATAGAGCGAGGAAAACTGAAATTCGGGCTAAAATGGAAAAATACCAAGTTGTGGACAAAATGGTAAAAGTAGCCATTTTCGCATACGAGGTAAGTTCATGTGTAAATAATGTAGCATAAATGTTATTTTTAAGTTATTAACGTTAATTATATGATACGCTAATTTTTAATCGTGATATATTATGCTTTGTGGTTAATGTTGAGTAATATGTAAATTATGTTTACTACTTGATAAATATGAATTGGTACCGAGTATCGGTTTCGATATTCCATGGAAGACGGCAAATGTGAGATCGAGGGAAAAAGCCCGTTTGAACCTTAGGAATAGATTAGGATACAAGTGACATGTCACTAGGATGGTTGAGCATCCGAACTCGTTGAGTTGAGTCCGAGTTCACTTATGGATGCGAATGTCCGAACTCGTTGAGTTGAGTCCGAGTTCGTGAAATGTAACTAGGCATCCGAACTCATTGAGTTGAGTCCGAGTTCACTTATGGATGCGAACTCCCGAGCTCGTTGAGTTGAGTCCGAGTTCACTTAGGGGCGAGTTACATGATTTCTTGATTACATATGAGGCACTTATGTGCAAATTATCCGTGTATCCGAGTTGTATTCCGATGTGTTCAACGGGTGAAATTTCTAGTGAAATGAAAGAACACTTAAGATGCAAGCGACGTTTTGGTAAGTGTTGTGAAATGAACACTTTGGACAGGTATGTTCTTAACCCTCGGGTTGATAATAGATACAACAACGATAAGGTGGTAAGATGATGAATGATGTTTAGAAATATGACATATGTTTTGGTGATACCATGCTAAAGTTGTTTGGTATATTTGTATTGTTATGTTACTTGTTATTTACATATGAACTTATTAAGCATTTATGCTTACTCCCTCCTCTTTATTTACTGTAGTTTTGAACAAGCCAGCTCGGGAATTGGGACGGGTCGAAGGTTCGATCACACTATCCAAAGGACTTTCATCTGGGTAAATGGCTTGTAAAACTTAAGTATGGCATGTATAGCAATATATTTATTTTGTGTAAATAATTTTATGATATGGCCATGATTGGTTGAGAAAATGTTTGATATTGATAAGTCATGGTGATGGTTAAATTTAGATCATGTTTGATATCTTGGAAGTTTAATAGGTTATCTAGTTCATAACAACTCATGAAAAGATGAAATTTGCCTTAAAATGTAATATTGCTGCAGCAATGACATGAATTTGAAAAATCACTAAAAATAGTATAAATGGAATTAAATGATGATCAAGTTATGAAATTGAATCTTAATGAGTCTATTTTCATATGGATAAAAAAAAATAGGCATATAAATTATACTTTATGAGATATTTGAAACCTTGTGAAACAGGGCCAGAGTGATTTCTGGATCCTCTGTTCTGACTTTAAAAATTCATAATAAATTGTAAAAAAATAATTATAAGTAAATCTTTATATGTAAAGATTCCTTATTGAGTCTAGTTTTAAGAGAAACAAATCTCGTAGTCATTGAAATTCTGTATAGAGAGATATCTGATTCGTAATACACAGATTTTAGAGCAGTCGAACCCTGAAACAGGGGAGACTTTAACTAATAAACTGTACTAATTGGCCAAACCAAAAATTCTATAAAAAAATTAGTAAATAGATATATGAGTCTAGATTCATGAAAAATTTACAGATCTTGATTTCGAGTTTTCTAACTCGAGATATGATTTTTCTTATAACTGTGTTGCGAGTAGCTATAAAACTGTGAATGTAGAAACAAAAGATTTAAAGTCTTAATTTGATAAATTATGTTCGGTAACTCCTCAAGCTCGACTCCGATGACGGTTTCGGGTGTGGGGGCGTTACATTTAGTGGTATCAGAGTAGGTTTAGTCGGTTCTCGGACTAACCTAGCATGTGTAAAAGTTTAGCTATACATGCCACTCATCTGTCATAGTGTGATGTCTTCCGACGCGTATGAGTACCGTCTTATTTAGACAGGGTACTCTCCAACCGAGCTGCACTAACCATGTTCAATGTTATGCGAAGGTATTTGAGTAAAGTTATGATTATGATAAGTCTCGATTCAGAAAAGTATGAATAAAAGTTTATGATACATATGTGATAATATGTGAGATGAAAGTTCATGTTGTGATAAATATCCATATTTGCTTAATGCTCATACGATGTAGTGTATGTGGCTTACTTGATAAGATGAACGAAATAAATAGAAAGTAGTAGAGGTATGAATAAAGGTCATAATATCATGATACGAATGAAAATGTCCTTGTCTTGATTGGACGTTGAATGTTGATGAATGTTAATGATATACAATTTTTTATGAGATAAAGGATTATAATGAAATGAACTTATCTATGTTAAATTGTTGGACTAAATTATATGATTGTAATGATATGTACATGATGATGCACGAAATGAAAGTTGTGATTGTGATGCAAATATCTATGTTTGTTTGGCCTTATATGATGTCATGAGCATGAATTAATTTATTTAAATGAATGGATAAGTAAAGCTATCTAGAAAACATAGAATGTATGCATAAGTATATTGTTTAATGGGACAATAGGAAAATTGGTGTAAGCCAACATGAATGAATGACATGATTTTGATGATGTTGCTATGATGACGGGAGTTGTGTCATATGTGTATGTATAAGAAAGTCGAGTCAGAGGTTCTACAACCCCTCCCCCTTACCAAAGTGGTACTTATAATGGAATTTCATTAGATTTGTATTGGATAAGTTTTCGGTTGAGAACCCAAAGAGTTTAGTGATAGAATAATTATAAGTATGATCAGAGATTGAAAATGAGCTGATAAGTAAAGTCAAAGCCAGTAAAGTATCAGATTGACGTAAAGATTATTGGAGTTATGCACTATCCCAGTTAGAAAAGGAATTCTCCTTGGTAAACCGAATTACTTAGGTGCAAGGTCGAGAAAAGTGTAAATCGAAATTTATTCAGAACTGGCCTTCTTTAGTGAATGGTTTAATATGAAATTTGTGACGGCAGAACTAGTTGGGGAAATGATAATTGAAATGTGAACTATCTAAGTGTGACAATTAGGATTGGATGATTTAGCGTCTCTTTTGAGATGTTCTACGTGTTTACCCGTTCGTAAATATTTCTATGGCTATTGATCTTCAAGAAATTCTTGTTATATGGGAATGTCTTTTAATCCGGTGTTGGATGAAAGCATTGGTAGTCTGACCGGTTTATAATTTATATTGCTCTATTTCATCGGATATTCTATTTCATTAAATCGATAAGAATTGATGAGAGAATACATATGATATTATGATTCTTTCTTCTACTTGATGCTTCATCTGATATATATGTATGGGAAGATATATTGATCTTGTTATATTTGATTTCAGTGGGATTAAATGATGTTTTCTTCTGGACTTTCTTTCTTTGAAGAATTATCGGGGTATTCTGTATTTTCTCTATGAGTTTGGTTTTCGATTCTCCGGCATAGTATCGTATCTTGGGTTTCTTTATTCTGGATTTCTTTATTCTGGATTTCTCTATCTTGGATTTCTTTATTCGGTTTCCTTGTTATCTTTGTTCCATAATTTGTCAATTATGACTCGTGTTCGAAGTGCGTTCTTCAGCTCGTGTTAATCATGTCAAATATGACTATACTTCTAATTTGATCTTGGTAATGTGGTGATTTTAGTATTGGGATTTTTTTTTCTAATTTTTGTGTAAGGATTTGACATTAGTAAAGGCATAGGTGATAAAAGCGCGAGTTTCAGTCGGTATGGTGAATTATTTATTTGAAAGATTTCATGTGACAATTATGTCAGGATTATTTTTATCAAGTCTGATAATATAATTTCATTTTTGTACTGATAAAAGAGTAAATAGTCTGAACGAGAAGTGTATATTTATTAGAAAGAGTTGGATATTAGTTAAAGTCACTACAAATGATAAGGTTTTCGTCTTATGAAAGCTGAAAAGTTTATTACATGTTGACAAAGTTTGGATAGATGAGAATATTGGTAACCGAAGCGTCTGAACTAGACTAGTCTACATTGAGTAAAGACTTCCTGACTTTCAGTAATGTACCGTTGTATGAATTGTGATGTGTTTCAAGACAGTGAGGTAATGTGATAGTTTAGAGCTTTCGATGTTACATAAAATCAGAATTGTTAAAGGGGTTAAAGCCGAGCATTGGAATCTATCAAAATTATCCTTGCCAGTGTTGATATTGGGATGGAAATGAGAAGGATTATTCTTGAGGCCATATCAGAATTATTTCCATGGCGGAAAGAGGAAAATGTGATGTATCCTATTGTTAAATGTTTGGCGAGATCTATAAATCATATCGGTATTGAATGAATTTCTACTCATCAGATTCATGGAATTTTAGGTCTTTTTGAATGTTTAATTTCTTGGAATTCTAGTCTCCATTAACCAAATTGAGATCTAGTTTTATGTCAAGATGACAAGGGAAACGGAGAAGGGTTGAAAATTTAAGAACAATTAAGAGATGGGTTCGTAAACTTTCAGAATATATGAGAAATTAATGAGATATATTGGGGGCACCGCATGAGTGAAAGTTCTTCAACACCGAATATGAAATTGAGGAATCTAAGTGAAGACCACTTTTCTGGTAAGATTTTCGGGGACGAAAATCCCCAAAGGGGGGGAGAGTTGTAATATCCTGATTTTGGGCCTAGTCAGAATAGTGGTTTCGTGACCACAAAATCTGAGATAGAAATAATTATTTTATGATTGTTTTGAGGTCTATGATATGATTGCATGATTGTGTGAAAATTTCGTGAAGAAATTTTATGCATAAAGTGCTTAAATTGAAATTAGGGACTAAATCGAATAATTTGCAAAACTTGCATTCTAGAAGTTTCTAGTATGAAATTGTTTTGAAATATTAATTAGGAGGTCTTAAATAGAAATTTTACCAATTTCTAAGTCTATGGACAAAAATTGGACATGGATGGAATTTTTGGAAAGTTTAGTAGTAAGGGCATTTTGGTCATTTAGGGGTAAAATGAATTAAAATACAAAATTAAAAGCCAATTTTGCTCATCTTCAACCCCATGGCCGAATATAGCAAGGAGAAACCATGGCTAGGGTTTTTCAAGCTTCCAAGCTCGATTGTAAGTCCATTCTAGCCTCGTTTTAATGATTTTTACGTTTTGGAGTCCCTAGCTCGATTAAGCTTATGCTAGCAATAATTCAACCTAGGGTTCATATTTGGAAAAATACCCATAGGTGAAATTTGTGTATTTTGGTGTTTTATGATAGAATATGAGGTTTTAAATTATGTTAGACAACTTGTACTACTCAGTTTTAAGTGAAAACGAGCAAAAGGGCTTAATCGGTAAAAATACCTAATAGTCATAAGTACATGTTAGAGTGAGAATTTGATGTTTCCATAGAAGGGAAAAATGATCAGCATGTCATAAAACATAAGAAAATAGGCTGAAGTTTAATTTACGAGCTTTGGGGCAAAAGTGTAAATATGCAAAAGTTTAGGGCAAATCGTAATTTTTCCAAAATATGATTTTGGGTCAACTTGAATAATGTGAGTCCTAATTAGACTATATTTTAAATGATAGAGCGAGAAAAACTGAAATTCGGGCTAAAATGGAAAAATATCAAGTTGTGGACGAAATGGTAAAAGTAGCCATTTTCGCATACGAGGTAAGTTCATGTGTAAATAATGTAGCATAAATGTTATTTTTAAGTTATTAATGTTAATTATATGATACGCTGATTTTTAATCGTGAAATATTATGCTTTGTGGTTAATGTTGAGTAATATGTAAATTGTGTTTACTACTTGATAAATATGAATTGCTACCGAGTATCGGTTCCGATATTCCATGGAAGACGGAAAATGTGAGATCGAGGGAAAAAGCCCATTTGAACCTTAGGAATAGATTAGGATACAAGTGACATGTCACTAGGATGGTTGAGCATCCGAACTCGTTGAGTTGAGTCCGAGTTCACTTATGGATGCGAATGTCCGAACTCGTTGAATTGAGTCCGAGTTCGTGAAATGTAACTAGGCATCCGTACTCGTTGAGTTGAGTCCGAGTTCACTTATGGATGCGAACTCCCGAGCTCGTTGAGTTGAGTCCGAGTTCACTTAGGGGCGAGTTACATGATTTCTTGATTACATATGAGGCACTTATGTGCAAATTATCCGTGTATCCGAGTTGTATTCCGATGTGTTCAACGGGTGAAATTTCTAGTGAAATGAAAGAACACTTAAGATGCAAGCGACGTTTTGGTAAGTGTTGTGAAATGAACACTTTGGACAGGTATGTTCTTAACCCTCGGGTTGATAATAGATACAACAACGATAAGGTGGTAAGATGATGAATGATGTTTAGAAATATGACATATGTTTTGGTGATACCATGCTAAAGTTGTTTGGTATATTTGTATTGTTATGTTACTTGTTATTTACATATGAAGTTACTAAGCATTTATGCTTACTCCTCCTTTTATTTATTGTAGTTTTGAACAAGCCATTTCGGGAATCGGGACGGTCAAGGTTCGATCACACTATCCAAAGGACTTTCATCTGGGTAAATGGCTTGTAAAACTTAAGTATGGCATGTATAGCAATATATTTATTTTGTGTAAATAATTTTATGATATGGCCATGATTGGTTGTGTGACAGCCCAAAATTGACCCTAGCCGGGAAGTGGTTTCGGGACCGCTAAACCGAGTCACCGAAATGTTTGAATGTAAAATTTATTGTCTAGAATATGTAATTATGAATGTGTGAAAATTTCAAGATCCGATTTAGCCGATTGCATGTGAATTCAGTTAGTAGGACTTGTGTGACACTTTTGAAAAGTGAAAGGCTAATCTATAAGGACCTAATAGTGCATGTAGTCAAAGGGGAGGACTTGCATGTCAAATTCCCCCCCCCCCAAGTTGTAGTGGTCGGCCATGACAAGGAATCATGGGCTAAACATGTCATGAAACATGTTTTGTTGGGCATTAGGAGAAATAATAAACAAATAAGCATGGGTAATAAAGAAAGAAAAGAAAAAAAATGTGAGTGTGAGTGTGAAACCCCATTGCGTGCATTGTAGATGAAAAAAGAAAAAATTGTTCATCCAACCTTGCATTCTCTCTTGACCGAAAATACTAGAGGAAGGAAGGAATTTTGCTTCATGTTTGTTTTGGAAGAGGATTAGGAAGAGGTTGGCTAAACTTGCATCAAGATTAAGGTATGTTTGAGATTGTGCCATGAAATTCATGCATGTTTTAGTTGCTAGCTTGATGTTCTTGGTAGCCCATGGTTCAAATCTTTGCAATGTCATGGGAATGAAATTCGCCAAAGTAAATGTGGTGTAAATGCCATTGCATGCTAAATATCAAGCTTGATAATGATACATGTGATGGGGGGGATTGGGACTCTTAGATTTTCTTTTAGCATTTTCGAATGAGATGCTAAGTTCTTTGTTTAATCATGTCCAAAATTATGGGGTTGTGATGTATTCGGCCATGGTACATCCATAAGTGTGATTTATGCTCATTGCATGGAAAGTAAGATTTGTGTATTGAAATTTTGTTCATGTTTAGTTACAATCAACTTGAGATTCGGCTCTAGCATATATATATATGTATATAAGTTGCACACGATGTATTGGTATGACATATATGCTATTTCAAGGTGTATATTTGCTTGCGATGATGTCTCGACTATGAAGTAAATGAGAGATGTGCATTGAGCTACGATAAGTAATGCGTTAGTAGTAAAACGTATGCTGTTTTTGTGTGGTATTAAGTGTATAATTGGCCTCAACATGGACTTGTATATTCGGCCACATGAGGGGAAATTGGTGTGCATGCATTCAGTTAGATGCAAGCATATTGATGCCTATTCTTGGCTTAGAAAATTCGGCTAAGAGGAATATTAACTAATGTGTTGAGTTCGATTCATGATTTTGTACATATGCGACTTTGATGCCTAATGAGTATATATATATATTGGCTAGGCATCTTGAATTCCTCTTTCGATGCTCAAATGATAAAACCAATTTATTTGTTAAATTAAGCTCAAGAGCAAAGGGGAGCTAAATCCGATAAGGGGAAGGAAAAAGTCATCGAATAGCCGTCGAAATCGTTCGACCACGTCCGAGGTAAGTTCTTGAGTAATAGAGCTTAAATTCTGAATTGATTAGATCATGTTTAAAGCAAATTAAAATCATGCTCTTTGTGTGTGGCTATTGAGCCGAAATTGCAAGTGTAAAAAGTGCCTTGTGTTTGAGCTTTGCTATTGAAAATGAAATACAAATGTGTCATAATTTATTGACAATTGTGCTCGGTTATTCGAATGATGTTCGGGCTAAGTCCCGAAGGCTTTGTGCTAAGTGACTATATCCGGACTAGGATCCGAAGGCATTCGTGCGAGTTAATAAATCCGGGCTAATCCCGAAGGCTTTGTGCAAGTTACTAAACCCGGGTTAAGTCCCGAAGGCATTCGTGCAAGTCGCTATAACCGGGCTTCGTCCCGAAGGCATTTGAGCGAGTCGTTATATCCGGTTAAATTCCGAAGGTACGTGATTCTAGAATAAGCAATCTTGCTGTAAAATTTCAGTTAATGCGCTTGAGAAAAATTCCAGCAATGAGGTATGTTCATATGAGCTTGAATCGTTGATTCCTTGAATAATATTCGCCATCGAGTAATGAGTTTCGGTATGTGACTAAGGTGATCCCTTATGTATGATCATAGGGGTTGAAATGTGAAATGAGTATGATATTGAGAGTTTGTACATATGAAATTATCCGTTAGCTTTATGAATGCTAAGCTTTTGTTGTGCTGGAATTTCTTGCTCAAACTTACTAAGCATAAATTGCTTACTCCGCTTCCTCTGCTTTCTCTGTCTTATAGATTTTGCTCGTTAGCTATCGGATTCGGGATCCTTGAAGTCAAGTCATCCACACTATCAAAGCCTCCATTTTGGTATAATTTTGGTTGAACTTTGAAATGGCATGTATAGGACTACCCTTTTGTTGAAGGTCATGTACCTTTCGGTTTTGTGTAAACTTGGTTAGCCATGCGAAAATGGCTTATCGTTTTAGTATAATGCTATAATCGTTGTATGTTGATCATGATGGGGTATGGAATTGTTTTGGAACGATTAGCCATTGGAATGGTTAATCATGATCACACTTTGTGCTATGTATGCAAAAAGGGCCAAATTGAATCAGGGAAATCATGAAATAGGTAAAGCCTACCTTAAAAACAGATGCTGCCAGCTGCAGTGACGTGGATGTGAAAAATCACCAAAATTTGTAGGAATGGTTTTAAATATTGAATAAATTATGTGATCGTAGCTTGACGAGTCTATTTTCATATGAAAGTAACGAAACGATCATATGAATAGTATACCGAGAGAAATTAAAGTTCTCGTGAGACAGGGCCAGAACAGGTTCTGGGTCCCCTGTCGCGACTTTGAAAATTTACCATAAGTTATCCAGAAAGAATTAGAAGTCATACCTTATATGTTCAGGTTCCATTTTGAGTCTAGTTTCATTAGAAACAAACGAAACTAGTATTAAAGCCCTGTACAGAGAGATATTCAAGTTGTAACACGCGAAGGTCAGAGCAGTCGACCCCTGTAACATGGGTGACTTTAACTAATAAACTGTACCAATTGGCCTGACCAAAAATTCTAGAAATAAATCCAGCTATGGATACTTGAGTCTAAATTCAGGGAAAATTTACGGAATCAGTTTCTGAGTTGTGTAACTCGAGATATGCTTTTTAAGACGACAGTGACGCAGATTTCCAACTTGTCTGGAAATGTCAAATTGGTGGGTGCAATATGTGGATTTGGCTCGTTAACCCTCGCGTCCGACAACCCATGACGGTCTCGGTTCGGTGTTACAATTTTATTGGTATCGAGCTACGGTTTAGTCGATTCTAGGACTACCGTGATATGTTTGGGGTCTAGCTATACATGCCATATAGTGATAAATTGATAGTGTGGTGATTTCTGACAATCTGAATTTGTGTTTATTTATAGCAATGGATCCCGATCCCAACCGAGCAATAGCTGATGATGTGGAGAGTGTGGCGCGCTGCTCCGCGCAAGGGACAGCGCATGGCGGACTCTCAACCTATGGCCAGCAATACGAATGATGAGGCTAGGCAAGCCTTTTATAGTGTGATGAATGATTGGTTCAACCAATACATTCGAACTAACACTACTGTTCCACAACCTCCATTCCCGACTAATGCAACCCCCACACCTACAATACCTCCAGAATCGACCAAATAAGGTCAAGTAAGCCCCAATCGACAGGATTCGAAAACATGGGGCCACTGAATTTAAAGCTACGGATGATGACGATGCCGAGCAAGCTGAATTTTGGTTGGACAACACTATCCGGGTGCTCGATGAGCTATCTTGTACACCTGATGAGTGCTTAAAGTGTACCATCTCCTTGCTACGCGATTCCGCCTACTATTGGTGGAGTACTCTGACTTCTGTGGTGCCTAGAGAGCAAGTAACTTGGGAGTTCTTTAAAACCGAGTTCCGAAAAAAGTATATCAGTCGAGATTCATCGACCAAAAGCGAAGGAATTTCTTGATCTTAAGCAAGGCTCTATGTCGCCATCGACTACGAACGAAAATTTGTGAGGCTTAGCCAGACGCTGCGAGAGTGCATTTCGTCCAAGCTATTATGTGTAAACGCTTCGAGGATGGGCTGAATGATGATATAAGGATGTTCGTTGGCATTCTCGAGATACGAGAGTTCATAGTACTTGTTGAGCGAGCTTGTAAAGTCAAGAGCTTAGAAAAGAGAAACAAAAAGTTGATGTAGGAATTGGAGAATTTGAAAAGGTCCTCGGAAAGTCTCTTCAACAGCATCAAGAGATTTCGAGATGATGTGAGCCGGTCTAGAGGCGCCGGGCTTTCTAGACGAGATCGCGATCGACCCTGTGACCACACGAGTCACTTCGATCGCATGATGGTGGAAATGATCGCCGAGAGAGAGCGGAGTGTCTGCATTGTGGCAAATGGCATTCGGGGAGTTGTAGGTTCCGTGATCGCTCCTGCTATAAGTGTTGATCGGCCGACCACTTTATCAAGGATTGCCCGAGGTTGCTTGAACAAAATGTAAGTCAAAGTGGAAACCCGGTTGCTACCACTACTAGAGGTAGGCCATCCAGAAATGCGGGCAACGCTAGTGGCGGTCAGAGAGGGTTAAGAGATGCTACAACAAGACCCGAGGCTCGTGCTCCTGCTAGGACTTATGCCATACACGCACGCGAGGATGCTGCCTCACCAGATGTTATTACCGGTACTTTTACTCTTTTCGATACTAATGTGATTGCTTTGATTGACCCTGGTTCTACTCATTCTTATATATGTGAAACCTTAGCATCCAAAGAAGACTTTGCCTATTGAGTCTCATCGAGTTTGTAATTCGGTGTCAAACCCTTGGGTCATTACGTGCTTGTCAACAAAGTGTGTAAGAAAAGTCCCCTAGTGTTCCGAGGTTCTTGTTTTCCGCAGACTTGATGCTTTTGCCGTTCGATGAATTCGACGTTATTCTTGGTTTGGATTGGTTGACCATGCACGATGCGGTTGTAAATTGCAAAAGCAAGACTATCGATTTGAGGTGCGCGAATAACGAGATAATTCGGGTTGAGTCTACGGACTTAAAGGGTTGCCACCGTAATATCGCAATGTTGGCCCGAAATATGTAAGAAAAGGGTGCGGCGTACCTTGCATATGTGCTCGATGACAAGGAGTCGAAAAGAAACCCGAATCTGTGCTAGTGGTTTGTGAATACCCGGATGTTTTCCCTGAAGAATTACCGGGTTTACCGCCTGTTCGAGAAATAGAATTTGGCATCGAATTGGTACCCGGTACCACTCCAATTTCGATAGCTCCGTATCGTATGGCACCAACGGAATTAAAGGAGTTGAAAGCTCAGTTGCAAGAATTGGTGGACAGAGGTTTTGCTCGCCCGAGTTTTTCGCCTTGGGGTGCGCCAGTGTTGTTTGTGAAAAAGAAGGATGGAACCATGAGGCTGTGCATCGACTATCGTCGACTTAATAAAGCGACGATAAAGAACAAATATCCGCTACAGCAGATCGACGATTTGTTCGATCAACCTGAAGGAGCCTCGGTGTTCTCGAAAATAGATTTGAGATCGGCTATTATCAATTGCGAATTCGAGATTCGGACGTACCCAAGACTGCCTTCAGAACGAGATATGGTCACTACGAGTTCCTAGTGATGCCGTTTGGGCTTACTAATGCCCCTGCGGTATTTATGGATTTGATGAATCGGATCTTCGACCATATTTGGATCGGTTCGTAGTCGTATTCATTGATGACATCTTGGTCTATTCAAGAAATGAGACCGAACATCTTTGAACACCGAGGTTAGTGCTGCAAATTTTACGGGATAAGCGGTTATATGCTAAGTTCAGCAAGTGTGAGTTCGGATAAGAGAGGTTAGCTTCTTGGGGCATGTGGTATCTGCGTGATCGGTATTCGAGTCGACCAACAAAATTTCAGCCATACTTAATTGGAAGCCTCGAGAAATATTATCGAGGTTCGGAGTTTTTGGGGCTTGCTTGGTTATTACCGACGATTTGTAAAAGGTTTCTCAACGATAGCCACGCCAATGACGGCTACTCCAAAAGGATGTTAAGTTGAATGGACGGAGAAATGTTAGAAAAGTTTCGATCAATGAAAACTTATTTGATCGAAGCCCCAATTCTAGTGCAACCCGAATCGGGCAAAGAGTTTGTCATTTATAGTGACGCATTCCTACTTGGGTTGGGTTGCGTATTGATGCAAGAAGGGCGAGTTGTGGCCTATGCATCGAGACAATTAAAGCCACATGAGAAAAATTATCCCACCCATGATCTCGAATTGGTCGCCATCGTATTCGCCTTTAAAGATATGACGACATTACTTATTTGGTGAGAAGTGCCATGTGTATTCGGATCACAAAAGTCTCAAATATTTGATGACCCAAAGAGACTTAAATCTGCGACAAAGACGTTGGCTCGAGTTGTTAAAAGATTATGAGCTCGTCATTGATTATCACCCGGGAAAGGCTAATGTGGTTGCGGATGCCTTAAGCCGGAAATCACTGTTTGCTTTACGAGCGATGAATGTACACTTGTCTATCTTACCCGACAATGTGTTAGTACCCGAATCAAAAGGCCAAACCATTGTTGGCTCATCAAATTCGAGAAGCTCAGAAAGTTGATGAGGAGTTTCTTGCAAAACGAGCTGAGTGTGTTCTGAACAAGGAATCGGAGTTTCAAATTGACGATGACGATTGTTTGAGGTTCAGAAGTCGTCTGTGTGTTCCAAAGAATTCGGAACTTATTTCGATAATTCTGAACGAAGCCCATTGTAGCCGAA
This sequence comes from Gossypium arboreum, assembly GCF_025698485.1. NCBI lineage: Eukaryota > Viridiplantae > Streptophyta > Magnoliopsida > Malvales > Malvaceae > Gossypium > Gossypium arboreum. Next base: position 48,625,860 of record NC_069077.1, read on the forward strand.
TGGCAATCCACCCTGGGAGTACGAAGATGTACAACGATTTGAAACGTCGGTTTTGGTGGCATGGTATGAAACGAGACATCTCCGACTTTGTTTCGAGATGTTTAATATGTCAACAAGTGAAAGCGGAACATCAAGTGCCTTCAGGACTACTTCAGCCGATCACGATACCCGAGTGGAAATGGGATCGAGTCACAATGGACTTTGTATCCGGACTACCATTGTCAGCAAGTAGGAAGGATGCGATTTGGGTCGTGGTAGATAGATTGACTAAGTCGGCTCACTTTGTCCCCGTACGTACGGATTTTTCAATGGACAAACTAGCCGAATTGTACGTTTCTCAGATTGTGAGATTACACGGGGTGCCTATTTCTATCGTGTCGGATAGAGATCCGAGATTTACCTCACGATTTTGGAAGAAGTTGCAAGAAGCTTTGGGTACCAAGTTGTATTTCAGCACCGCCTTTCACCCCCAAACCGATGGTCAATCCGAGCGGATAATTCAGATACTTGAGGATATGTTGAGATGTTGCATCCTCGAGTTCAGTGGTTCATGGGAGCGGTATTTGTCTTTGATTGAATTCACTTATAACAATAGTTTTCAATCAAGTATTAGGATGGCACCTTACGAGGCTTTGTACGGTCGTAAATGCCGTACACCATTGTTTTGGACTGAGCTCGGTGAAAGCAAAATTTTCGGTGGATTTGATTAGAGATCTTTGAATGAAAGTGAAAGTAATCCGTGAAAGTCGAAGATAGCCTCGATCGTCGAAGTCGTGACGCGGATCTGAAACGTAAAGACATCGAGTATCAGGCGGGAGATAAAGTGTTTCTCAAGGTTTCACCTTGGAAAAAGATACTCAGATTCGGCCGTAAGGGCAAGTTGAGCCCGAGGTTCATTGGGCCATATGAGATATCCGAGTGAGTCGGTCCAGTGGCATATCGTCTGATTTATGAGGAAGAACCGATTAGTCTTTCATGTTTCGATGCTTCGACGCTATAGATCTGATCCATCGCACGTGATTAGTCCATCAGAGGTTGAAATTCAAGCCAATATGAGTTATGAGGAAGAACCGATTCGTATCCTGGCACGTGAAGTGAAAGAGTTGCGAAACAAGCGGGTTCCGCTAGTGAAAGTGTTATGGCTCAAACACGGGTTAGAAGAAGCTACTTGGGAAAACGAGAACTCTATGAAAGAGCGATACCCAACCCTATTTACCGGTAAGATTTTCGGGGACGAAAATTTCTTAAGTGGGGGAGAGTTGTGACAGCCCAAAATTGACCCTAGCCGGGATGTGGTTTCGGGACCGCTAAACCGAGTCACCGAAATGTTTAAATGTAAAATTTATTGTCTAGAATATGTAATTATGAATGTGTGAAAATTTCAAGATCCGATTTAGCCGATTGCATGTGAATTCAGTTAGTAGGACTTGTGTGACACTTTTGAAAAGTGAAAGGCTAAAGTATAAGGACCTAATAGTGCATGTTGTCAAAGGGGAGGACTTGCATGTCAAATTTCCCCCCCCAAGTTGTAGTGGCCGGCCATGACAAGGAATCATGGGCTAAACATGTCATGAAACATGTTTTGTTGGGCATTAGGGAGAAATAATAAACAAATAAGCATGGGTAATAAAGAAAGAAAAGAAAAAAAAAATGTGAGTGTGAGTGTGAAACCCCATTGCCGTGTATTGTAGATGAAAAAAGAAAAAATTGTTCATCCAACCTTGCATTCTCTCTTGACCGAAAATACTAGAGGAAGGACGGAATTTTGCTTCATGTTTGTTTTGGAAGAGGATTAGGAAGAGGTTGGCTAAACTTGCATCAAGATTAAGGTATGTTTGAGATTGTGCCATGAAATTCATGCATGTTTTAGTTGCTAGCTTGATGTTCTTGGTAGCCCATGGTTCAAATCTTTGCAATGTCATGGGAATGAAATTCGGCCAAAGTAAATGTGGTGTAAATGCCATTGCATGCTAAATATCAAGCTTGATAATGATACATGTGAGGGGGGGGGGATTGAGGACTCTTAGATTTTCTTTTAGCATTTTCGAATGAGATGCTAAGTTCTTTGTTTAATCATGTCCAAAATTATGGGGTTGTGATGTATTCGGCCATGGTACATCCATAAGTGTGATTTATGCTCATTGCATGGAAAGTAAGATTTGTGTATTGAAATTTTGTTCATGTTTAGTTACAATCAACTTGAGATTCGGCTCTAGCATATATATATGTATATACGTTGCACACGATGTATTGGTATGACATATATGCTATTTCAAGGTGTATATTTGCTTGCGATGATGTCTCGACTATGAAGTAAATGAGAGATGTGCATTGAGCTACGATAAGTAATGCGTTAGTAGTAAAACGTATGCTGTTTTTGTGTGGTATTAAATGTATAATTGGCCTCAACATGGACTTGTATATTCGGCCACATGAGGGGAAATTGGTGTGCATGCATTCGGTTAGATGCAAGCATATTGATGCCTATTCTTGGCTTAGAAAATTCGGCTAAGAGGAATATTAACTAATGTGTTGAGTTCGATTCATGATTTTGTACATATGCGACTTTGATGCCTAATGAGTATATATATATATTGGCTAGGCATCTTGAATTCCTCTTCGATGCTCAAATGATAAAACCAATTTATTTGTTAAATTAAGCTCAAGAGCAAAGGGAGCTAAATCCGATAAGGGAAGGAAAAGTCATCGAATAGCCGTCGAAATCGTTCGACCACGTCCGAGGTAAGTTCTTGAGTAATAGAGCTTAAATTCGAATTGATTAGATCATGTTTAAAGCAAATTAAAATCATGCTCTTTGTGTGTGGCTATTGAGCCGAAATTGCAAGTGTAAAAGTGCCTTGTGTTTGAGCTTTGCTATTGAAAATGAAATACTGAATGTGTCATAATTTATTGACAATTGTGCTCGGTTATTGAATGATGTCCGGCTAAGTCCCAAGGCTTTGTGCTAAGTGACTATATCCGGACTAGGATCCAAGGCATTCGTGCGAAGTTAATAAATCCGGCTAATCCAGAAGGCTTTGTGCAAGTTACTAAACCCGGTTAAGTCCCGAAGGCATTCGTGCAAGTCGCTATAACCGGGCTTCGTCCTAAAGGCATTTGAGCAAGTCGTTATATCCGGTTAAATTCCGAAGGTACGTGATTCTAGAATAAGCAATCTTGCTGTAAAATTTCAGTTAATGCGCTTGAGAAAAATTCCAGCAATAAGGTATGTTCATATGAGCTTGAATCGGTTGATTCCTTGAATAATATTCGCTCGATCGAGTAATGAGTTTCGGTATGTGACTAAGGTGATCCCTTATGTATGATCATAGGGTTGAAATGTGAAATGAGTATGATATTGAGAGTTTGTACATATGAAATTATCCGTTAGCTTTATGAATGCTAAGCTTTTGTTGTGCTGGAATTTCTTGCTCAAACTTACTAAGCATAAATTGCTTACTCCGTTTCCTCTGTTTCTCTGTCTTATAGATTTTGCTCGTTAGCTATCGGATTCGGGATCCTTGAAGTCAAGTCATCCACACTATCAAAGCCTCCATTTTGGTATAATTTTGGTTGAACTTTGAAATGGCATGTATAGGACTACCCTTTTGTTGAAGGTCATGTACCTTTCGGTTTGTGTAAACTTGGTTAGCCATGCGAAAATGGCTTATATACGTTTTTAGTATAATGCTATAATCGTTGTATGTTGATCATGATGGGGTATGGAATTGTTTTGGAACGATTAGCCATTGGAATGGTTAATCATGATCACACTTTGTGCTATGTATGCAAAAAGGGCCAAATTGAATCAGGGAAATCATGAAATAGGTAAAGCCTACCTTAAAAATAGATGCTGCCAGCTGCAGTGACGTGGATGTGAAAAATCACCAAAATTTGTAGGAATGGTTTTAAATAGTGAATAAATTATGTGATCGAACCTTGACGAGTCTATTTTCATATGAAAGTAACGAAACGATCATATGAACAGTATACCGAGAGAAACTAACGTTCTCGTGCGACAGGGCCAGAACGGGTTCTGGGTCCCCTGTCGCGACTTTGAAAATTTACCATAAGTTATCCAGAAATAATTAGAAGTCATGCCTTATATGTGCAGGTTCCATATTGAGTGTAGTTTCATTAGAAACAAACGAAACTAGTATTAAAGCCCTGTACAGAGAGATATTCAAGTTGTAAAGCGCGAAGGTCAGAGCAGTCGACCCCTGTAACATGGGTGACTTTAACTAATAAACTGTACCAATTGGCCCAACCAAAAATTCTAGAAATAAATCCAGAGATGGATACATGAGTCTAAATTCAGGAAAAATTTACAGAATCAGTTTCCGAGTTGTGTAACTCGAGATATGCTTTTTAAGGCGACAGTGACGCAGATTTCCAACTTGTCTGGAAATGTCAAATTGGTGGGTGCAATATGTGGATTTGGCTCGTTAACCCCTCGCGTCCGACACCGGCGACGGTCTCGGGTTCGGGTGTTACAGGTTGAGAAAATATTTGATATTGATAAGTCATGGTGATGGTTAAATTTAGATCATGTTTGATATCTTGGAAGTTTAATAGGTTATCTAGTTCATAACAACTCATGAAAAGATGAAATTTGCCTTAAAACAGAATATTGCTGCAGCAATGACGTGAATTTGAAAAATCACTAAAAATAGTATAAATGGAATTAAATGATGATCAAGTTATGAAATTTAATCTTAATGAGTCTATTTTCATATGGATAAAAAAAAACAGGCATATAAATTATACTTTATGAGATATTTGAAACCTTGTGAAACAGGGCCAGAGTGATTTTTGGATCCTCTGTTCTGACTTTAAAAATTCATAATAAATTGTAAAAAAATAATTATAAGTAAATATTTATATGTAAAGATTCCTTATTGAGTCTAGTTTTAAGAGAAACAAATCTAGTAGTCATTGAAATTCTGTATAGAGAGATATCTGATTCGTAATACACAGATGTCAGAGCAGTTGAACCCTGAAACAGGGGAGACTTTAACTAATAAACTGTACTAATTGGCCCAACCAAAAATTATATAAAAAAATTAGTAAATAGATATATGAGTCTAGATTGAGGAAAAATTTACGGATCTTGATTTTGAGTTTTGTAACTCAAGATATGATTTTTCTTATAACTGTGACGCGAGTAGCTATAAAGCTGTGAATGTAGAAACAAAAGATTTGAAGTTCTTAATTTGATAAATTATGTTCGGTAACTTCTCAAGCTCAACTCCGGCGACGGTTTCGGGCGTGGGGGCGTTGCATTAGTTCTTCTCCAACACGTAGACATTGGAATTAAACATGTATTTAGATATCTTAGAGGGACCATTGATATGGGGTTATTTTATTCAAATGATTCAAAATCCCTATTAGTCGGCTATGCTAATGCTGGATACTTATCAAATCCACATAAAGGTCGATCTCAAATAGGATATTTATTTACATGTGGGGTTACTGCCATATCACAGTGTTCAACAAAGCAAACATTACTTGCCGATTTTTCAAATCATGCAGAAATAATTGCAATGCATGAGGCAAGTCGAGAGTGTGTTTGGCTAAGGTTATTGACCTAACATATCCAGAAGACATGTAATTTTCCTTTACAGGAAAAGATACCAACTATCTTTGTAACAGCCCGATTTTGGGGCTAGTTAGAATGGTGGTCTCGGGACCACAAATCTAAAGTTAGAGAAATTATTTTATTATTAATATAGGGTCACAGCATGTTTATATTAGTGTATGAAAAATTTGGTGAGCTAATTTTAACGTTTGTGAGCCCAATTGCAAAAAGGGACTAAATCGCATAAAGTGTAAAAGTTCTAATTTGATAGCTAAAGTTGTTATTTTATTATAGAATCAAATTTTGGAGATTTTAAAGGGAAATTAGACCCTTTTAAAGGAGCATAGCCGGCCATAGAGTCAAAGAGGAGACAAAATTTTAAAATTTGGTAGGTTAGGTGGTTTATTTTGACTAAAATAGAAATAGATAAAAGAAGAATGATATCATCCCTTTTCATATTCTTCCTCCACCAAAATTTTCAGAAAAAAATGCAATTTTAAGAGCTTGAAATTTTAGCAACTTTAAGCCTTCACAAGTAAGAGATCCTAATGGCTTTTCTTAAATATTTTTGTACTTTTGAAACCTTTGAAGCATGAGCTTTCAAATGAGGGTACTATTTTGCAAAATAATTAAGATTCTAGGGTTTTTCCATGAAATTATTTGTGATGTTTGCTGAGTTTTTATGGAATAAAATGAGTCTTGGGTGTCTTATAAACAACTTTTGTGAAAGGTGTTAGCATGAAAGCACCTAAAAGGACTAATGCGCATAAGTTGTAAAATAGATAATAAATGTGTGAAATAGTGGGAATTTGGAGTTGCTATAAGAGTCAAAGAGATTCGCCTAGTCTTGAAAAATAAATAAATTCGATAAAAATTGATTTTCGAGCCTAAGGGTAAAATGGTCATTTTGTTAAGGTCTAAGGGCAAAATGGTCATTTTACCAAATAAGTGAATGTTTGATTTCCTAATTTTATTTAGTGATTAAATAAGTGTATTTTGCTATTATAGATCAAGAAATACCGAATCCAAATCTAGACCGAAGGAAAGCCAAGCAAATCGACTAAATCGAGTAGTTGCCATATTTTGTAGTCTGAAGTAAGTTGTATGTAAATAATACAACTACATTGATAATATATGTGTTTGAATTGTATCAAAATTATTATAGCATAAATTTCTTGACTTGTGGAAATGAGAAAATGAGATGAGGATAGAGATAGTGAAATTTTTGTTGGAACCCTAAGGAAATAAATCGGATATTCATGCCATGACGATGGGGTCATTTGTGAGAGCTAGTGTAAGACCATGTCTGGGACATGGCATTAGCATTGAGATGAGTGCTAGTGTAAGACATGTCTGGGACATGTATCGGCCTCGATGACATAAGTCAGTGTAAGACATGTGCGTTGGCTACGAGACGATAGTCAGTGTAAGACCATGTCTGGGACATGGCTTCGACTTGAGATATAAGCCAGTGTAAGACCATGTCTGGGACACGACATCGACTCCTTACCCCATGTTTGAGGCTATGGTATATCCGATAGCATTCCGAATGGTTCAACGGTGGAAGTTTTGATTTCTAGTTAATAAGGAAAGTATAATCGTATTGTGAGTGATACAGGTACCTATTCGGTATGTATAAAATGTGAGCCACGTTATATGCTATATGATGTGTATTGAGTATTGATGAGTAAGTTTTGCTTATGCACACTTGTGTATTATGATACTTGTTGATGATTGGCCAAGTATAGTTGTATAATTATTTATATGCAACTTACTAAGTTTTATGCTTACTCCTTCTCCTTTCCTTTTTCTTATAGTGCCATCTATCTAGCTTAAGGATCAATGGAAGTTAGAGATATTGATCACATTATCAATCGAAGCATTTGGTATAGTTTGATTTATATTTTTGACTATGGCATGTATAGGAAACTAGACTTGTGTTTTATGTTGTTATTAATTTGGCCAAATGTGTTGGCTTGGGATAAATTCATTATTTTGTATTAAGCCTTGAATGATGGCTAATATTCATTTTGAGATATGAAAATGGTGTTATGTTCATGGATGAGTAGAATGCACAAATGAAATGTTGTCTACTGTGGCTGATTTTATTGCATGAAATAGTCTTGTACTAGCTTTGGTTGCTTTTGTGTAAGTAAGGGTGGCAAAGAGGCTTGGTAAATAGCTTGATTTTGTCCATACGGGTAGACAAACAAGCGTGTGTCTAGGCCGTGTGTGACACACGGCCAGCACCATGGGCGTGTTTTCCAGCCGCGTGTCCCGTGTACATAAAAATTTCAAGTCGGTATGATGATAGTAAACACACGGGCAGAGACACGGCCGTGTGTCTCAGCCGTGTGAAGGGCACAGTCTAGCACACGGGCGTGTGCCTTGGCTGTGTGACCCTTATGAAATGCTGACGTCAGAAATAGAATGTCCAAGTTTGTACACACGGGCGTGTCATGGCCGTGTGAAGGACACAGGCCAGGGACACGAGCATATACCAGGCCGTGTGAAAACCCCTGTAGGTGTGCATTTAGAATTAATCCCAAATGGGTGGAGGACAGGGGTGTGTCCCTATCCATTAGCACGACCATGTTGGAATGATCACACGGGCACCCTCCCATACGGGCGTGTGCCCTTATGTTAAGTGACATTTTTCTATAGTTGTCAAAAGGACCCGGATTGGTCCCGAATGATTTTCGATGTGTGTTTTGGGCATCGTAAGCCCATATTAAGAATATATTGATAAGTTTAAGAAAGTTTTAAAATTTCCAAGTCATGAAGACTTGGAATTGGTTGTAAGTATGAGTTCAAGTTAGGTAACGCCTCGTATTTTGCCCCGGCATAGGATATGGGTATGGGGTGTTACAATTTTATATGAAGATGATGCAACATGTATAGCTCAATTGAAGGGTGGTTACAACAAAGGTGATAGAACGAAACATATTTCACAAAAATTATTATTCACCCATGATCTTGAGAAAATAGGTGATATAAATGTTCAACAAATTCATTCTAGTGATAATTTAGTAGATCTTTTTACTAAGGCATTGCCAACTTCAACATTTGAAAGACTACTACACAAGATTGGAATGCGTTGACTCAAAGATGTAATGTAATGTTGCCATCAGGGGGAGTTTAAAAACAAGTTGTACTCTTTTCCTTTAACCAAAGTTTTGTCCCATTGAGTTTTCCTGGTAAAGGTTTTTAATGAGGCAGCTTGTAATAGAAGATTGTATACTCTTTTTTCCTTCGTTAGGTTTTTTATCCCACAGGGTTTTTCCTAATAAGGTTTTAACAATGCACATTATCTACCAATGGACATCCAAGGGGGAGTGTTATGAATATCTTATTAAGTAGATGTCCATCATGATCAAGATAAAGTTTTGATGTACTTTAAACTCTAATAGTTATTTGAATTAGATCTCTACTTCTTTTATACTTCTTATGCCTATAAATAGAGACTTTAATGAAGCATTGTAAATCATCCATTATGATCAATAAAGTACATTCTCTATTGCTTTCATATTTTTTGTTCCTTATTCTCTCCATCTCTCTTTATTTTATAACACTTTTCAAATTTTATTATTTTTTAAAAATAAACTTAAAAACTATAAAAATTATTATTTAAATTACCCAAATATATCCCTTAAGAATTTTCCTCAAGTAAAAAATTCTTATTTAAAACTTGAGGAAAATTTTTAGGGATATATTTGGGTAATTTAAATAAGAATTTATATGGATTTTAAGTTTATTTCATTTCCAAAATTATAAATTTTGAAAATGGTTAATTTTGTTATTTTTATACTTTTAAGGGCTATTTAAATTTAATTTCAAAAGGGGATAGACCTAACATGCAAATAGATCAAAAGTTTAAAAGCATTTAATTGTTTCCGTAGGAGGAATGACGACACCCCCTTTTTCATCCAATCTAAAAAGGTACTTGCTTTATCAGGTCATTGAACGTTTTGTATGATTATACTTTAGTTTGGTGCTACCAATGGCAACAACGACACCCAAAAAGAATATTTTTTTTTAAATCTAGAGGTGGTGACGCCAATGGCAATGGTGTTACCAATATTTATTGTTCAAAATGGGTCATTTACATACATAATTTTTAAAATGGGTCATTTTTATAAATAATAAAAAAATATGGATAGTTTTTATAAAAAAAATTGATATTTTTCAAAGTATACTTCTAAAAAGGGGTATTTGACAGAGTAGAGAAGATCGAGACTAAATTACCAAAAAATGCTATTTTTTTTAAATTTACCAGATTATGTTGTTTTTTGGAATAATTATGGGATTAGGCCAAATTTTTTAAAGCGTTTCCAGGTAGACACATTTTCAGGTGTAATTCAGAAAAATGCTCCTAGGTAGACCTGTTCATGGATTAGGCCACTTGATCTGACCCAAAGGCCTGCCCGAAATATGGGAGGGTTTGGGCAAAAAATATAGCCTAAAAAATGGGCTTGGGTTTAGGAATGAGGCCCGTTTTAAAAATGGGCGGGCTTCGGGCAATGATTTTCAGCCCTGGCCCAGCTCGATTTATTAACCACAGATTTTTACCCTTGTTCCCCACTTCCCTTTCCAAATTCCAATATCGGTATTCCTATTTCCTTTTCCCTTTCCAATCCCTAATCCCTCAAATTTTTCTTGCTTCTTTGTAACACCCCTAACTCGTATCCGTCGCCGAACTAGGGTTAAAGGCGTTACCAAACAACTGGAAACATTTTACAAACAATTCACATACATTATAAACCATCATAATCAAACATGATCATAATGTCCCTTATATAGGTCATTGAGACCTTAAACATGCATTAGAAAGGGGTAGGGACTAAACCAAGCACATACAAAAATTTTCGAAACTAAAACATTTTTCGAAGTTGTGCAGGTCACACGCCCGTGTGAACAGGCCGTGTGCCTTACATGGCTTTAGACACGTCTGTGTGTCCAGGTCATGTCAAAACAGGGCATACATACTGGCTTGTCCGCACGGCCACAAGACACGCCTGTGTGCCAGGCCGTGTGAAAATTAGGGAGACTACTGACTTGGGTCATACGGCCAGTCACACACCTGTGTGTCTAGCCCGTGGTCGAAACTGACTTGGCCACACGGCCTAGTACACGCCCGTGTGTGCGACCGTGTGGTCTGCCTAGGCTCATTTCGAAATGGCCCTAGAGCAACACGGCTGAGACACATGCCCGCGTCCCTGCCCGTGTGGGCAAAAATAGGTCATTTATAAGGCCAACTTGCCACCATTTTGGGTCATACCTACAAGCATAAAACCAAACACATTTGCACTATAATTTCAGCCAATTTCAAGCCCAAATCAAGGATCTTCCATGCCATTTCATTATCAACAATTTCCACACTTGTAACACATATCAAAACATATTATTCTATAAGCCAAATACATACCAAAACATATGATTTATAACCTTGAGACATTCAATTTCACACCACATTCTTACCAATTCCACAATTAAGCACATACCATTCTTACCATTTCTCTTTGCTATTCATGTACACATCGAACATACCACAATTGCATCACATATCATATACCAAAATCAAACCATAAGTTCAAACACAAACTAGCCATATCACATGGCTAAATATATATTCATTACAAAACATATCCAAATACTTCTAGCTATACATGCCATACTATTATATTCACAATGTCAAAAGGTACCAAAACAAGGTTCCATAGTGTGGTGACTATCCTCGACCATCCCCGAGCTCTCGATAGCTACGATATCTATCAAATAATGCAAACACACACAAAGTAAGCTTTTAAAAGTTTAGTAAGCCATATACAAATAAACTTATCAACTTAAACATATAAACATCATAAAATACATATTCTTCACGGCCAAGGTACTAACATATACCACATAGTTCACATGCAATTCACATATTTCCAATCCATTTGCTCATATAACATATTTTCTCATAATTATACCATATATTCACAAAGGTACATGTACTTACCTTTCATTTTCAACATAGTATACAATTAAAACATACCTATATAGAATATGCATTTCACATAATCATTCATATCTCGAAATGTAACATCCCGAAATAGGGCCTAAACGGAATAGTGGTTGTGAAACCACAAATACGAGGTAGAAAAAATTATTTTATTATTATTTTTAGGTTCATGATATGATTTCATGATTGTGTGAAAATTTCGTGATTAAATTCTATGCATAAAGTGCTTAAGTTGAGGTTAGGGACTAAATCGAATAATTTGTAAAACTTGCATTCTAGAAGTTTTTAGTATGAAATTGCTTTGGAATATTAATTAGGAGGGTTTAAATAAAATTTTACCAATTTTAAGTTCATGGACAAAATAGGACATGGATGGAATTTTTGAAAGTTTAATAAGGAAGGGCATTGTGGTCATTTGGATATTAAATGAAATAAAAATGGAAAAATAACACAAAATTCATCATCTTCTTCATTAGCACGAAATTTCAAGGGTTCTCCATAGCTAGGGTTTGTTTCAAGCTTTCAAGCTTCATAGTAAGTGATTCCAAGCCCCGTTTTTAATGTTCTTTACGTTTTCGGAGTCCCGGTAGTTCGATAAAGCTTATGCTAGCAATAATTTAAGTTAGGGTTCATATTTAGAAAAATACCCATAGGTGAAAAGTGTTTATTTTGATGTTTTATGATAGAATATGATGTCTTAGATTATGTTAGACAACTTGTGCTACTCGGTTTTAGGTAAAAACGAGAAAAAGGGCTTAATTGGTAAAAATACCTAATAGTCATAAGTACATGTTAGAGTGTGAATTTGATGTTGTCATAGAAGGGAAAAATGATCAGCATGTCATAAAACATAAGAAAATAGGATGAAGTTTAAATTACGAGCCTTGGGGAAAAAGTGCAAATATGTAAAAGTTTAGGGGCAAAAATGTAATTTTGCCAAAGTTTGGGTCAAGGACTGTTTTGATAAATGTGAATATGAAATAAGTTAAGTTTGCTATTATAGATCAAGAAGAGTGAAATTCGGGAGTAGATCGGGGAAAAGAAAAAGTAAAGGACTAAATTGTAAAGTTTAGTCACATTTTGTATTGAGGTAAGTTTCTGATAAATAAATGCAATATTCTTTTATTTTACATTATTATTGTCAATTTCAGCATTTATATGCTTATTTTGAGAATCTTTGAAGTCGAATTAAAGGCTAAGTGACAGAGAAAAGCATTAGGAAGCCCGTTTGAACCTTAGGAATGTTAGGATATTGGGGTTGATAGGACAGACAGATGTAAATGAGCCATGTAAGTTCATATCGATATATGGCTTTGGAGACAGGAATGAGCCATGTAAGCCCATATTAGATATATATATGGCATTGGAGACAGAATAATTCATGTAAGTCCATGTCAAGACATGGCATTGGCGAGATATTGATGACAGTGAACGACCCTAGTATCCTTAGTATTCCGAGTGGTTCAACGGGTCATTGTACATGTTAAATTACAATGAATTATCAGCAAAAGAGAAGGTAGATTATATTTACGAATAATGAAAGGTCAGGTAAGAAAGAAGGTAAGTGAGTAAAGAAGAAGGTAGAAAATGAGAAGTAAAGAAAGTTTATGAGGCTAGGTGACATTATGTATAATTATTCATTATGTGGAATGTTGTAATTTATTTGCTTGTAAGCTTACTAAGCCTAGTGCTTACTCTCTTTATTTTCTTTTCTTATAGTTTTTATCAAGCCACTTGGGGATCGAAAGAAACGTCGGAAACCGATCACACTATCGAAGAAATCACATTGGTATAGTTAGACGTTTCGTTTTGTGTATGGCATGTATAGGAACTTGGTTTATTTTGATATGATATGATCAATGAATTATGTGTAAATACTTGCTAGTGATTAACTAATAGAATGGCTGATGATATACATGTTTAATAGTATGTATGATTAAGTAGTAACTATCACATGAAAACTAAGAAAATGTGAAAGTAACTTAAAAATAGATTCAAGTATCAGAAATGACGTGATTTTGAAAAATCACAAGAAATTGTAGAGACATGGGTTGATGGTTAATAATATATGAAATTAAAGCTCATTGTGTCTATTTTTATATGGAATAAGAAAAATAGGTAAATGTTTTGTATTTTATAAGATATCTGAGTTTTGGTGAAATAGGACCAGAGCGATTTCTGGATCCCCTGTTCCAACTTTAGAAATTCACCATAAATTTTAAAAAAATAACTAGGTGGTTTAGTTTATATGGTTAGAATCCTTACTGAATCTAGTTTTAATAGAAACAAATGGTATAGTCATATGATTTTTGTATAGAGAGAAAAGTGGTTCGTAGTAAGTAGAGTCCAGTGCAGTCAAATTCTGAAACAGGGGTAACTTTAACTAATAAACTGTACTAATTGGCTAAGTAAAAAATTCTAGAAAAAAATTAGTAGATATATATATGAGTATAGTTTAAGGAAAAATTTACGGATCTTAATTTCAAGTTTTGAAACTCGAGAAATGAATTTTTAAGCAACCATGACGCAGAAAAATAGTTTATTCCGAAAATTAAAATAAGTGGTTTAGAGTTGTTTAAAAAGGTAAGATAAGTTTAGTAACACCTCAAGCTTGACTCCGGTGACGGTTTCGGGCATGGGGGCGTTACACGAAATGCCCGTTGAACGTTCGGAATCATAAGGATACTCGGATAACTTGGAAAGCTCGTACAATGCCAACGTCCCAGACGTGGTCTTACATGTAATCAAATATCGATGCCATTGTCCCAGACAGGGTCTTACACGAAATCAAATACGATGCCAACATCCTAGACGTGGTCTTACACGTAAATCATAAGTCGATGCCAATGTCCCAGACGTGGTCTTACACGATAGCACATATCAGATCCTATGTCATAACATATGTATCCTAACTATTTCTAAGGTTCGTACGAGACTTTTCGGACATTGGAACTTTGTCGATACTTTCTCGGATGTCTCATATTCAAAGTATAAAGTCATTCAACATTGTTCAATAACATATAAGCATAAACAAACCATTTCAAATACATTTATTTGTATATGGACTTACCTCATATGGAAATGAACGGAAACGAGCGACTATTCAACGACTTTCATTTTCCCCCGATCTAATTCCATTTTCTTTGTTTCTTGATCTATATAAATTCAAATTTAATTCTTTTATTCACCAAATCATTCAAATCAATCCAAAAACAAATATTTAGAGCATTTTGCAAATTAACCCTCATATTTTCATATTTTAACAATTTAGTCCTTATTTTACAAAATCACAAAATACACATAATTTCCTTTTACACATGATTAGCCGAATTTTTATGGAGTTCATACAAGTCCATATATTTAATATATTTAACATTTTAGTCCCTCAAAATCTCATTTTTACAATTTAGCCCAAATTACTCAAATTCATAAAAAATTCAAAGAAAAAATATACTAACCCAACACATATCTTTCATTTACTAACATCAAACTTCATAAAACTCATAGTTTCATCAATGGCTTAAAACAAAACCATCAATAAAATTAGAAATTGAGGCATGGGCTTAGTAAAACACAAAGTAACGATCACAAAAACATAGAAATTATAGAAAACGGAACAAAACACATACCTTAATCAAAGAGAATCGAAGCTGAACCCTAGGAATCCTTTTTCTTTCTTTTTCTTTGATATATTCGGCCAACATGAACATAAAATGGCCTAATTTTTATGTTGTTTTAATTATATTAACTTAAATACTAATTTACTTATATAACCTTAATGATAAAACATAAAACTCATTTAATTCATGTCCATAATAGTCCACTTACCATGCAAATGGCATAATAACAACATAAGGACCACACATTTAATAAGACAAATCAATTAAGCACTTTAACAAGCAGCAGGTAGCTTCTACATTTTATGCGATTAGGTCCTTTTAATAAATTGAACACACAAATGATCAATTCGTACGAAATTTTCACACATACTAATTCACATATTGTAACACCCCACACTCGTACCCCACGCCGGGTCGAAGTATGAGGCATTACCTAACTTAAACTTATGCATATAGACATTTTCATAACACCAAAAAATGGTCAAATTAAAACATTTTTTTTTCAATTTCATTTATAAAATCCTTAATAAGAGCCTACTAAGCCTAAAACATCCATTTGAACCCATTCGGAAACAATTTGAGTCCTTTAAAAAACTTTGAAAATAACTCTTAACACAGGGGCATACGCCCATGTGGGAAGGGCAACACGCCCGTGTGACAATTCAACATGGTTATGCTATTGGCCCGTGTGGGTCACACGGCCTAAGCAATACAAAGACACCCCCGTGTCCTATACCCGTGTGGAATAAATTCTAAATGCGCACCTACAAGGGTTTTCACATGACCTGGAGCACGCCCGTGTCTCTGGCCCGTGTCACGGCCATGACACGCTGTGTCCTAGCCCGTGTGCAAATACTTGGACATTCTGTTTTTGACGTCAGCAACCCTTAAAGGCCACACGGCCAAGGCACACGCCTGTGTGCTAGGCCGTGCCCTTCACACGGCTAAGATACACGTCGTGCCTTTGCCCGTGTGTTTACTACCATGCATATTGACTTACAATTCTTACGTGCAGAGAACACACGGCCATATCACACGCCCATGTGGTGAACCATGTGTGTCACACGGCCTAGACACACGCCCGTGTGCCTACCCATGTGGACAAAATAAGGCTATTTACCAAGCCTTTTTGTCACCCTTACTTATGTAACCTGCACAGAAATCACTCTATACTAATATGAGGGCACATCACATAGCCAAAATAACCACAATGGACAATATTTCATTTATGCAATTTACTCATTCATGAAAATATCATCTTCTATTTATAAATCAAAATGAGTATTGACCATCATCCATGGCCTTATACAAAATGAGTATCATATTCATCATATGAGCCAACATATTATGGCTAACTAACAAAACACTAAACAAAGACTCGAGTCCCTATACATGCCAGAAAACAAAACAATGAAACTAGCTATACCAAGGTCTTGAGTGATAGTGTGATCGAAACTTTAAGACGTCATTGGATCCCCGATGTTAGCTTGCGTCACTATAAGAAAAGAAAAGATAGGAGGGTAAGCATGGGAGCTTAGTAAGTACATATATGCAAATAAAGTATAATTAAAAGAAAATCATATTCATCACATGGTAACTTGTCATACTTAAAAGGTATAAATCTTTTAACATCTCTATCTTACTCTTCCTTTCATTCATGTATACCTAATGTATCTCGTCCCTTACTCAGGTACTATCCATAAGTTCAGTATACATACGTCGTCAAGTTTTCACTAATTAAATCTTCAATATTACCCGTTGAACTCTTGGAATACATATGGATATTCGGGAAATTTGCATCTAATTACCATATAGGAAATCAGGGCTACCTCGTGCTATGAAACGCTCACATTTGAGCTACTCAAGGGCCTTTTTATCAGATCAGGACCCGGACTCCATAGCTATCATGTAACGTTCACTCATTGAGCCACTCACAGGTCTGTACACAAGGCCAGTACCGAACCCACGTTACCTATAATATTCATCTCATGAACTCAGACTCAACTCATAAGTTCAGACCACATAATCTTTATAACATACCCCTTTGTATCCTATGCTATGTCTAAGGTCCAACGGGATTTCGTAACTAGCTGAATAGCATCGTACTTGCTCGCAATGTACTTTACTCACATAACATGTCATTTATACATTCATGGTAACAAATAGAATTTAGATGCATAACAATAATGAGCCAATTTCACATGTATATTATCAAAATATTCCAAAGTAAGCTTCAAAAAGACATTATTCACATATGTACTTACCTTGATACAAAATGATGAACACGAGCTTAATCCTCGTAAAATTTGTTCTTACCCCGATCAAGACCCGAATCTTGCTTCTCTTAATCTAAATTAATAAAATTCATTTATTACATCAGCACATCAATTTAGACACTCCAAATTTCATAATTGGGCAAAATGACTATTTTACCCCTATGCTCAAAACTTGATTTTTATCGAATTTCTCCCTATTATAAGCCTAGCTGAACCCTTTTTACTCTTATAGCAGTCCAAAATTTCCTCTGTTTAACACATTTATCATCTATTTTATAACTTATGCAAAATAGTCCCTATTAGGGTTTTCATGAGAAATCCCTTCACAAAAGTTGTTTATTACTCATCTAAGACTCATATTCTTCCACAAAAATTCAAAAACCAACCTAAATGCTCTCATGGAAAAACCCTAGATCTTCAACCATTTTGTAAAATAGTCCCCTCATTAGAAAGCTCATGACACAAGGGTCTCAAAAATATAAAAATCATTAAGAAAACTTATTAAAATCATTTACTTGTAGAGGGACTAAGTGGCTGAAAATTTTGAAGCTCAAAAACCCTCTAATGGTTGCATTTTTCAGTGATGAAGAAGAAGAGGAAAAGATGATATCTTTCTCTTTATTTTTTTCTTATTCTAGTCAAAATTGGTCACCAACTCACCTAATTTTGACCATTTCTCTTTCTTTTGTTTCCTATGGCCGGCTAGTCTAAGCATTGGGGGTCTAATTTCTCTTTAAAGGCTCCCAATTTAGGTTCTTTAGCTAATTGACACCCTTAGGACCTTTTCACTTTATGCAATGTAGTTCTTTTTCGTAATTAAGCAAACAATCGCTAAAATTAATTCACCAAAATTTTCATGCACTTACTCTAATTTTGCTACAATACATAAAATAATAGTTAAAATAATTTCCTCAACCTCGGGTTAGTGGTTTTAAAACCACTTTTCAGACTAGCCCTAAAATTGGCCTGTTATAAATCTCCCCCATTTAGGGATTTTCGTCCCCGAAAATCTTATCGATAAAAAGGTTTTAGTACTAGCTTTTCATGATGTCTTCAGGCTCCCATGTGGCCTTTTCAACCCCATGTCTCTGCCATAACACTTTCACAAGGGGGATGCTCTTATTTCTCAATTGTTTAACTTCTTGAGCTAGGATCTTAACAGGCTCCTCACCATAGGACATATCCGATCTAATCTCTACTTCAATTGGAGAAATCACATGTGAAGGGTCAGAGCGGTATCGGCGTAACATGGACACATGGAACACGTCATGGATCTTTTCCAATTCTGATGGTAAAGCTAATCGATAGGCTATCGACCCGACTCTCTCAATTACTTCATAATGTCTGATAAAATGTGGACACAGTTTACCCTTTTTACCGAATCTAAGAACCTTTCTCCACGGGGATACTTCTAGAAATACCTTATCACCGACTTGAAACTCAATCTCTTTTCATTTCAAATCCGCATAAGATTTTTGTCTATCCGAAGCGGCTTTTAAACAATTACGAATCACCTAAACTTTTTCTTCTGTCTCTTTGACTAAGTTGTCCCCGTGAATCTAACTCTCTCTAAGCTCGGTCCAATACAAAAGCATTCGGCACTTACGCCCATACAACGCTTCATAAGGTGCCATCTTCAAAATCGACTAGATGCTGTTGTTTTAAGCAAAATCCACCAGCGGCAAATACTTTTCCCAACTGCCCTGAAACTCCAATACACAACATCAGAGCATGTCTTCCAAGGTCTGAATTACTCTCTCTGATTGGCCATCAGTTTGTGGGTGGAAAGCTGTACTAAAGTTTAACTTTGTACCAAAAGCTTCTTGGAGCTTTTTTCAAAACCACAATGTGATCCTCGGATCTCTATCCGATATGATCGAGAAAGGTACTCCGTGTAACTTCACAATTTCTGAAATATATAACTCGGCTAGCTTGTCGAGTGGGAAATCGGTGCGTACCAGAATAAAATGAGCTGACTTTGTCTGTGACAGCCCTAAAGTGACCCTAGTCGGAAACCGGTTTCGGGACCGCTAAACCGAGTCACTAAATTATTTGAGTATGATAGTTCTTGTCGAATATATGAATATGCATGTGTGATAATTTCTTTATTGAATTTTTGCCTAATTATAGGTGAATTTTAGTGATTAGGACTTATGTGAGAAAATTTAGAAATGTGCTAGGCAAATGTAAGGTGGCCTATTAATACATGTGGGAAAAGGGTTGTCCTTGCATGTCAAATAACCCCTTTTCCTAAGGTGAGTGGCCGGCCATGACTAGGTGATGGGCAAGGAAAACATGTCCTAGACATGTTGGCCTAGTGCATGATGTAAGGAGAATAAAATAATAAAAAAGAAAAAGATAATGATGAAACAAAAAAAATGGGTGTGGATGCTCTTTTGCCGTGAGAAACAAAGAAGAAAAAGGGGAAGAAAAATTTGTTGCTCATCCTTGGGTGCCTTGGCCGAATAGAAGAAAGGAAATTGATAAAAAAAAAAAAAATATTGGCTCATCTTCCTCCTAGCTTAGCCGATCCTTCAAGAAGAAAGGGGAAGACTTAGCATTCGGTCACTTGAGCTTGAACTAAGGTATGGAATCCATGTTAGTCTTTGAAATCTTTGCATGTATGAAGCTAGTTACTAAGTCCTTTACTTGCTCATGTCAAAAAAAAATTTGAAGGTGGTAGTAATACAAGTGTTCGGCCATGGAGGATGTTTAAGGGAGATGGTTGTTGCTTTTATGATGTAAGGAATAATTAGAAATGGGTGAAAGAAACAAGCCCTTGTTCTTGATTCTTCTTGGCTGATTCTAAGGGAGAAAAAGAGAGCAACCATGTGGTTTCTAAGCCATAAATAAGGTGACCCATGTTAGAAATTGTGATTTTGAGGTGACTAGAACATTCGGCCATGCATGTTGTTTTCCTTGGTGAGTGTTTTGATGTTGTTGTGATGAAAGCATGGAGATGAGTGAGTTCGAATGTTTAACAAAAAGGAAATTTTGTGCCATTGAGTTCTTGTTGTTATGTGTGTGTGTGCATGAGTATTCGGCCATGCTATAGAATTTATGTTGCAAAATGATTAATTCTTAATGAGATGTATAATAGTACTTGTGAATGAGCTTGAGAGTATTTAAACAATTAGACATGAAAAGGGTGGTAATGAGGCTGAAAAATTGCTGGATGGTTAATTGGGTAAGGAATGAAGCATTCGGCCATATGGGGTATAAATGGGCATAGGTGTTAAATACCTTGTATTGGAAACTTTGATAAATAAGTAGCAATAAATTAAGATGAGATTGAGTAAATTTTCAACTTAGTTGTGTTAAGTATTCGGCAATAACCATAATAATGCATGTGAATGCCGTATGTTTGTGTTTGATGGAGAGATAAATTGTTTGATTTAGCTCAAGAGCAAAGGGAAACTAGATTGGACAAAGGAAAGGAGAAAGCAAACGAGTAGCCGATTTGGAACCATTCTACCCCAAACAAGGTAAGTCATTAAGCACATATGTTTGATATTGCTTAAATGATTGGAAAATCTATGCAATTGTGTTTAATGGAATGCTATATATATGTATAAATGAAATTGTATGTGTATGGAATGAGGATAATTGTTGAATGTAAAAGAAATAGTGGAATGTGTAGAAAGTTTGCTTTCGGCACTATGTGTGCGGGCAATACGTGTGTATGGTGACGAGATTGGCGTAAGTGTGCGTGCTGGAAATATATGGCACTAAGTGTGCGTGCTGGAAATATATGGCACTAAATGTGCATGCTGGAAAAATACTGACCTTGGGTGTGCGAGCTCAAGGGTATGGCACTATGTGTGGGGGCTTAAATTGCGTGGCACTAAGTGTGCGAAATCGAGTAGTAAGCACTGTGTGTGCGTGACGCTATATATATGGAGGTGTGTCTCCATTGAATTGAGTATGGACAGCGGATCGGGTAAGTACCTCGAGCTCATGACGAATAGAGAATTCGTTCATGCTTGGGGATTGAATTTGGCAAGCCTTAAATCTATGTGATGATTGAAATTGTATGGTTGTGCTGGAAAATGAGTTAACGTGTAAAAATGCTTGATTATCTTGTTGTGTAGAATATGAAATGTGGACGTATGACTTGGTGCGAGATTGGACCGAAAGGTCCGAGGTATTCTGGTATAGATTCGATATGGATGAGTACCTAGCCTCGTTTGTTGTACATGTTGTAGTAACTTTATCGATGGATTGATGAATGCTTATGACTTCTGAGTTGTAAACTCACTCGGTGTTTTCTTGTCACCCATTTTAGGTCTCTCGGACTCTTATTGTTTGCGTGATCGGGACCGTCGTTGAAGTCATCACACCGGCTGAAATCTTGTGGTATTGTTTTCGTTGTTGAAGAACATTTGGCATGTATAGGCTATTATATTTTGTCGAATTGAGGGTTGTAAACTTTAAGCCATGTGAAAATGGCCTATGTGGTCGTCGAGTGGGATGCTAGAACTTATAGCCACGAGTCTTAGAAACTTTAATTTCGATAAGGTGGCCATAATTTGTGTCATGTATGATGGATGATTAAGGCCAAGGAAAGATTCATGAAATTGGCATAGTCTACTGCAGTAACTGTTGCGGACAGCAGCAGTGAGATGAGATTGAAAAATCACTAAAAATAGTAGAAGTAGAATTAAATAGTGAGTAAATTATGAAATTGAACCTTGATGAATCTATTTTTATATGGATGAAACGAAACGACCATATGAGCAGTATACTGAGAAATATTAAAGTTCTCGTGAGACAGGGCCAGAACGGTTTCTGGGTCCCCTGTCGTGACTTTGAAAATTTACCATAAATTATCCAGAAAGAATTAGGAGTCATGCCTTATATGTACAGATTCCATTTTGAGTCTAGTTTCATTAGAAACAAACGGCACCAGTATTAAAGCCCTGTACAGAGAGATATTCAAGTTGTAACGCGCGAATGTCAGAGCAGTCGATCCCTGTAACATGGGTGACTTTATCTAATAAACTGTACCAATTGGCCCGACCAAAAATTCTAGAAATAAATCCATGGATGGGTATGTGAGTCTAAATTCAGGGAAAATTTACGAAACCAGTTTCCGAGTTTTGAAACTCGAGATATGATTTTTAAGGCGAAGGTGACGCAGTTTTCCAGCCTGACTGGAAATGTCAAATTGGTTGGTACCTTGAGAGGATTTGGCCGTTAACCCCTCATGTCCGACACCGGCGACGGTCACAAGTTAGGGGTGTTACAATTTTATTGGTATCAGAGCTATGGTTTAGTCGGTTCTAGGACTACCATAGCGCGTGTGAGTCTAGCTATACATGCCAAATTGTTAGTGCTTAATAATGTGATAACCGACGGTTGAAATTTTTGTTTTGATTAGCAATGGAACCCGGGTAGAGAGACCCTTGGCGGATGACGTTGAAAGTGTAGCGGCTGCTCTGCGCAAGGGACACCGCCCGTTGAGCCTCGATCATCCGCGAATAATCAAAATGAAGGGCGAAACAAGCCTTCTTCACCATGATGAATGAGTGGGTCGCGCAATATGCCCGAACCAATCCGGCTGTCCAACCATTCCGAATTTAAATAATCCACCCCAAGAGCCCGTAATGCCATCGATTCATCGATCCTGTGAGGCTGAGTAAACCACCGTGGACTTGATTAGGAAGCGTGGGGCGAGGAGTTTAAGGCCATAGTTACCGAGCGATGCCGAAAGGGCCGAAGTTCGCTTGATAACACCATTAGAGTGTTTGATGAATTGTCATGCACACCGATGAATGTCTTAAGTGTGCTATATCTTTGTTGCGAGACTCACCTACTATTGGTGGAGGACCTTGATTTCCATAGTCCGAAAGGAACAAGTTACTTGGGATTTCTTTCTAACGAATTTCGGAAGAAATATATTAGTCAACGGTTCATCGATCGAAGCGTAAGGAGTTCTGGAACTCAAGCAAGGCCGTATGATCAGATCTCTGAATCTGAACATGAGTTCGTAAGACTTAGTCGGTATGCTCGGGAGTGTGTGGCTGATGAGGTTGCTATGTGCAAAAGATTTGAAGAAGGATTGAATGAAGAGTTAAAGTTACTAGTGGGAATTTTGGAGATAAAGGAGTTCGTGACACTAGTCGAACGAGCCTGCAAGGCGGAAGAACTTGGGAAGGAGAAGAAGAGGGTTGAATTTGAAGCGAAAGATTACCGTAAAAGATCAACGAGTAAAGCTCCGTTCTCGACTGTAAAGAGGTTCCGGGAGGACACTAGTAAGTCGAGGGCGACTGCGGGAATTTCCATTAGAGCCCGACCATTGACGGACTCCCGAGCTACATCGGTAGCTAGTGTGGGCAATAATCGTCAAGAGAGACCTGAATGTCCCCAATGTGGAAGACGACACCTAGGTGAATGTTGGGGTAAGTCTGCATTAATAGGGCTCATTACGGATGTGGTTCAAGGACCACTTCATTAGAGATTGCACGAGCTAGATGAGAAGAATAAGATGCAAGGTGCAAGATCTAGTGGGGCGACGGCTAGAGGTAGACCCCCGAGGATTTCAGGAGGTAGGGGTGGTAATCAGAGAGGAGCCACTGATACGGCTGTTCGATCCGAGACCCGTGCTCCTGCTAGAGCATATGCCATCCGCGCACGAGAGGAGGCATCCTCCCCGACGTTATCACCGGTACTTTTACTCTCTTTGATACTAGTGTGATTGCATTGATTGACCCGCTCTACTCATTCATATGTATGTGAAACTTTAGCATCCAAGAAGACTCTACTGTTGAGTCTCTCGAGTTAAATAATTCGAGTGTCAAACCCTTTGGGTCAATACGTACTCGTTGATAAAGTGTGCAAGAGATGCCCCTAATAATTCAAGAATCCTATTTTCCGGCCGATCGATGCTTCTACCATTTGATGAATTCGATGTTATTCTTGGTATGGATTGGTCGATTGTACATGATGCAAGTTGGTGGATCGCAAAAGGAAAACCATTGATTTGAGGAGTGCAAATAATGAGGTAGTCCGAGTCGAGTCTATTGATTTAAAAGGAGTGCCAACGATAATATCTTCTATGACCGCCGGAGATATGTGAAAAGGGGTGAAACATACCTTGCGTATGTGTTTGAAAGCAAAGTGACGATAAAGAATAAATATCCGTTGCCACGAATTGATGATTTGTTTGATCAATTAAAGGAGCCTCGGTGTTTTTAAAGATAGATTTGAGGTCGGGTGCTATCGGTTGAGGGTCCGAGAATCGGACATACCCAAAACCGCTTTTAGAACAAGGTACGGTCACTACGAATTCTCGGTGATGCCGTTTGGGCTCACTAATGCCCTCGGTGTTTATGGATTTAATGAATAGAATTTTCAGGCCATACTTGGATCGGTTCGTAGTTGTATTTATCGATGACATTTTGGTCTATTCGAGAGATGAAACCGAACATCTTGAACACCGAGGCTAGTGTTGCAAATCTTATGAGATAAGCGATTATACGCAAAGTTCAATAAATGTGAATTTTGGTTGAAAGAGGTTAGCTTTTTGGGGCACGTGGTGTCCGTGATCGGTGTCGAGGTGGACCCGAACAAAATTCGCCATAGTCGATTGAAACCACCAAGGAATGTTACCGGGTTAGGAGCTTTTTGGGGCTTGCGGTTATTACCGACGATTTGTAAAAGGTTTTCGACGATAGCCACGCCAATGACGGCTTACTCCAAAAGGATGTTAAGTTCGAATGGACGGAGAAATGTCAGAAAAGTTTCGATCAATTGAAAGCTTATTTGACTGAAGCCCCAATTCTAGTGCAACCCGAATCGGGCAAAGAGTTTGTCATTTATAGTGACGCATCCCTACTTGGGTTGGGTTGCGTATTGATGCAAGAAGGGCGAGTTGTGGCCTATGCGTCGAGACAATTAAAGTCACATGAGAAAAATTATCCAACCCATGATCTCGAATTGGCTGCCATCGTATTCGCCTTAAAGATATGGCGACATTACTTATTTGGTGAGAAGTGCCGTGTGTATTCGGATCACAAAAGTCTCAAATATTTGATGACTCAGAGAGACTTAAATCTGCGACAAAGATGATGGCTCGAGTTGTTAAAAGATTATGAACTCGTCATTGATTATCACCGGAAAGGCTAATGTGGTTGCGGATGCCTTAAGTCGGAAATCACTTTGTTTGCTTCTGACGATGAATGTACACTTGTCTATCCTACCCGACAATGTGTTAGTAGCCGAATTAAAGGCCAAACCATTGTTGGCTCATCAAATTTGGGAAGCTCGGAAAGTTGATGATGAGTTGGTTGCAAAATGGGATGAGTGTGTTCCGAACAAGGACTCGGAATTTCAAATCGATGATGACGATTGTTTGAGGTTCAGAAGTCGTCTGTGTGTTCCAAAGAATTCGGAACTTATTTCGATAATTCTGAACGAGGCCGAATGGCAATCCACCCGGGGAGTACGAAGATGTACAACGATTTGAGACGTCGGTTTTGGTGGTATGGTATGAAACGAGACATCTCTGATTTTGTCTCGAAATGTTTAATATGTCAACAAGTGAAAGCGGAACATCAAGTGCCATCGGGATTACTTCAGCCGATCACGATACCCGAGTGGAAATGGGATCGAGTCACAATGGACTTTGTATCCGGACTGCCATTGTCAGCAAGTAAGAAGGATGCGATTTGGGTCTTTGTAGATAGATTGACTAAGTCGGCTCACTTTGTCCCTGTACGTACGGATTTCTCAATGGACAAACTAGCCGAATTGTACGCTTCTCAGTTGTGAGACTACACGGGTGCCTATTTCCATCGTGTCGATAGAGATCCAAGATTTACCTCGCGATTTTGGAAGGAGTTGCAAGAGGCTTTGGGTACCAAGCTGCATTTTAGCATCGCTTTTCATCCCCAAACCGATGGTCAATCCGAACGGGTAATTCAAATCTCGGAGGATAGGTTGAGATGTTGCATCCTTGAATTTAGTGGTTCATGGGAAAGATATTTGCCTTTGATTGAATTCGCCACAACAATAGCTTTCAATCAAGTATTAAGATGGCGCCTTACGAGGCTTTATACGGTCATAAATGTCGTACCCATTATTCGGGTGAACTTAGTGAAAGCAAAATCTTGGGTTGATTTGATTAAGGATGCCGAGCGAAAGTTCGAGTAATTCGTGAAAGTTTGAAAGCTGCTTCGGATCGCCAAAAGTCGTATGTGGGTTTGAAAAGAAAAGACATTGAATATCAGGTTGGAGACAAGGTATTTCTCAAAGTCTCACCCGGAAGAAGGTGCTTAGATTTGGCCGTAAGGGCAAATTGAGTCCGAGGTTCATCGGTCCGTATGAAATATCTTGAACGAGTTGGGCGATGGCGCGCATCGATTAATTTTACCCCCCTGAGCTCGAAAGGATCCACAACGTTTTCCGTGTCTCGATGCTTTGACGATATAGGTCTGACCCGACACATGTAATTACTCCATCTGAGGTCGAGGTTCAGCCTAATTTGAGTTATGAAGAAGAGCGGTTCGCATTCGATGTGCGAAGTAAAAGAGTTGCTAATAAGAAAATCCCATTAGTGAAGGTGTTGTGGCATAAACACGGAATTGAAGGAGCCACTTGGGAACTTGAGGACTCTAAGAAAGAGCGATACCCGAGCCTATTTACGGTAAGATTTTCGGGACGAAAATTTCTTAAGTGGGGAGAGTTGTGATACCCTAAAGTGACCCTAGTCGAAACCGGTTTGGGACCGCTAAACCGAGTCACTAAATTATTTGAGTATGATAGTTCTTGTCGAATATATGAATATGCATGTGTGATAATTTCTTTATTGAATTTTTGCCTAATTATAGGTGAATTTTAGTGATTAGGACTTATGTGAGAAAATTTAGAAATGTGCTAGGCAAATGTAAGGTGGCCTATTAATACATGTGGGAAAAGGGTTGTCCTTGCATGTCAAATAACCCCTTTTCCTAAGGTGAGTGGCGGCCATGACTAGGTGATGGGCAAGGAAAACATGTCCTAGACATGTTGGCCTAGTGCATGATGTAAGGGAGAATAAAATAATAAAAAAGAAAAGATAATGATGAAACAAAAAAAATGGGTGTGGATGCTCTTTTGCCGTGAGAAACAAAGAAGAAAAAGGGAAGAAAAATTTGTTGCTCATCCTTGGGTGCCTTGGCGAATAGAAGAAAGGAAATTGAAAAAAAAAAATATTGGCTCATCTTCCTCCTAGCTTAGCCGATCCTTCAAGAAGAAAAGGAAGACTTAGCATTCAGTCACTTGAGCTTGAACTAAGGTATGGAATCCATGTTAGTCTTTGAAATCTTTGCATGTATGAAGCTAGTTACTAAGTCCTTTACTTGCTCATGTAAAAAAAATTTTGAAGGTGGTAGTAATACAAGTGTTCGCCATGGAGGATGTTTAAGGGAGATGGTTGTTGCCTTTATGATGTAAGGAATAATTAGAAATGGGTGAAAGAAACAAGCCCTTGTTCTTGATTCTTCTTGGCCGATTCTAAGGGAGAAAAGAGAGCAACCATGTGGTTTCTAAGCCATAAATAAGGTGACCCATGTTAGAAATTGTGATTTTGAGGTGACTAGAACATTCGGCCATGCATGTTGTTTTCCTTGGTGAGTGTTTTGATGTTGTTGTGATGAAAGCATGGAGATGAGTGAGTTCGAATGTTTAACAAAAGGAAATTTTGTGCCATTGAGTTCTTGTTGTTATGTGTGTGTGTGCATGAGTATTCGGCCATGCTATAGAATTTATGTTGCAAAATGATTAATTCTTAATGAGATGTATAATAGTACTTGTGAATGAGCTTGAGAGTATTTAAACAATTAGACATGAAAAGGGTGGTAATGAGGCTGAAAAATTGCTGGATGGTTAATTGGGTAAGGAATGAAGCATTCGCCATATGGGGTATAAATGGGCATAGGTGTTAAATACCTTGTATTGGAAACTTTGATAAATAAGTAGCAATAAATTAAGATGAGATTGAGTAAATTTTCAACTTAGTTGTGTTAAGTATTCGGCAATAACCATAATAATGCATGTGAATGCCGTATGTTTGTGTTTGATGGAGAGATAAATTGTTTGATTTAGCTCAAGAGCAAAGGGAAACTAGATTGGACAAAGGAAAGGAGAAAGCAAACGAGTAGCCGATTTGGAACCATTCTACCCCAAACAAGGTAAGTCATTAAGCACATATGTTTGATATTGCTTAAATGATTGGAAAATCTATGCAATTGTGTTTAATGGAATGCTATATATATGTATAAATGAAATTGTATGTGTATGGAATGAGGATAATTGTTGAATGTAAAAGAAAAGTGGAATGTGTAGAAAGTTTGCTTTCGGCACTATGTGTCTTGGGCAATACGTGTGTATGGTGACGAGATTGGCACTAAGTGTGCGTGCTGGAAATATATGGCACTAAGTGTGCGTGCTGGAAATATATGGCACTAAGTGTGCGTGCTGGAAATATATGGCACTAAATGTGCATGCTGGAAAAATACTGACCTTTGGGTGTGCGAGCTCGAAGGGTATGGCACTATGTGTGCGGGCTTAAATTGCGTGGCACTAAGTGTGCGAAATCGAGTAGTAAGCCTTTGTGTGTGCGACGCTATATATATGGAGGTGTGTCTCCATTGAATTGAGTATGGACAGCGGATCGGGTAAGTACCTCGAGCTCATGACGAATAGAGAATTCGTTCATGCTTGGGGATTGAATTTGGCAAGCCTTAAATCTATGTGATGATTGAAATTGTATGGTTGTGCTGGAAAATGAGTTAACGTGTAAAAATGCTTGATTATCTTGTTGTGTAGAATATGAAATGTGGACGTATGACTTGGTACGAGATTGGACCGAAAGGTCCGAGGTATTACTGGTATAGATTCGATATGGATGAGTACCTAGCCTCGTTTGTTGTACATGTTGTAGTAACTTTATCGATGGATTGATGAATGCTTATGACTTCTGAGTTGTAAACTCACTCGGTGTTTTCTTGTCACCCATTTTAGGTCTCTCGGACTCTTATTGTTTGCGTGATCGGGACCGTCGTTGAAGTCATCACACCGGCTGAAATCTTGTGGTATTGTTTTCGTTGTTGAAGAACATTTGGCATGTATAGGCTATTATATTTTGTCGAATTGAGGGTTGTAAACTTTAAGCCATGTGAAAATGGCCTATGTGGTCGTCGAGTGGGATGCTAGAACTTATAGCCACGAGTCTTAGAAACTTTAATTTCGATAAGGTGGCCATAATTTGTGTCATGTATGATGGATGATTAAGGCCAAGGAAAGATTCATGAAATTGGCATAGTCTCTGCAGTAACTGTTGCGGACAGCAGCAGTGAGATGAGATTGAAAAATCACTAAAAATAGTAGAAGTAGAATTAAATAGTGAGTAAATTATGAAATTGAACCTTGATGAATCTATTTTTATATGGACGAAACGAAACGACCATATGAGCAGTATACTGAGAAATATTAAAGTTCTCGTGAGACAGGGCCAGAACGGTTTCTGGGTCCCCTGTCGCGACTTTGAAAATTTACCATAAATTATCCAGAAAGAATTAGGAGTCATGCTTTATATGTACAGATTCCATTTTGAGTCTAGTTTCATTAGAAACAAACGGTACTAGTATTAAAGCCCTGTACAGAGAGATATTCAAGTTGTAACGCGCGAATGTCAGAGCAGTCGATCCCTGTAACATGGGTGACTTTATCTAATAAACTGTACCAATTGGCTTGACCGAAAATTCTATAAATAAATCCATGGATGGGTATGTGAGTCTAAATTCAGGGAAAATTTACGAAACCAGTTTCCAAGTTTTGAAACTCGAGATATGATTTTTAAGGCGACGGTGACGCAGTTTTCCAGCCTGACTGGAAATGTCAAATTGGTTGGTACCTTGAGAGGATTTGGCCGTTAACCCCTCATGTCCGACACCGGCGACGGTCACAAGTTAGGGGTGTTACATTGTCAGTCGATCAACCACAACCCACATAGCATCTTTCTTCCTCGAGGTCACCGGCAAACCCGTTGCAAAATCCATAGTAATCCTATCCCACTTCCACTCTGGGACCATAATAGGCTGAAGTAAACCTGAAGGTACTTGGTGCTCGGCTTTCACTTGTTGACATACTAGGCATTTGGATACGAACTCTGAAATATCTCTTCTCATCCCTGGCCACCAATACATTTTCTTCAAATCATTGTACATTTTGGTACTCCCGGGGTGTACTGATAAACAACCACTATGTGCCTCATCTAATATCTTTTGAATCAATTTGGTGTCCTTAGGAACACAATTCCTATCCCAGAATCTCAAGCAACCGTTGGAACCGATCCAAAAATTCGATTCAACATCCGATTCGCACAAGGTTTTCTTGGATAGTAATTCGCTATCGCTCTTCTGAGCCTGAAAAATTTCTTGAAGAAACGTCGGTCTAGCTTTTAACTCTACTAGAACCGAACCATCCTCTGATAAGGTCAATCGGGCATCCATTGCTCTCAAGCCAAATAATGATTTTCTACTTAATGCATCGACGACCACATTTGCTTTTCTCGAATGGTAATCTATAATCAACTCATATTCTTTTAATAGTTCCAACCATCTACGTTGCCTCAGATTTAAATCCTTTTGGGTCATTAAGTACTTAAGACTTTTACGATCAGAGTATACATGGCATATCTCTCCGAATAAATAATGTCGCTAGATCTTCAGAGCAAATACTATGGCGGCCAGCTCTAGGTCGTGTGTCGGATAGTTCTTCTCGTGAGGTTTCAATTGTCTCGAGGTATAAGCCACAACTTTGCCCTCTTGCATAAGTACACATTCCAACCCATTTAGAGAAGCATCGCTATAAATCACGAACTCTTTTCCTGATTCGGGTTGTACTAATACTGGAGCCTCAGTCAATAACATCTTTAACTTCTCGAAACTCTGTTGACACTTGTCCTACCATTCAAACTTAACTCCTTTTTGCAGAAACCTTGTCATGGGAGTCGTAATCATAGAGAAGTCCTTTACAAATCGTCTGTAATAACTGGCCAACCCTAAAAAGCTTCTAACCTTAGTCACACTCTTTGGCAGCTTCCATTCAACAATAGCAGAAACCTTACTGGGGTCTACCTTAATACCATCACACGAGACAATATGACCCAAAAACCTGACTTCTCAAAGCCAAAACTCACTTTTACTAAATTTTACATACAACTGATTGTCCCTGAGAGTTTGCAAAATGGTTCTCAAGTGTTCGGCATATTCTACCCTGTCTCTAGAGTATATCAGGATCTCATCAATGAATACAACTACAAACTTATCTAGATATGGCAAAAATACTCTATTCATTAAATCCATAAACATGGCGGGAGCATTTGTTAAGCCGAAAGGCATGACGAGAAACTCATAGTGGCCATACCGCGTCCTAAAAGTGGTTTTAGGCACATCTGCCTCTTTAACTCGTAGTTGATAGTAGCCAAATCTCAAGTCTATCTTAGAAAACCATGCTGCTCCTTTCAGTTGTTAAACAATTCGTCAATTCGTGACAACAGGTATTTGTTCTTGATCGTCCTCTTATTTAACTGCCGGGTAATCTATGCACAATCTCATAGATCCATCTTTCCTTTTCACAAACAACATCGGAGCACCCCACGGTGAAAAGCTTGGTCTCACGAAACCCTTGTCGGTCAATTCTTGTAAATGTAACTTTAGTTCTTTTAGCTCAGTCGAGGCCATCTGATATAGAACAATTGAAATAGGGATGGTCCCTAGCATTAACTCTCTACCAAATTCAACCTCTCTATTAGTGGGTAATCCAGACAATTCTTCGAGGAATACATCCAAATAATCACTTACAACCGGCACTGACTCAATCTTCGACTTTGATTTCTTAGTATTCATTACAAAATCTAAATAAGCTTTACATGCTTTCCTTAAACATTTCTGGGCAGACATGGAGGATATCACAGTAGGCGAGTTCTTTGGCTCACCTGATTCAACCCAAAGGGTTTCACCATTTTCTCATTTTAATTTAATAGCCTTTTGTCTACAATTTACTACAACATCATGGAATGTCAACCAGTCTATACCCAATATGACATCAAACTCATCGAATGGTAACAACATCAAATTGACCGGAAAACCATAACCTTTAACTACTAAAGGACATTTCTTACATACTTTATCGACTATTACATGTTTGCCTAATAGGTTTGACACTTTAATGATAAACTCCGTAGACTTAATAGGCATATTCATGCTAGACACCAACTTCATGCACACATACGAATGAGTAGAACCAAGGTCAATCAAAGCAATAACAATATTACCATAGAGAGAGAATGTACTGGTGATCATATCAGGAGAGGATGCATTTTCACGTGCACGTATGGCATAGGTTCAAGCCGGAGCTCTAGCTTCAGACCTTATGGTAGTGTCTCTCGTCACATTCTTGCTACTTGCCCCAACTCCGACATTCTTCTTAGGTCTTCCTTTAGAATTGGTACCACTTGGCCTTGTACTTTGAAATTTTTCTTTATCATTCATCTTAGGGCAATCCTTGATAAAGTGGTCTTGGGAACCACACCAAAAACAAGATCCATCATTCATTCTACACTTGCTGAAATGATTTCGACCATAATACTGGCATTCTGGTTTGGAAGATCTGACATTGCCCACACTAGCCAATGATGTAGCCCGAGACTTAAAATCCTAATCTTGCTTCTTACGATCTCGGTACAAATGTCCAACAGACACATGGAAATGAGAGTAGACATCTCTGAATTTCTTAGAATGAGATGGAAATGACTTAGTCACATGCCTCTTTCTTGCATCTCTGGTTTCAGCTTCGATTTTATTCTTTCCCTTAATTAATTCATCGGCTTTACAGGCCCACTCAACAAGTACTACAAACTCTTTCAACTCAAGGACACCCATTGGCAGTTTAATGTCCTTATTAAGTTCGTCTTCGAACCTTTGACACATCTTAGCCTCAGAGGATACACACTCCTGAGCATACTTACTAAGCCAGATGAACTCTCTTTCATATTCAGTAACCGTCATGTGGCCTTGTTTCAAATCAAGAAATTCCTTACGCTTTTGATCCATAAATCTTTCGCTGATATATTTCTTCTGAAATTCCTCTTAGAAGAATTCCCATGTGACCCTCTCATGAGATACCATTGAGACTAACATCTTCCACCAGTAGTATGCTGAGTCTCTAAAAAAAGATATGGCACACGTCAAGCATTCTTTGGGGGTGTAGGATAATTCATCATATATTCTGATGGTATTCTTAAGCTAGAATTCTGCCATTTCAGGGTCATCATATTTATTAGCACGGAACTCCTCGGCTCCATGCTTCTGGATCTTGTCCACTGGAGGTCTATTCCACCTCTAAAAGTCCATAGCCTAGGGTGCTATAGGGACAGGTTGAGGAATAGGTGGGGGTGGAGGGGGTTGAGTATTCAGGTTCGCTTAGACGAACTACGTGTACCATTCATTCATCATGTGGAGAAAGGACTCTCGAGCCCCTTTTCCAACTTCCTGACTAACCGTGAGAGGTCAATTATCGGATGGCACAGCCCTTTCGACGGGGGCCAGCGCATTACTTTCTACGTCGTCCGCCATAGTTCGAACCGTAATCCATTACTATATGAAAACACAATTTAAAAGATCATGATTCATCATACTATCACAATCTATTTATGGAATGTATAGCTAGACTCGTACATACGCTATGTTAGTCTATGTTAGTCTGAGAACTGACTAAACTATAGCTCTAATACCACTAAATGTAACACCCCACACCTGTACCCTACACCGGGTCGAAGTATGAAGGATTACCTAACTTAAAATTATGAATATAAACATTTTCATAACACAAAAAAATGGTCAAATTAAAACTTTTTTTTTTCAATTTTATTTATAAACTCCTTAATAAGAGCCTACTAAGCCTTAATTCGAACCCATTCGGAAACAATCTGAGTCCTTTAAAGAACTCTGAATATAACTCTTAACACAGGGGCACACACTCGTGTGGCAGGCGCAACACGCGTATGTGACAATTCAACATGGTCGTGCTATTGGCCCATGTGGCTCGCACAGCCTAAGCAATACAGGGACACGCCTGTGTCCTATACCCGTGTGGAATAAATTCTAAACACCTACAGGGGTTTTCACACGGCTTGGAAGACGACTGTGTCTCTGGCCCATGTCCCTTACACGACCATGACACACCCGTGTCCTAGACCGTGTGCAAAAACTTAGACATTCTATTTCTGACATCAGCTATCCTTAAGTGGCACACGGCCAAGGCACACGCCTGTGTGCTAGGCTGTGCCCTTCACACGGCTAAGATACACGGTCGTGCCTTTGCCCGTGTGTTTACTACCATGCATATTGACTTACAATTCTTACGTGTAGGGGACACACGACCATATCACACGCCCATGAGGTAAACCATGTGTCACACACGGCCTAGACACAGGCCCGTGTGCATACCCATGTGGACAAAATAAGGCTATTTACCAAGCCTTTTTGTCACCTTTACTTATGTAACCTGTACAAAAATCACTTTATACTAACATGAGGGCACATCACATAGCCAAAATAACCACAATGGAGAACATTTCATTTATGCAATTTACTCATCCATGAAAATATCATCTTCTTTTTATAAATCAAAATGAGTATTGACCATAATCTATGGCCTTATACAAAATGAGTATCATATTCATCATATGAGCCAACATATTATGGCTAACTAATAAAACACTAAACAAAGACTCGAGTCCCTATACATGCTAGAAAATAAAATAATGAAACTAGCTATACCAAGGTCTTGAGTGATAGTGTGATCGAAGCTTAAAGACGTCACTGGATCCTCGATGTTAGCTTGGCGGCACTATAAGGAAAGAAAAGAAAGGAGGGTAAGCTTGGGAGCTTATTAAGTACATATATGAAAATAAAGTGTAATTAAAAGAAAATCATATTCATCAAACGGTAACTTGTCATACTTAAAAGGTATAAATCTTTTAACATCTCCATCTTACTCTTCCTTTCATTCATGTATACCTAATGCATCTTGTCCCTTACTCAGGTACTATCCGTAAGTTCAGTATACATACCTCGTCAAGTTTTCAATAATTAAATCTTCAATATAACCCGTTTAACTCTCGAAATACATATGGATACTTGGGGAATTTGCATCTAATTACCATATAGGAAATCAGGGCTACCTCGTGCTATGAAACGCTCACATTTGAGACCCTTATGGGCCTTTTTATCAGATTAGGACCTAGACTCCATAGCTATCATGTAACATTCGCTCATTGCGCCACTCACGGGTCTGTACACAGGGCCAGTACCCGGTCCCATGTTACCTATAATATTCATCTCATGAACTCAGACTCAATTCATGAGTTTAGACCACATAATCTTTATAACATACCCCTTTGTATCCTATGCTATGTCTAAGGTCCAACGGGATTTCGTAACTAGCCAAATATCATCGTACTTGCTCGCAATGTACTTTACTCACATAACATGTCATTTATACATTCATGGCAACAAATAGAATTTAGATACATAACAATAATGAGCCAATTTCACATGTATATTATCAAAATATTCCAAAGTAAGCTTCAATAACACATTATTCACATATGTACTTACCTTGATACAAAATGATGAAGACGAGCTTAATCCTTGTAAACTTTGTTCTTACCCTGATCAAGACCTGAATCACGCTCCTTTTGATCTAAATTAATAAAATTCATTTATTACATCAGCACATCAATTTAGACACTCCAAATTTCATAATTGGGCAAAATGATTATTTTACCCCTATGCTCGAAAGTCAAATTTTATCAAATTTCTCCCTATTATAAGCCTAGACGAACCCTTTTTACTCTTATAGCAATCCAAAATTTCCTCTGTTTCAAACATTTATCATCTATTTTACAACTTATGCAAAATAGTCCTTATTAGGGTTTTCATGAGAAATCCCTTCACAAAGGTTGTTTATTACTCATCTAAGACTCATAATTTTCCACAAAAATTCTACAAACAACCTAAATGCTGTCATGGAAAAACCCTAGACCTTCAACCATTTTGGAAAATAGTCCCTTCAGTAGAAAGCTCATGACACAAGGGTCACAAAAATGTAAAAATCATTAAGAAAACTCATTAAAATCACTTACTTGTAGAGAGACTAAGTGGCTGAAAATTTTGAAGCTCAAAAACCCTCTAATGGTTGCATTTTTCGGTGATGAAGAAGAAGAGGAAAAGATGATATCTTTTTCTCTTTATTTATTCTTATTCTAGTCAAAATTGGTCACCAACTCACCTAATTTTGACTATTTCTCTTTCTTTTGTCTCCTATGGCCGGCTAGCCTAAGCATTGGGGGTCTAATTGCTCTTTAAAGGTTCCCAATTTAGGTTCTTTAGCTAATTGACACCTTTATCTAACAAAATAGGACTTTTGCACTTTATCCGCTTTAGTCCTTTTTCGTAATTAAGCAAACAATCGATAAAATTAATTCACCAAAATTTTCATGCACTTATCTAATTTTGCTACAATACATAAAATAATATTTAAAATAATTTCCTCGACCTTAGGTTAGTGGTTTCTTAACCACTTTTTCGACTAGCCCCAAAATTGGCCTGTTACACATATAGTAAAAACAGAAAATAATATTTAATTATTTTTCTGACTCGAATTTGTTTTCCCGAAACCACTATTCCGACTAGGGTCTAAATTGGACTGTTACATTCTTGCTTCTTTGCCATTGCTTCTCTTCATTTTGCAGCTTTTCACTTGTTTCTTCGCCACTGTCACCATTGCTGCTTCTCTACCTTCTGCAGATTTCCATTTCCTCGCTAGTCGCCGATCATCACTGCTGCTTTAGGTTTCTCTGCCTTTTGTAACCTTAGTTCCCCTACTCATATGTAATTTTCTGCAATAGCTACTACTAGTTGCTTTAAGTTCCAATAGCTATTGAAGCAACAATCAACTACCGATAGCTATTGTAGACTAAATTTCAGATTTGTTGAATATATTTGCATGCTTCTCAAACACGTTTGTGAAAATTAATTGATTCCACTAAGGGTATTTCTCTCTCTCTCTATATATATATATATATTTGTTTTTATTTGAAAAGATATAGTAAATTAATTTGTTATCCTATATAGTCAAACATTAATTGAAATTGATCACATTTAATGTGTGAAACACCAAAAGTTTTATTATTTTTTATAAATTCAATGTAAATAAAATGAAAGAAGAGAAAAATAAATCATTTAATTATGACTTATGACATTGAAATCTAAAATAAATATTTTTATTTTATTGTAAATTTTATTTTTACATCAAAAAATAAATTTTTGGTGTTGGAAGTATTAGAGGCAACAAGTTCAACCATTTTTCTTGATGATTTGATGAGGTTGAAGAAAGAATTTGGTAATTGGTAATAAGATTAACAGAAAGACAAATGAAAGTAATTGTGGATGTTTTCCTAGCTAATGATCGCATGAATTATCGTTGGATTTGAAAATCATGATTCCAAATAGTAAAAACTGAATAAAAACTACTAATTAAGAAACTGTAGTTTTCCTCTGAAACAAAGAGATTATTATGTTTGCTTACAAAAGTAAATATAGGA
The DNA here is from genome assembly GCF_025698485.1 of Gossypium arboreum. Classification (NCBI taxonomy): domain Eukaryota; kingdom Viridiplantae; phylum Streptophyta; class Magnoliopsida; order Malvales; family Malvaceae; genus Gossypium; species Gossypium arboreum. The sequence goes on from NC_069077.1 coordinate 48,663,991, forward strand.
GAAAGTGGAACTTATTCATGAACTTACCGCTATGTTTCTCTCCTGTTATCACCACTTGAATATAGGAGGAAGTTTTATTTTTAATAAATAAAATTTAAGTAAAAGAATTAATAAACTTTAAAGTTGAAATGTTAAGTTTGCAACTCATTTAAAATTAAACGATAATTAAAGCACTAAATAAACTTATTATATTTGCTAAAAATTTTACCAAAATTTATTATATTTTAATTATAATTGATGTAACCTATTTGTGGATATATTTTCCAGTAGTTGTCAATTAAGTTTCTTTTAATTAAATTGAAATATTACTCTCCTATTTGGACAAATAGGTTTAGTTTTAACTTTGTTTTTGTTTTTTTATATAATAACTGGGTTTTTACGATTTCAGGACTTCAGTTTTTATGATAATAGCTAGGTCAAATACTCTAATAAATGTGGATGATGAATTTAATAAATATGAAAGTTTTTCCAAACGTCAAAAGTCTACTACTTCAAAAGTGGGATGAAATGACAAAGCTTGAATGTAAGAACAAAAACGAGTTGAAGACACAATGTAATCACTGTAAGAGTATCTTTTCTGGTAAATCTTCTACAGGAACCTCCCATTTAAGATGTCATCTAAATATCTGTTCGAAGAAAATTAATACACTATAACCACTCAACCATCCTTAAGAGGTGATACATCTATAAATGTAACACCCATTACCCGAGACGGTCGTCGGAGTCGAGCACAAGGCGTTACCGGACTTAGCTTACTAATTCGGGGCATAAAAATTTGCTTTTAAAATTAATTTAGTTTCATTCATTCAATATGTCCCTAAAAAGGGTCCTCGAGACCCTAAAACATTAAATTTAAATAGTTCGGAAACAAATCGGAATCAATAAAAATTTTCCGATCACTTAAACAAATCAAAACAATTTATTTCATCTTTCATAAACAAACTGTCCATCTACGTTATATTCACTAAATAAATCATAACTTTAGTTAGGAAAATCGAAATTAAAATCCATAAATTTTCTTTGAATCTAGGCTCATATATCTTCATACTAAATTTATTTTAGAATTTTTGGTCTATCCAATTAGTATAGTTTATTAATTAAAGTTTCCCCTATTTTAGTGTTCAGATGCTCTGACCACTGTTCACTACGAATTAATTTTATCCATGTACAGAATTCAAATGACCATGAAGTTTATTTCTCTTAAAAGTAGACTCAATAAGAAATCTATACCTATAAATTATAACTCCTAATAATTTTTTTACAAATTTTAGTGAATTTCTAAAGTCAGAACAAGGGATTCAGAAATTACTCTGACCCTATCTCACCAAAATTTGAATATCTCATAAAATACAACTTCTTTATTTACTTTGTTTCTTTCATATGAAAACAGACTCAATAACCTTTAACTCTAAATCTCATTCACTATCCAAATCCATTTCTAATATGTTTAGTGATTTTTCAAATTCACATCATTACTGCTGTCCGATACTGTTTTAAAACTAAATTCACCTTTTTCATGAGTTCCATGGAATAACTAGCATTTAGGCATACATAACAGCAAACATGTCCTTGATTAGCCATTCCAATAGCTAATCATTATCAAGCATTTACATACCATTCATTAGCCATATCATAAGATCATACACACAAAATGGCTATGATGCTATACATGCCATACTCAAAATGAAACGTCTAGCTATACCAAAATAATCCTTGTGATAGTGTGCCCGGACCTCTGACGTACTTTATGATCCCCGAGTTAGCTTGAAAAAACTATAAAAAGAAGGAAAATAAAGGGGGTAAGCATTAAGCTTAGTAAGTTTGCATGCAAATAAATAACATCATTCATAAGAATTATCTTACTACTTGGCATGATACTACTTAATGCAACTTCATTAATTGTCATAAGCATATTTTAAACTTCTTCACTTACTCACTTACTTAAATACTTACTTACTTAATCAAATTTATTAATACATTTTACTTACCTTTTTCCTTATCAAGCATACATGAACATTATATACTTACCTTTGCTCTTCTAGCATGAACTTGTCTTACCTTTTAGTATAACTCGTCTTATCTTACCTTACCTTGATATTCTCTTTAAATTTTCCCGTTGAACCAATTGGAGTACTAAAGATACACAGGTACCCTACCATTGCCATGACTTGTCATGGTCTTACGTGGTATCCTTTTGAAACTTACCATTGCCATGTCTCGACATGGTTTTACATGGTATCCTTGCCTTAGAAACCTTACCAATTGCTATGCCTTGGTAGGGTCTTACATGGTATCCTTAAACCTTAATGTCATGGCATTTGTATCCTACATATTCCTAAGGTTCAACCGAGACTTTCTGAAATTACTTCTCTGTCAATTCATACTTGAGTCTTCTTTGAATAATTTCATAAAATTAATATACACATGCTGGAAATTAACAACATTAACATAAAATAATAGAATATTGCATTTATTTACTGCAAACTTACCTCGAAACAAAATATGATCAACTATATCGATTTAGTCTAATATCTTTTTCTTTCCCCGGTCTAACTCTGGATTTCGTTCTTCTTGATCTATAATAACAAATTTAGCTTATTTAATACTCACATTTATTAAAACAGTCCTTGACTCAAACTTTGGCAAAATTATACTTTTGCCCCTAAACTTTTACATATTTACACTTTTCCCCAAGGATCGGAAATTAAACTTCATCCTATTTTCTTATGTTTTATGACATGCTGATCATTTTTCCCTTCTATGGAAACATCAAATTCTCACTCTAACATGTACTTGTGAACATTAGGTACTTTTACCGATTATGTCGTTTTACTCATTTTCACGTAAAATCGCTTAGCAAAAGTTGTTTAACACAATTTAAATCTTCATATTCTACCATAAAACATCAAAATAAACACATTTCACCTATGGGTATTTTTCCAAATATAAACACTAGGTTAAATTATTGTTAGAATAAGCTTAATCAAGTTACCGAGACTCTAAAAACGTAAAGAACATTAAAAACGGGGCTTGGAATCACTTACTATTAAGCTTGGAAGCTTGAAACACCCTAGCTATAGAGAACCCTTGACATTCAGCCTAAGGAAGAATATGAGCACATTTTTCCCATCTTTTTCCCTTTTTAATTCTTTTATTTGACACTTTACTAAAATGCCCTTCATTAAAATTTTTAGTTATTTCTACCTATGTATATCCATTTTTGTCTATGAAAATATAATGGTCTAATTACCATTTAAGGACCTCTACTTCAATTATGCACTTCAATTTAATCCTTTAGCATTTAGAACTCATATTTATCAACTTTTGCAATTAAGCCCTAATATGCAAATCGGACATGCAATCACTGAAATTTCTTATCGGTATTCTAACACATGCATCTAATCACTCTGTAAATCATAAATTTAACCGCAATAAACTTTTCTATCTCAGATTCGTGGTTTTACAACCACTATTCTGTTGAGGCCCTATTTCGGGATGTTACATTTCTCCCCCTTTAGGGATTTTCGTCCCCGAAAATCTTACATCTGAAGAGATTTGGGTACTATTTTTGCATAGCCTCTTCGGGCTCCCTTGTAGCCTTGTCTACCCTAGGTCTATTCCATAATACTTTCACAAGTGCAATACTTTTGTTCCTTAATTACTTTACCTCTCGAGCTAGAATCTTTACCGGTTCTTCACCGTAAGTCATGTCTGGCTGAATCTCAACCTCTGTATGAGAAATCACATCTGACGGATCTGAACGATAATGACGTAGCATAGACACATGAAATACATCATGAATCTTCTCTAACTCAATTGGCAAAGCTAACCAATATGCTAATAGTTCGACTGTCTCAATCACTTCAAACGATCCAATAAAACGTGGACTTAGTTTGCCTTTCTTTCCAAATCTGAGAACTTTCTTCCACGAGGATACTTTCAAAAACACTTTGTCACCAACATGATACTCAATCTCTTTTCTCTTCAAATCTACATACGACTTCTGTCTGTCTGAAGTTGCTTTCAAGCAATCTTTGATGGCTTTTACTTTCTCTTCTCTTTCTTTAACTAGATCAACCCCGTAAATTTGATTTTCCTTAAGCTCTATCCAATACAAAGGCGTGCGACATTTACGTCCATACAAATCTTCATAATGTGCCTTCTTCAAAATCAACTGATAACTATTATTGTAGGCAAACTCTACTAATGGTAAGTACTTTTCCCAACTGCCTTGAAATTCCAGTACACATCATCTAAGCATATCTTCAAGTACCTGAATAACTCTTTCTGACTGACCGTCGGTCTGAGGATGGAAAGTTGTAGTAAAACTCAACTTTGTGCCCAAAGCTTCTTGTAACTTCTTCCAAAACCGTAAAGAAAACCTCGGATCTCTGACTAAAATGATTGATAATGGTACCCCATGTAGTCTGACTATCTCTGAAATATACAACTCGGCCAACTTTTTAAGAGAATAATCCATACAAACTGGGATGAAATGAGCCAACTTTGTTAACTTATCAATCACAACCCATACTGCATCTTTCTTTTTCGGTGCCAATGGCAATCCTGTCACAAAATCCATAGTAACTCGGTCCTATTTCCACTCAAGGACTAACTCAGGTTGCAATAAACCTGAAGGTACCTGATGTTTGGCCTTTACCTGCTGACAGATCAAGCATCTAGAAACAAACTCTAAAATGTCCCTTTTCATTCCTACCCACCAGTACATTTTCTTCAAATCAATATACATCTTTGTACTACCTAGATGAATAGACAAAGAGCTACTATGTGCTTCCTATAAGAGCTTTTGTATAAGCTCATCATTCTTCGATACACATACCCTTTCTCTAAACATCAAACAACCGTCAGAGCTGATCTAAAAATCTAACTATATCCGACTCACACTAAGCTCTTTTGGCTGGAAACTCACTGTCATTTTTCTTAGCTTCTCAAATTTCTTCAAGAAACATCGGTTTAGTCCTCAAATTAGCTAAGATAAAACCATCATCTGATAAGGCTAGACTAGTGTTCAAAGCTCTTAATGCAAACATAGATTTCCTACTCAAAGCATCAGTAACAACGTTTGCCTTACCTAAGTGATAATCGATCTCTGGTTCAAAATCTTTAATCAACTCTAGCCATCTTCTTTGCCTCAAGTTCAAATCTTTTTGAGTCATCAAATATTTCAAAATTTTGTGATTAGTGAATATTCACACTTTTCACCGTACAAATGATGTATGCAGATCTTCAACGCAAAAACAATAGCAGCTAGCTCTAAATCATGTGTCGGATAGTTCTTCTCATGTGGCTTTAGCTGTCTAGAGGCATAGGCAATTACCTTTCCTTCCTGCATAAGTAAACAACTAAGTCCATTCAAGGACGCATCACTGTAAATCACAAACTCCTTACATGGTTCTAGTTGTACTAAAATGGGAGCTTTAGTCAACAATGCCTTTAACTTGTCAAAACTCTGTTGACACTTCTCAGTCCATTCAAACTTGACATCCTTTCGTAGCAATCTTGTCAGCAGGGTACTATCATGGAAAATCCCTCTGCATATCGTCTATAATATCCGAAAAGGCTAAGAAAACTTTTGACTTCTGATACATTTTTAGGAGGCTTCCAAACAACAATGGTTGAAATCTTGCTCGGATCAACCTTGATACCTTCACCTGAGACAATATGTCCAAGAAAACCAACTTCTCATAACCAGAATTCACTTTTGCTGAACTTGGCATACAACTGATTATCTCTCAGAATCTGTAAAACTGTTCTCAAATGCTCTGCATGCCAAGTCTCATCATGAGAATAAATCAAGATATCATCAATGAACATAACTACAAACTTATCCAAGTACGTTCTGAAATTTCGGTTCATTAAGTCCATGAAAATGGCAGGAGCATTAGATAAGCCAAATGGCATCACAAGGAACTCATAATGACCATACCTAATCTAGAAAGCAGTCTTTGGGACATCTGACTCTTTAACTCGCAACTGATAATATCCGGATCTTAAATCTATCTTGGAGAACACAGTGGCTCCCTTCAATTGATCAAATAAATCATCAATTCTAGGTAGTGCATACTTGTTCTTTACTATTACCTTGTTAAGCTGTCGATAATGTATGCATAATCTCATTGATCTGTCTTTCTTTTTCACAAATGGCACTGGTGCACCCCATGGTGAACTGTTGGGTCTTGTAAAGCCTTTATCTATTAATTCCTACAACTAAGCTTTCAATTCTTTCAATTCTAACGGGGCCATTCTATAAGGAGCAATAGAAATGGGTGTGGTACCTGGAATCAACTCAATACCAAACTTAACTTCTCTAACAAGAGGAAAACCCGGTAGTTCTTCCGGAAACACATCAGGAAACTCACATACCACAGGCACTAATTCAATTTTCAATTCTAGATCTTTAGTGTTCAACACAAAAGCAAGATAAGCTTCATATCCTTTTCTCAAACATTTCTGAGTAGACATAACAGAAATCATGGCAAATGAACTATCTGACTCTTCTGAATTAACCCGAAGAATTTCACCATTTTCACATTTCAACTCAATGAATTTCTTTCCACAATTCACTATCACATCATGTGTAGTCAACCAATCCATACCAAGAATCACATCAAATTCATCAAACGACAATAGCATGAGATCGGCCGAGAAACAGTGACCTCTAATCATCAAAGGGCAATTTCTATATACTTTATCTACTAATACATGCTTGCCTAATGGATTCAATACTTTAATCACAAATTCTGTAGATTCTATAGGCATACTCATACTAAGCATCAATTTCATGCAAACATATGAATGGGTCGAATCCGGATCAATCAAAGCAATAACTCTAGTATCATGTAAAAAAAATGTACCCTAATCACATCGGGGAGGATGCCTCTTCGTGAGCACGGATAGCATAGGTCTTCACAGGTGCTCTAACATCTGGCCTCACTTTTGAATATCTAGATGCACCTCTATTACTTACCCCAGCTCCTAGATTTCTTAGTGGTCTGCCTCTGACAAGAGCGTTGACTGATCTTACAATCAGTATTAATTCTCTTTTAATCATCTTGGGAAACTCCCAAATAAAATGCTCTGGTGCACCACATCAGAAACAACATGTCTCAGTTGCTCGACACAGACCTGGGTTGTAACATCCCGAAATAGGGCCTAAACGGAACAGTGGTTGTAAAACCACAAATTCAAGGTAGAAAAAGTTATTTTATTATGATTTTAAGGTCTATGGCATGATTGCATGATTGTGTGAAAATTTCGTTTAGAAATTTTATCAATAGAGGGTCCAATTTGATATTTAGGACTAAATTGCAAAAGTTGTAAAATGTGTGTTCTAGTTCACAAAGGTACTAAGTACTTGTGAGTAATGGGTTTTTAAAGTGGAGGTCCTTGGATAGAATTAGAACATTATACTGGTTGGACAAAAATACCTAAAGGAAGATAAAACACCATAGTTTTTAATTAAGAGCATTTTGGTCATTTAGTTATTAAAATGAATTAAAAACAAAATTAAAAGCCAATTTTTGTCCATCTTCAACCCCTTGGCTGAATTTCACATGAGGGAAACATAGTTAGGGTTTTTCAAGCTTCCAAACTCAATTGTAAGTCTGTTTTAGCCCCATTTTTAATGTTTTTTTACGTTTTTGGAGTCCCAGTAACTTGATCAAGCTTATTCTAGCAATAATTTAACCTAGGGTTTATATTTGGAAAAATACCCATAGGTAAAATGTGTTTATTTTTAATGTTTTATGGTAGAATATGAATCTTGAAATTGTGTTAAACAACTTTTTCTAAGCGATTTTAAGTGAAAAAGAGTAAAACGACATAATCGGTAAAAATGCCTAATGCTCATAAGTACATGTTAGAGTGAGAATTTGATGTTTCCATAGAAGGGAAAAATGATCAGCATTTAATAAAAAATAAGAAAATAGGATGAAGTTTAATTTTCGAGCCTTGGGGTTTAGGGGCAAAAGTGTAATTTGGCCAAAGTTTGAGTCAAGGACTGTTTTAATAAATGTGAGTATTAAATAAGCTAAATTTGTTATTATAGATCAAGAAGAATGAAATTCAGAGTTAGATAGGGGAAAGATAAAGATAGTGGACTAAATCGATATAGTTGATCGTATTTTGTTTCGAGGTAAGTTTGCGGTAAATAAATGCAATATTCTATTATTTTATGTTAATTTTGTTAATTTCAAGCATGTGTATATTTATTTTGTGAAATTATTCAAAGAAGAGTCAAGGATGAATTGACGGAGAGGTAATTTCAGAAAGTCCCAGTTGAACCTTACGAATGTATAGGATACAAATGTCATGACATTAGGGTTTAAGGATACCATGTAAGACCATGGCAAGGCATGGCAATTGGTAAGGTTTCTAAAGTAAGGATATCATGTAAGACCATATCAAGACATGGCATTGATAAGTTTCTATGAGGCAAAGGTCCCATGTAAGACCATGCCAAGGCATGGCATTGGTGAGTTCATAAGGCAAGGATACCATGTAAGACCATGTCGAGACATGGCAATGGTAAGTTTCAAAAGGATACCATGTAAGGCCATGAAAAGTCATGGCAATGGTAAGGTACCTGTGTATCCTTAGTATTCCAGTTGGTTCAACGGGAAAATTTAAAGAGAATATCAAGGTAAGGTAAGGTAAGACGAGTTATACTAAAAAGGGTAAGACAAGTTCATGCTAGAAGAGAAAAGGTAAGTATATAATGTTCATGTATGCTTGATAAGGAAAAAGGTAAGTAAAATGTATTAATAAATTTGATTAAGTAAGTAAGTATTTAAGTAAGTGAGTACGTGAAGAAGTTTAAAATATGTCTATGACAATTAACGAAGTTACATTAAGTAGTATCATGCCAAGTAGTAAGATAATTCTTATAAATGTTGTTATTTATTTGCATGCAAACTTACTAAGCTTAATGTTTACCCCCTTTATTTTCCTTATTTTTATAGTTTTTTCAAACTAACTCGAGGATCGTAAAGCACGTCGGAGGTCCAGGCACACTATCACAAGGATTATTTCGGTATAGCTAGACGTTTCATTTTGAGTATGGCATGTATAGCATCGTAGCCATTTTGTGTGTATGATCTTATGATATGAATAATGAATGGTATGTAAATGCTTGATAATGATTAGCTATTGGAATGGCTAATCAAGGACATGTTTGGTGTTATGTATGCCTAAATGCTAGTTATTCCATGGAAATCATGAAAAAGGTGAAATTAGCTTTAAAATAGTATCGGACAGCGGTAGTGATGTGAATTTTAAAAATCACTAAAAATAGTATAAATGGATTTAGATAGTGAATGAGATATAGAATTAAATATTATTGAGTCTATTTTCATATGAAAGAAACAAATAAATAAAGGACTTGTATTTTATGAGATATTTAAATTTTGGTGAGATAGGGTCATAGTGATTTCTGAATCTCCTGTTCTGAATTCAGAAATTCACTAAAAATTGTACAAAAATAATTATGAGTTATACTTTATAGTTATAGATTCGTATTTTAAGTCTACTTTTAAGAGAAATAAACGTCATGGTTATTTGAAATCTTTATAGAGTGAAGATTAATTCGTAGTGAATAGAGGTCAGACCAGCCGAACACTGAAACAGGGGAAACTTTAACTAATAAAATTTACTAATTGGATAGAGAAAAAATTCTGAAAATATTTGTAAGAAGATATACGAGTCTAGTTTCAAATAAAATTTACGAATATGAATTTTGAGTTTCGTAACTTGAGTTATGATTTATTTAGTGACTATGATGTAGATGGATAGTTTATTTATTAAAGATCAAATAAATTGTTTTGATTTGTTTAAGTGATCAAAAAATTTTTATTGATTTCGGTTTGTTCCCGAACCGTTTCAATTTCATGTTTTAGGGTCTCGAGGACCCTTTTTAGGGACATAATGAATGAATGAAACTATATTAATTTTAAAAGAAATTTTTTATGCCCTGAATTAGTAAGCTAAGTCTGGTAACGCATCGTACTCGACTCCGGTGACGGTCTCGGGTAAGTGGTGTTACATGGGTGACGTCGGCCACATCGAGGACAATCTGGTCTATCAGGCTGAACACTGCAAGCACTTGTAATCGAAGTGGTCTAAGCTTTGGGACTCATAAATCTTCTGCCTCTGTTTCGGCTAGAATATCCAGCTGAAAAGTTAGATCTAGTGGAGAACTCTCTAGGCCTCTTGGATGTAGACTGAAATGGCTTGCTCATTGGTATTTTAATCGTGTCTTGCGTCTCAATTTCAACTTTGCCCTTTCTTTATAATAGCTCCTCTACCTTACAAGCTCTCCCAACTAGGAAAACAAACTCTTTTATTTCTAGGACACCAACCGACAATTGGATATCATCATTAAGCCCATCCTCAAATCTTTTGAACATAATAGCCTCTGTAGACACACACTCTCGAGCATAATTGTTGAGTCTAACAAACTCGCGCTCATATTCAGTTACTGTCATATTGCCCTGTTTCAACTCTAGAAACTCTTTTCTTTTCTGGTCAACAAACTTCTGATTGATGTACTTTTTACGGGATTCCTCTTGAAAGAAATCCCAAGTGACTCTCTCTTTCGGTACGATTGATACAAGTGTCTTCCACCAATGGCAGGCCGAATCTCTAAGAAGTGATACAACACATTTCATACATTCCTCACGTGTGCAGGATAACTCATCAAAGACTCTAATAGTATTCTCGAGCCAAAATTCTGCCTTTTCTGCATTATCATCTTTTGTAGCTCAAAATTCTTCTGCTCTTTGTTTTCTGATTTTATCAACTGGTGGCTTTTCTCTTATAACCATACCTGTGACTAGGGGAGCTACATGGGTGGTCTGAGGATCATGAGGGGGTGGAGGTCTAACAGCTAGATTCGTACGAACAAACTCGGTAAACCATTCATTCATAGCTTGGAAGAAGGCTTCTCGAGCCCCTCCTCCCTGACTAACTGTAACGAGCCTTTCACTACTATCTGGTGGCACCGTACCTTCTGAGGGAGCGGGCACGTTACTCTCTACATCATCTGCACTAGCTTGTTCGGGATCCATAACTATAAAAGAAAACATTTTAAAATCGTCAGGAGTCGTCACACTATCAACATACAAGTATGGCATGTATAGCTAGACTCTTACTCATACTAAATATTTTGAGAACAAACTAAAACTTTGCTCTGATACCAATAAATGTAACACCCCTTACCCAAGACCGTCGTTGGAGTTGAGCATGAGGCGTTACCAGACTTAGCTTACTAATTTGGGGCATAAAAATTTACTTTTAAAATTAATTTAGTTTCATTCATTCAATATGTCCCTAAAAAAGGGTCATTGAGACCCTAAAACATGAAATTGAAATGGTTCAGGAACAAACCAGAATCAATAAAAATTTTCCGATCACTTAAACAAATCAAAACAATTAATTTCATCTTTCATAAATAAACTGTCCATCCGTGTCATAGTCACTAAATAAATCATAACTCGAGTTACGAAACTTGAAATTCAAATCCATAAATTTTCTCTCAAACTAGACTCATATATATTTTTACTAAATTTGTTTTAGAAATTTTTTCCAGCCAATTAGTACAGTTTATTAGTTAAAATTTTCCCTGTTTCAGTGTTCGGCTGCTCTAACATCTGTTCACTACGAATTAATTTTCTCCGTGTAAAAAATTCAAATAACCATGCCATTTATTTCTCTTAAAAGTAGACTCAATAAGAAATCTATACATATAAAGTATAACTCATAATTATTTTTTAAAAATTTTAGTGAATTTCTAAATTCAGAACAAAGGATTCAGAAAATCACTCTAACCCTGTCTCACCAATATTTAAATATCTCATAAAATACAACTCCTTTATTTACTCTGTTTCTTTCATATAAAAATAGACTCAATAAGATTTAATTCTATATCTCATTCACTATCCAAAACCATTTCTACTATTTTTAGTGAGTTTTCAAATTCACGTCATTACTGTTGTCTGATACTGTTTTAAAGCCAATTTCACCTTTTTCATGATTTCCATGCAATAACTAGCATTTAGGCATACATAACACCAAACATGTCCTTGATTAGCCATTCCAATAGCTAATCATTATCAAGAATTTACATACCATTCATTAGCCATATCATAAGATCATACACACAAAATGGCTATGATGCTATACATGCCATACTCAAAATGAAACGTCTAGCTATACCAAAATAATCCTTGTGATAGTGTTCTCGGACCTCCGACGTACTTTACGATCCTTGAGTTAGCTTGGAAAAACTATAAAAAGAAGGAAATTAAAAGGGGTAAGCATTAAGCTTAGTAAGTTTGCATGCAAATAAATAACAACATTCATAAGAATTATCTCACTACTTGGCATGATGCTACTTAATGCAACTTCATTAATTGTCATAGACATATTTTAAACTTCTTCACTTACTCACTTACTTAAATACTTACTTACTTAATCAAATTTATTAATATATTTTACTTACCTTTTTCCTTATCAAGCATACATGAGCATTATATGCTTACTTTTACTCTTCTAGCATGAACTTGTCTTACCTTTTTAGTATAACTCGTCTTACCTTAACTTACCTTGATATTCTCTTTAAGTTTTCCCATTGAACCACTTGGAATACTAAGGATACAAGGGAACCTTACAATTGCTATGACTTGTCATGGTCTTCCGTGGTATCCTTTTGAAACTTACCATTGCCATGTCTCGACATGGTCTTACATGGTATCCTTGCCTTAGAAACCTTACCAATTGCCATGCCTTGGCATGGTCTTACATGGTATCCTTAAACCCTAATGTCATGACATTTGTATCCTACACATTCGTAAGGTTCAACTAGGACTTTCTGAAATTACTTCTCTGTCAATTCATGCTTGAGTCTTCTTTGAAGAATTTCATAAAATAAATATGCACATGATGGAAATTGTAACACCCCAAACCCGGCCTAGACGTTATGGCCAAATCTGACGTGCCACATTGGAGTTAAAAATCCGTGTTTCGTTTTAGAGTTTTAAAAACCATATGTTTTGTTGAGTTAACAAAGTGTATGGAAGCTAGGCACCAGGTAGGTATCCGAGACAGAGGAGGTGAGCCATGAAGGCTGCTTAAGTACCAAGCTCTTTGATTGGATCCAATCCTAGACATGCCCACAACCATAGCCACACTTTGTTATATCGAGTTTAAATTGGTTTAAGTGAACGACTTTGATAAATCGATTAATCGTGGTGTTTGAACTTTTTGAAAACAAATATCATTTTGAAAACACGTCCTAAGTCTAGCCCATTTGAATAATTATCAACCTATTTTAAAGTTATTAAGAATAAAATAATCTCGAGAAGAAATAAAAGAAAAGTTAAAAATGGCCTTATTACCACCCAAAAATAAATAATAATTAAAGAAAATTAAATGAAAACCAACGCTTATTTAAAGGTCTAAAAGCGATCACCGTGGCCACTCTGAATCCCCTCCGGCCCAAGTCCCCATATCAAGGCTCACCTGCAAGGTTAAGGAAAGGGAGTGAGTTTGGAAACTCAGTGTGCAACAAGCCCCTTTCAAAGCCCAAAACAATAGCAGCCTGTTGGGTCTAAGCCCAAATCCGATCTCAAACATATACTGGGCCATAGCCCTTTTCATATCTCATATCTCATAACACTAGGCCGAAGCCTTTTCAAGTTTCATATTACTGGGCCGAAGCCTTTACTGTAAACGGTATGGCCCATAGGCCCATTTTTATAACACATGTAAAGTCAAATGAAAGAATGCAACCCATTTGGGAGACTACTCAACCCACCATCCGCTACTCTCCACCGTACCAACCAAAGACACCATGTGGGATTAACTCGACCCACCCCGCCATAACTCTCCTTTGGCGGCATATTTGCTTTATCATATAATTGGAGGCCTTGCCTCTTTTAATAATCAGGGCAAAAGCCCTTTAATAGCTCAAGGCGTCGACCACTTTTGATCATGGGGCATAAGCCCTTTAATAATTGGGGCATAAGCCCTTTTGATAAGCGGGGCATAAGCCCTTTTGATAAGCGGGCATAAGCCCTTTTCACTTCCTCCATCCATATAAAACCCAACCCAATGCATTTATGAACATCTCATGTGCATATCATACATATCATGTGCATATCATACATGTCACGTGCATATCATACATATCATGTTTATCAAAATCCCATGCATTAAGTTCATATATAAACCCTAGGGGTATAATGGTCATTTTTACCTAGGGGCAAAATGGTCATTTTCATATTATAAGGGTAATATCGTAATTTTACCAAAAATTAGGGATTGTTCCATGTTCATCATCAGTTACTAACTATTCATTTGTGTAAACCGCGTTTCTAGCCCACTTTTAACGAAACCGAGTTATTGGGCCTAAAACCCCTAATGGGCCCTACTTAGCCGATTTTGTCATCTAGGCCCGTTTAGCCTATATCCATAATAGTGTTAATAGTCTTAACAGGCAATTTAACAGATTTCCGTTTTCTACCAATTTTACCCAAATGGGCTCGAAAGCCAATTGGGCCCTATTGCAGCCCCTCGAGGCCCAACTTACCGTGAATGCCAAAAATCACGTTCTTACCGTTTCCAATGTTCCCGATCATAATCTCATCGATTCTAACTAACTAGTGAGCGTTAATTGCTCACAAGTCCTCGAAATGCCGAATTTGGCATTTCGGCTTTTCGGCATTCATCGCTTTAAACTATGAAAAGGGTTCGTTACACACCTGATTTGCGATATTCCTTGACTAGATCTCCTATGCGATTTATCCTATAATCAACCACTTATAGATTAGACCATGTTATTATTAAACCAAATCGAAAACAACCTATTATCATCACTTACACATTCGCCACCATCCACAATGGCCCTTGGGTTCATACCTTTTAGAAGTTGATGACTAGATTTAGTCACTCCGATGATCCAAGCTTTTCACACTCCTCGATCGGTAGCCTTTAATCCTCACTAGCACCAACAAACCAAATAACACCAAAACCCTTTTAGCCTTAGTCAACGAGAGGGTTTTCACTTTTTAAACCACAAGATACAAATGGAAAGAAGGTTCGAATACTTACCAAGATATCTACTCGTTGAAGAACGTTCCAAATACCTTCCTACCCCATATCCGTTGTGAATCCAACTCAAGCGTCGAGAAAATAGATCTAAATATTAATTCTCGAATCACTAAAATATGAAGTTTTCGGCTTTTCAAGAAATATTAATCTAAGCTATTACGAGGTTAGTACACACATTACGGGTTGAAGTTGAAATGTTTCCAAAATCAATCGCCTCGATAACCACCACATCACTCAAACTTAACTAATCCAATATCAATATATGTAAATCCTAAGCACATCGGTCATACGGAACATAAGGGCATATTCGTCATTTTACCATACAGGGGTATTACGGTCACTTTACCCTACAGGGGCTTTACGGTCTTTTTACCTTTTAGGGGTATTTTAGTCATTTCATCCTACAAGGGTGTTTTGGTAAATCAACAAATCAAAGGTATTTCAGTAATTTTGTAAACCAATAGTATTTCTATAATTTTTAGAAAGTCAAGGGTATTTTTGTAAATCAGGGGTATTTTGGTAATTTTACAAATTGAGGGTATTTCGGTAATTTCACAAACTAAGGGTATTTTGGTAATTTTACAAACTAGGGGTATTTTGGTAATTTTACAAACCAAGGGTATTTTAGTAATTTTGTAAATCGAGGGTAAAACGGTAATTCTGTAAGTCGAGGGTAAAACGATAATCATGTAAATCGAGGTAAAAGCGGTAATTATGTAAATTAGGGTAAAACAAGAATTTCAGTAAATCGGGGTACTTTGGTAATTTTACAAGTCGAAGGTATTTCGGTAAATTTACAAATCGAGGGTATTTCAGTATTTTTAGTAAACTAAAGTATTCTAAACAGGGATAACAATACGAATGGGCCTAAAGCCTATTCTCGGCCCAAATGGGCCCACACGCTCGTGTGGCCCTTTTAGCCCAAATCTAGCCACAGATATGAGATTCATCCAGCCTAGTCTAATATTTACTACACAATCAAACAACTTATCCAATTGGGCCCGTAGGCCCATTGGGCCCACATGGCCCCTTTCGGCCCATCGCGGCCCGAAGTAGCCATCCAACAACAAGAGTAGTGATAAATACACACCTGATAGGAGACTGGAGTTAATCCACACTTCGAGCACCCTTAGCCGACGCCCAACCCAAACGAGCATGCCATACAGCGAAAGGGATCAGCTAAGAAAGGTACATTTACTCTCCTCATGGTTCCTCTATTTAAAGCCACTTCACAACCACTCTTATATTAGCTTCGATGTGGGATCCTCCAACATTAGAGTTTAAATTCAACACCAACTCTTGCCCCTGTTAGCAAAATAAATGCTCTTTGCTTGCCATGGGATTCGAACCTATGCCTCCCTTAAATGCTCCACACGCTACTTGCCACTAAGCCACAAGGCTTTTTGTGTTATATATTATCCCCAATTAATTATAAGGTCTAAAGGCCAAAGTCCGTGTTCCTTTAAAAACCCAAAATAAATTGCAAGAGCCAAGGCTTGAACCCAGGCTCCCATACAACCTTAATGCCGCCACAACCACTAGACTACAAGCTTCCTTGTGTCATTTATTTAACACAATAATTTAAAAACCCTCATCCAAGAATCCAGGTTTTTTTTCACTTAATACCAAAATTTTTGCTAAAGCCCAAGTTTGAACCCAAGATTTCTCCAACACTTCTCAAAGCCATTAACCACTAAAGCAAACATTTAATTGTGTCATTTCATTGCACAATTAAATACCTATATAAAACCTCCTTACGAACCCACACTCAAGGCCCAATACTTCTAAGCCCAAATTCGGGGTGTTACAGAAATTAACAACATTAACATAAAATAATAGAATATTGCATTTATTTACCGCAAACTTACCTTGAAACAAAATACGATCAATTATATCGATTTAGTCTATTATCTTTTTCTTTCCCCGGTCTAACTCCAGATTTTGTTCTTCTTGATCTATAATAACAAATTTAGCTTATTTAATACTCACATTTATTAAAACAGTCCTTGACTCAAACTTTGGAAAAATTACACTTTTGCCCGTAAACTTTTACATATTTACACTTTTCCCGAAAGCTCAGAAATTAAACTTCATCTTATTTTCTTATGTTTTATGACATGCTGATCATTTTTCCCTTCTATGGCAACATCAAATTCTCACTCTAACATTTACTTATGAACATTAGGTATTTTTACCGATCATGTCGTTTTACTCGTTTTCACATAAAATCACTTAGAAAAAGTTGTTTAACACAAATTAAAGCTTCATATTCTAGCATAAAACATCAAAATAAACACATTTCACCCATGGGTATTTTTCCAAATATAAACCCTAGGTTAAATTGTTGCTAGAATAAGTTTAATCAAGTTACTGAGACTCCAAAATCGTAAAGAACATTAAAAACGGGGCTTGAAATCACTTACTATGGAGTTTGGAAACTTGAAACAAACCCTAGCTATGGAGAACCCTTGACATTCGGCTAAGGAAGAATATGAGCACATTTTTGCCATCTTTTTCCCTTTTTAATTCTTTTATTTGAAACTTCACTAAAATGCCCTTCATTAAAATTTTTAGTTATTTCTACCTATGTATATCCATTTTTTTCCATGAAAATATAATGGTATAATTACCATTTAAGGACCTTTACTTCAATTATGCACTTCAATTTAATCCCTTAGCATTTAGAACTCATATTTATCAACTTTTGCAATTAAGCCCTAATATGCAAATCAGACATGCAATCACTGAAATTTCTTATTGGTATTCTAACACATGCATCTAACCACTCAGTAAATCATAAAATTAATTGCAATAAACTTTTCTATCTCGAATTCGTGGTTTCGCAACCACTGTTCTGTTTAGACCCTATTTCGGGATGTTAAAATAAAAACCTACAAGTTTGATGCTAATGAGTGTCGTCGAGTGTTTCTACTTTTCTTGTGTGTAGCAAGCATTCATTTAGGATAGTTGAAGAATGAAGATTTAGATACATGATGGGTGTTATTAGTTCTAATTTTAAGAATATAAGTAGACAAACAGCTACTAGGGATGTCCTAATGTATTATGTAAAAGAGAGAGATCATGTTAAAAAAGAGTTGGCTAAAGTACCTAGTTTAATTTGTCTAACTTTTGATAATTGGAACTTTAGGCATACTAATGATGAATACATTTGCATTACTGTTTATTGGGTTGACAAAGATTTAAAGCTACAAAAGAGAATCATAAGGTCTAGAGCTTTATCTCCTCCGTGTGATGGTTTGAACATAGTGAATGGACTTATTTTATGTTTATCTCAGTGGGGTATACACAAGAAAATTTTTAGCATCAGTCTGGATAATGCTTTTTATAACGATGTCATGGTTTCTTGTCTAAAAATCTATTTTTGTGTGAATGGAACTCTTTTGTGTGATGGTGCTTTTTTTCAAGTTAGATGCTGTGCACATATATTGAATCTTATAGTTAAAGCTGGTTTGGAACTTACTAATGATGTTGGCAAGATTCAATATGGAATCAAGTACATAAAAAAGTCAGGAATTTGTAGAAAAAAATTATGATGTGGCCGACAAAAGCTTTCATTTGAATGTGACCAAAAAGTTACATTAAGATGTCTGTGTGAGATGAAATTCTACTTATTTGATGCTTGAATATGATTTTTACTATAACAATGTGTTAGATTATTGGGGCCAACAGGAAAAAAATTATCAAATATTTGCACTTTTTAATGAATAGTGGGGAAATGTTGTTATTCTTTGTAAAATTTTGAAAGTCTTTTATGATGCAACTTGTGTTTTTTTATGGTTCTAATTATCCAATGGCTAATCTTTATTTTAGAGGGGTCTGAAAGGTTCATAAGGTCTTAATTGATACAATCAAAGGTCCTAATTCTTTTTTAACTCTAATGGTTATGGAAATGCAAGAGAAATTTAATAAATATTGGGCTGAGTATTCTTTGTTATTGTCATGTGCTGC
Organism: Gossypium arboreum; assembly: GCF_025698485.1. Taxonomy (NCBI): domain Eukaryota; kingdom Viridiplantae; phylum Streptophyta; class Magnoliopsida; order Malvales; family Malvaceae; genus Gossypium; species Gossypium arboreum. The sequence goes on from NC_069077.1 coordinate 48,683,086, forward strand.
AATTTTAGATCTTCATTACAAATTAAATTATGTCTAGTATTGCTTTACTACAATTTACGATGCTTATGCTTCAGACTTTGTGCTGACCATTCTTTGCAATCTTAAACTCTTGTTTGAAGAGTATGTTAAGAACTCCAAATCCATGTCTTCCTCTTTGGCCGGGCGTTCCAATGTTTTGGATAATGATCATGTTTATTCTAGTTTGCATCAACTCAATGTTAATAGGGTTGATTTGGGAGGAGATTATTATGAGAGTGATGATTATATAAGATACTTAAGTGAATCTAGTACTAAGAGTGAAAGGTCACAATTGGATATTTATTTGGAAGAACCAGAGCTTGAGTTGATCAACCAAATAGATGTACTGGATTATTAAAGCAAAAGTTCAATTCGATATCATGAACTTTCAGTTTTGGCTTGTGATCTTTTGGAAATTCCAATATCGACTGTAGCTTTCGAGTCGGCTTTTAGCATGGGGAAGAAAGTTATCACATCTTTGAGGAGTTCCTTTAAACCAAAAACGGTTCAAGTCGTTGTTTGCTTTGATGACTGGATGCGAGCTAAGGTATTTTCAACGGGTAATTGTTATTCTTGTTTTATTGTTATAATTTTATAATATTTTATCAATTTTATTATCTAACTATTTATTTTTATTTTATATTAGAAATTGATTACAACAATGATACGAATGACGATAATGATGAGGATGATGAGGACGATGATGCTTCAATTCCTTTTTAGGTATATAATTTACCTTAGAATTTATAGCTTGTTATAAAATCAAATATGTTGATTGCTTGATATATATATTTTGAATGGTTGATTACATTTTGTAGGTTGTTTTTGGTGCTATTTTGGGTATTGTTTCACTATTGTTCTATTGCTACCATTGGGTGCTGGGTGCTAATTTTTGCTACTATTTTGCTTGATATATGGGTATTACAGAACTTTTAATTTTGTGGTTTCCAACATCATTTGCATGAGAATATAACCTTGGTGTGGTTGGTTTTAGGTACCGAGTTATTTCACCAATTATCAAATTTCATGTACTATCCTTTAACTTCAATGTATTTCAATGAAACAAATTTGATGCCATCATTTACTTTGTTGTTTTTCATTTTTATACTTTGTCATTTTCATTCTATGTAAAATTTATTATTCCCTTGGAAAATAATCATTACATTAGCAATGGTTAATTTTTTAAAGGAGAAATAATTAATAATTATAAACATTAATGAGGTATATATCCAACAAATGACAATAAGTTTTCATCCAATTTTTAATATTTGTTAATGCAATTTGATAATTTTGGGGAATTGTTTGTTTTAATTTTTAGTGTATTTGATATACCATTTTTTAAAATTTATTTTATGTTATAAAATATTTAAAAAAGGGTTGGCTTGGGCTTGGGTTTAGCATATATAATTTGGGCTGGGCTTGGAAAAAAATATCAGCCCGTCTTTCTGGTCAGCTAGGTCGGGCCTAAGCCTACTAGTTGGGCTTGAATTTTGGTTGGACCCAACCTGACCCATGGACACATCTACTCGTAGGTGGACACGTTGTTAGAGTTGTTAACTGAAAGCGCATCCATGTATATGCATTTTCAGTGTGTTGTTAGAAAAATGCTCCTAGGTGGATGGATTTTCCTCTTGCATCTTTTATTGTTTATTAAGGGTAGGTTTATTTATTTTAGGGTTGAAGGTTATGGTTTTTGAGATAGGGTTGTTTAAGGTTTGATATTAAATAATTTATTGCATTCGAAATTTAAAAACATCGTATTTTCATTGAAACTCGGAGTAATTATTTAGAACAAAATATTAGTTTTAAAATTTTTGCATATTCTTTATACTAGTTTGATACGACATTTTAGCAAATTATTTACGACAGTGCAATAATATTGACGAGATGGGTTCTGAAAATATATCCTGGGATTCTTGGGATATACAATGGGTTTTCTGTCCTAAGTAAGGGTTGAAATTTGTAGAGAAAAAAAACGCTCCTAGTAGGATGCATTGTCAGCAAAAGTACTGAAAGCTCGTCCAGCTAGAAGCATTTTCAGTACCATGTTAGCTGAAAGCGCTTCCAGCTAGATGAGATTTCAGTACTTTTGCTAACAGTGCATCCTGCTTGAAGCGTTTTCTCTCTATAAATTTCAACCTCCACTAGCTGGGGAAAATTTTCAGGATGAACTTGGAGTTCGTCTTTTACTATAAATGAAACATATTTCAAGCTTGAGTGGCATAAGTCATTTAGGAGCAAATAAAAAGTTGTTAAGGAGATCAAAGAAGAGAAGTTAGTGGAGTGCGTATAAGTTGGAGCAACGACACAATTTGGGTAAAAGTATGCATTGATTTTATTTGTTCATTTTTAGTTGTAGCATTAATTTTTTTCATGATTTTTTGTTTCGAACGTCTCACAATAGATTATTTGGTTAAAAATGAGTAGACGGATTAATGCTATTATTTATTACGATGGTGAAGTGCATGACATCGAGAATGTGGTCATTTTTTATCAGATAACACAGTGCGAATGACTTTTAACAGAATATACCATTTTCAAAACTACGAATAAGAATTAGGTAGAAAATCATCAGATCTAATCAGCTGAGAGTATCATCCCTTAAATATCATATTTATGCTTCGGTTGACCCCGTTGATATGATGCTTTCGATATTAAAGGTGCGAGGGAGTTGGAGGTGATGGTGCAAATGCATCTAGACTGTGGTTCACTGTTTCTTGAGTTATATGCCGAGTTTACAATAATAGACCAAGGTGCTCAGACGTTGGCATCTGTTCATGTTTGAGATGCCAGAACGGAAGAACATGTTGAGATTCCAACGACACAGTTGTGTGGTCGGTTCAGCACTTTGTTAGGAACTTCCCATTATGATATCCTGGAATCATCAATGGGAAGACACTCATCTGTCTTGACCCTCAATTCAACCGTAGTAAGCAAAACACCGAATAGTTGGGTTGGGGTGGTACAGCGAAAGGCATTACCCATGCATGGCACTCAGTTAGTGGTATTGATTTGTACTTCAGTTAGCTGATGTTTAATGCTGGGAACTCTTACAGGAGAATGACATCAACTTTGGGTGGTTGGATATCGAAAAATGATTTTGGACATTTTGACAACTACATGAGAAATTATGATGTACTCCTTACGATGTCCACCAGTTAGGGGACATCCAACTCAACACATATGGGTAGGTTTGAAAATAAATACAACAGTGAATCCAATGCCAATCCAATTCGGGAGCCTAGTGCCGATGGTTCAAAAATTGCATTATTTTTTGAACCATCGCATGGTCCATTGAACCAGAAGATGGTGAAAGGTGTGAAGATCTTGACAAAGATGCTAAAGAAGATCCACGGTTTAGGACGTACTCGCCTCCAGCCCACATGCATAATGTGGACCTGTCGGCAGAGGATGGGTTGGAGTTTGCAGAACTCACACAAGAGGTCGGGCCATGCGAGTTCCTCTGTGGATTCGAGAGATTTGGAAGTGGGGAAGGAGTTTTCCACTGAAAATGACTTTTTCATTGCAATGAAGAGATACAATATCAAGAACGGGGTGGACATCCACATGGTTAAATCCCGATCAGACAAGTTCGAGGTGAAGTGTGCAATGCGAGACCGTAGATGTGCATGGAAAATCATGGCTTTTTTGTTATGAAAAAGACGGGGTTTTGGACGATAAATAAGTTTACCGCTTTGCATATGTTTGTTACGATGGATACTACATCAATACTAGTATATATTACATCATTTTCAAATTGCTAAGTTTAATGTACTCGTGTGGTTGCAGGTACTTCACGAGATTATCCAAAATTGGATTTGGAGATGACAGACATTATACTGCCTATGGTGAAAGTGAGTCCCTAGATTGCTATGCTGGTTTTTAATTGCAAATATTCGTACCTAGTTCAATACCACGCCTTTGTACCGCAAGGCGTAGATTGTAAAGCAAAATGCATTGAAGAATATGCATAGTGGGTGGGACGCATCATACAACGAGGTGTGTCAGTGGTGTCAGGTCTTGAGACATATGTCCTAGGTTTCATAACTGATATGGAAATAGAGCATATGTACTACAATGACCAATTGCTCCATGGACTTTGAGTCTTCAAACATTTGTGTTGGACTTTCAAGTAATGTCGAGAGGAATTCCAACACTGCAAGCCACTAGTGCAAATTGACGATACTTTTATATACGAGAGATATACCCATCGATTGTTGTTGGCTGTCACACAGGATGACAATTGAACAATCCTGTTGATTGTCTTTACAATCACACCTGGAGAGTCAATAGATGATTGGGATTTCTTACTATCTTGGTTGAGGAGGCATGTTTGCCCCCAACCTAATATTTGCAGCATCTCTGATCGGGGACTTGGAATACTGGCAATAATTGAACGATAGGGAAGCTTCTCAAACTGCACACACCTTAGGTACTGTTTAAGGCATGTTGTGTCAAACTACCATGGACACTATCCCTCCACTATTGAGTGAGCGCAAGTGAAGAACATAGGTATGTAATCGCCACTATTAAAGATTCTTTGATATTCTTTGGTATGTAATCGTTATTATTCACTTCTCTGGATAGGGTACGAGCTTATGAAAGACCATTTCCATGAAATTTTGGCAACCTTACGGAACGTTAATGATGCGGGTGTGAGCTACCTCTCAAACATTCCCTTCAATTAATGGAAACAATCCTACGATTGAGGTCTACGATATGGCCACATGACAATAAACCTGGAAGAATGTATCAATTTTGTGTTGAAGAGAACATGCCATTTATCAATTACCTCAATTGTAAAACAGACATACTTCTGTTTGGCTAAACTTTTCCTAAAGTGAGAGGTGATTTATGTTGGATAGATCCAAGGAGGCCAAGTATAGAGCCAGTGTACTGAAAAAAATTAAAAAGGCAACAACACGAGCAAACTGTATGCATCCAGTTTGCCACTCGCACGAACAACTATGGTTTCGGGTAACGAAATTTGATAGATCAGACCATGGTATTGTCAGGAGAGCATACCGTGTACACCTGAGATAGAGGACTTGCGACTATAGGGGATTTGATGCACTTCATTTTCCATGCACTCATGCAATTGCAACATGTAGTGATCAACATTTGGATCCCATGAGCTTTGTGGATAAAGTGTACAAATTAGAAAACATGTATAATATGTGGAGACACGTATTCCCATCGTCCTAGATGGACGTAGGTTGTCGTCTATATCGAGTGCTCCATTTAAGTTGTTACCTAATAGATCACTGCGTCACAAACCAAAAGGTCAACCAAAGTCGACTCAAATATGCGATAACATGGATATTCGGGAGAGGTCCAACCAACCGAGGTTATGCTGGTGGTGTAAGAACCTGAGCCTTTCAATGCCATCATTTTCACATCGAAGGGACGATACAAGTACAACACATCGTTAACATCAATTTTATTGGAATCTGGTATCCACGTATAGTCTTGATTTAAATTTGTGAAATGATAACAAATACCAATTGAAATGAAAAAAAATGATATTCATTTATAAACATAATAATATACATCATCAATACAATATAAACATTTTACATTTATTTAAATGTTAACATGATGAGCATAATGATAAAGTAAATCAGTGCAAATGCCAGCCAGAATTTGTGCCACATCGGGGTGGTCAACAGTTGCATGTCGGATTCCTCCTTGGTTTAACCTCCAATTGGGGTTCTGGCCTCGGCCTCTCATATTCTTTGCCTTTGGTTGATTGCGACGGGCCACTCCTCGGTTGCCATCGTACATCCTCTGGTTTAGGAATATGTGGTTGGAAAGATGAACCACCCTTAGAGAACAATGATCCCAGAGTTGTTTGTGACACAAATGGCGTATGAGTATAACTATGTTGTGTCCCATACACCGATGGCATAGCGACTAGACTCTCGGCCAGTGCCCGAATCATAGATGGCTTATATGTCATCATCGAAAATGTAGATGGCATAGGCATACATTGGGGAAGGAGTTCCGAAAACAAAACATGCCATAGAAGTAGAAGCAGGAAAATGTGGTAGAATATATGGTGCTTGTGTGAAGATGAAAGGGTTAGTATATGCACCAGAATAAGATGGTACATATTGATCAATAGGTGGTACGACGATCGGTGCCGTTTCTTACGTAGGTGCTAACGATGGACTCACCCCACTAGTCTTTGGATGTATAGAGGCCAGTCGTGGCCTCCTCGTGTGCGGTTACGGCACCTCGCCTTTTACCCGTACAAGTATGGCTCCTCGTGGATCCTAAACCATGGCTTGTAATTTGGATCACAGGCTAATTCTGGAGTGACAATGGCCTCACGTGTAGGTAAGAATTCGTACCTATTGTCCCACAGGTTGATGTATTGCAAGTGGATTACCGGCCAATTCTCATCTGTTTGACCTCGCAAGTCGATAGGATGCACATTATCGATGTCTTCAAGTGCCACAGGAATTGATTCTCGGGACCCAAATTATTGCAAACACCCTATCCTACTGGTGCATCTCGACTGTAGTGTACACTACCAATGACACTTTCACGTGCCAGATGTTCATATTCACAAAGAATTCTTCAGGGATGCATTTTTCACGTGCCAGATGTAACACCCCTCACTCGTATTCAATGTCGGAATAGGGTTATGTGGCATTACCAGGCTAATACTACATTTTAAACATACATTTCACATACAATTAATCAAATCATATACATTTCGTTCACAACCAATCAATTTGTCCCTAATACGAACCTATGAGGCTCTAAACATGCATTGAGAGTGGTTCGGGACAAAATTGATAACTTTGGAAACCTTTAAAACACTTAAGAAATTTTCTCAAAAACATGGGACACACGCCCATATGGCCCGGCTGTGTGTCTCACAGTTAAAACCCCTATTGTCCCATTAACTCGATCTATAGATTCCCTTATTAGATTTGACTCTAATCCGGCAGATTTATGTCGTCCTATCTCTAGGATTGCATGCAAATCCGCTTAATTATGAAGGATCTACTCCTAAACAGGGACATTTTCTCCACTGAATAATCACATCAAAACCTGAATTAATATCCTGGAATATTAAAGCAAGGGTTAAAACTCACAATTAAGAATAAGAACAAGTATTTATCATATAATTCAAATAGTAATAAGATTCGTCTTAGGTTTCATCTCCCTTAGGTATTTAGGGAGTTTAGTTCATAATAACGGAAAACATCTCAAAATTGGAAAAATAATAAAACATAAAGAAACCCAAAGAACTTCTAAGGAAATTGAGTGGAGATCTTCAATCTTGAAGTAGATCCTACTTTCGAGCTGATTCCGATGGCTGTCCTTTAGTATTTCCTGCCTTCCACTCTACGTCTCCCTTTTGCTCCTCTTTTAGGGTGTTTAAATAGACTTTGGAATGCCCAAAATAGCCCAAAATTAGCCTTTTCCGAATAGAATTAGACTTGGGTCTAACAGGGACATGGCGTGTGCCACGCTCGTGTGAAAGTGCTCAGGCTGTGTGCAATTCTGACTTGATTTAGTGTCGACACGGACATGACACATGGGCATGTGTCCTGCCCGTATGCCACACATGGGAGTGTGGAAGTACTTGGCCCGTATGGAACACTGAAATTGGCCTATTTTGTCCGTTTTTGGCTTGTTTCTTGCTCTTTTCTCCTTCCTGTGCTCACCTAAGTATAAAACATGAGTTCAAAGGATTAAGAGCATCAAATTCACTAAATCTTGTGATAAATTCCAAAAAATTATGCCAAGCATGGGATAAAATATACGTATATATTATGGTTTATCAAATATCCCCACACTTAAGCATTTGCTTGTCCTCAAGCAAAATCCTCAACTCTTAATTAAAATAAATTCTTCTCAACTTATAATTCTCATCAATATTGTATCGAAGTAAACCACAAGTAATCATATATTGAGAATTCAACTAAAAAAACATCAAAGTTTCAAACCATCTGAGCTGAGTATTTTAATCATAAAATCATAGGTATTCCCCTTTTTCTAAGTAATTACCTTTAATTCCAAATTGCCAAGGGTTTACATCCTCACTAAAGATTCACTCAAATCACTCAAAGTGTTTAAGGTTCAATAATTAAGCACTCAATAGTCAAACATGAAAAGTTATTACCATAGGCTTGCATGAAAATCAAATCTCCACCACTATGAATGAAATGATACACAATCAAAAGGTCTTTGACAGGGTTGTAATGGGGCTTGGGTTAAAGGTGTGGATAAAGGCTGAAAAAGAGGGTTGGAATTGAGATTAATTTAATAAATTACCAAACTTAGAAAAATAAAGCTAATTTCAGAATTACAAACAGGTGCCATGTAACAGCCCGATTTAGGGCCGAAATGGAACAGTGGTTTCGAAACCACGAATCCAAGGTTGAAAAAAATTATTTTTATTTAGCTTTAGTGTTTATATTATGATTTCATAATTGTGTGAAAATTTCGTTGCGAAATTTTATCGATTAGGTGTTTAATTTGACGTTTAGGACTAAACTGAAATAGGTGAAAATTGTGTGTGTTCTAGTTCATAAAGTACTTGATTGAAATGGGGGTTTTAAGTAGAGGTCCTTAAATGGAATTAGACCATTATACTTTATATGGAGAAAAATTTGGACATGGATGGAATTTTTAGAAAGTTTAGTAGTAAGGGCATTTTGGTCATTTGCATGTTAAATGAAATAAAATGGGAAAAATAACACAAAAATGTGTTCATCTTCATTTAAGCTTGGCCGAAACTTACATGTTCTCCATAGCTAGGGTTTTTCCAAGCTTTCAATCTCAATAGTAAGTGCATTCAAGCCCCGTTTTTAATGTTCTTTACATTTTTGAAATCCTCGTAGCTCGGTCTACCTATTTCTACCATTATTTCGAGTTAGGGTTTATGTTTAAAAATTTACCCATGAATAATATGCATGTATTTTGATGTTTTATGGTAGAATATGAATGTTTGAAGTTAGGAGAACGATCTTTTCTAAGCAATTTTTAGCAAAAACGAGCAAAACGGCATAATCGGTAAAAATTCCTATTGTTCATAACTATGTGTTAGAGTGAGAATTTGATGTTGTCATAGAAGAGAAAAATGTTCAGCATGTCATAAAACATAAGAATAAGGGCTGAAATTAAATTTCCGAGCCTAGGGGAAAAATCATCATTTTGTAAAAGTTAGGGGGCAAAAATGTAATTTTTCCATAATGTGATTTTTGAATTGAAATGAATAGTATGAGTGTTAAATGAACTAAATGTGTTGTTATAGATCAAGAAAGGCGTGGAATCGACCTCGAATGGGGGAAAGAAAAGATTTCGGACTAAATTGCAAAATTCTCATATTTTGCACCAAGGTAAGTTTGTATGTAAATAATACATTAACTTCATTTACATTATTATATTTCAGCCTATTATATAGGACATCTGTATAAATACCGAAAATTTTGAATCGAGAGCTTGGTAATTATTGTTATGCATGCTGATAATATAGAGTGTTGATATGGATTTTGAGTGTAAACGAAGTCTGCCAACTTCGGGTAGCGGTAACTCGGAGCTTGGGACTGAGGCACTAGCCGAGTTAATAAGAAAAGTGGTAGAAGAAGTATTGGAGACCAAGGTTAAGGAAATTAGGGAAACGCTTTAAGCAGGGTGCTTGGAGTGTAAGAAAAGGAAGGATTCTAGTTCTTAGGAGACCAAGACTCGTTCTGTTAAACATGTTAAGGCACGACCAAGCTTTCCAGCTGCAAGAATGCCATAGGAAGACAAGAGCATGCTTTAAATGTGGGTCCAAGGAGCATCGAGCTCGGGATTGCCAAGTTTATTCTATTTAAGTGTGTGTTACGAATTGTATGCGTACTAGATAAATGTTTCTTTACTTTGGTAATTAGATGTTCTGGGTCGTACTAAGAATTAATTTTTTATTAGAGTGCGCAACAGAAGCATAGTGGGTTGACTTGAGTAATACTGTTAGTTGGTAGTTTGAAATTTCGAGGACGAAATTTCTTTAAGGGGGTAGAATTGTAGCGCTCCGATTTTTGGGCCTGAAAGTAATGGGTCTTGAGTCTGGGTTCGGGTAGAAGACGACCCAAATAAATTGGATGTTATTATTATTATTATTTTTATTATTATTATTTCGTAGGTTTAATGTAGCAATTAAATAAATTACGAAGGGTTATGGTGTGGGAAAAAGGTTCAGGGCTCGGTCCATAGCTTTAGCAAAATTCTTAAATTTTGCCTTTTAAGGGAATCTGGGCAATAGGCTTTATTAATAAATTGGGCTGAGTTTTAGCACAAGTAGGCATCTGGCCCAGTGGCTAAGGACGCTAGGAGGGTGTGGGAGGTGCTTGGGTTCAAGGCACAGCATGCGCAAATGGTTGTTTTTTTTTTTTACAACCAAGGATTGCTGTAAGGAGGCCTTATAAATATCTCGGGAGGAAAGGTGACATAAAAGAGGCACGTGGTCAAGTGGCAAGGAGGCGTTAAGAGTGTGTATGTGGTTAGAGGTTCGAGTCTGGTAAGTAGCGATATTTTGTTTTACTTTTAAACGAACCGGGACTGCTGCAGATAAGTCCTAAAGTTAATTGTGAGTAGATTATATCATGAGAAGAGCTTCAGTGCAGTTGCAGCAGTGTGCTAGGCATGCTGGGAGGTTATGAGTTTGATTCCAGGGGGAGGCGAATTCTGTTTTATTTTTAAACGGGCCAGAACTGAAGCGGGTTAAAGTTAAAATTAATTGTGACTGTATATTAGTAAAGGAAGAAGTGTGGTGCAGTGGCCAGCAGCTCGGGTGAAGGTGCAAGGGCGCAGGGCGGATGGAGGTCTGGGGTTCGAGCCTCATCTCGCGTAAGTAAGGTTGGGATTTTTTGCTGTACGCGTGGGGAAAGAGTTGGGGTCTGATCAGGACTCTTGGCAGCATGCTGAAGTGGTGCAAGCGGTAGGCTGATCGGTTAGGAGTTTGAATGAAATTCAAACATTGAAGTTAGCCAAAAATAAAGGAGAAATTCAGGGAATTGGAATTTAGGAAGAATTCCTATGCCGATATACACTCATTCGGCCATAGCTAATAAGTGCCATATATCTTTGGCCTTTAGGATTTATTTTTTTTCTTTTTTCTTTTTGGGTAGGTGTAACACCCCTTACCCGTATCCAAGGCCGGAACAGAGTACGAGGCATTACCAGACTTAACAATACACATAGACAAAAACCGGGCCATAAAATTTCATTTAATTCAAAACTTTTCAAACATACGCATAACAAACAAAGCTAACTATATTATCACATCAAAACATAGGACATGGCACGATTAATTAAACTTATAAACCATAATGGATAAGGACCACATCTCATGATTTTATATGATAACTCAATGCAGACTGATACGTATAGTCAAAATCATAATAAAAATACATATCACAAACCAACTTCCTATACATGCCACTCACTTGATATTTCTAATATTTGAATTAATTTTCCCAAAAATGATAGTTTGATAGTGTGATTTTGCCTCCGACGATCTCCAACCCCGAGCCGACCTGCCAATACTAAAGAAATGGAGAGGATGGGTAAGCTTTACGCTTAGTAAGTTCATATGAAAATAATAAGCAATTACTACCATGCTTTTCAAGATAAAACACTATAATTGTACAATTACACATATTCAGAGACAGTTTGTTTTTCGAGTCCGGTGTTAAAAAAATCATATCTCAAGTTAAAAAACTCAAAATCCAATTTCGTAAATTTTCTATAAAACTAGACTCATATTTCTACTTACTAATTTTTTCTAGAATTTTTGGTCGGGCCATTTAGTATAGTTTATTAGTTAAAGTTTCCCCTGTTTCAGGGTATGACTACTCTGACCCATGTGCACTACGAACCAAATTTCTCCCCGTACAGAATTCCAACGACCATGACGTTTGTTTCCGTTGAAATTATATTCAATAAGGAATCCAAGAATGTAAGTTATGACTCTCAATAATTTTTTTACAGTTTATGGTGAATTTCTAAAGTTAGAACAGGGGATCTCGAATTCATTCAGACCCTGTTTCACAAGAATTCAAATATCACACAATATTGAATTCTTTTGCTTTCCCTGTTTCTTTCATGTGAAAATAGACTCATTAAGATTTATTTTCATATTTTTTTTTAAATTTAATTCAACTTACACAATTTTTGGTGAATTTTCAAAGTCATGCACTGCTGCTGTCTAATACTGTTTAACTACTAAAGTTCACTTTTACACAATTTCACTTAATCCATTCCATTTTACCGAGGTTCGCTCAAATATTGAGCATATTGCTCATAAATTCAAATAAACATATACTTGCACTTGTTCATCACATAATAACTTTCACATGTATTTTCATTTAATCGATTTCCCGTTGAACTCATCGGAATAATAACAGATACACAATTGTCTGCACATTGTCCCATTTCCACACTTGTAGCCGAAGCTATTTGGTACGCATAGTAGCCTGCTTTTAGTACTACACATGTGACCAATAGTCTAGTACACGTAGTAGCCTGCACTTAGTACTACACATGTGATCACAGTTTTCGGGTATGCATAGTAGCCTGCACTTAGTACTACACATGCGACCTCACAATAAATCATTCGTATCGTTTTTATTCCGAAGGTTCAATCGGGAAATTCCTCACTTTTCAAAATTTTACTAAATTGTCCGTAATCAATTTAAATTCATAATTTACATCAAATAACCATTTGATAGGCAGCCACATTTTATATGATATCAAAATATAATAACATAAAAAGAATTGATAGATTATTTATGTACGAATTTACTCGAAGTGTCGATCTCACTATCCATAGTACCAATTGTTCATTCATAGTATAATAAGACACAACTCAAATATCAAATCAGCTTTTAAGAATTTACATAACATATATCACATATTTCATATATTACTTGTCATGTATCTTCATTTTCTTACATTTCAGTAACATTCTTTCATGTCATATTTCCACATCATAAACACCATTCCATCAACTTTTCCAATATATTAAATCATAAAATATATGAAATAATAGTAAGAAATATAATTCAAACATAACATTGCATTATTATTATCATACGAACTTACCTCGATCCAGAAACAACAATTTACCATTTTAGTCCATAACCTTGTATTTTCCCGATTTAAGCCCGAATCTCGATTTCCTTCATCTATAATATCACATTTAGCTTAATAATTAGTCACACTATTCATACGGGTCCAAAAATCATATTTTTAAAAATTTTCATTTTGACCCCTAAACTTTTACATATTTGCACTTTTGCCCCAAGGTTCGGAAATTAAACTTCATCCTATTTTGTTATGTTTTATGACATGATGATCATTTTTCCCTTCTATGGCAACATCAAATTCTCACTCTAACATGTACTTATGACTATTAGGTATTTTTACCGATTAAACCCTTTTGCTCGTTTTCACTTAAAACCGAGTAGCACAAGTTGTCTAACATAATTTAAAACCTCATATTCTATCATAAAACACCAAAATACACAAATTTCACCTATGGGTATTTTTCCAAATATGAACCCTAGGTTGAATTATTGCTAGCATAAGCAAAATCAAGTTATCAAGACTCCAAAAACGTAAAAATCATTAAAAACGAGGCTAGAACGGACTTACAATCGAGCTTAGAAGCTTGAAAACCGTAGCCATGGAGTATCCCTTGGTATACACGTCCGTGGTGAAGAAGATGAGCAAAATTGGCTTTTAATTTTGTATTTTAATTCATTTTACCCCTAAATAACCAAAATGCCCTTACTACTAAACTTTCCAAAAATTCCATTCATGTCCAATATTTGTCCATAAACTTAAAATTTGGTCAAATTTCTATTTAAGACCTCCTAATTAATATTTCAAAGCAATTTCATACTAGAAACTTCTAGAATGCAAGTTTTGCAACTTATTCAATTTAGTCCCTAACTTCAAATTAAGCACTTTATGCATAGAATTTCTTCACGAAATTTTCACACAATCATACAATCATATCATAGACCTCAAAATAATCATAAAATAATTATTTATATCTTATATTTGTGGTCACGAAACCACTATTCTGATTAGGCCCTAATTCGGGATATTAGAGTAGGGGGTACAGTTTTTGACAATTCTTTTCTCTTCTTTTTTTCTCTTCTCTTCATCTATTTTCTCTTCTTCTTCTTTTCCTCTATAGCCGAATCTTTAGACCTTTAAAGATTGGATTTTTGCTAACATTTGAGGGGTTAGATCTGCATCAGAATCGAATAGGAACTAAAGTGGAATCGTTGACAAAAGGAACCAGTGGTAAGTTTTCGAATCTGTTCTTTATTTCAGGTTTTAAAAAAGCCGAAACCCCTAAAGGCTTAGGGAGGCTGTCGATTGGGCCCTATGGCTCTTAGGGTTGTGACAATTATTTTATTGTGATGATAGTGTGATCTAGAGCCTGCTGATCGGAGGCTTGGAAAATTGGAACGACTGGATCTAAACCTAGTCGCTAGATTTAGGAAAAGCTAGGATCTTTAGTGCCTAAAGTGTTGATGGCCGACTTTTGGGTTAGGAGTTTTGTATACAAGTTGTTATGGATTAATAGTTAACGTATTGGTAACTGACTGTAGGGAACTGGTGTGTGTGGAACTTGTCAGCATTTCGTCACAAATAGGTGTGTAAACGACACTCACCCATAGACTAGATTGGCAAAAGTTGAAAAGCTGAAATGCCGAAAAGCAGGTATTTTATGGACTTGCGAGCGTGCGAGCGCTCGTGAGATGGTTTGGTTGTTAGTCCTGGTAATCTCAAGTGATAGGATTGCAGAGTGCGCAATTTCGTGCACTTCGGTTTATTTGGGCTTAATGGGCCGAAAACGGGATAATGGGCCAACGGGCCCAATTCAGTAAAAACTCTCGGTAAGTGTTTTTGTTGATATGATAATGGTTGTTGTATGTATGTAAACCCTAAAATAGGTAAATTTACTAAAATACATTAAGTATGAAAATTACTATTATACCCCTAGGTGCAAAATGACCATTGTACCCTTAAGGTTGATTTTGACTGAAATGCATGGTATTCTGATTCCGTTTGTTGTATGCCATGACATGTATATCTGTTGCATGGGATATGGGTTATAATGATGGAGGAAGTGTTTTGGTGGCTCTACCACAAATATCTGTTTCTGGTGGCCCTGCCACAATTATCTATATCTGGTGACTCTGTCACAATATCTGTTCTGGTAGCCATGCTGCATACTTATGACGTGTAGATGAATGGGTGGGTCGAGTAGTCTCCCCACATGGTGTAAGGTTGGCACGGGGGTGTATACGGATGGATATGGGTTGGGTTTTCTACATACATGATATCTGTTTTGTTTCTGTTATGGGCCTATGGGCTTCATTCTGAATTCTGTATAGGGCTAAGGCCCAACTTAATCTATTTCTGTGGTTTGAACTGATCTGGACTATGGTTGGGTTAATTTACACACTGAGTTTCCCAAACTCACCCCTTAATTTTATCTATCTAGGTAACCCCCAACCATAGTGGACTTGGAGCTGCGAGGGATTTGGAGTGGCCACACATACTGCAAACTTGATTTTCTTTTTATAATTTAATTAGTTTTCATTTACTTTTATGATTTGGGTTTTAAGTTGGAATAAGGCTGCTTTAATGATTTTAAATGGTTTTAATATGTTTTACTAGAATAGGTATGATATTATCTTAATAGCTAAAACTGATTAGTTTTAGGGCGCATTTTCAAAAACAGTAATTGATTTTAAAATATCCTGACAACAAAGCAAAACTTCCGCAACGAAAATGTTTTCTTTAAACTGGACTTATTTGAATTGGCTTCCTAAGAACATACACTAAGTTAAGGTGTGGCAATGGTGGTGTGCATGTCTAGGATTGGATCCGAAGGGAGCTTGGTACTTAAGCAGTCTGATGGACTCACCTCCTCTTTTTCAGTATCCTACCTGGTGCACAGCTTCCATTCACTTTAACTTAAAACGAAAATACTCTTAATGCTAAGAAAGATTTTAGATAAAATATGAGTTTTTCAGTAATGCTTCAACATGACACGCTGAACTCGGCCGTAACGTTTGGGCCGAGTTTGGAGTGTTACACGTGGAGTTGATTTTGTCAGGAAAACTGAAGAAAAGGTTAAAATGATACGCGACTGTTGGAAAGCAGCGTCGGATAGACAGAAGTCATATGATGATTTGAAAAGAAAGGAGATTGAATTTCAAGTTGGAGATAATGTGTTCTTAAAAGTGTCTCCATGGAAAAAGGTATTGAGATTAGGCCGGAAAGGCAAACTGAGTCCGCAATTTATCGGACTACTTGAGATCACCGAAAGGCTTGGACCATTAGCCTACCGTTTAGCATTGCCACCTGAAATGGAAAAGATTTAAAATGTATTCCATGTACCCATGTTGCGATGATATAGGTCAGGCCCCTCTCATGTGATTTCATCAATGGAAATTGAGATCAGACTGGATATGACTTATGGTGAAGAACCGATTAAGGTTTTGGCTCGGGAAGTCAAACAGTTGAGGAGCAAAATATAGCCTTGGTGAAAGTTTTATGGCATCGACATGGATTAGAAGAGGCTACATGAGAACTTGAAGAAAGCATGAGAAGTCAATATCTGAACTTGTTTACTGGGAACACTTTCGAGGACGAAAGTCCCTAAGGGGGGAGAAATGTAACATCCCGAAATAGGGCCTAGTCAGAATAGTGGTTTCGGGACCACAAATTCGACATTAAAATAATTATTTCATGATTATTATGAGGTCTAGGATATGAAAATATGCATGTGTTAAAGTTTCATGAAGAAATTCTGTGTAAGGTGTCTAATTGGAAATTAAGGACCAAATTGAATAAGTTGCAAAACTTGGGTTCTAGAAGCAATTTGTATGAAATTGCTTTGGAATGTTAATTAGAGGTCCTTAAAGAGTAATTTTCCCAATTTTTAAGTTTTTGGACAAAAATGGGCATGCATGGAAAATTTGGAAAGATTAGTAAGGAAGGGCATTTTGGTCATTTTATTAATTAATGAAATAAAAAGGGAAAAATCAAGCAAAACTTCACTCATTTTATTCTCCATGCTGCCGAATTTGAAGGAGTCCCCATAGCTAGGGTTTTCCAACAGTTCAAGCTCAATAGTAAGTGTTCCCTAGCCCCATTTTTAATCTTCTTCGTATTTTTTAAACCCTCGTAACATGCTCTATCCATTTCTACCCATATTTCAAGCTAGGGTTCATGTTAGAAATTTGACCCATGCATGAGATGGTTGTTCTTTGATGATTTATGGAGGGTTATGAAAGTTAGATTTTATATAAACATCTTTTGCTAGGTTATTTTTCATGAAAACACCAAAAGGGGACTTAATTGAAAAAGGTATAAAATTTGGGTAGAAATGTGAAATAGAAGGAAATGTGGGCTGCTATAGGCAAGAAAAACATTTGGCTAGGCTTGGGTAACTTAGAAATTTCATGTATTTCATTATACGAGCCTTAGGACTAAATCGTAAAAGTGTGGAAGGTTAGGGGACAAATTGGTATTTTGCCCGGGGTGAGTCTTAAGTCGTAAATGAACAATGTGAGGTATTAATAGTTTATTTTTATTGATATAGACCTCGAGGAACCAATTTCAGAGGTCGACCGTGGAAAACAAAAGGTTTCGAAATAACTGAAACACGAATCCGAACAACTACCAGGTAAGTTCGTATAACCCGAAGTAAACTCTTAATATACTTAAATATGTATGTTTATGAACGCATGAAAATTTAGATATTCATTGCATTAACTATGAAATATGGTTGTGAAATTGAAAAGGATGATAAATGTCTTGGTTGAAATAGAAAGGGGAATCCGATGGATAAATTATGGCTTACATGACATGAGATCATGCATGTGTTGCAGAAAAGGATTTTGGCTGGATGGGTAATCCGATGATCTCAAAATAGAAAGGATCTAGCCCGGAGAGGTGTTCCTTGGGTGATTGAGCCTCCCGAAGAATATGGGTCCAATAAGGATTTAGCCAGGACGAGTAATCCGATTGAGGACTGAATTTAGCCTGGACTGGCAATTAAGATCCGAGCTTAGGAGAGCAATTGTTGTAAAAAGTGATTTAGCCTGGACTGGTAATCCCGACATTGCTCTATGAGTTATTACTATGGGGGATTTAGCCTGGACTGGTAATCCCGCCGTAAGATGTAAGGTTCGGGGGAGTGCGTTCTTGAGATGATCACTTGTATGACTTGATGGTTATTGGACTATCCATCGAGATTTTTGAGAAATTCAACAGGATTAACATGAGAAATAAAAAATGGAAATATTGAATAGATGAGCTCATCTAAGACTAATGACATGATGTATTGTTATGAGACTAACTTGATGATTGAGTGCATGTGATAGGGAAATTATTTCATGCTTGTTGGAATTATTGCCTAAATATGGTTGTATGCTAATTAACCGGTAAGTTTACTTTCCAATTATCCGAACTTACTAAGCATATAAATGCTTACCTATAACAGCCCGATTTAGACCCTAATCGGAACGGTGGTTTCAGGACCACGAATCTAAGTCTGAAAAATATTTTAAAATTATTTTCTGTGTTTACTATGTGTGAATTTGTGTGTGTGAAATTTTCGTGATTTAATTTTGTCGTTTGAGTGCCCGATTAAATAAAAGGACTTAATCGCGTAAAATGAAAATTTGATGGTTAATTGAAAATGGGCCAAAGATGTCTTTTTAAAGGAAGGCATTTAAATTGAAATTAGGCCAACATAATAAATGTTGGACGGTTGTAGACAACCAATATAAAGATATTATATTATATAATAAGGTTAATTAGGTAAATTAAATAATATGTTAACATATATGTTATAATATACCATGATTAAAATAAGCTTTCATATATCTTTCTTCTTGACCAAAACTTAAACAAAAGAAAAGAGAAAAGAAACTCAGGGTTCGGCTACTTTCAAGCTCAATCAAGGCATGTGTTTAGCTTGGTTTTTGATAAATTTTACGTTTTTGAGATCGTTGCTTTGAGTACTAGTAAACCCATGCTTGAATTTTTTATTTTGGTGAATATTTTGAGTTATGCCATTGATGAGAGCTTGTGATTTTTGTTGTTTGATGATGAAATATGAAAGATATGTTTTAGATTAACATCTTTTGTATTGGAATTTTTGATGATTTTGAGTAATTAGGACTAAATTGAAAAAATAATAATTTGAGGGAATAAAATGTGAAACAAATGAAATATATGGACTTGTATGAGTATGGATAAAATTTAGCCTAACATGGATATTGGGAAATTTTGCATATTTTGTGTTTTGTGCAATAGGGACTAAATTGTAAAAAGTGTAAATGTCAAGGGTAAAATGGTAACCATTTATGTGTTTTTGGAATAAATTGAATGAAAATATGTTTGAATGAGCTTAATTTGAATATGTTTAGATTAAGAACCAAAGAAATCAGATTTGGATCGGGGGAAAACGAAAGTTGTCGACTAGTTGTCTCGTTCCATTTTATATCGTCCGAGGTAAGTTTATAAGCAAATAGACGTACTTAATCTTAACTAAATGTTAAGTATATATGCTGAAATGAAAAATATGAATTTATATATGCTATTGCCGAATGTGTATAAGCTTGGTAACCATGTTCATGCATTCGTTTCGACCGAGTTACGACGTCTTAAAGCCCCGTATGAACCTTAGGAATAGTTAGGATACATATGTCATGACATAGGATTCCGATATATGTGTCCAAGTAAGACCATGGCATCGATATGTGACTCTAATATATGTGTGTGAGTAAGACCCTGTTTGGGACAGTGGCATTGATATATGGCTACATGTAAGACCACGTCTAGGGCGTTGGCATTGTATGATATGTGTGATTATCCGAGTGTCCTATCCAATTCTGAATGGTTCATCAGGCAAATATAAGTTATGTTCGAATGTGTAAAACGCGCTATATGCCAGGTATAAATTAACTTGTAACCTATTTGAGGTAAGGTAAGTAAGTACCTTGGTTATTTGTTGCAAATCTTGTAATATGTAAATGAAGATTACATGTATATGTGGTATGTGTATTCGGCTTTGTGAATGAGTAACTTGTATAAAATGAATAATTCTTAAGTATGTGCATATATGATTAGGTATATTCAGTTACATAATTAATATATGTAAATGAAGTATTATTTTGATACATGAGCTTATGTACTTGAGTGTATATGGACTAAGTTTTATTATGACTATTTGGCTCTAGAAGTTGATTAATAATATGTTAAAGTGACTATGTGAGTATTCGACCAAGGTGGGAACATGCCTATGGAAATGTTTTATTTATGGAATTCGTAAGTTTGAGGTTAAGAATGGTTATGTTAATGTAATTTGGGTTGGTTTTAAATGAGTTAATTATATCATTAGATTGTTAATTTGTTTATGACTTATTAAGCTATGATAGCTTACTCTGTATGTTCATGTTTACTCTGTTTTATAGATTTTGTAGTCAAGCTACGAGCTTAGGGACTGTCATCGAAGTTCATCACACTATCTACTATTTTGGTACCTTTATAAGTTAAACTCAAATTATGGCATGTATAGGCTGGATTACATTTTTAAATGTTGGATTTTGGTTGTGTGTAGTCTAAGCCATGCGAAAATGGCTAATCTTTTATGTTTGAATTCGATTATGCTTGGTTGTGATTTAAATTCGTTTTGGTTATAGAGTTAAGTGCTATCAATGAATGATGTTCGTGATAGGTGTTTTATGTTTTGGAAATGGTTAATGAATTCGGATGAATATATGGCTATTTCGGCTATGATATGCATAGAGTAAAGTATATGTGAGCGTAGTGGTTGTATTTGGACAATGTGTTATATGTGATTTGGCATTGCAGATTGTTTGGCTAAATTCAATTTGATATAAGTTTGTTTGATATGGTTATTACAGGGTATGTAAGATTCATGTTTTGATCACATGTCTATTTGTGGTTAATGCCTTATTTTTTACAGAGTATAATTTGTACTATGAGTTGGTTTGAAATCTATTACAATAATGTATTTGTAATTTCAGTTGTAAGATGAAATTATATGAGATAGTTATAATCAACTAGTAATTCGGCACTTGCTGGAATAAATGTATATTTCATATGATAAATTGATTTGATATATATATCTCATCTTATGATATATAAAAAATAGGTGTTGGATATATGAATTTGTTTTGAGTAGAATAGAAAAAATGGTTTTTCGATATGTTTTTAACCTATACTCAACTGATATATGGAAGATGAACTAAATGTCCGAATAGTAATTAAATAGTTTGGTTGTGCAAGTGTATTTTAGGCTTGCTATGTTTAATTATCATTGTTTGAAAATGTTTCAAATTTTGATGTGGTTAATCATGTATAAAGTTTATATTGTTATGTGAAATATCCCTGATTCTTTTAATGAAATTGTTTAAGTCGTATATGCTAAATGATAATGCTATAGAAAATGATTTAATTTATTATATATATGTTTGTATAGAAATATGAAATAAAATGTTTGTCGTTTTATTAGGTATTTGAATTCCATTTAAGAGTTGAATATATGATTTGTATATTTATTAAGATTAATAGAATCATGATTAACACATGAATAGTTTTATGTTATATATGTGAACATGACTGGTACAAACGTGTGGATATCCGAAATTGTGTTTTTAATTAGGTAATACCTTTTGACCCTAATCTGGTGACAGATACGGGTTACAGGTGTTACATTACCCCCTCCTTTTTTTCCTGTCTTACAGAGCTCGTGGACTCGTGAAGATTAGACGACGGTTGGAGAATTAACACACTATCGTCTTGTCCCACTTTGGTATATAGATACTTTTATTTTGTTTAATGGCATGTATAGGGCTTTTGGTTATTTTTTTATATGCGTCATTTGGCCAGCCAATGTAAGGGTTTAAATGGTATACTTATTCTTTTGTATATGGCCATGAGATGTGGCTCATATTGTTGTAGGATGTAAACCTACAAATGATGCATGTTTATGTTTAAATTATTCATGAGGTATGGTGACGAGGTTTATCATGAATGGATGCTTGAAATGGGACCTAATACTTTGAGAGTGGTCATAGCATATCATGGTATATGGTTATAATATGGCCTAAGTGTAAAATATAAAATGTGCTATGTTAATCCCTTATACGGAAAGGATAATTTAGCATGTACTAAGCTGATGAGATGAGGCTAACATGCAATGAGTCATGCCAAGGTTGTTTAAGAGTAAAATGAGGCCATGTTAAATACCATTGAAGTCTTTAAATGTGTATGGATGATAAAGGTTGACCAAAGGCTTGGAAATAGACCTAAAAAGGTGGACATGGGTAGACACATGGGCATGTGTCTAGTTCGTGTGTGGCACATGGTCAGCCCCCATGAGTGTGTTGCCTGGCCGTGTGTCCCCTGCACCTAAATTTTAGGTCAGTTTGCATGGTAGTAAACACATGGGCAGAGACACTGTAACAACCTAATTTAGACCCTAGTCGAAATGGTGGTTTTGAGACCACGAATCTGAGTCAGAAAAAAATTTTAAAATTATTTTCTGTGTTTATTATGTGTGAATTTATATCTATGATATTTTCGTGATTTAATTTTATCGTTTAAGTGTCCGATTAAATAAAAAGACTTAATCGCGTAAATTAAAAACTTTATAGTTTAAAGTATAAGGGCCAAATTGCTAGTGGCTTTTTAAATTGAAGTATTTAAGTTGTAAAAAGACCATTTGAGTAGGTAATGGCCGGTTGTACCCTTATTATATGTGTTTTAGTTATTTAATTATAAAAGGTAAATTAGTAAATCAAATGTTAAGTTAATGTAATAATAAAATATAAAAAAATACAATATGGTTTCATATTATTATGTTCTTGCCGAATTAACAAATACGAAAGAAAAAGGAAGGAAGCTAGGGTTCGGGCATTTCTCAACCTGATACAAGGTAAGGTCTAGTTCGGTTTTTGATAATTTTTACGTTTTTGAGATCGTTGCTAAGTTATCTTCAAGACCAATGCTTGAGTTTTTTATTTTGATGAATATTTTTAGTTATGCCATTGATGAGAGCTTGAGATTTTTTTTATTTAATGATGAAAAATGAAAGATATGTTTTGGGTTAACATGTTTTGTGAGTAATTAAGATTAAATTGCAAAAATAATAGTTTGAGGGACTAAAATGTGAAATAAATGAAATACATGGACTTGTATGAATATGGGTAAAATTCAGCCTAACATAGGTATAGTGAAATTTTGTATATTTGGTGTTTTGTGCAATAGGGACTAAATTGTAAAAATTGTAAATATCAGGGGTAAAATGGTAATTTTCCCATTTATGTGTTTTTGGACTAAATTGAATGAAAATATGATTGAATGAGCTTGATTTGAATATGTTTAGATCAAGAACCAAAGAAATCGGATTTGGATTGGGGGAAAACGAAAATTGTCGACTAGTTGTCCCGTTCCGTTTTATATCATCCGAGGTAAGTTTATAAGAAAATAGACATACTTAATATTAATTAAATGCAAATTATATATGCTGAAATGAAATGTGAGAATATATACTTGCAAATGCCAAATGTATATAAGCTTGGTAACCATGTTCACGAGTTCGTTTCGACCGAGTTACGATGTTCGAAAGCACCATATGAACCTTAGGAATAGTTAAGA
Source organism: Gossypium arboreum (assembly GCF_025698485.1). NCBI lineage: Eukaryota > Viridiplantae > Streptophyta > Magnoliopsida > Malvales > Malvaceae > Gossypium > Gossypium arboreum. The sequence continues at coordinate 48,706,831 of NC_069077.1, forward strand.
TACATATGTCATGACATAGGATTCCGATTTGTGATGTGTGAGTAAGACCATGGCATTGATATGTGATTACATGTAAGACCACACCTGGGACATTGGCATTGTACGATACATGTGTAATTATTCGAGTGTCCTATCCAATTCCGAATGGTTCATCGGGTATTGATAAGTTGTGATCGAAAGTGTAAAATGAGTTGGAATTACCAGGTATGAATTATCTTGTTACCTACCTAAAATAAGGTAAGTAAGCAACTTGATTACTTGTTACAAATCATGTGCAATGCAAATGAAGAATATATGTGATTATGGTATGTGTATTCGGTCCTATAAATGAATGATATGAATATTATGGAATTGGTTTTTGAATATGCGTATACAAGAGCATGTATATTTGACCATAGAGATAGTACATGTACACGATGTTATATTATGATTTTTAAGCTTGTGAATATTAGTGTATGTACCTTTGGTTATATATATATTGAAATTTTGGCTTTGAAGGTTGGATGATAATTAATTATCTTGATCATATGAGTATTCGACCAAGGTAGTGTTTGAATATGAAAATGTATTATTTATGAACCTTGGTAGTTTGAGACTAAATGTGATAAAGATGATATGTTATGGTTTAGTTTAATTGAGCTGATAATATCATTTGGTTGTTTATATGCTTATGACTTGCTAAGCTAAGATAGCTTACTCTGTGTGTTCATGTTTACTCTGTTTTATAGATTCCTGGATTTCAAGTTACGAGCTCAGGGATCGCCAGCAAAGTTCATTACACTATCTACTATTTTGGTACTTAATAAGTTGAACTTGAATTATGGCATGTATAAGCTGGAATATACTTTTGAAATGTTGTATTTTGTTTATGTATAAGTTGAGCCATGCGAAAATGGCTTAACTTCTATGCTTGAAATTGGTTTTGGTTTGAATATGGTTTAAGTCTATTTTGGTTATTATGCTGTGTGCTATGGATAATTATAATTTGTGTTATGTGATCGTATATTGAGGTTGGTTGTTGAATTCGGATGTGGCATGAATGAATCGGCTATGTTATACATATGTTTGGTTTTGGTTTGAGCCTATATTGAAAGTGTATCCAAAATATATGATGTTTGTGAAGTTGCTATGTGTTTCGGCCATCTAGTTTATAATGGATGATAATTGAGTTAAGGTAGGTCATGTATTTGTTAGGTAATAGTTAAGACATTTGCATGGTATAAATTCGGTATACACTTGTGGACTTTATTAATGATATGAATGACATACGATTTGTTGTTATGGTAAGTAAGACACATTGGGACTTAGATTTATAGTAGGAGTTTGAGTTAATGATAAAGGATATGTGCACTTGGTATTCGGTCATGTCATGTTAGTTGGGTTTTTATATGTTTACATTTATGTATATATGTGCTTATATTATGGTTGACATGTTTAAGTGCATGGCTATATAGCTTCGTTAGTTATTTGTAAGTTTATGAATATGTATAAATGCATTATGTTAGCCAAATGGACAAAGAAATGAAATGGGTTTACATATAACTGAATGATTGTTTTCAATTTGTGTTAATATGCAAAACATATGAATTTTATACGGACTAATATATTAATGCCGCATATATGAATAAATGGGTTAGTAATGAAATTTATTTCAATTGATGTATATCTTGTGTATTCGTATGACTTATATAAAAATAGGTCTAATATTCCAATAATGAAGTTATTGACTTATTATATGTTTCGTATATGTATAAATTGTTTTGATATATTTTGGATTATGTTTTATTTAAGCGGTGTTGTGAATGATATAATTACTTAAGATTTAATATTAGATTAAGTTATAAGCATTGATGTGAGTAAAATCTCGATTTGTAATATACAATGCATATTTATATGAATTGTAAAATGATCGCTAATGCCTCATAAACCTAATTCGACGACGGATACAGGTTAGGGGTGTTAAATTTTATTGGTATCAGAGCTACGGTTTAGTCGGTTCTAGGACTAAAGTAGTACGTGTGAGTCTAGCTATGCATGCCATATTATATAATGCGATAGTGTGATGACTTCTGACATTTGAAAATGTGTTTTCATATAGTAAATGGATCCTGACAGAGTTGTAGTTGATGATGTCGAAAGGGTAGCGCCTGCTCCTGCGCAAGGGACTGCGCCGGTTGTTTCAAGATCGATTTTGAGTAATCGGACGGGAGAGGCTAGATAAACCTTTTACCAAATGATGAATGACTGGTTTACTCAATATATCCGAACTAATCTGGCTGCACAACAACCTCCACCCACGACTAATCCATCTTCGATACCTGCTATACCTCAAGTAAGTGACCCGTTGAGATTACAAAAGCCGCCTGTTGATAAAATCAGAAAAATAGGGCCAAAGAGTTCAAAGCTACTGATGGTGATGGTGTTGAGTGAGTTGAACTTTGGCTTGATAATACTATCCGTGTGTTTGATGAACTATCTTGTACTCCGGATGAATGTCTGAAATGTGCCATATCTTTGCTTCGAGAAACTACATATCACTGTTGGAATACTCTAGTATCAGTGGTTCTGAGAGAGCGGGTGACCAGAGAGTTCTTTCAGACTGAGTTCCGTAAGAAATATATCAGCCAGAGATTTATCGACCAGAAGCGTAAAAAGATTCTGGAATTGAAACAGGGTCGGACGACCGTGACAGAGTATGAGTGGAAATTCGTGAGACTCAATTGGTATGCCCGAGAGTGTGTTTCGACCGAAGCTATAATGTATAAAAGATTTAAAGATGGGCTGAATGAAGACATTAAATTGCTAGTTGGCATACTTAAGATAAAATTAGCTCGGGAAAGAGAAGAGAAAAGCTAATTTTGAAGCTAGAGATTCACGTAAGAGATCATTCAATAAGTCATTTTAGTCAACACCAAAGAAGTTTCGAGATGATTTCAGCCGTTCTAAAGTTACTTCGAGTTATTCTCGACGGGATCAGAATAGACCACCTGTGAGCTCGAGAGCTGCCTCAGTAGCTAGTGTGGGTAATGTCAGACCAAATCAACCTGAGTGTAAACATTGCAGTAAACGTCATCCTAGCAGTTGTAGATTGCATGATCAGGCCTGTTTAAATGTGGGTCGATGGATCATTATGTTCGTGAATGCGTAGAGTTAGTTGAAGATAATCCAGTGCAGAATACGAGATTGGGTAATACTGCAGCTCGAGGTAGACCACCCAGAAACACAGGTAATGTGAGTAGCAGTCAGAGAGGGACTAAAGATACGATAGTTAGATCTGGGGCTCGTGCACCTGCCAGAGCCTATGCTATTCACGCACGTGAGGAGGCTTCATCCCCAGATGTTATTACTAGTACATTCACTCTCTATGATACTAATGTAATTGCATTGATTGATCCTAGTTCGACTCATTCTTATGTGTGTGAGACTTTAGTATTTAGTAAGACTTTGCTTGTTGAGTCTACTGAGTTTGTGATTAGAGTGTCAAACCCCTTGGGCCAGTGTGTTATGGTGGATAAAGTGTGTAAGAATTGCCCTTTGATGATTAGAGATTCATGCCTTCCGGCTAATTTGATGTTGTTGCCATTTGATGAGTTTGACATAATTCTAGGTATGGACTGGTTGACTTTGCATGATGCTGTTGTAAACTGCAAAAGAAAGACTATTGATTTACGGTGCCAGAATGATGAGATTATTCGAATTGAATCTAATGATCTGAATGATTTACTAGCAGTGATTTCTTTGATGGTAACTTAGAAATATGTGAGGAAAGGTTATGAAGTTTATTTTGCCTATGTGCTCGATAGTAAAGTGGCCGAAAGGAACATTGAATCAGTACCTATTATGTGCGAGTATCTGGATGTGTTTCCTGAAGAATTACTGGGTTTGCCACCTATTCGGGAGGTAGATTTTGGTATAGAGTTAGTGTCGAGGACGACTTCGATATCGATAGCTCTGGATAGAATGGCACCTACTGACTTAAAAGAATTAAAAGCTCAGCTCCAAGAGTTGATAGATAAAGGTTTTGCACGACCAAGTTTCTCCCCCTGGGGTGCACGTGTGTCTTTTGTAAAAAAGAAAGATGGAACTATGAGAATGTGCATCGACTATAGATAGCTCAACAAGGTGACTAAAAAGAATAAGTATCTGTTGCCACGGATTGACAATCTGTTTGATCAACTGAAAGGGGCTATAGTGTTTTCAAAGATAGATTTGAGATTGGGCTACTATCAGTTGCGAGTTAAAGACTCCGATATGCAAAAGACTGCTTTTCGAATGAGGTACGGACACTATGAGTTTTTGGTTATGCCCTTCGGACTTACTAATGCACTTGCTATTTTCATGGATTTGATGAATAGGATTTTCAAACAGTATCTGGATAGATTCGTGGTTGTGTTCATAGATGACATTTTGATCTACTCCTATGAATAAACATAACATGCCGAACATTTGAGGCTTGTGTTATAGACTTTGCGAGATAAACAAGTAACACCCCTTACCCGTATCCATTGCAGAAACAGGGTACAAGGTATTAACAAATCATAGTACATACTATTTAACAAAACCCAGACAAAAATATGGCGTGCAATTAGATCATGAATCATTATAACATATGCCTTTAACAATACTAGCCAATTTCAAAGGCTTCCTACAAAATAATCGGTCAGATACTATAATTAATATTTTAAACCTAGAAAATTATGACACGTAACAAAATAACTAAGTCTACTATACATGCCATAACTCAAAATGTTTAGTTCAAATACCCAAAAGTATTGATAGTGTAGGCAGATCTTCAACGATCCTTGACTCCTGTGGAAGTTGGACGACACTATAAGACAAAAGAGAGAAAAGAAAGTAAGCTTATAGCTTAGTAAACAAGTATATAAATAATGAATAAAGAATTTAATATGTTTACACAATAACTCAAGTGTATCTACTTTTTAATTTTACTATTTACTCCACTTTGGTCAAGCTGTCTCTACTGCGTCAAATTTACTAAATAAATCATAACTTGAGTTACAAAACTTGAAATTCAAATCCGTAAAATTTTCCTGAAACTAGACTCATATTACTTCTTACTAAAAGTTTTCTAGAATTTTTGGTCCATCCAATTAGTTCAGTTTATTAGTTAAAGTTTCCCCTGTTATACAGCTCGACTGATCTAACCTCTGTTCACTACGAATTGAATTTCTCCCAGTACATAATTAAAATATCCATGAAATCTATTTCATTTAAAACTAGACTCAATAAGGAATCTAGAAATATAAACTATATTTCTTAATTTGTTTTGTATAATTTTTACTGATTTTTCAAAGTTAGAACAAGGGATCACATAGTTATTCAGCCTCTAATGAAATTCCTACTATTTTTGGTGATTTTTCAAATTCACGTCACTGTGACTGTCCAAAATAGTATTATTGCTAATTCACTCTTTCACACTTTCTTTGTATTAACCTCATTTTAACATGCATATCACAATTCATTTTCACCACATTTCATACATCACAAGTATAGGTCCATGATTACAATGTCACCTTAAAACATCCCGTTGGACAATTCGGATCAATCCTCGATACTTGATGGTTTTAGCACACAGCCCCACCATCATATTTCATATAATTCGGCTCTCTTATACACATGGTGAACACTTAGTACCACCCATGTGACCTAGCCAATTTATCTCATAGCTCTCTTGTCTACATGGTGTCCTTCACTTGGAATCACACATGCGACCTAGCTACATTTATCTCTCCTGTAGCTCTCTTGCCTACATGGGATACATCCCGTATCACACATGTGACCTAGCTACTACATAGTATCTCGTAGCTCTCTTGTACACATGATGTGCACTCAGCACCATACATGTGACCTAGCTACGCTCCATCTATATTATTCAATCTTTCTGAATGTTCAACCGGGATTTTCTCTCTATTACTTATTTCCATTCTTCCAATAGTCGATTTATGCTTCAAAATAAGCTAAAATATATACAATAGGCTGAAATATAAAAATGTAAATGAATTTAATGTATTATTTACATACAAACTTACCTCGGTGCAAAATATGGAAATTTTGCAATTTAGTCCAAAACCTTTTCCTTCCCCCGTTCGAGGTTGATTCCACACCTTTCTTAATCTATAATAGCACATTTAGCTCATTTAATACTCATACTATTTATTTCAATCCAAAAAAATCACATTATGGAAAAATTACATTTTTGTCCCTAACTTTTACAAAATTATGATTTTTCCCCTAGGCTCGAAAATTTAATTTCAGCCCTTATTCTTATGTTTCATGACATGATGATTATTTTTCTCTTCTATGACAACATCAAATTCTCACTCTAACATGCACTTATGAGCATTAGGTATTTTTACCAATAATATCGTTTTGCTCATTTTCGCTAAAAATCGCTTAGAAAAGATCGTTCTCCTAACCTCAAACATTCATATTCTACCATCAAACATCAAAATACACGCATATCATTCATGGGTAAATTTTTAAACATAAACCCTAACTAGAAATAATGGTAGAAATAGGAAAACCGAGCTACGAGGATTTCAAAAATGTAAGAACATTAAAAACGGGGCTTGAATGCACTTACTATTGAGCTTGAAAGCTTGAAACAAACCCTAGCTATGGAGAACATGCAAGTTTCGGCCAAGCTAAATGAAGATGAACACATTTTTGTGTTATTTTTCCCATTTTATTTCATTTATTATGCAAATGACCAAAATGCCCTTACTACTAAACTTTCTAAAAATTCCATCCATGTCCAAATTTTTGTCCATATAAAGTATAATGGTCTAATTTGCATTTAAGGACCTCTACTTAAAACCCCCATTTCAATCAAGTACTTTATGAACAAGAACACACACATTTTTCACCTATTTCAATTTAGTCCTAAACGTCAAATTAAACACCCAATCGATAAAATTTCGCAGCGAAATTTTCACACGATTATGCAATCATAATATAAACACTAAAACTTAATCAAAATAATTTTTTTTCAACCTCGGATTCGTGGTTTCAAAACCATTGTTCTGTTTTGGCCCTAAATCGGGTTGTTATAACTCTCCCCCCTTTAGGGATTTTCGTCCCTGAAAATCTTACCGGTAAAAAGGTTTGGGTACCGTTTTCTCATGGCTTCCTCCGGTTCCCACGTAGCTTCTTCTACTCCATGTCTTTGCCATAACACTTTCACTAAAGCTATACTTTTCTTTCTCAACTATTTTACTTCTCGAGCCAAAATCTTAATCGGTTCCTCATCATAGGTCAAGTCCGATCGAATCTCAATTTCTGTTGGAGAAATCACATGTGAAGGATCAGAACAATAATGTCGCAACATTGATACATGAAACACGTTATGAATTCTTTCTAATTCTACTGGTAATGCCAACCGATATGCCACTAGTCCAATCCTTTCAATAATCTCGTACGGCCCAATAAAACGCGGACTCAACTTGCCTTTTCGGCTAAATCTCAGAATCTTCTTCCATGGTGACACCTTCAAGAACACTTTATCACCCACCTGAAATGCAATCTCTTTTCTTTTTAAATATGTATATGACTTTTGTCGATCTGAAGCATCTTTCAAGCAATCACGAATTACTTTTACTTTCTCTTCGGTTTCTTTAACTAGATCAACTCCGTGAATCTGTTTCTCACTAAGTTTGGTCCAATATAAAGGAGTCTGACACTTGCGACCATAGAAGGCTTCGTATGGTGCCATCTGTATACTTGACTGAAAACTGCTATTGTAGGCAAATTCAACCAAAGGTAGATATTTGTCCCAACTACCTTCAAATTCTAAAACACAGCATCTAAGCATATCTTTGAGTACTTGGATTACTCTTTCCGACTGACCATCTGTTTGTGGATGAAACGCGGTACTAAAGTTCAATTTTGTGCCTAAAGCTTCTTGTAAATTTTTCCAGAATCTAGAGGTAAACCTCGGATCTCTATCTGATATTATAGACTTAGGTACCCCGTGCAACCTCACAATTTCAGTAATATATAATTCAGCTAATTTATCAAGTGAGTAATTGGTATGTACCGGTATAAAGTGAGCCGACTTTGTTAACCTATCAACCACTACCCAGACAGTATCCTTCTTTTTAGAATTCAGAGGCAAACCGGTTACAAAATCCATGGTAATCCTATCCCATTTCCACTCAGGCACCATTACCAGTTGGAGTAATCCTGAAGGCACTTGATGCTCAAGTTTTACTTGTTGACAGATCAAACACTTGGTTACAAATTCAGAAATGTCCCTTTTCATGCCTGGCCACCAATATAACTTCTTTAAATCATTATACATTTTTGTGCTACCATGGTGAACTGACAAACAGCCACTATGTGCCTCATGTAATATTTTCTGAATCAATTCATCATTTTTCAATACACATATCCTGTCTTGAAACATTAAATAGTCATCTGGTCCAACTCAAAAATCTGAGTCGTAACCCGATTCACACTGAGTTTTCTTGGTTCGCAACTCACTATCATTCTTTTGAGCATCACAAATCAGCTAGAGAAATAACGGTTTAGCCCTCATCTCTACTAAGATTGACCCAGCATCGGACAATGCTAACCCCGTATTCATGGCTCTCAAAGTAAAAAGAGATTTCTTGCTCAAGGCGTTAGCAACTACATTCGCTTTTCCCGGATGATAATCAATCATTAGCTCATAATCCTTCAATAATTCAAGCCATCTTTGCTGTCGCAGATTCAAATCCTTTTGATTCATTAAATACTTCAAACTTTTGTGATCAGTAAAAATTTGGCATTTTTCACCATACAAATAATGTCGCCAGATCTTCAAGGTAAAGACAATAGCGGCCAATTCCAAATCATGTGTAGGATAGTTCTTCTCATGCGGTTTTAACTGTCTCGAGGCATAAGCTACCACTTTACCCTCTTGCATTAGCACACATCCAAGGCCTATCAATGATGCATCACCATAAATTACGAACTCCTTCCCGACTCTAAAATTTGTACTAAAATTGGTGCTTCATCAATCGTGCTTTCGACTTTTCAAAACTTTCTTGACATTTATCAGTCCATTCAAACTTAACATTCTTTTGTAGCAACTTAGTCATAGGAGAGGCAATCATCAAAAATCCCTCGACAAAACGTCTATAATACCCTGCCAAGCCTAAAAAGCTTCTAACCTCAGATACATTCTTTTTCAGTTTCCAATCAACGATCGTAGAAATCCTGCTTGGATCCACCCGAATACCATCACCTGAGACTATATGTCCCAAAAATCCAACTTCACGAAGCCAGAACTCACTTTTACTAAACTTAGCAAACAGTTTCTTTTCTCTCAAGATCTGCAATATGGTTCTCAAGTGTTCGGCGTGCTCAAACTCATCCCGAGAATAAATTAGAATGTCATCGATAAACACTACTACAAACTTATCTAAATATGGCTGAAAGATTCGATTCATCAAGTCCATAAATATAGCTGGAGCATTTGCTACGCCGAAAGGCATCACAAGGAACTCATAATGTCCATACCTTGTCCTAAAGGTGGTTTTCGGCACATCCGACTCCTTAACTCTCAACTGGTAATAACCGGACCTCAAATCGATCTTTGAAAACACTGTGGCCCTCTTTAACTGATTGAATAAATCATCAATCCTCGGCAACGGGTACTTGTTCTTTATAGTCACCTTATTGAGCTGACGGTAATCAATACAAAGCCTCATTGAGCCATCCTTCTTCTTTACGAACAATACAGGAGCACCCCAGAGAGAGAAACTCAGTCTCACAAATCCCTTGTCTGTTAACTCTTGAAATTGAGCCTTCAATTCTTTTAATTTAGTCAGAGCCATTCTATATGGAGCAATCGAGATCGATGCAGTCCCCAGCAACAAATCAATGGCAAACTCTATCCTCTGTTCGGAGGAAATCCAGGTAATTCTTCTGGAAATACATCAGAAATTCACAGACTATCGGTACTGATTCAAGCTTTAATTCAGACAGCTCAGTATTCATTACATAGGATAGATAAGCTTCACACCCTTTTCTTATGTATTTCTGTACAGACATGTGCGAAATCGCCATAGGCAATTTATTTGATTCATCTGTTTCAACCCACAGAATTTCACCATTTTCACATTTCAACTCTAGTGTTTTCTGTTTACAATCTACCTTGGTATCATACAATGTCAACCATTCCATTCCCAAAATAACGTCAAACTCATCAAATGGTAACAGCATCAGATTAGCCGGAAAACAGTGACCTTGAATCATTAATGGGCAATTCTTGTAAACCTTATCAACTAGCACATATTGGCCTAAGGGGTTCGACACTTTAATCGTAAACTCAGTAAAATCAACAGGCAACTTCTTATTAGATACTAAATTCATACAAATATAGGAATGAGTAGACCCGGGATCAATCAATGCAATAACAATAGCATCATAGAGAGAAAATGTACCAGTAATCACGTCGGGAGATGATGTATCCTCTCGGGCACGTATGGCATAAGCTCTAGCAGGCGCTCTAGCTTTTGATCTCGCCGCTGAATCTTTTATTATAGTTTTACTGCTAGCTCCACTTCTAGTATTTCTCGGTGGTCTACCTCTATTAGCGGTAGTACTCTGTCTAGCACTCTAAAATTTTTCTTCTTTAACTTTCTCCGGACAGTCTTTGATAAAATGCTCGCGAGAACTGCACCTGAAACAAGCTTGCTCGTTTCCCCAACACTCACCATAATGTTGCCTGCCACATTGCTGACATTCAGGCTTTCTAGATCACACATTACCCACACTTGCCACTGAATAGCTTGAGCTTTAGACCCCAAATATGCCCTACCACGATCTTTGTGTGAATCCCCAGCTGAAACTGTCATTCGAGGGTTTGTCTCTTTGGACCTCTTTGATTGAGATTAAAATGACTTGCTTATCAGCCTCTTTCTGGCATCTCGAGCCTCAATATCAGCTTTTCTTCTTTCTTTGTTCAATTCTTCGGCTTTAAGAGCTCGGTCAACCAATACTACAAATTCTTTCAGCTCCAAAATTCCCACAAGTACTTTAATGTCCTCATTTAGCCCATCCTCAAACCTTTTGCATATAATGGCCTCGGTGGACACACATTCCTGGGCATACTTGCTGAGTCTTACAAATTTGCGTTCATACTTTGCCACAGACATCTTGCCCTGCTTCAATTCAAGGAACTTCTTCTGTTTTTGATCAATAAATAGCTGACTTATGTATTTCTTTCTGAATTCTTAAACGGAAGAAATCCCAAGTAACCCTTTCTTTTGGCACCACTGCTACCAAAGTCTTCCACCAATGGTAGGATAAATCTCTCAAAAGTGATACAACACACTTTAAGCACTCCTCGGGTGTACATGAGAGCTCATCAAATACACGGGTAGAATTTTCAAGCCAGAACTCTGTTTTCTCGGGATCATCATCAATCTTTGCTCTAAACTCTTTGGCCCCTTGTTTTCAAATCTTATCAACCGTAGGCTTGTTCATTTTTACCAAATCTATGCCTTGAGTAGCTATAGGAACCGTCTGAGGTATGGGAGGGGATGGAGGAGGTTGAGCATTTGGGTTTGCTCAAATAAACTCAGAATACCAATTGTTCATCATTTGGAGAAAGGTATCCCGAGCCTCATCTCCCTGTCTCAATGTCTCAGGTCTACTTTCTACAGGCGCGGTCCCTTGTACGGGAGCCGACGTATTACTAGCAGCATCGTCAGCCGCAGTTCCTTCAGGATCCATTACTATATTAAAACAAAACATAGTTTAGAATAATCCGGAGTCACCACACTATCACAGTATATTTATGGCATGCATAGCTAGACTTTTACACACACTTTATTAGTCCGAGAACCAACTAAACCATAGCTCTAATACATTAAATGTAACACCCCTTACCCGTATCTGTCGCCGGAACAGGGTACGAGGTATTAACAAATCATAGTACATACTATTTAATAAAACGCAGACAAAAATATGGCGTACAATTAGATCATGAATCATTATAACATATGCCTTTAACAATACTAGCCAATTTCAAAGGCTTTGTATAAAATAATCGGTCAGATACTATAATTAATATTTTAAACCTAGACAATTATGACACGTAACAAAATAACTAAGTCTACTATACATGCCATAATTTAAAATGTTCAGTTCAAATACCCAAAAGTATTGATAGTGTAGGCAGATCTTCAACGATCCTTGACTCGTGCAAGTCGGGCGACACTATAAGAAAAAGAGAGAAAAGAAAGTAAGCTTATAGCTTAGTAAGCAAGTATATAAATAATGAATAAAGAATTTAATATGTTTACGCAATAACTCAAGTGTATCTACTTTTTAATTTTACTATTTACTCCACTTTGGTCAAGTTGTCTCTCCGCGTCATATTCACTAAATAAATCATAACTTGAGTTACAAAACTCGAAATTCAAATCTGTAAAATTTTCTTGAAACTAGACTCATATTACCTCTTACTAAAAGTTTTCTAGAATTTTTTATCTAACCAATTAGTACCTTTTATTAGTTAAAATTTCCCCTATTATACAGCTCGACGGATCTAACCTCTGTTCACTACAAATTGAATTTCTCCCAGTACACAATTCAAATATCCATGAAATCTATTTCATTTAAATCTAGACTCAATAAGGAATCTAGAAATATAAACTATATTTCTTAATTTATTTTGTACAATTTTAACTAATTTTTCAAATTTAGAACAAGGGATCACATAGTCATTCTGAGTGAGTCACAGATAAATAGAAATATTTCAAAATATAGAGTTTTTTTACTTGATCTGTTTCTTTTACTTGGGAGTAGACTCATTAAGCTTTAATTTCATATCTCATTAAGTCTCTAATTAAATTCCTACTATTTTTGGTGATTTTTCAAATTCACGTCACTGTAACTGTCGAAAACAGTATTATTGTTAATTCACTCTTTCACACTTTCTTTGTATTAACCTCATTTTAACATGCATATCACAATTCATTTTCACCACATTTCATACATCACAAGTATAGGTCCATGATTACAATGTCACCTTAAAACCATCCCGTTGGACAATTCGGATCAATCCTCGATACTTGAAGGTTTCAGCACACAGCCCCACCATCATATTTCATATAATTCGGCTCTCTTGTACACATGGTGAACACTTAGTACCACCCATGTGACCTAGCCAGTTTATCTCATAGCTCTCTTGTCTACATGGTGTCCTTCACTTGGAATCACACATGCGACCTAGCTACATTTATCTCTCCTGTAGCTCTCCTGTCTACATGGGTTACATCCTGTATCACACATGTGACCTAGCTACTACATAGTATCTCATAGCTCTCTTGTACACATGATGTGCACTCAGCACCATACATGTGACCTAGCTACGCTCCATCTATATTATTCAATCTTTCCGAATGTTCAACCAGGATTTTTCTCTCTATTGCTTATTTCCATTCTTCCAATAGTCGATTTATGCATCAAAATCAGCTAATATATATATAATAGGCTGAAATATAAAAATGTAAATGAAGTTAATGTCATATTTACATACAAACTTACCTTGGTGCAAAATATGGAAATTTTGCAATTTACTCCAAAACCTTTTCCTTCCCCGTTCGAGGTCGATTCCACGCCTTTCTTGAGCTATAACAACACATTTAGCTCATTTAATACTCATACTATTTATTTCAAACCAAAAAAAAATCACATTATGGAAAAATTACATTTTTGCCCCTAACTTTTACAAAATTATGATTTTGCCCTAGGCTCGAAAATTTAATTTCAGCCCTTATTCTTATGTTTTATGACATGCTGATCATTTTTTCTCTTCTATGACACCATCAAATTCTCACTCTAACATGCACTTATGAGCATTAGGTATTTTTACCAATTAAACCGTTTTGCTCGTTTTCGCTAAAATCGCTTAGAAAATATCGGTCTCCTAACCTCAAACATTCATATTCTACCATCAAAGATCAAAATACATGCATATCATTCATGGGTAAATTTTTAAACATAAACCCTAACTCGAAATAATGGTAGAAATAGGTAAACCGAGCTAGAGGATTTCAAAAATGTAAAGAACATTAAAAACGGGGCTTGAATGCACTTACTATTGAGCTTGAAAGCTTGAAACAAACCCTAGATATGGAGAACATGCAAGTTTTGGCCAAGCTAAATGAAGATGAACACATTTTTGTGTTATTTTTCCCATTTTATTTCATTTATTATGCAAATAACCAAAATGCCCTTACTACTAAACTTTCTAAAAATTCTATCCATGTCCAATTTTTTGTCTGTATAAAGTATAATGGTCTAATTTCCATTTAAAGACCTCTACTTAAAACCCCCATTTCAATCAAGTACTTTATGAACAAGAACACACATTTTTCACCTATTTCAATTTAGTCCTAAACATCAAATTAAACACCCAATCGATAAAATTTCGTAGCGAAATTTTCACACGATTATGAAATCATAATATAAACACTAAAACTTAATTAAAATAAATTTTTTTTCAACCTCAGATTCGTGGTTTCAAAACCACTGTTTTGTTTTGGCCCTAAATCGGGCTGTTACAAAACATTTGTATGAAAAGTTCAGTAAATGTGAGTTTTGGTTGAGTGAAGTCAGTTTTCTGGGCCATGTTGTATCAGCATCGGGTATTCGGGTTGATCCAAGTAAAATTTTAGCTATACTTGATTGGAAACCTCTGAGAAATGTTTTCGACGGTCATAGTTTTCTAGGACTTACCGATTACTATAGACGATTTGTGAAAGGTTTCTCTATGATTGCAGCCCTGATGATGAAGCTATTACAAAAAGATGTTAAGGCTGAGTGGTCAAAAAAGTGCCAAAAAAATTTTGATCAGTTGAAAGCCGTTTTGACCTAAGCTCTAGTGCTGGTTCAACCAGAATCAGGTAAAGAATTTGTTATTCATAGTGATGCATCTTTAAATGGTTTAGGATGTGTTCTAATGCAGGAAGGCGAAGTTATAGCTTATGCTTCGAGACAGTTAAAGCAACATGAAAGGAACTATCTGACACACGACTTAGAATTGGCAGCTATTATGTTTGCATTGAAGATATGGCGTCACTATCTATTCGGTGAGAAATGTCATGTTTATTCTGATCACAAAAGCTTGAAATACTTGATGACTCAGAAAGAACTGAATTTGAGACAATGCCAATGGTTAGAATTACTAAAAGACTAGGAGCTTGTGATTGACTATCACCCGAGAAAGGCTAATGTAGTTGCTGATGCTTTAAGCCGAAAATCATTGTTTTCTTTGCTTGTAATGAATGCGCATATGACTATGCCTGATGATGGTTTGATAATAGTTGAATTGAAAGCAAGATTGTTATTTGTTCAACAAATTTGTGATGCTCAGAAGGTTGATAATGATTTGTTAGCAAAACGAGCTCAATGTGATTCAAATACTGATTCCAGGTTTTGAGTTGGTACTGATAGTTGTTTGAGATTCAGAAACCGAATATGTGTCCTGAGAAATTCAAAGTTTATTCAGATGATTTTGAATGAAGCTTACAACAGTCAGTTATTTATTCACTCGGGTAGTACAAAGATGTATAATGATCTGAAATAGATTTACTAGTGGCATGGTATAAAACGAGACATTTCTAACTTTGTTTCAAAATGCTTAATTTGTCAACAAGTAAAAGCCAAACATCAGGTACCTTCTGGATTGCTTCAGCCGATCATGATACCTGAGTGGAAATGGGACAGAGTTACTATCGATTTTGTATCTAGTTTACTGTTGACACTGAGCAAGAAAGATACAATTTGGGTTATTGTTGATAAATTGACTAAATCAGCTCATTTTGTTCCAATACGTACAGACTACTCGCTTGATAAGCTAGCTGAATTGTATGTTTATCAGATTGTGAGATTACATGGGGTACCTATCTCTATTGTTTCGGATAGAGATCCAAGGTTTACATCATGGTTTTGGAAGAAACTATAAGATGCTCTAGGTACGAAATTACATTTCAACACTGCTTTCCATCCGCAAACAGATGGTCATCCCAAACAAATCATTCAGATACTTGAGGATATGTTTAGATGTTCCATTCTCGAGTTTGAAGGTACGTGGGAACGATACTTACCTGTGATTGAATTTACGTACAATAATAGCTTTCAATTGAGTATCAAAATGGCACCTTATGAGGCTTTGTACGGTTGTAAATTTCGTACACCATTGTACCGGACTAAGCTCAGTGAAAACAAGATACACGGGGTCGACTTAATCAGAGAGACTAAGCAGAAAGTAAAAGTAATCCGTGAAAGTCTGAAAATAGCGTCAAATCATTGAAAATCGTATGCGGACTTGAAATGAAAAGATATAGAGTTTCAGATTGGAGACAAAGTATTTTTGAAAGTTTCACTGTGGAAGAAAATACTCTGATTCGGTTGTAAAGGCAAAATTGTCCAAGATTTATTGGGCCGTATGAGATTATAGAGCGTACCGAGTCGGTTGCTTATAAATTATTGTTGCCACCCGAGTTAGAAAAGATCCACAATGCATTCCATGTTTTGATGCTTCATAGATATCGATCGGATCCATCACATGTGATTAGCCCGTCTGAGATTGAGATTAAGTCCAATATGACATATGAGGAAGAACTGATTCGTATTTTGGCTCATGAGGTTAAAGAATTATGAAATAAAAAAATTCCATTAGTTAAGGTATTGTGGCATAAACACAGAGTTGAGGAAACAACTTGGGATCCAGAGGATGCAATGAGAGAGCATTATCCAAACCTATTCACCGGTAAGATTTTTGGGGACGAAAATCCCTTAGGGGGGAAAGTTGTAACAGCCTGATTTAGACCCTAGTCGTAATGGTGGTTTCGGGACCATGAATCCAAGTCATAAAAATATTTTAAAATTATTTTCTATGTTTATTATGTGTGAATTTATATCTATGAAATTTTTCTGATTTAATTTTATCGTTTAAGTGTCCGATTAAATAAAAAGACTTAATCGCGTAAATTGAAAACTTGATAGTTTAAAGTATAAGGGCCAAATTGCTAGTAGCTTTTTAAATTGAATTATTTAAGTTGTAAAAATACCATTTGAGTAGTTAATGGCCAGTTGTACCCTTATTACATGTGTTTTAGTTATTTAATTATAAAAGGTAAATTAGTAAATCAAATGTTAAGTTAATGTAATAATAAAAAATTAAAAAAATACAATATGGTTTCATATTATTATGTTCTTGCCGAATTAGCAAATAAGAAAGAAAAAGAAAAGAAGCTAGGGTTAGGCCATTTCTCAACTTGATTCAAGGTAAGTTCTAGCTCAGTTTTTGATAAATTTTACGTTTTTGAGATCGTTGCTAAGTTATCTTCAAGACCTATGCTTGAATTTTTTATTTTGATGAATATTTTGAGTTATGCCATTGATGAGAGCCTGATATTTTTCTTTTTCAATGATGAAAAATGAAAGATATGTTTTGGGTTAACATGTTTTGTATTGGAATTTTTGATGATTTTGAGTAATTAAAATTAAATTGCAAAAATAATAGTTTGAGGGACTAAAATGTGACATAAATGAAATATATGGACTTGTATGAAAATGGGTAAAATTTAGCCTAACATGGGTATAGTGAAATTTTGTATATTTTGTGTTTTGTGCAATAGGGACTAAATTGTAAAAATTGTAAATGTCAGGGGTAAAATGGAAATTTGCCCATTTATGTGTTTTTGGACTAAATTGAATGAAAATATATTTGAATGAGCTTAATTTGACTATGTTTAGATCAAGAACCAAAGAAATCAAATTTGGATCGGGGGAAAACGAAAATTCTCGACTAGCTATCCCGTTCCGTTTTATATCGTCCGAGGTAAGTGTAACACCTCGATTTTGGGCCTGGAAGTATTGGGCCTTGAGTCTGTGTTCGGGTAGAAGACGGCTTGAATAAATTGGATGTTTTGATTATTATTATTATTATTTAGTATGTTTAGTTTAGTAATTAAAAAAATTACGAAGGGTTTATGGTGTGGGAAAAAAGTCCGGGGATCGGCCCATAGCTTTAGCAAAATTCATAAATTTTGCCTCTTAAAGGAATCTGGGCAGTAGGCCTTATTAATAATTTGGGTTTGAGTATGTTGGTGGGCCTTTAAAAGGCCCAAGAGTAAATTTAATTCGAGGCAATTCCTAAATTTTAATTTTGGGAGAGAGGGTTCTAGCGATATGGGCTTTTAAAGTTGAGGTGGTAAAATAGGACACAAATAAGGCCTTGGTAAAGTGGCAAGGTGGCGCCACTAAGTTCCTAAAAAAAAAAAAGGCGCCTGAGAAGGAATTAAAGGTCCATGGTTCAAGTTGCAAGGTAGACATATTGTTACTTTTTAATTTTAGGCATGTGCTGGGCATGTGATCACTTAAATGAATTTCAGCAAGGGCCTTAGGGAGGTTGGGCCGATTGTTTTAGTTGATATTAGGGTTAGGTTCTTTTCTTTTTCTGTCTTGGAGAATTAGGGTTAGCCACCTGAAAGCTTTCGCTGTCATTCATCCTTTCTGAGTTCTCATAAAAGCCGAAAACGCAAATTTCTTCTCCTTGGTACCGATTTCTTCTTCCTCTCTTTTTCCTCCATTTTTTTTCATCCTCTTTGCTTTTTCTTCTAGCCGAAACCTTCTGATCACCTTACTCACCTCCTCTGTGAATCCCATCCTCCACAAAACCTCCATAGCCGATTGCCATAAAAACTGAAATCCCGAAAACTCACTTCTTGTTCTGATTTCTCCAAGCCAAAATCCTTCAGTTATTTTTGTTCTTTTTGATCAACTTTCATCTTCTCTAAACCCTTAGTATTTGTTGGCAACATTACTTCAAAGTTATCACCCTAAATCGTCATCTTCTTCATCACTTAAAAAGCCGAAATACCATAGATTTAGGGACTTATAGCCGAAACTTCAGATCTCCTGGATTCGAGTTCTACTATCCTTTAGAGGATAGATCTGCATAAAATTTGCATAGAAATCAAAGAGGAATAAGTGGTAAGTGCTCATCACCTCAGATCTAGTCTTATTTTACAATTTAGAAAAGCCGAAGTCCCTAAAATCTTGGGAGGCTGTCGATTTGGGCATAGGGCCTTAGGGGTCTTTAACCGACGATTTCTTTTGGTGATTAGTGTCTTCTAAAGGTTTGATCGAAGGCTTGGATCTTTGGAACAACTAGACTTAGATCTAGTCATCGGTTTTCGACAAAAAGGTAAGATTTTAAAGGCTCAAGGGGCATGGTTCGAATATGGGTAGGTGAATATTGGGATTGGTTGTTATGGTTTGCAATCTAAGAATTGTGGTAATCAATTGTAGGACATCGTAAGGGATCTCAATAGCAGTCGTTGCGAAACAGGAGTGTATCAAACACCCTCTCATAGTTCAATTCGGCAAAAGCCGAAATGTCGAAAATTTGGTATTTCGTGGGCTTGTGAGTGTGTGAGTGCTCACAAGACGTTTAGAAATCATTAGATCTGAAATCGCAAAGTGGTAAGTTAGTCATGTGTGAAATTTCGTGCATTTCGGTAATTAGGCCTCGATAGGTTAAAACTGGGCCCAATGGGCTTACGGGCCCATACAAGTAAAATAATAAAAATAGACAATAATATGTTCTATTAGACTGTAGAATTGAAACTGCTTAAACCGGTAAACTGGTCATAAAACTTGAATTAAATGGGCTTAAATTGCTAATGGACATTGTAGGGCCCATTAGGGGTTTTAGGGCCCAATGGCTAAAATTGTGAAATTGAGACAAATAAATTACTGCGATGACAAATGGGCTAGTAAGGACCGTAACATTCATGAGAACCCTTAAAACTGATAAAATTACTGAAATACCTTTATAGGTGGAAAGTTTACAGTTTTACCCCTAGGAGCAAAATTACTGATATACCCCTAGGGTTAAGGTTGACCTGAATGCATGTTTGACTGTTACTATTTCTGCATGCCATGTTATTATTATCTGATGCATGAGACTGGGTTATTATGGAGGAAGTACTGAAAGTGGCTTGACCACGTACTAGAGGCTTTGCCTCAACTTACTAATATTTGAGCAGCTATGCTGCAACTGTGGAGTGTAGGGCTGGGTGGGTTGAGCTATTCCCCACATGGAATGTAGGGCTGGTACGGGTGGAGTGAAGCAGTTGGTTATAGGTTGGGTTGGGCTTGCATACAGGAATATGTCTGTTTCGTTCTGGAATGGGCCTACGGGCCATACTATTATCTGGCAGGGGCTAAGGCCCGGTTCTTGTATTCTAAAAGGGCTTGACCAAGACCATTGTTATCTGAATAGGGCTTAGGCCCAATAGGCTTGAGCTGACTTGGGATTTGGATGGGTTTTCCATACACACTGAGTTTTCCAAACTCACCCCCTTTCTCTTCCATCCTTGCAGGTGAGCCCTAGTTGATGGACTTGGAGCTAGGCGGGATTCAGAGTGGCCACGAAGATTAAATTTCTGGTTTTTAAATAAGTTTCAATTAGCTTCCTTTTAAATTTCACATTTATTTTTGATTATTTCTATTTTGGTTAAAGTTGTAATAAGGCCGCTCTATTATTTTGGGTTTTTAAATTACTTAAATCGTTTTCAACTTGAGATTCACATCACTTAAATTGATTCCTTAAAATTGGTTAGCCCTAAGGCGCATTTTATAAAAGTTACTTATTTTCAAAATATCACGATAACTGAGCAAATCTTCCGCAACGTAAATGTTTTCAAAGGAAATAAATATTTTAAATAGGCTTAAACTTAATTTGTTGTTCGTGGACAAGTAATAAGCTTAAAGTGTGGCAATGGAAGTGTGCATGTCTAGGATTGGATCATGGAAGAGCTAGGTACTTAAGCAGTCTAATTGACTCACCATCTCTTTTCTTGAATCCTACCTGGTGCGTAGTATCCATTCACTTTAAGCCATAACAAAGAAGGTTTGATTTTTCGATACTTAACTGTTTTTAAAATAACATGTTTCTGCCACTACAAAGGTTTACAAGTTTAAACGATAGAAGTTTCTAAACATCGAGAAGGGTTTTCAATGAAAACATGGTTTTTGAAAAACACTTCAATGTGACACACTGGATTCGGCCGTAACGTCTGGGCTGGGTTTGGGGTGTTACAATAAGTTTATAAGTAAATAGACGTACTTAATTTTAATTAAATGCAAATTATATATGCTGAAATGAAATGTGAGAATATATACTTGCAAATGCTGAATGTATATAAGCTTGGTAACCATGTTCACGTGTTCATTTCGACCGAGTTACGACGTCCGAAAGCCCCGTATGAACCTTAGGAATAGTTAGGATACATATGTCATGACATAGGATTCCGATTTATGATGTGCGAGTAAGACCATGGTATCGATATGTGATTCCGATATATGTGTGCGAGTAAGACCCTATCTGGGACAGTGGCACCGATATGTGATTACATGTAGGACCACGTCTAGGGCGATGGCATTGTACAATACATGTGTGATTATCCGAGTGTCCTATCGGATTCCGAATGGTTCACCGGGCATTGATAAGTTGTGATCAAAAGTGTAAAATGAGTTGGAATGACCAGGTATGAATTAGCTTGTTACCTACCTAAAATAAGGTAAGTAAGTAACTTGATTATTTGTTACAAATCATGTGTAATGCGAATGAAAGAATATATGTGATTATGGTATGTGTATTCGGTCTTATAAATGAATGATATGAATATTATGGAATTGGTTTTTGAATATGCGTATACAAGACCATGTATATTCGGCCATATAGATAGTACATGTACACGATGTTGTATTATGATTTTTGAGCTTGTGAATATTAGTGTATGTACCTTTGGTCATATATATATATTGAAATTTTGGCTTTGAAGGTTGGATGATAATTAATTATCTTGATCATATGAGTATTCGACCAAGGTAGTGTTTGAATATGAAAATGTATTATTTATGAACCTTGGTAGTTTGAGACTAAATGTGATAAAGAAGATTTATTATAGTTTAGTTTAATTGAGCTAATAATATCATTTGGTTGTTTATTTGCTTATGACTTGGTAAGCTATGATAGCTTACTCTGTGTGTTCATGTTTACTCTGTTTTATAGATTATTGGATTTGAAACTACGAGCTTAGGGATCGTCAGCAAAGTTCATCACACTATCTACTGTTTTGGTACTTAATAAGTTGAACTTGAATTATGGCATGTATAGGCTGGAATATGCTTTTGAAATGTTGTATTTTGTTTATGTATAAGTGGAGCCATGCGAAAATGGCTTAACTTCTATGCTTGAAATCGGTTTTGGTTTAATTATGGTTTAAGTCTATTGTTGTTATTATGTTGTGTGCTATGGATAATTATAATTTGTGTTATGTGATCGTATATTGAGGTTGGTTGTTGAATTCGGATATGGCATGAATGAATCAGCTATGTTATACATATGTTTGGTTTTGGTTTGAGCCTATATTGAAAGTGTATCCAAAATATATGATGTTTGTGAAGTTGCTATGTGTTTCGGCCATCTGGTTTATAGTGGATGATAATTGAGTTAAGGTAGGTCATGTATTTGTTAGGTAATAGTCAAGACATTTGCATGGTATAAATTCGGTATACACTTATGGACTTTATTAATGATATGAATGACATATGATTTGTTATTATGGTAAGTAAGGCACATGGAGACTTAGATTTATATAAGGAGTTTGAGTTAATGACAAAGGATATGTGCACTTGGTATTCGATCAGGTCATGTTAGTTGAGTTTTTATATGTTTACATGTATGTATATATGTGCTTATATTATGGTTGACATGTATAATTGCATGGCTATATAGATTCATTAGTTATTTGCAAGTTTATGCATATGTATAAGTGCATTATGTTAGCCAAATGGACAAAGAAATGAAATGGGTTTACATATAATCGAATGCTTGTTTTTAATTTGTGTTAATATGCAAAAGATATGAATTTTATATAGACTAATATATTAATGTCACATATATGAATAAATGGGTTAGTAATGAAATTTATTTCAATTGATGTGTATATTGTGTATGCGCATGACTTATATAAAATAGGTCTAATATTTCAATAATGAAGTTATTGATGTATTATATGTTCGTATATGTATAAATTGTTTTGATATATTTTGGATTATGTTTTATTTAAGTTGTATTGTGTATGATATAATTATTTAAGATTTAATATTTGATTAACTTATAAGCATTGATGTGATTAAAATCTTGATTTGTAATATATAATGCATATTTATATGAATTGTAAAATGATCGGTAATGCCTCATAACTCTAATCTGGTAACGAATACGGGTTAGGGGTGTTACAGACACGGCCGTGTGTCTCAACCATGTGGAGGACACGACCTGGCACACGAGCGTGTGCCTTGGCCGTATGCCTCAAAATGAGTGATGAAGTCATAAATAGAATGTCTGGGTTTTTGGACATGGGTGACGACACGGGCGTGTCTAGGTCGTGTGAAGGACACGGGCGTGTCTAGGCCGTGTGAAAACCCCTGTAGGTTCAAAATGAAAAATAAATCCATATAATACGAGACAAGTGAGGGACACAGGTGTGTCCTCAAGCACATGGGCGTGTGCTTTACCTCCACACGGGCGTGTGCGGCATAACCCTGGGAATTTTACTAAAATTTTCTATAGTTCCCGATTCAGTCCCGGATCACTTTTAATGTATGTTTTGGACCTTGTATGTCCATAATCGGGACACTATGATGTTGTTTGATCGGTTTTAAATTGAATGAAATTTTATAACCCGTGTTTTCCAAAAGTGTCCGAGTATGTGTCTGGTAACACCTCGTACCTTGTCCCGGTCTTGGGTACGGGTAAGGGGTGTTACAATCCCTACCTTTAGCCTAGCCCCATTATAGCCTAATAAAAGACCTATTTATTAGATTATTATATCGACTATATTAGTGGAGAGGAACTAATGAGTTCAACATATGAAGACACTAATTAAACCTTGTGATTGCTATTTTTAGTTGATAAGGGAAGCATATTGATTGGTGAATGTTATGTATGACTTTGAATATGAATGTAAATTATGATTCATGTTGACACTGTGATGTACTTAGTATAAAGTTTGGAAATAATATTAGTATTGGAGCTACTTATGAATAAAGAATATTTTTTAGCATGATTTTATTGAAGCATGATTATGTGCAAATATTGGTGCTGCTTTATCATTTTGCAAAATTACCTTAGCAAAAATCTTGTTGTGCATGAACATTACTCAAGACGATAAATGGTTTAAGTTTGGGGGTGTGTAAATTCGAAATTATATAGGGTTTTTATATATGTTTTTACCACCTTTTTTGTAACATCCCAAACCTGGCCTAGACGTTATGGCCGAATCTGGCGATGTCACATGATAAACTAAATTATCACAATGAAATCATTTCCATGTTATTACCTATCTTTATCTCTTATTAGTTCTAAACGGAATCATTTTACTTATTTAAAACATTTGCTTTAAAACGTTTCTCGTTGCGGAAGCTTTTACAACAAAGCAGCTTAAGTAATAGTGAGTTTAGAAAATACGTTAGCTTTTTGAAAACTGAACTTCCTATGACTAGCAGTTATAATTCCACAAAAAAATAAATAAAACCAAATTTAAGAAAAAGTCCCAAGAGTCTTCAAATTACATCCCAATAATAATAAAACCATAAAACATAAATTAAAAAAAAAGTAAACTCCAAAAAATGTGGTCACCGTCGAGTTCTCCGTCGCATCAATCCATCTAGGTCTGGGGATTACCTGAGCACATTAAATAGAGAGGGGTGAGTTTATGTATACTCAGTGCGTAATCCCACAGAAAACAAACAATAGTAGACACAATGCATAGTCAAATATAGTTTTGGGCCTAAGCCCTTTTTAAGTATCAGAAATGGTTTGGGCCTTAGCCCATCTCAGTACCGTATCAAATATGCAGTAGGGCCTTAGCCCATCACAGTATCAGTAGCAGTCATGCAGTATTCAGTAACAACGTCTTACCTAACCAGCCTCTACACACCATCTCCATCCAACTCTACACTCCATGTGGGAATTAAATCAACCCACCCATCCCGACACTCTAGGTAGTACTGAATGCGGCACAAAATAATAATTTGCAGCTAAGCTACCAGTATATTAGGCTTAAGAGCCTTTCAGTACACTTCCTCTAAATATAATCAACCCAACCCCATGCAATGCAACATGCAAATCATGACATGCTATCTCATGATATCAGTACATATAACCAATTCAGTATACATACATACTATCATCATGCTCAATATATATAAATCAAACAGTTAGTTCACACAATTAGGAGTCTAAGTGATGCTTACCGACCCTACAGTAGGTTCACAATCGACTTGGACGGCCCGTGCAACCTTAGCAATCAATTCAGTGAAAATGTGCTTATACGCCCATGTGGCCTACCCATGTGGGCCCACGTGCCCGTGTGTCCCACACGAACCAATTTGGCCTTGGCCGTAACACGGCCATGTCTTGCGCGCACTGCTTGGCCTCGTCGATAACACGGCCGTGTGGTCACACAGGGCCTACCACACGGGCAACCACACGCCTGTGTGGCGTCGATAGTGGCGTTTTTGGCTTTTGCCAAAACCCCATATTCTACGTTTTGGGTATACACTATCATTTTTGACGCAAAAGCAACTCCAACCAATCCCGAACCTATAGTTGACCAAAATACTACTCACTTAATCACTTAACCGACGAATTAAAACTGAACCGAGTGGGTTACTCAACTATTGAGCGATTGAAACTTACGCCCAACGCTTCAAATCTATTTGCTTACGAAGTAGTACTAGAAGAGTCTCGATCCTAGCAAAATGATGCTGCCCAAACATCAGAATAACCCCTAGTTAGAAACTTAACATTCTCACTAAAAACCACAAAAAATCACTTACTGAAGTTGTCCACGAAACGCCAAAATAAGGAACAAAAGTGCGATTGCAGTGAAAATGGGAGTAAAATAAAAAGAAAATGGGAAGATAAGGGTAGGTTTCGGCAAAAGAGAGAGGAAATCCCAATGGAAAATTCAATAGAGTTTTTAGAGAGAAACAAACGTAAAAAAGATGAGTACTTATTGAACGATTGCAATTAATCGTGGAACGACACGAGATCGAGTGGAAAGAAGTTGAGGAGAAAAAGAATATGAGAGTACAAGAATTTCGACAGCAAAGAAAAACAATGGAAAAGGAAAACGATAGAAAAAAGGGAAAAGAGGAGAAAAGAAAACCAAAAATTTTATTTTTGGGAAAAGAAAAGAAAAGAAAAAAAGTATGAACAGAATAATTCAATAAGAATCTCAATAACCCCAAAATCCCTTAATTCAATCCTAAATTCTCTCCATCAAACTTCCACTACTCAAATTTCCAATACAACTCAAACTCTTAGCCACCAAACTGAGCAAAAATAATCTCCCTTGCTCACGCAGGGATTCAAACACAGGACCATCAGTAAGCCAACACACTGCTTAACCACCAAACCAACAGGCCCTTTCTAGTATTAGCTTATCAAAAATTGAATAAAAGCCTATTGACCAAATATTGGGCTTTCTTCATAAAAATACCAAAATTTTCCCAAGTCATGGCTTGAACTTAGGACCTCCTACACACACCTAGAAAACTTAACCACTGAAGCAGATACTCAATTGTGTCACACATTTGCAAAAACAAAAATTTAAATTTTAGGGCGTTACATTTTTACTTAATTATTATGTTTATCTAGAGTAATTATTTTTGAAATAAGTGAATTTTATTTAATTAGTAATTTTAGACATGAATTTGGAAACTACGTGAAATTATGCTTAAATACATGATTTTCATATATATTTTGTATCAATTCATGTTAATTTATTAATGTATGTACTTTTTCACTATGTAGGAGGTCCATTGAAGACATGATTCAAATAAATAAAAGATGGCCATGCACAAATTATCTATGTGGATGGCAAGACCTTGTAATTTTGGGCATGGGGTCGACTACTTGACCCAGTAAAGGCGATAAAAGATAGACATGTCTGCTAAGTTATAAGACTGAAAAAATCATCCAAAAAGGGGAATTAAAGGCCCAATTTTGGCACTTGATGTTGGCTACCCAAAATGTGTTTTGGGATATTTAATTAAAGGTCCTTACAGTTGAAAAATAATCAAAATTCAGCCTAACAATTTCCCTTTTGAAACCATCTACTCTATAACTATTTTTGGCTTGAAATTCGAATTCAAATTGAGAAGACTTGGTCATTCCTTTTCTTTGAAGCATGGCCGGCCAAATGAGAGAGGGAAGGAAGGAAATTTAAACCTATTTTTCGTAAATTCAAACCCTTACCTTCACCTATAAATACCTTGCCATTCTTTACTTTTCAATTATCCTTCATTTCTCAATGTTCCTCTTTCACTCACTCTAGTTTTCTCTCAATTCATTCCCTATTTTTCCCTTGCATAGCCGTCCATCCCCTCGCCTTTCGTTAGACTCAAAAGCTTTTCAAAAGCATTCTTTAATTGGCTACCTTCTAAACCATTAGCAAAAGAAGCTTCAATTAAAATGGAAGAGCGCTTCAGACAGAATAAATCTGAAAGGTTGTTTAATTGAGTCTACTTTTTCCTCTTGATTATCTATTTTAAAATGTTTGCTCTGACTTTTATGCTTTTGACATCAACTATGAAGTTTTAAATCCTAGTTGTTGGGATAATTATATTAAGTTTATGAGATTTATTTAATTCATGTTAACATGTTTTGTGCCTCAGTCGAGTCGGTTATGTTTTCAATTAATATCATGATGCATTTCATTCATATGTGATTGGGTGCACTCAGATTAGCTGAGCGATCCTAACCAGACGATGGCTAGTAGATGCATAATTGAAAAGTGCATTACTTAATTTAGGTCATTAAAACTGACTAAGTTAAGGTTCATAATATCTTTAGTTAGCTCTATTATCTTGGATGGTTTTTAGATTTATGTAATTAAACTGTTGCAAACGTAAAGGTCCCTCTGACCTTGCATAAATGCTAAGAAACCCTTAGTCTAATATGATCAGTAACATGCATATTTAACTAAATAAAAGATCTGAGAGGACTTAGTTTGGTTTCTTGTAACGCCCCAAAATCTAGATATTTATTTTTGTATGGGGTGTTGCATAATTGCATGTCTACTTCAGTGGTTGAGTGTCCTGGGGAGTGTTGGAGAAGTCCTAAATTCAAGCCTTGGCTTGTAAAAAATTTTGTTTTTTGCTTCAATTAACCCTTTCTCTAGTCAGTAGGCTTCTTAAATAAATATGGGTAAAGCATGACATAAAAAGCCTGCTGGTTCAGGGGATAGTGGCGTGTTGCTGCTACTAAGAGGCTTGAGTTCGAGTCCCGCTGTGCTCAAGGAGTGTATTTTTTTGCTCTTCTTGCCGTGTGAGAGGTGGAAGTTGATTGAAATACTGCTAGTTGAGGAGAGTTTGAATTCAGTGGTGAAGAGGAAATGGAGGAGTGACATTTGGAGGATTTTGTGGAATTTGAGGTGTGATAGAGTTGTGTTGAAATTGGAAAGTGGGCATAGGGATTTTTGGTTGAGTTAGCTATTCTCTAGAGCTTTCGATATTGTCTGCTTTTTGGGGTTCTTTTCTCTCCTTTCTTTTGTTGGACTTTCAGAAAGTTGTGGTTCTTTTCATTTTGTTACGAAACCCGACTGGTGGTTTCGGGTACCGTTTTTGATTTGGTAGCTTTCGGTTTTACTCTTCCTTCCAACCCTTTTGTTCATGAATTTTCTTCTCCATCACACTTTTTTCCAAACGGTTTATTCCTTCTTGGCTAAGTTCCCATTGCCTTCCTATCTCTCAAACTCTTTCGATTTTAGCCTGGAGTGATCGATTCTGTTCTTCTTTCTTTTTCCTTCCTCTCCTGGTTGGCCGAATATTACTGTAACATCCCTTACCCGTACCCGAGACCAAGACCAGGTACGAGGCATTACCAGACACATACTCGAACATTTTTGAAAAATACGAGTTACAAAATTTTTTTCTAAATTAAAACCAATCAAACAACATCTTAGTGTCCCTATTATAGGCCTACAAGACCCAAAACATACATTGAGAATGGTTCGAGACTAAACCAAGAACCTAAGAAAGTTTTACTCGTGTGGAGACAATGCACACGCCTGTGTGCTTTGGGACACACCTGTGTGCTTTGGGACACGCCTGTGTCCCTAACCCGTGTGGAATTAATTGAATTTATTTTCCATTTTGAACCCATAGGGGTTTTCACACGGCTAAGCACACGCCCATGTCTTTCACACAGCATAGACACGCCCATGTGGTCACCCGTGTCTAAAAACCCCGGACATTCTGTTTATGACATTAGCAAGTATTTAGGGGCACATGGCCAAGACAAATGCCCGCGTGCTAGACCGTGCCCTTCATACGGTTGAGACACATGGCCGTGTCTCTTCCAGTGTTTTCACTACCATGCATTCTGACTAAAAAAAATTAGGCTTAGGGGACACACGGTCGTACCACACGCCCATGGGGCTGACTGTGTCTCAGACACGGCCTAGACACACGCCCATGTGTCTACCCCTATGGACCATTTTTATGCTATAATTTAAAGCCAATGGTCACCCTTATAATTTCCACACTTATAAGAACCCCAATTGCATTTAGCATGACCCAAATATACTCAAGGACTATCATCAATGAATCTATTGCATGTCAACCTCATCTTATTGGTTAAATACATACTTAATTATCACCTTTTTATAATAAGGATTTCCATCCCATTGAAACATATTTAGGCTTGGCTCATTATTACAATTCATTGCCAATTATGGCCTAACCATTTCCAAATGTTTTGACCACATTACAAATGCCTATTTATGATATACCCCATTTAATCATCACAAAAACATTTCTAACATAAACATGCATGGTTGGTAGGTCATAACCTACATTGGCCATATACCAAAAAGAATAAGTTTAACATTTAAGCCTTTACATTGGCCAACCAATGACATATAATACCAAGTAACCACTAACCTATACATGCCATTTTAAAAAAAAAAGAAGTATCTATATACCAAAACCGGACAAATAGATAGTGTTGACAATACTCCAACCGTCTCCCAATCTCTACGAGTCCTCGAGCTCTGTAAGATAGAGAAAAGAGAGGGGTAAGCATTTACTTGCTTAGCAAGCCCGAATAACTGGAAAGTAAACTTATCGATTAATTAGCATACAACCATGTTAGACAACCAATCCAATAAATATAGGATAGCCTCCTATTACATGCACTTAAACATCAAGTTAATCCTACAATAATTCATCATGTAATTTGTCTTAGATGAGCTCATCATCCAACATTTTCATTTCTATACCTCATGTTAATCCCGTTGAGTACCTTGGAAATCTCGATTATTATCCATTTACCGTCAAGTCATAAGAGTGATCTTCTCAAGTGCGCACTCCCGCGAACCTCACATCTTAGGGTGGGATTACCAGTCTAAGCAAAATCCCCAGTAATATAAACTCATGGAGTGTTGTTGGGATTACCATTCCAGGCTAAATCCTTTATAGTGACAAACACCTTTAATGAGCTCGGATTTGAATTACCAGTCCAGGCTAAATTCAGACCCTATTCGGATTACCCATCCAGGCTAAATCCTTAATTCACATATTCTTCGAAAGGCTCGATCACTCAAGGAACACCTGTCCGGGCTAGATACTTCCTATTTTTGAGATCAACAGATTGCCGTCTCGGCTAAATCCCTTTTTGCAACACATGTAGGATCTCAAGTCACGTAAGCCATGGTTTATCCATCGAATTTCCATTTTTACTTCAACTGGGACATTTATCATCTTGTCATTATTATTATTAACGCATTTCATGGATTTTCATGCCATCATTATATACAACTATCACACGTTCATAACACATTAATTTAGGCATATTATGGGTTTACCTTAAGTTATTTGAACATACTTGGTATTTATGTCAGTTTTCGCATTTCAGTTATTCTAAAACCTTTTGTTTTCCTTAATCGACCTTCGGAATTTGTTCCTCGGGGTCTATAATAATAAAAATGAATTATCAATATCTCACATTATTCTTTTCGAGCCTAAATTTCACCCCTAGACAAAATGATCATTTTTCCCCTAACTATTTACATTATTTACGATTTAATCCCTAAGCTCATAAAATGATATACATGCAATTCCTTGGTTACACAAGCCTAGCCAAATGCATTATAAACTCATACTAGCCCACATTTTCCTCTACACATTTCTACCACATAGTTAGTACCTTTTGTAAAAAGGTCCTTTTAGGGGCTTTTCATGAAAAATCACTTAGGAAAAGATGTTTAACATACATCTAACTTTCATATTCTATCATAAAACATCAAAGAACAAACATGTCACACATGGGTCACTTTGCATACATGAACCCTAGCTTAAAATATAGGTAGAAATGGAGAGAACATGTTATAAGGATCTCAAAAATACAAAAATAAAAAATAAAAACGGAGCTAGGAGTCACTTACGATTGAGCTTGAAAATGTTGAAAACTGTAGCTATGGAGGGCTTGAGAATTTCGGCTGGTGCAAGGGAGAAGATGGCTGATTTTTTCCTTTATTTTCCCTTTTTATTGATTTTATTACCAAATGACCGAAATGCCCCTCCTTACTAAACTTCCAAAATTTTCCATGCATGCCCATTTTTGTCCAAAAAATTAGAAATTGGGAAATTTTCTCTTTAAGACCTTCTAATTAATAATCTAAAGCAATTTCATGCAAATTGCTTCTAGAATCCAAGTTTTACAATTTATTCAATTGGGTCCTTATTTTCCAATTGAACGCTTTACTCATAGAATTTCTTCATGAAACATTAACACATGCATATTTTCATATGCTAGGCCTCATAATAATCATAAAACAAATATTTCAACGTCGAATTTGTGGTCCCGAAACCACTGTTCCGACTAGGCCCTATTTTGGGATGTTACATTTCTCTTCCTTCGGGACATTCGTCCTCGAAAGTCTTACCAGTAAACAGGTTCAGATATTTGCTTCTCATGGTTTCTTCTGGCTCCCATGTAGCCTCTTCCACACCATGTCGATGCCATAAAACTTTTACTAAAGGCACATCTTTATTTCTCAGATATTTAACCTCCCGAGCCAAAATCTTGACTGGTTCTCCACCATAAGTCATGTCCGGTCTAACTTCAATCTCTATTGGTGAAATCACATGAGAGGGGTCTGATCGATATCATCTTAACATAGATACATGGAACACATCATGAATCTTTTCCAGTCCTGGTGGCAATGCCAAACGATAGGCTAATGGTCTAACTCTTTCAGTGATCTCGTATGGTCCGATAAATCGTGGACTCAATTTTCCTTTCTGGCCAAATCTCAATATTTTTTTCCATGGAGATACTTTCAAAAATACTCTATCTCTAACTTGAAATTCGATCTCTTTTCTTTTCAGATCAGCATATGACTTTTGCCTATCCGATGCCGCTTTTAAGCAGTCACGTATCACTTTAACCTTTTCTTTAGTTTCCTTGATCAGATCAACTCCGTGAATCTGACTCTCTTTGAGTTCTATCCAATACAATGGAGTTCGACACTTTCTACCATACAAGGCCTCATAAGGCGCCATCTTCAAACTCGTTTGAAAACTGTTGTTGTAGGCAAACTCTACCAATGGCAAGTATTTTTCCCAACTGCCCTGAAATTCGAGGATGCAACACCACAACATATCCTCAAGAATCTAAATCATCCACTGAGACTGACCATCAGTCTGTGGGAGAAAAACTGTACTAAACCTCAACCTAGTACCCAAAGCTTTTTGTAGCTTCTTTCAGAATCTTGAAGTGAATCTCGGGTCTCTATCTGAAATAATCGATAAATGTACCCCGTGTAATGTCACAATCTCAGATATATACAAGTCGACCAACTTATCAAGTGCATAATCTGTCCTTACCGGGATAAAATGAGTCAACTTTGTGAACTTATCCACCACAACCCATATAGCATCTTTCTTTTTCGGGGTCAATGGTAATCCTGTCACGAAGTCCATAGTAATTTTATCCCACTTCCATTCTGGGACCATCACAGGCTGTAACAAACTTAAAGGTACTTGATGTTCAGCTTTGACTTGCTGACATATCAAGCATTTCGATACAAATTCGGAGATGTCTCTTTTCATGCCGTTCCACCAGTGCATTTTCTTCAAGTCATTGTACATTTTGGTACTTCCAGGATGAATAGAAAAACGACTATCATGTGCCTCTTGCAAAATTCTCTAAATAATTTCATTGGTACACATACTCTGTGTCTGAACATCAAACATCCATCAGAACCGATCTGAAAATCTGATTCGATGCCCAACTCACATTGAGTTCTTTTAGCTTGCAGGTTAATATATTAGTATGAGCATCATAAATTTGCTGAAGAAATGTCGGCCTAGCCTTTAGCTCTGCCAAGACCGATCCATCATCAAACAATGCCAATCGCGCATTCATGGCCCTCAATGCAAACAAAGATTTTCTGCTTACCATATTTGCCTTTCCCGGGTGGTAATCGATGATCAACTCATAATCTTTAATTAATTTTAACCATCTCCATTGTCTCAAATCCAATTCTTTTTGAGTCATCATCAAACTCTTGTGGTCTGTGAATATACGACAAGTCTCACTATATAAATAATGCCTCCAAATTTTCAAGGAAAAAATAACGGCGGCAAGCTCTAAGTCGTGCGTCAGATAATTCTTCTCGTTTGGCTTCAATTACCGTGAAGCGTAAGCTATAACCTTGCCATTTTGCATAAGCACACAAGCCAGTCCATTTAAGGACGCATCGCTGTAGACGACAGAATCTTTTCCCGACTCGGGTAATACTAGAATTGGAGCTTCAGTCAGCAATGTCTTCAACTTCTCGAAACTCTGCTGACACTTTTCTGACCATTCAAACTTAACGTCTTTCTTTAACAACCTCGTTATTGGAGTTGCTATCATGGAGAATCCTTTCACAAATCTTCGGTAGTAACTAGCTAAGCCCAAAAAGCTTCTAACCTCAGTTACATTTTTATGTGGTTTCCATTCAATGATAGCAGAGCTCTTACTTAGATCAACTCAAATGCCATCACCCAAAATAATATGACCCAAAAACCCTACCTCTTGAAGCCAAAACTCACTCTTGCTAAACTTAGCATACAATTGTTTTTCCCGTAAGGTCTGCAACACAGTCCTCAGATGTGTTGCATGCTTTGTCTCATCCTTGGAATGAATCAAAATGTCTTCAATGAACACAACGATAAACTTGTCCAAGTATGGCCAAAATATCCTATTCATTGGGTCCGTAAATACGGTCAGCGTATTCGTCTACCCAAACGGCATGACAAGAAATTCATAGTGCCATACCTCTTTTTGAAAACTATCTTAGGGATGTCCGATTCCTTAACTCGCAACTGATAATAGTCGGATCTCAGGTCTATCTTAGAGAATACAGCGGATCCCCTCAACTGGTCAAATAAATCATCGATCCTTGGAAAAGGATACTTATTCTTGATAGTTACCTTGTTCAGTTGCTGATAATCTATACATAGCCTCATTGACCCATCGTTCTTCTTTACAAATAGTACAGGAGCACCCCAAGGCAAAAAGCTTGGCCTTGCAAAACCTTTATCCGTTAGTTCTTGCAACTTTGCTTTTAACTCTTTTAGCTCAGTTGGTGCCATCCTATACAGAGCAATAGAAATGGGAGCTGTTCCTGGCACCAGTTCAATACCAAACTCTATCTCTCTATCGGGAGGTGATCTGGGTAATTCCTCCGGGAACACGTCTAGATATTCACATACTATTGGTACAGACTCAATCTTCAACTCTGTTTCCTTGGTGTTCAGTACAAAATCAAGGTAGGCTTCGTACCCTTTTCTCATATATCATTGAGCTATTATTGATGTAAATACAACCAGCGGTGTTCCCAATTCTCTTGAATCAACCTATAGAACCTCACCATCTGGGCACTTCAGTTCAATATACTTGCTACCAAAGTTTACAATTACATTATGCAGGGTTAACCAATCCATGCCAAGTATTACATCAAACTCATCAAATGGCAACAACATAAAGTTAGCCGCAAAACAATGACCCTTAATCATCAAAGGACAATTCTTACAGACCTCATTAACTAGGACTGACTTGCCTGATGGGTTCGACACTCTAATTATAAATTCTGTAGGCTCAATGGATATATTCATACTAGACACCAACCTCATGCAAATGTATGAATGCGTCGATCCCGAATCAATTAAGGCAACAACACAAGTGTTAAAAAGAAAAAATGTACCCGTGATGACATCAGGAGCAGAGGCTTCCTTTTGAGCACATATTGCATACGTTCTTTTCAGGGTTCGAGCCTCTAATTTTGTAGTGTCTTTGATTGCCACTAGCATTTCCAGGAAATCTTGGAGGTCTACCTCGTGAAATAGGAGCACTTGACTTCGGGGCTAATTTCACCTCTTTATCGGTTCACTCTGGGCAGTCTTTAAGGAAGTGGTCAAGAGAACCACATCTATAGCATGCACTATTCTTCATTCAGCACTCTCCAAAGTGGAATTTATTGCAGCTTTTACACTTCGGCTTTTGGTCATCTACACTCCCCACGCTAGTCACCTTCGGGGAAGAAGACTTCTGTTTATGTCGTTTGGAGCTTCTCGCTCTACCAGGATATCCTACATATGAAGTGGAGCGTTCATGTTAGCTTCTTGATTTCTTAGTGGGAAATGAGAGTGTCTTACCACTAGACCTCTTGCTTTCTTTCTTTCATTATTGAGCCCTTCGGCCTTCTTGGCCCGATCAACTAATGCAACAAACTCTCGAATCTCAAGGATCCCAATTAATAGCTTGATTTCCTTATTCAGACCTTCCTCGAAGCGTTTACATTTCGACTGTTTGAACCCATTCAACAGATCTCGACTTAGTCTTACTTAATTCCCTTTCATATTCGATCTGATCTTATTTCCTTTTTTGAGTTCCAGGAACTCCTTTCGCTTCGAGTCTAAGAACCTTTGACTGATTTATTTCTTCTTAAAATTTTCTTGGAAAAATTCCCAAGATATGTTTTCCTTTGGTACCACTGAAGATATATTCTTCCACCAGTGGTATGCAGTATCCTTTAGAAGAGATACAACACACTTTAAACACTCCTTAGGCGTATATGATAACTCGTCCAATACTCGTGTAGTGTTCTCAAGCCAGAACTCGTCTCGTTCAGCATTATCATCAATCTTAGCTCTAAATGCTTTAGCCCCATACTTCCTAAGCTTATCCACCAAGGCTTTACCAATTCTTACAAGTGCCATCCCTCATGGCATTTCCTCATCAGGTCGGTTAGGGGGCGGAGGAGGTCGTGGTATGTTGGGGCAATTTCTCAAATAATCCTCAAACCACTCATCCATCATGTCAAAGAAGGTGGCTCTGGCCTCTTCCTGACCTTCAGACATATGCCTTTTACTACTACTAGAAATAGATCATTGTATGAAAGCTGGAGCATGTCTCTCGGCTCCCTCGAACTCATCTTGTGCTTGATTGGAAGACATTCACTATATTCAAAGACAGTTAAACAGTTAGGAGATGTCACACTATCAACGTTCGTAAAAGTTCAACTCGATACACCCTACTGTAGTCCTAGAATTGACTAAACCGTAGCTTTGATACCACTAAATGTAACACCCCTTACACGTACCCGAGATTGAGACCAGGTACGAGGCTTTACCAGACACATACTCGAACATTTTCGAAAAATACGGGTTATAAAATTTTATTCCAAATTAAAACCAATCAAACAACATCTTAGTATCCCTATTATGGACCTATGAGACCCAAAACATACATTGAGAATGGTTCGGGACTAAACCGAGAACCTAAGGAAGTTTTAGGAAAATTTTCTAGGTTAAGCCTCACAGGCCCGTGTAGAGACAATGTATACGCCCATGTGCTTTGGGACACACACGTGTCCCTAACCCATGTGGAATTAATTGAACTTATTTTCCATTTTGAACCTACAGGGGTTTTCACATGGCCAAGCACACGCCCGTGTCCCTAGCCCGTGTCTTTCACACGGCCAAGACACGCCTGTGTGGTCGCCCGTGTCTAAAAACCCCAGACATTCTGTTTATGATTTCAGCATGTATTTAGGGGCACACGACCAAGACACATGCCCATGTGCTAGATCGTGCCCTCCACACAGTTGAGACACACAACCGTTTCTCTTCCCGTGTTTTCATTACCATGCATTCTAACTAAAAAAACTTAGGTACAGGGGACACACGGCCATACCACAAACCCATGGTGCTGACCGTATGTCACACACGGCCTAGACACATGCCTATGTGTCTACCCATGTGGACCCTTTTTAGGCTATAATTTCAAGCCAATGGTCACCCTCATCATTTCCTCACATATAAGAACCACAATTGCATTTAACATGACCCAAATATACCCAAGGACTATCATTAATGAATCTATTGCATGTCAACCTCATCTCATCGGTTAAATACATACTCAATTATCCCTTTTTTATAATAAGGATTTCTATCCATTGAAACATATTTAGGCTTGGCTCATTATTACAATTCATTCCTAATTATGGCCTAACAATTTCCAAATGTTTTGACCATATTACGAATGCCTATTTATGATATACCACATTTAAACATCACTAAAACATTTCTAACATAAACATTCATGGTTGGTAGGTCATAACCTACAACAAAATAAGCCATGTGTTATGGCCATATACTAAAAAGAATAATTTTAACATTTAAGCCTTTACATTGGCCAACAAATGACATGTAATACGAAGTAACCACAAACCTATACATGCCATTGTAACAAAATACAAGTATCTATATACCAAAACAGGACAAATAGATAGTTTTGACAATACTCCAACCGTATTTCAATCACTACGAGTCCTCGAGTTTTGTAAGACAGGGAAAAGAGAGGGGTAAGCATTTACATGCTTAGTAAGCCCCAATAACTGGAAAGTAAACTTACCGATTAATTAGAATACGAACATGTTAGACAACCAATCCAATAAATATAAGATAGCCTCCTATTACATGCACTCAAACGTCAAGTTAGTCCTACAATAATTCATCATGTAATTTGTCTTAGATGAGCTCATCATCCAACATTTTCATTTCTATACCCCATGTTAATCCCGTTGAGTACCTCAAAAATCTTGATGGATTATCCATTTACCGTAAAGTCATAAGAGTGATCTTCTCAAGTGTGCACTTCTGCGAACTTCACATCTTACGGTGGGATTACTAGTCCAGGCTAAATCCCTCGTAATATAAAATCATGGAGTTTTGTCGGGATTACCAGTCCAGGCTAAATCCCTTACAGTGACAAACACCTTTAATGAGCTCAGATCTGAATTACTAGTCCAGGCTCAATTTAGACCCTAATCGAATTACCAGTACGGGCTAAATCCTCAATGCACACATATTCTTTTGGAGGCTCGATCACTCAAGGAACACCCGTCTGGGTTAGATCCTTCCTATATTTGAGATCAATGGATTACCCGTCTGGGCTAAATCCCTTTTCTACAACACATGCAGGATCTCAAGTCACGTAAGCCATGGTTTATCCATCAAATTTCCTTTTTTACTTCAACTGGGACATTTATCATCTTGTAATTATTATTATTAACACATTTCATGGATTTTCATTCCATCATTATATACAACTATCACACATTCATAAAACATGCATTTAGGCATATTATGAGTTTACCTTAAGTTATTCGAACTTACTTGGTATTTGTGTCAGTTTTCGCATTTCGATTATTCCGAAACCTTTTGTTTTCCTTGATCAACCTCTAAAATTTGTTCCTCGGGGTCTATAACAATAAAAATGATTTATCAATATCTCACATTATTCTTTTCGAGCCTAAATTTCACCCCCAGACAAAATGACTATTTTGCCCCTAACCTTTCACATTATTTACGATTTAATCCCTTGGCTTGTAAAATGATATACATGCAATTCCTTGGTTAACCAAGCCTAGCCGAATGCATTATAAACTCATACTAGCCCACATTTTCCTCTACTTCACATTTTTACCACATATTTTGTACCTTTTGTAAAAAGGTCCTTTTAGGGGCTTTTCATGAAAAATCACTTAGGAAAAGATGTTTAACACACATAACCTTCATATTCTCCCAAAAACATCAAAGAACAAACATGTCACACATGGGTCACTTTGTATACATGAAGCTTAAAATATAGGTAGAAATGGAGAGAACATGTTACAAGGATCTCAAAAATACAAAGAACATTAAAAACGAGGCTAGGAGTCACTTACTATTGAGCTTGAAAATGTTGAAAACCCTAGCTATGAAGGGCTTGAGAATTTCAGCTGGTACAAGGGAGAAGATGGCTGATTTTTGCATTCATTTTCCCTTTTTATTGATTTTATTACCAAATGACAAAAATGCCCCTCCTTACTAAACTTCCAAAATTTTCCATGCATGCCCATTTTTGTCCAAAAACTTAGAAATTGGGAAAATTGCTCGTTAATACCTTATAATTAATAATATAAAGCAATTTCATGCAAATTGCTTCTAGAATCCAAGTTTTGCAATTTATTCAATTTGGTCCTTATTTTCCAATTGAACGCCTTACTCATAGAATTTCTTCATAAAACTTTAACACATGCATATTTTCATATTCTAGGCCTCATAATAATCATAAACCAAATATTTAAATGTCAAATTTGTGGTCCTGAAACCACTGTTCCTACTAGGCCCTATTTCGGGATGTTACAATTACTCTTTCATTTACCCTCTATGTGCCGACTTTTCCTTTTGCTTATTCTCTGTCGATCTTGGTGGCAAGTGTTGATATTTAGATGTTGTTTTCAATCTTTTCTCTTTATTTTGTATCTATAGTTCTCATCTAACAGATTCTTTTCTGGCCGATTATTGCTACGGGTGTGATTGTGTTAGTTCTGCCTTTGTTGTAGCGGTGATCTTCTTGGGGATAGTGGACAGATTACTTCCCTCCCTTAGTTTTAGCTTTACACTTTCGGTAAGTGGTGGTGCATTTGGTTCAATTTATGTGCGTATTCTGTGTTAGTTATTAAGTTCATTTGGAATGCAGGTAATCTCTAAAGGAGTTCGTAATCGATCT
This sequence comes from Gossypium arboreum, assembly GCF_025698485.1. Taxonomy (NCBI): domain Eukaryota; kingdom Viridiplantae; phylum Streptophyta; class Magnoliopsida; order Malvales; family Malvaceae; genus Gossypium; species Gossypium arboreum. Next base: position 48,747,047 of record NC_069077.1, read on the forward strand.
CGTGTATCGGTTTAAGGGTAGAATCTTAATTAGTTTGCCAAAGGCAAGTATTAGTGAAAGCTTTGTGATAAGTAAGGGGAAGATGTTAACCCTATTGTCTTTGATTAATGGAGTATTTTGATTGAATGCAGGCTTTGGGCTCATGGACTACTTGCGCATCTTCGTTTAAGGTGTGTAATCACACTAGTATAATAATAAATTGGCAAACGCCGGAAAACATGACTAGTGTCGCTACACGAGCGTGCACTCACACGTGTGGTAAATCAGAAGTACAAAATGTGGGCGTTTGATCGTAGAGGCCACCATGAGTGATTTCATGGGCTTGGGTCGTTTTAGGCCATGTTGGGCCGAAATTGGCTCGTGGACCCCACGGGCTTGTGGGCCCCACACGGGTGAACCACATGGATGTGTGGAGATTATCGGGCCAAGCTATGTAGTCCACACGGCCAAGGCCATTTTTGGGCTAAATAGGCCACACGGGCGTGTGGGCCTATATGGGCCGCATTATGGGCTTTGGCCCATTATCATGGTTTAACTGTTAAGGTTGCACGGGTCACCCGAGATGATTGCGAACCTACAGTTGGGTCGGTAAGTACACTTAGACCCCTCACTGATGAAATGACTTTTATACCGCTACGAGGTAAAATGATTAATATAACCCTATGATATGTATGACTGTATTCGAGCATGACATTCTTACATACACATATGATATTATGACATGACATGTTGCATGGGGATGGGTTTGATATATTTGGAGGAAGTGTACTGTACTGGCAGCTCTGCTGCAATCACTGTTTAGTGCCACAACCGGTGCTATATTCTGGAGTGTAAGGATGGGTGGGTTGGTTTTATCCCCACATGGAGTGTAGGGTTAGACGGAGTGGAGTGTAGAGGATGGATGGGTAGGATTTCTGATTGCATTACTATTATTGTTACTGATTGGGCTAAGGCCTACACTGATACTGATACTGTAATGGGCCACGTCCCTAACTGATACTGAACTATCACTGGAACGAGCTTAGGCCCAAACTGTATTTGCCTACAGTTTGACTGTTTTCTTTGAAAAGGGATTACACATTGAGTTTTTCATAAACTCACCCTTCTACTTTCCTGTGCAGGTAATCCTTAGGTGGGTCAGTGCTGCGAGAGACTCGATGGAGGCCGCACAACTACTATTGCTGTTGTTTTAAACTTTTAATCTTTAAGCTATTTAATTTGGGTATTTTTGTGTAATAAGGCCTCTTTAAAATTGTACTTTAATTTGGGGTTTTCTTATTTTTATTTATACCTGCTAGTAGTAGGTTGCGGATTTTCAAAAATGATAAATATTTTCAAAACACCATGTTATTACAACATATTTCAAAAGCTCTCTCAACAAGCATTGTTTTTAAAAGTGTAATAACAATATTAAACAATTTAACTTTGGCTAAACCTATTTGAGTTTTTAACAATGATCAAGGTATTTAAAAGTTTTGTAAAAGATCACTATGAGGGTTTTAGTATAGTACGGACTTTTCAAACAGATTGATGGGTTAAAACACATTTCAATGTGACATCGCAGGTTTGGCCATAATGTCTAGGTCGGTTTGGGTTGTTACATTTCCAAACCAATAAAAGATCAAGTTGCCATGGAAGTAATTTCGAACATGTTAGCATGATGAAAATAAGTTGATTTGATTAATATAATTATCCTAGCCCATTTAAATTTGATTGTTTTTATTGCCAAATCCTTCATTCATACATTTAGGTAAATTGCATTTAGATTAGAAATTGCATTAGAGACCACTCTTGCATTTAATTAATCTAATCATCACTATCCAAATTTATTGAGTTTTTTTACATCAAATTGTTAATTATAATTTTGCAATTAATTGTTTAAGCTTATACTATCCCTGTGGAGACGATACTTCATTTTTACTTAATCATTACTTAAACGACTAGGTACACTTGTGTAAACACATTACAATTCGTTAGAGCAACCGTTAACATCTTATAAATTCATAAATAAATAAACCATCAACAAAAGCATTAAGGCACACCAAAGCTTGGCACAATCCAATACATACCAAGTAGACATAAAATCCTATACATTCCACATACAATCATTTCAATATATTCAAAAGCTACCAAAATGGATCAATGGATAGTGTGATCGTAATTCAACGAAGATTCCAACTGCTCGAGCTTTTTGATGATCTACAAAATAAAAAAAAAGCTATATAAGCAACTAGTGCTTAGTAAGCTCATATAAAGGAACTTAAACTTACCAATTGCATTAAAGTAATCCGCCATGAGTAATTCCATTTAGTCATAGAACAAATTTCCTTTTTCAATACCCTATACCTTACAAGGTTGGTAGGTGAAGCAATACACATAAATCCAACCCAGTCAAGGCATATAACAGATCAAGAATTTCAATTTCACCATTCCACTATCATATGACTACCATATACCTTCATTTTCTTTTAAGTATACTTATCACATATTCCATATCCATATTGTAAATCATAGATCATTTCATATAGTCATATACTTTGTAAAGCTTTAGTTACCCACTCATATCATGAAAAGAATTTCACTATATATATCATTCGTCCACATAATTCAAAGGTTACTTTTTCAATCCAAATACATCAAAACAACCTCTATTTCAAAGGAATTTTCATACCAAGAATCACATTTACTCAAAGTAACAATCCATACATGTAACTAAAAAACTCATTATAATATCTTTCACTTATCAATACTATAAATATGCCATAATATATATAAGCACATAAATAGATTGCAGTTCCATTATTTCATAGCCCGATGAACTAGTTACTTGACTCAGATACTCGAGTAACTACACCACACTAAAAGCATCGTAGATGGATAACAAAGGCACCGAAGTGCAGACAAAAGCACGATTGTGCAATCAGAGGCACCGAAGTGTAAACAGAGACACCAAAGTGTAACAGAGACACCAAAATGCAATCCCGTATAAGTGCACATACTAAACCTATTGGCATGCCAATCGTATCCTCAACGTTTACTATGTTCAATCAAACATTAAGCATAAATTCGTTACTTTTATACACATTCATCATTCAGAAACAATTCACCATTTTCGTATATTTACATTTCATTTATATCAATAGTGTGAAATCACAAAAATGCTTTCATCAACTATTCATTCTCATATGTACTCATTTGTAATAATCGATTTCCAATAATAATAAATGAAATTTCTTAAACATATATTCAACTAACTAACAAACAATGATATAGTAAAAAGATATTTACATTTACATATCAAAACACTATGAACTTTCCTTAATCAAAGTAAACATTTAAAGAGACAATCTATAATTCCTAATCACCTAGTACAATTTCACCAGTCACATTAATAATTGTGCACATATCCTTTAATTTGATTAATTCCTCTAGTTGATCTATAATAATAATTTATCACACCTTTATCAATTAACTTTAAACATAGCATAAATATCTATTTACATTAACCCAAAACAGAAAATACTGATTTCAATTCTTATACAAACTTACCTCGATTGAAATTGTAACGCCCCAAACACGAGGTGTTAACAGACTTAATTCATTACTTAAACAGCTCAAACAATTTATTTTTAAAATTTTCAGTCAAGCTAGCAATCTGCGTCATAGTCGCTTAAAAATTCATATCTCGAATTCCAAAACTTGAAATCCAATTCAGTAAATTTTCCCTAAAACTAGACTCATATATATATTTACTAATTTTTTTATAGAATTTTTGGTCTAGCAAATTAGTACATTTTATTAGTTAAAGTCTCCCCTGGTTAAGGGTTCAACTGCTCAGACCTCTGTGTATTACGAATCAGATATCTCCTTGTACAGAGTTTCAATGACTATGCCGTTTATTTCTAATAAAACTAGACTCAATAAGGAATCTGTACATATAAATCATGACTTATAATTATCTTTGAAAAATTTATGGTGAATTTCCAAAGTCAGAACAGGGGATCCAGAAATCGCTCTAGCACTGTTTCACAAAAATTTACACATCTCATAAAATATAGCTCATATACCTGTTTCGCTTCTTCCATATGAAAATATACTCATCAAGCTTTGATTCCATAACTTATTAATTATTTAATTCCATTTATACTATTTTTAGTGATTTTTCAAATTCACGTCACTACTGCTGTCTGAATCTATTTTATGGTAAATTTTACCTATTTCATGGTTTCCATGGATTAGCTAGTAATTTGACATACATAACACCAAATATGATCATGATTAGTCATTCCGATGGCTAATCATTACCAGGCATTTCCATACCACTCAATAACCATATCATAAGACCATATATACAAAAAGATTATAATGCTATACATGCCATACTCAAAATATGCAAGCCATTATGCCAAGATGGTATACGGATAGTGTGAGCATGCCTCCGATCGTTCCCCTTTTCCGAGATGGCTTGTCAACACTACAAGGAATGAAAAGGAGGAAGTAAGAATAAATGCTTAGTAAGTTCACATGCAAATAGCAAGTAACATAACCATATAAGAAAACATAAAACATCATTTGCATAATCATCACCAAGACATTCATATCACATTTTCATTTATCATCTTACCATATTGTTGTTATATCGAGTTTTCAACCCGATGGTTAAGTACATACGTGTTCAAAGTATCCATTTCACAACACTTACCAATATGTCCCTTTCATCTTGTGTATTCCTCCATTTGAGTAGAACTTTACCCGTTGAACACATCGGAATATAATTCGGATACATGGAAAGTTTGCACATAAGTGCTACATATGTAATCAAGAAATCATGTAACCCGCCCCTAAGTGAACTCGGACTCAACTCAACGAGCTCGGGCGTTGGCATCCATAAATGAACTCGGACTCAACTCAACGAGTTCGGACATTTGCATCCATAAGTGAACCCAGACTCAACTCAACGAGTTCGGATGCTCAACCATCCTAGTGACATGTCACTTGTATCCTAATCTATTCCTAAGGTTCAAACGGGCTTTTTCCCTCGATCTCACATTTGGCATCTTCCATGGAATATCGGAACCGATACTCGGTAGCAATTCATATTTATCAAGTAGTAAACATAATTTGCATATTACTCAACATTAACCACAAAGCATAATGTTTCACGATAAAAAAATCAGCATATAATCATATCATTTAAATAACATAAAAACATTTAAAATAATAACTATGTTACCGACATTTACATATGAACTTACCTCGTATGCGAAAATGGCTACTTTTATCATTTCGTCCACAACTTGGTATTTTCCCCATTTTAACCCGAATTTTAGTTTTCCTTGCTCTATCATTTAAAATATAGTCTAATTAGGACTCACATTATTCAAATTGACCCAAAATCATATTTTGGAAAAATTACAATTTTACCCTTAAACTTTTGCATATTTACACTTTTGCCCCAAAGCTCATAAATTAAACTTCAGCCTATTTTCTTATGTTTTATGACATGTTGATCATTTTCCCCTTGTATGGCAACATCAAATTCTCACTCTAACATGTACTTATGACTATTAGGTATTTTTATCGATTAAGCCCTTTTGCTCGTTTTCACTTAAAACCGAGTAGTACAAGTTGTCTAACATAATTTAAAACCTCATATTCTATCATAAAACACCAAAATACACAAATTTCACCTATGGGTATTTTTCCAAATATGAACCCTAGGTTGAATTATTGCTAACATAAGCTTAATCGAGCTATCAGGACTCCAAAAACGTAAAAATCATTAAAAACGAGGCTAGAACGGACTTACAATCGAGCTTGGATGCTTGAAAAACCCTAGCCATGGTGTCTCCTTGTTACATTCGGCCATGGGGTTGAAGATGAGCAAAATTGGCTTTTAATTTTGTATTTTAATTCATTTTACCCCTAAATGACCAAAATGCCCTTACTACTAAACTTTCCAAAAATTCCATCCATGTCCAATTTTTGTCCATAGACTTAGAAATTGGTAAAATTGCTATTTAAGATCTCCTAATTAATATTTCAAAACAATTTCATACTAGAAACTTCTAGAATGCAAGTTTTGCAAATTATTCGATTTAGTCCCTAATTTCAATTTAAGCACTTTATGCATAAAATTTCTTCACTAAATTTTCACACAATCATGCAATCATATCATAGACCTTAAAATAATCATAAAATAATCATTTCTATCTCGGATTTTGTGGTCATGAAACCACTATTCCGACTAGGCCCAAAATCAGGATATTACAGAAATGGTTCTTAACATAGAGTCGACAACTAGCCCGAAACTTTAGCTTTTCCTCGATTTTAATTTGATTGTGGCAGTTCTTGATCTAAATAATAATTCAACCCACTTACTACATTTCTAGCATTCTAACAAGTAGTTTTATGCAATTAAACCTTTCAGTTAACAATTTACAAATGTGCCCCAAATATTTTAACTTTATACAATTTAGTCCTCAAATCCAAAACTTGCAAATTTACCACTTTTAGCTAAAATTCATGTTAGCCAATTTTACCTAGTCTTATAACAGCCCATATTTATCATCAATTCACAATATTTTCCTTGAATTTTTTCCATTTTCATAAATAAGTCCCTAAATCTTAAAATCATCAAAAATTACTTAACAAAACATGTTTATTTAACAACCAAACTAAACCATCTTGTAACATCCTAGAATTTAGGGTTAGAAGTTTTGAGGTTTATGGTTAGGATCTATGAGCAAGTTGAGCAATTGGGTTTGTTTTCACATTTTAATGTTAGAATAAGCCTGCTGGTTCAGTGGTTGGATGTGTGTTAGTTTATCTCTGGGTCTTGGGTCCAAATCTCCATGTATGTTAGAGAAGAATTGGTTTTATTCAAATTTTGGTTCAAGTTATATTTTGATTTTGTGTTAAATTATTTAAGTATTTGTTATTTTTAAAAATAAAAAAAGGAAGTTGTTCTCATAAAACAAAATATCACGTTTTTTTCTCTTTATTACTCTCTCTTCACATTCTTCTTTTTTTGTTTCCTTTTCTTTCCCAATTTTTCAAAATTCTGTTGTGGTTCCTTCCATTCTTTAATTCTTTTATTATTCTTGTATTTCTACATTTATATTACTTGTTGGTCTGGGGCAAATCATTTTCGTGTATTCCATCTAATTGCATTTTGAATCGAATAGGTTTGTCTTTTGCATTAGTGATAGAATTGCTTTAATTTCTTTTATGTTACGTAATTGAAACTCTTGTAGTTCAATTTTTATGGTAATTGAGGTTTCTGAGAAGCTTTGTAGAGCGAATCAAATGATTTATTGGTGCTTGGGATCCCGTCTAGGGTTTGTCTCTAAAATTGACTAATTGAAGTGTTGTTTTAGTGTTGAATTGCATGAAATTCTATGTGTTTTGGTGTATCTCTGAATTACTAAAGGTTGAGGTCTGTTTCGTTGCCAAAAGCATGTTTTACCTATTTCAATATGGTTTCATGACCACACCAGCGGTTCACACGGCCGTTGATGGTCACTAAACTAACTAAAAATTTGACGGCAAGCGCACCTATCGAACCATAGTATAGTTATGGTGAGACTAGAAATGTCGTATCCACGAGGACTAAAAGTACTAGTAATTACTATCTTTTTTTTATCTAGCCTAAAAAATTCGGGGAATGTTTTATCTAAGACTAATTATCTAATTAAGGTTGGAAAATACTCTTGAAAAACTGATTGAGAAGACAATACCCAAGAAAGAATCCACCTAGACTTCGCTTATTACAATTGAATTAGATGATTTACTCACTTGACTTATTCTGTAAAAATCCCTGATTTATGTCGATATTCCTTTTGAGACTAAAAACAATTAACTCTAGGTTGATTAATCGAAATCTCTTTCTAATTAAAACCTCTATTGTTGCATTAACTCGATCTATGGATTCCCTTATTAGATTTGACAATAATCCAATAGATTTATGTTGTCCTATCTCTAGGATTGCATGCAACTCCACTTAATTATGAATGATCTACTCTTAAACAGGGACTTTTGCTCCACTGAATAAGCACATAAAAAACCTAAAATAATATCCTGGAATATTAAAGCAAGAATTAAGACTCACAATTAAGAATAAGAACAAGTATTTATCATATAAATCAAAGAGTAATAAGATTCGTCTTAGGTTTCATCTCCCTTAGGTATTTTAGGGAGTTTAGTTCATAATAATAATGGGAAACATCTCAAAGTATGGAAAACAACAAAACATAAAGAAACCCAAAGAACTTCTAGGAAATTGGATGGAAATCTTTAGTCTTGATGTAGATCCTGGCTTTGAGGTGATTCCGATGGCTTTTCTTGAGTACTTTTCTGCCTTCTACTCTCTGTCCCCCTCTAATCCTCTTCTACGGTCTTTATATAGACTCTTGAATGCCCAAATCAGTCCAAAATAAGCCTTTTCTGAGTAGAACTAGACTTAGGTTCGACAGGGACACGGCCGTGTGTCACGCCAGTGTAAAGGTGCTCAGGCCGTGTGTAATTCTAACTTGGATTAATGTCAACAAGGCCATGACACACGAGTGTGTGGTCTACCAGTGTGTCAGACACGAATGTGTGGATCACCCGTGTGGAAGTGCCTAGGTCATGTGAAACACTAATTTAGGCCCAATTTGTCCATTTTTTGCTCGTTTCTCGCTCTTTTCATTATCCTAAACTTTCCTGAGTATAAAACATGAATTTAGAGGATTAGAAGCATCGAATTCAATAAAACCAAGGAAAAATCATCCATAAATATGCCAAGCATGGGGTAAAAATATGTATATATTATGGTTTATCAAATATTCCAGCACTTAAGCATTTGCTTGTCCTCAAGCAAAATCCTCAACTCATAATTAAAATAAATCCTTCTCACCTTATAATTCTCGTCAATAATATTCGAAATAATCCACAAGTAATCATACATTTAGAGCTTAACTATAATAACATCAAAGTTTCAAACAATCCAAATTGAGGTTTTTAGTCGTAAAATCATAGACATTCCCCTTTATCTAAGTAGTTATCTTTAATTCCAAATTGACAAGGGTTGACATCCTCACTTAAGATTCACTCAAATTACTCAAAGTGTTTGAGGTTTAACAAGTAAGCACTCAATAGTCAAACATGAAAATTTATTACCATAAGCTTGCATGAAAATCAAATCTCCACCACTATAAATGAGATGATACACAAATCAAAAGGTCTTTAACAGGGTTGGAATGTGGCTTGGGTGAAAGGTGTGGATAAAGGCTGAAAAAGAGGGTTAGAATCGAGATTAATTTAAATAAATTACCAACTTAGAAGTATGGAGCTAATTTTTGAATTACAAAAAAGTTCCAAAATTCGAACTATCTAAAGCATATGATGTGAGCTTTTTCTCAATATAATAACTATACTTAACCAAGCTCCTTATAACAATATGTAATTGGAGCAATATGACTATATGATATTTTTTTTAAGAATAAGAACACGTATGGAAAGTAAATAACAAGAAATAATTCAGGGATTGAAATGAACGAACATAGCTAGGTAATTAATCAAATTAAATCTCGATAAAAAAGGGAGTCAATAAACAAGTAAAAATTCTCAATGAATCAAAAGGGGTTAAGTTATGGGTTAATATTAAGGGGAAAATTAAGAAATAAAAGTCAAGGCCCAACGGGGTTCACTAGGGGTCACTTGTGTGGGTAAGCCCTTTTTTTTATGGGGTAAATGGGTTAAAACCTAAGTTCCTTTATCATTTTCGTATATCAAATCAAGGGTGTGGTCTTGAAATGCATAATCGAAGCATGTTCTAGAATAACAAATCAATGTTGACACACTCATTAGCAATAAAATCAATGAGCAAGAAAGATATATGCTTTAAAAGGCTCAAAATCTCATGAAAATTATGGGTATTTGATGTCAATCCTGTAAATTCAAAACTTCAAGATAATACCTCAATTTATAGAAATGACCTAGCAATTTTACTTCTCACAAGTCAACTTGTCTTGCTTGATTCTCTAATGTCTTAAAGTTTAAATAATCAATGTACAATTACTTATGATTTAATTCAAAATATATGAATAAAAATCATAAGTCAATCAAGGTTCATTCTAATAGTAATATGGGAAAATTATTTGAGAACAAGATAAAAATTTTGGGATTTTCTGATAACTACATAAATAACCTCCCCACACTTAAGATGTACATTGTCCTCAATGTACAAAGATAGATAATAGCAGTATAAGCATAATATCAGAAGAGAGGAAGAGAAGCAAAACTGCCCTAAATTTGAATGTAATCCTTGAAAGAGTGGAAATAGGTTTAGAGGCATTAAAAACTGATGTGTATCTAACATGTAGATAGAGGTGAAGGTGGTGGTAGGGGTTGGGTTCCACAATCACAGTGCCTAGCGAAGAGGTTATCGTGGTGGTCGGTGTCGTGGTGGCTATGGTCGTGGTCGAGCAGGACATGACAGTCGTGGAGGAGTGTTTGTTTATTCCTGAGTAGCTCCCATCGACTGAAAAATTTGAAACTGTGATGCCATCAGTAATGTTTAAGGGATTTATATTTATAGAGTAGTTATAGGTAGTAATAATGAAATAACTAGAAAAAAGAAAATTCAAATTATACTAATAAAAGTCTTGTAGGAAAATGATAATTAAAGTCAAGAAGAAATGCAAAAATAAAAATAAAGTAAAAAGAAAGACAAATTGAAAATTAAATGGACTTAAAAGTCCTCATCGACAGTTGGATCCTGAGGTGGTGATGTTGGAGGCGATATGTGAAAATGTTGACAAATTTGTTGTAAAGTCACCTCGATGTTGTCGAATCGCTGAGTGCAATATTGCTCAAAGTGATGAAGGTGATCAGAAACTTTAGATATTGAAGCAGTCGCATGAACTGGTCAGTGACTTGGTGGTGGCTGAGAAGGTGGGTCCTCTTGAAATGTGGGGATATCATCAGGAATATCCTCGGCGTCATCTTTATCGGTGGCTCATGCAAGTCGGTACTGAGGAGGGTTGAACCCACGACGACGCTCGATTATTGCATATGGAGCATACTTTGGATGCCCTGTGGGAGCATTTGGCCAATGAGAGTGAGTTATGAAGACTGCACTACTGTATTCAGGAGTCCAAAATATCAAGCTAAACAAGTCACATATGGGCCGATACTGATGACTCCTTTCCGGTGTCATTTTGTCTGATGGCAAAACGCAAGGGCGACGAAGTATGAAAGATAAAAAATAAGCCCTTTTCTCATGCTCAACAAGAAGTATGCGTCATGAGTGTTGACGACGCCAATGCTCTCTCGCCTCCCAGTTAATGTGTGTGCCAAAAGGGTATGGAGATAGTGCAGAGCGGGAGCTAGAGCCGAAGCTTTTGAACAGCTAGGATCATAAATGCTGTAGCGGGTTGGAGGTTTATCCAACACAAAGAAGGTGAACGATATATGTGGTGATGGAGGTTGGGAACGATGCCGGCGTGCATGAGCTCGTCTGTGTACAGTCCCAAAGCAACGCCAAAATTTGGGACACTCAACTGTCGTACCGAACCACCGAGGCAAATTTGGACTCTTCTTGGATCGTCATGCTCTGCCATAACTGTTTGCATCTGAAATTTCAAGAATAGTTCCAAAGTAAGCTCTAGATATGTCAGCTCGATAATGTCAAAGAATCGGTCCCATAGAGCAGTGGCTAGGAGAGCCTAAACCGAGTTAGCTAAGTGGACCTGCTCTAGTACGGCCCAATCGATGCAACGCCCTACAACAAGGGGTTGAGCACGTAGAATCTAAGATAGTTCTTCTTGGTTTCCTGGTGGAAATTGGAGGAATGGGTGTCGTATCTCGGTAGTGGGACCTGAGGAGGATGTTGCTTCTTTTTGCTTTTTAGAGGCAGGGATGGAAGTTTTCTTTCCTCGAGTACTTGTCATGATATCTGCAAATAAAAGGTTAGGTTATCAATAATGATCTCCACTTCTGCAAGCAAAAGCTAAGTAGTCAAAAATAACAACTTGCGCATAAGATAATATGGACAAAAACTCAAGCATCCTAAAACATATGAATCAAAGGGCCAAATGGTTATTACTAAATAAAAGATGAAAATATTACTAAGGCTAAGCAAAGCCAATTCTAAAAGACAAATCAAGTTATAGTGGATAATACCAGAAATAGTTATTAATATATATAAAAAAATGACTAAGAATTATCCTAAACTAATAATAAGCATGAGAGTATTATAAAGAGAAATAACTAAATAAGCAGGGACTGAGACACCACTGAAATATGGGAAAGAACTATTGCTAATACTAATTATGTGGGCAGATTAGGCAAGAATAGAGATCCGTGAAGACGCAAACAACTAAGTAAAACTTTATCATTAGTAAAATTGGAAATCACTAAACAGAAATAAGGATTATAAGCATGCAAATTATTAGCAGTGGAGAGTATAAACAAGTATAAGTCAAGAAATAGAATAAATGAAGTAAAAGAAATGGAAGTAGTGGGGGTAAAAAGGGGAAACAAATGACTGATCAACGACAGTGGTGCGTGACAGAGTTGGTGCACGCACGGCGTGGGTTGGACAACAGAGGAGGAGTGTGGGGAGGGGGAATTGAGGGAGGAGGTGAAAGGAAAGGAGAAGGGGGGTTATGGGTGAAGGGAAGGGGTTTAAATAGTTTAAAAGGGGGGGAGGGAAAGAAAGATGAAGAAAAAGAAAGGGGGAAAAAGGGTGGCTAGAGGAAGAAGATGATGAATAACAAAGGGAGATAAGGAAAAAATTAGGGTTAGGGGTAATTAAAAAGGGGCCAGGTCGTGTACGCCCAGTTTTGGGCTACACAATCGTGGCCCATGCTCGTGTTGTAAGCTTTCAGCCTATGTTTTTCGTGAAATCATAGTCAGGTTCGCACACGGGCTCTTCGACAAGCTCGTGTGTCCAGGCCGTGTAGTGCTCACGGTTTCGTCACACAGCCGTGTGCACGTTCGTTCACTTCTCCCACGCCCATGTTAGATTGTCCATGCCCGTGTTCATGGCTTATGCTTATGGGTTGATGTTTCAAGTCAGTATTGCACACGGCTTTCGGATACGCCAGTGCCTCCAGGCCATGTGTCCCACACGACTGTATCGTACGTCCATGTAGTGCTCTTTAAGTTTCTCCCACGCTCGTAGGTAGGCTAACATGCCTGTGTCACTTAATCAGGACTGTGCACAGCCTAGAAGTATGGCCGTGGCCTATGTGTAATGCCCCAAAAATCCAAAAATCCAAAAATCCAAAAATCCCAAAATCCTAAATTTTCTTTATTTTTGATTTTAATAAAATTGTGTTTAATATCCTTATCCAAGCAATAAGTTTTAGTAGGTATTAGCTAAGGTTGAGTTTGAATTAAGTTGTAGAAGAAATTATAATCTAATTATTAAAAGAATCAAGGCTGACAAAGATGTGGGCTTTTGAATAAATGAAGAAACAATTGGACACAAAAAGAGCCTATGGTGGAGTGGCTAAGTGACGCCACATAAGGTGTAGTGAGGTGGCATTAGTAGCTAGCAAGGGGGTCCAAGGTTTGAATCCTAGCTTAGTATTTTTAGAGTTTAATTTTGGCCTTCTAGAAGGATGGAAGTGGCGTGAAGATGGACTCCAATGGGGGTGTTCAGAAGAGAAAATTAAGGAAAGGATCAAGGGGTTATCAGGGAGAAAAATGCGGAGATGAGAAGTGAGGAGTAAGTGGATCAGAATTGGGAACTTGGGCTTGAATAATTCGGCTATAGGGCTATAAATAAGTACCGAATGGGAGGGTTGAAAAGCTAATGACGAATTTCCCTTCACTTTGTGCTAAAAACCCTTTTCTCTAAAAAGTTGAAAACTCTTTTTTTTTCTTTTCTTTCTTTGTACCAAATTCTTATCCTTCCTATACTCAATATTTTCTTTGCTTTATCTGATTCTTCTTCCTCTATTCTTGTTTCCATTCAAATCTCTAAGAGCCGAATACCCTTGGTGCTGCCACTACTCTTTCCACCCAGTCGGTTCTAGTGTAAGTGTTCGCTCTCCCAATCAGTTTTTGATAAGTATCGAGTATTCGGCCCCTCACTTCTTTCTAGTCAAATTTGGTAGGGAATTAGTGTCAGATCTCAGTTTTGGATTCCTCTCGATTTGCTCTTCAAATCTGAGAAAGACGTGTGTTTAGTGATCAAAGTAAAAGGTAGTAAAGGCTTGGCGTTCAGGTAAAGTTAAGGTGAGATTCCGGCTTTTGGTAAAGTAATCGATAAGTACGTGTGATTAATCTTTGAGTGGTATCGACTGTAGGTTTGGGCTAAGGAGATCACATTACGCTTGCTTACCAGGTGTGTACATACACTACACACACATTATGTATCGACAAAAGCCGAAATGCCAAAATGCCGAAATACTGAAAAGCTGAAAGTTTGGCTACGGTAGTCTTACGAGTGCACGAACACTCGTAAGGGGGAAACTGATAGGTTTTCTGAGGCCTACGGGCGATTCTGTGGACTTGGGTTGTGATTTGGCCATATGGCCCGGAATGGGCTAAATGGGCCCGATGGGCTATTGGGCCCATAATAGGCAAAAACTGAATGTTGATGCTATGTGATAGGACTTGTATGTGAGAATGAATATGAATGTGACTGGGCCTAACAGGCCATATAAATGTGATTTGGGCCTAGTGGGCCATATACAGGTGATTTGGGCCTAATGGGCCATATGAACATGATTGGGCTTAATGGGCCAGATACAGGTATGTGAAATTGTTTAGGCTTTGTAAGTGGTTTTGGACCTAGTATATGATATCCACATAAGACTTTATTAATATATTGCAATCGTGGACAAGTCAAAGGGTTAAGGTGTGGCAATGGGTATATGCATGTCTAGGGTTGGATTTAGGGAGAGCTTGGTACTTAAACGGTCTTAATGACTCACCTCCTCTTCTCTGGAATCCTACCTGGTGCATAGTGTTCGTTCATCTTAGCTCACGGGACTCGTTAAAGGGCCAAGGTAAGTGAAAACTATAATTAAGGGAAAATTACCGAAATGCCCCTAAGGGCAAAAATGACCAAAATACCTCTAGGCGTAGAATGTAAGTTTTATGGATGTGACATGCATAGATATGATATCCTGCTTAGCTTGCATATAGGTGGGAATTATGGAACAGAGGAAGTATATGAGGATCGCATGTTTGCTTGACAATCGTGGATTCACTAAAGGCTTTTTAAGGCCCAATATGTAAATAAAGGTAGTTCTGCAACCGGGCTACCATGGTGTGTGGGCTGGGTGGGTCGATATTTATATCCCCACATGGTGTGATAGGGGACGGAGCTAGTGTGTAGCGGATGGATAATTTGGATGGGATTGCATTGCATGATTGATGAATGATGTTTTTCTTTTGAATGCTTGTTTTTGCCAAGGGTTGTACACACTGAGTTTGCGAAAACTCACTCCCTCTTTTATTTTATTTTCAGGTGATGCTCAGTAGAAGGTTTGATGTTTGGAGGGACTCTTGGTAGCCGACTAGCAAGATAATTCAGACTTGGTTTTTTTTTAAGCATCTAAGCATTTATTTTTTTTAAGTGTGTTCAAGTCAGATTGTAATAAGGTTTTCATTATGCTATTATTACTTGAATTGTTATTATTTTCATTGTAATTACGAGAAGTTGAACATGGGTTTCCTAAATTATAGTATGTTTTCTACGTTTCTGCAACTTAATTTTTAAATGATATGTTTTCATCAAATCTTATGTTTCAAACAAGTGATTGAGAGGAGTTTATTTTTAAGATGTTCTTTTATTTTAAGAAGGGTTTTTAATGAAAACATGGTTTTCGCTAAAACACTTCAATGTAACACGCCAGATTCGGCCATAACGTCTGGGCCGTGTTCGGGGTGTTACACTATGCCCGTTTTCTATAGTAACTTCGTTTGTTGGTTCGATGTTTGGGCAAGTTCTCACACGGCCTCAAGCACCCCCGTGTGACATGCCATGTTGCTCCTACGACAGCCTCGTACGGCTGTGGATATTTATCTTTTTGGAAATTAAGGTGCAGTTTTACCACGGTTTGGGACACGACCGTGTCCCTTAACCGTGTAGTGCACATGGCCGTGTCACACGGCCGTGGTGATTTGTCGCAACCCGTGTGTCATCTTGTCTTGGGAAAAATGTTTGTCCTATTTTAGCAAGGTCATGGCCATGCCCGTGTTTATTGTCCGTGGGGAGCCCACAACCTAAGGCACACCCGTGTGCTAGGTTGTGTGTAACACCCCTAACCCATATCTGTTGCCGGATTAGGGTCACGAGGCATTACTGAACAAAAGCATAATTCCAAACATTCACATATTCACACAAGTCATATTAGTATATATAAAGCACATGGCTAATTAAATATTAAACATACATTATTAATCATATTGCATATACAATTCATACCTCAAATTTTAACCGAATCCATACTATGCATATAATCATATTCTCAAATGTACAAACATGCCTCAAAATATTCCAACATATGCCTTATAAATACATAGCACGAATCATATGGTTATCACTTTAATGGTATTCGAATACTTTTAAAAAAAATAAACATTTTACTTCATAATTCTTTACATGCGCCTATTAAACCAAATAAATCAAATCACATGGCTTTTTGCCCATAAGCATATGCAACATTAACAACTTCACAAAATGACCAAATATATTTTATTATACATTAAAAAAACCTTACGCACATTTCACCACATCACATTTGAACCATTTTCAAACACTAAAAATAAAACATATCATGCTTAGTCCACATACTAAAAATTTATTTTAAACATCACCCTTTTAAACCATCTAATAAGCCATTAATTAATCGAACCTAATTATTCAACCATTCAAGCATAAAACATGTGCACACATTGCCACTTATTCTATCCTCTGTTCAGCTAACAAGTTAACCTATAAAACTTATATCCAATTCATCAATATAAAATTGATACATTATCATACTTAAAATGCATATACACAACTAATCAATTTATTTTATAATCGGTTATCTAATTTAACTACCATAGAACATTTAAATTATACATCAAAATATAGGTCAATAATAAACCACACCCAAAACACATCCATCAACCATAATTACATCACTTGAGCCAAATTATAACAATCCACAATTGTATATCGTACCATGTATCGAGCTTACCAAATTGAGCTAATTATAGGCCATACGTATTGTATAATCAAACACCACATTCAAACTTTGAAGTTAAGCCATATTCGTATGGCTAAATTTATACATATCTAAGGTTGAACAAAATAGATATTAGCCTATACATGCCATAAGTCCGAAAATAGACTTTTAAAAGTACCGAAAGTTGACGATAGTGTGGATGACTTCGATAGCAATCCCCGAGCTCGACTTACAACCAAAATCTATAAAACAGAGTAACAAAAACACACAAAATAAGCTAACTTAACATATTAAGCCTTAAGTAATTTAAACAACTCAAATAAGTAATCAAAACATTTCAACGAAGCCGAATTGTATCATTAATATTATACTTGAACACAAATAAATTTACCTTGGCCGAATGTTCAAGGTCAATTATAACACCACATAAATACTTACCTATATAATCGAATATACAAGATCCAATATAACATCTTATAAATACTTACATCTTTGGATGAATACGCGAGATTCGTTATATCATCACATTTGGTCGAATATACAAGTTCTATAAAACATCACATGTAGCCAAATTTACAAGTTCAACATATCATCACATATGTACATACCTATGTAGTCGAATCTATAATGTCATTTAGCTCAATTTCACTTGCTAAATTTCCACAACAACTTGAGTTCTTATAATCATAGACATGAAAATAAATCACCAGTATAAAACCTGCTAGGCATAAACCTGAATCACACATCGGCACAAGGCCTGCTAGACTCAAGGTCTGATTCTTATTTATTCACTGGCATTGAGCCTGCTAGGCACAAAGCCCGATCAAAGTCACCGGTACAAGGCTTACTAGGCTCAAAGCCCAAATATCACAGTCATAAAATCATTCCATAACAGTTCATATATCGAATCGTCCAATTATTCCATGTAATTCATATAAATTTTCAGAGGTTTTAACCCAGTCGAATAAAACTCAACCACATTTATTCAATGATAAATCACATTCGGTTATTATACTAATAGACTATAAAATTTGAATCATCATAGTAAGACATTTTATGTTCAAAATATGATGTGTGATATTCGTAACAAGTTTTAAAGATTTATAAATGACTTGTTCTTGAGACTAACTTATTATCATGATTAAGGCAAGTGTACCTTTAGAATAGTAGTATAGTTCAGCAAGATCGAATTGTCGAACCTAAAGGAACTACGAGTACTAGTATTTAATTTATTTTTATTATCTAGCCTAAAAATTAAGAGCTTTGGTTATCTAAACTAATTATTAACGAAGAATACACAGAAAGTAAACTTGGGAAAATACTTTTGGGAAAATTCCATTGATTGAGACAATACCTAAGGAAAAATCCACCTACACTTGACTTGTTATTTGACTCTGAATCAGACGATTTATTCATTTGACTTGATCCGTAGAAATCCCTAAATTATATTATTATCCCTCTCGAGACTAATAACGTCTAACCCTAGATTGAATAATTGAAATCTCTTTCTAATTAATACCCTAGAATTGCATTAACTCGATCTATGGATTCCCTTATTAGGTTTCACCCTAATCTATCAAAATCTTGTCACCCTATCTCTAGGTGTGCAATCAACTCCACTTAATTATGACAATTTTACTCTTAGACAGGGTCTATTCCTCCTCTGAATAAGAGCGTTAACTTGAATGATATCATGGAATATTAAAACAAGAATTAAGAACACCTAATTAAGAATAAGTCAAATATTTATCATACAATTCAGAAAATAATAACAAGATCTGTCTTAGGTTTCATTCCCCTTAGGTATTTAGTGGGTTTAGTTCATATTTATGAAAGAAAACATCTCAAAAGCATAAAGATAACAAAACATAAGAAAACCCAAAACTCCTGAAGAAACATGAAGGGAGATCTTCAATCTTGATGATGAATCCAGCTCTTGAGATGGATCAATCGGCTTTCCTAGAGTAATTCCTTGCTTCCTACTCTGTGTCCCCTTCTAAGTGCCTCCTCAGGTGTTTAAATAGGCTTTAGAGTGCCTAACAGCCTTCAAAATTAGCCTTTTTTGAAATTGGACTAAACTTGGGCTCGGCAGGGACACGCCTGTGTGACACAGCTGTGTGCGATTACTTAAGTCCGTGGTCAAAATTGTTAAATGGGCATGGGCATGTGATCTACGCATGTAAGTCGTGCTTCAATCTTACCAAAGGGACACGACCGTGTGACATGCCCGTGTAAGGAAGTCCAGGCCATGTTGATTTCCCACGTGGGTCCATTTTCTCCGTTTCCAGCCCGTTTCTCGCCCTTTTTCCTCTCCTATGCCCACCTAAGTATAAAACATGAAATTAAAGGATTAGGAGCATCAAATTAACCAATTCTAAGGAGAAACCATCCATAATTGCGTTAAGCATGGGGTAAAAATATGTATAAATTATGGTTTATCAAAATACACAATGTTTAATTGCTTAACGACTTACCTCGGATATCAACGAACGTTATAAATCGGCTATTAAATTATTTTTGCTTTTCCCCAATCCAAGTCCGATTTCTTTTGTTCTTGATCTATATAATTCCAAAATAACCTCATTTAAACAAAATTTCATTCAATTTAACCCAACAACACATAAATGGGCAAATTACCATTTTACCCTGATATTTCATACTTTTACAAATTAGTCTTAATTGCACAAAACACAAAATACACAAAATCTCACCATATCATAGTTAGGCTGAATCTTCCTTATGCTCATACGAATCCATATATTTCATTTATTTTTCATTTTAGCCCTTCAATTTATTATTTTTTCAATTTAGTCCTAATAACTCTAAATCATCAAAACCTCCAATACAAAACATATTAATCCAAAACATATCTTTCATAATTTATCATCAAACATCACAAAACACAAATATTCATCAATGGCATAACTCAAAATATCCACCAAAATAAAAAATTTGAGCATGGGCCGGATAGTATTCAAAGTAACGATCTCAAAATCATAAAAATTATCAAAAATCAAACGAAAACTAAACTTTAATCAAGCTTCCAAAGTGTCGAATGCTTAAAACTTTCTTAAGCTTTATTTTTCTTTTAGTTTCGGTCAAAATGAAATAAAATGCATGGCTATATTATGTTTGTTTTATTTAATATACATAATATTTCATAATTTACTTTAATAACCTTTATAATCAAATAATAAACCATAATTTAATAAGGCTAAAACCGTCCAAGGCATAATGTCATGGGAAATTTGCAACATAAACACCCTATATTAAAAATCCACTAACAATTCAGCCTTTATGATTTAAACTATCAAGTTTTCAATTTACGCGATTAAGTCCTTTTATCAAATTAAGCACACAAACAATCAAATTTTTGTACGAAACTTTCACAAATGCAAATTAACATATAATAAGAACAGAAAATAATATTTAAATATTTTTCTAACTCGAATTTGTGGTCCTGAAACCACCGTTTCAACTAGGGTCTAAATTGAACTGTTACAACTCTCCCCCCTTAAGGATTTTCGTCCTCGAAAATCTTACCGGCGAATAGGTTCGGATAACGCTCTTTCATTGTATCCTCTAACTCCCACTTTGCTTCCTCAATTCTATGTTTATGCCACAATACTTTACCGATGGAATTTTCTTATTTCGTAATTCTTTAATCTCGCGGGCCAGAATACGAATCGGTTCTTCCTCGTATGACATAACTGACTGAATCTCAATCTCTGATGGACTAATCACATGCGAGGGGTTGGATCTATATCGTCGAAGCATCGAAACATGAAATACATTATGGATATTTTCTAACTCAGGTGACAACAGCAGTCTATACGCAACTGGTCCAATTTTCTCTATAATCTCATATGGTCCAATAAATCTCGAACTCAATTTGCCTTTACAACCGAATCTGAGTATTTTCTTCCACGGTGAGACTTTCAAAAATACTTTATCCTCGATCTAAAACTCTATGTCTTTACGTTTCAAGTCTACATACGATTTCTGACGACCTGATGCTGCTTTCAAACTTTCATGGATCACTTTTACTTTTTTTTTAGTTTCTTTGATCAAATCGACCCCGTGTATCTTATTTTCACTAAACTCAGTCCAGTACAAAGGTGTATCACATTTATGACCATACAAAGCTTCATAAGGTGCCATTTTGATACTAGAGTTGAAATCTACTATTATACGTAAATTCAATTAGAGATAGATATCATTCCCACATACCTTTGAACTCGAGAATGCAACATCTCAACATATCCTCAAGTATGTGAATAATTCGCTCGGGTTGACCGTCTGTCTAGGGATGAAAAGCAGTGCTAAAATGCAGTTTAGTACCTAAAGCATCTTGCAGTTTCTTCCAAAATCGCAATGTAAATCTTAGATCTCTATCTGAAACAATAGATATAGGCGCACCATGTAACCTCACGATCTGAGAAACATATAATTCAGCCAGTTTATCAAGAGAGTAATCTGTACGAATCGAAACAAAGTGAGATGATTGAGTCAATGGTAAACCGGATACAAAGTCCATCGTGACTCTGTCCCATTTCCATTCAGGTATCATGATCGGCTGAAGTAATCTAGAAGGTACCTGATGTTCAGCTTTTACTTGCTTACAGACTAAACATTTCGATACAAAGTCAAAAATGTCTCGTTTCATACCTTGCCACCAATAATGTTGTTTCAGATCATTATACATCTTCGTACTACACGGATGAACAGATAATCGATTGTTGTGAGCTTCATTCAAGATCATCTGAATCAACTCTGTATTTCTCGGAACACATATTCAGTTTTTTGAATCTCAAACAGTCATCAATATCAACTCGAAACTCTGAATCCACATTTGAATCACATTGAACCCATTTCACTATCAAATCATTATCGATTTTCTGGGCTTCACAAATCTGTTGAATAAATAACGGTCTTGGTTTTAACTTAGCTATTATTGTACCATCATCTGACATAGCTATATGTGCATTCATTGCACTCAAAGCAAATAGTGATTTTCAGCTTAAAGTATCAACAACAACATTAGCCTTTCCCGGGTGATAGTTAATTAGAAGTTCATAGTCTTTCAGCAATTCCAACCATCGACTCTGTCTCAAATTCAAATCTTTCTGAGTCATCAAATATTTAAGACTTTTGTGATCGGAATAAACATGACATTTCTCCCTGAACAGATAATGGTGTCATATCTTCAATGCAAACACAATAGGTCAACTTTAGATCATGTGTAAGATAGTTCTTTTCATGCGGCTTTAACTATCTCGAGGCATAAGCTATAACTCTGCCTTCCTGCATGAAAAAACAGCCCAAACCATTTAAAGATGCATCACTAAAGATAACAAATTCTTTACTCGATTCTGGCTGAACCAGCACTGGAGCTTCAATCAGAAGGGCTTTCAACTGATCAAAGCTTTTCTGGCACTTTTCTGACCACTCAAAGTTAACATCTTTTTGTAGCAGCTTCGTCATTAGA
Source organism: Gossypium arboreum (assembly GCF_025698485.1). NCBI lineage: Eukaryota > Viridiplantae > Streptophyta > Magnoliopsida > Malvales > Malvaceae > Gossypium > Gossypium arboreum. The sequence continues at coordinate 48,769,712 of NC_069077.1, forward strand.
GTTGCAATCATAGAGAAACCTTTCACAACCCGTCTATAGTAACTAGCAAGTCCCAGAAAACTTCTGAATTCAAAAATGTTTCTCGAAGGTTTCCAATCAAGTATTGCTGAAATTTTTGCTAGGATCAACCCGAATACCTAATGCTGAAACAACATGTCCCAGAAAGCTAACTTCATGTAACCAAAACTCACATTTACTAAACTTCGCGTACAATTGTTTTTCTCGCAAAGTCTGTAACACAAGTCTCAAATGCTCGGCATGTTCAGTTTCGTTACGGGAGTAGATCAGTATATCATCAATGAACACAACCACAAACTGATCTAAATACTGCCTGAAGATCTGATTCATCAAATCCATAAAAACAACAGGTGCCTTAGTAAGTCCGAACGACATAACTAAAAACTCATAATGTCTGTATCTTATTCGAAAAGTAGTTTTTGGCACATCGGGGTCTCTGACATGAAACTGATAATAACCCAATCTCAAGTCTATCTTCAAAAACACTGAAGCCCCTTTTAACTGATCAAACAAGTCGTCAATCTGTGGCAACGGGTATTTATTCTTTATAGTCACTTTATTTAGCTGGCGATAATCAATACACATTCTCATAGTTTCGTCTTTCTTTTTCACGAATAGAACTGGCGCACCCCTATGAAAGAAACTCAGTCGTGTAAAACCTCTATCTGTTAACTCTTACAGTTGTATTTTCAACTCTTTTAATTCAGTAGGTGCCATCCGATATGGAGCTATCGAAATCGGAGTCATCTTCGGTACTAACTCAATACCAAATTCTACTTCTCGGATAGGTGGCAAACCCGATAATTCTTCAGGAAACACATCCGAATACTTGTACACAACTGGTACAAATTCAATCTTCTTTTCAGTTACTTTGCTATTAAGCACATAAGCAAGGTAAGCTTCACAACCTTTTCTCACATACTTTCAAGCTAACATTGAAGATATTACCGCTAGTAAACCATTCAAATCAGTAGATTCAATCCTAATAATCTCCTTGTTCTAACATCTCAAATCAATGGTCTTTCTTTTGCAATTAACAATAGCATCGTGCAAAGTCAGCCAATCCATACCCAAAATTATATCAAATTCGTCGAAAGGTAATAACATCAAATCGGTCGGAAAGTATGAATCTCGAATCATCAACGGGCAATTTGTACATACTTTGTCAACCAGAACACATCAGCCGAGGGGGTTTGATACTCGAATCACAAACTTAGTAGACTCAACAGGCAAAGTCTTACTGGATACTAATGTTTCACACACATATGAATGAGTCAAACCAGGATCAATCAATGCAATAACACTAGTATCATAAAGAGTGAAAGTACCGGTAATAACATCTAGGGAAGAAGCATCCTCACGAGCGCGTATAGCGTATGCTCTGGCAGGTGCACGAGCCTTAGATCAAACCACTGTACCTTTCGTCCCTCTCTGACTGGCACCTACGTTACTTGAATGTCTGGGTGGTCTGCCTTACACTGACATGTTAATCGATCTCGTGTTCTGAACAGTGTTTTGCTCGGCTAACATCGGGCAATCTCAGATAAAATGATCCATTGATCCACATTTAAAACAAGATCGATCATGCAATCTACAATTTTCAGAATTCCATTTACCATAATGCTTACACTCGAGTCTGATCTGTAGATCATTGCCAACACTAGCAGTCGAAGTGGCTCGTGAACTCACAGGAGGTCGGTCTTGATCTCGTCTAGAAAGGTCTGAATTAGCTTTAGATCGACCTGAATCATCTTTGAAATTTTTCAATGTTGAATGAAAAGTCTTACTCGATGATCTTTTACGGGAATCCCTGGCTTCAAAATCAGCTTTTCTTTTCTCTTTCCCAAGTCTTCGGCTTTGCAAGCTCGCTCAACAAGTACCACGAACTCTTTAATTTCAAGTATACCAACCAGCAATTTAATGTCTTCATTTAAACCGTCTTCGAATCTTTTACACATAATAGCTTTGGTTGAAACACATTCACGAGCATATCGACTAAGTCTCACAAATTTCTGCTCGTACTCGGTTACAATCATACGACCCTGTTTCAATTTTAAAAATTCTTTATGTTTCTGGTAGATAAATCTCTGGCTGATGTATTTCTTATGAAACTCAGTCTAAAAGAATTCCCAAGTCACTATCTCTTTTGGAACCACTGATACTAGTGTATTCAACCAGTGATATGCAGTGTCTTGTAATAAGGATATGGCACACTTTAAACATTCGTCCACAGTAAAAGATAGCTCATCGAACACACGAATAGTATTATCGAGCCACAACTCAGCCCGCTCAGCATCATCATCATTAGCTTTAAACTCTTCAGCCCCATGTAATCTGATTTTATCTATAGGAGGCTTGTTAAATCTCATCAATCAATCATCGGAGGTACCACAGGTATCAGAGATGGATTATTCAGGGGTGGAGGTTGTTGTTCAGTCAGATTAGTCCAGATATACCGAGTAAACCAATCGTTCATCATTTGATAGAAGGCTTGCTTAGCCTCCCCCTCATGGCTACTCAAAATAGGTCGAGATTCAACTGGCACTGTCCTATGCGCGGGAGCAGGCACTATGCTCTCAACATCATCAGCCACAGCTCTACCGGGATCCATTTACTATATAAAAGCACATTTTCAAATATTAGAAGTCATCACACTATCGCAGTATAAATTATGGCATGTATAGCTAAACTCACACGCGCTACATTAGTCCTAGAACTGACAAAACCGTAGCTCGGATACCAATAAAATGTAACACCCCTAACCCGTATCCATCGTCGAATTAGGGTCACGAGGCATTACTGAACAAAAGCATAATTCCAAACATTCACATATTCACACAAGTCATACTCGTATATATAAAGCACATGGCTAATTAAATATTAAACATACATTATTAATTATATTGCATATACAATTCATACCTCAAAATTTAACCGAATTCATACTATGCATGTAATCATATTTTCAAATGTACAAACATGCCTCAAAATCTTCCAACATATGCCTTATAAATACATAGCACGAATCATATGGTCATCACTTTAATGGTATTCGAATACTTTTAAAAAAAATAAACATTTTACTTCACAATTCTTTACATGTGCATATTAAACTAAATAAATCAAATCACAAAGCTTTTTGCCCATAAGCATATGCAGCATTAACAACTTCACAAAATGACCAAATATATTTTATTATACATTAAAAAAACCTTACGCACATTTCACTACATCACATTTGAACCATTTTCAAAAATTAAAAATAAAACATGTCATGCTTAGTTCACATACTAAAAAATTATTTTAAACATCACCCTTTTAAACCATCTAATAAGCCATTAATTAATTGAACCTAAATATTCAACCATTCAAGCATAAAACATGTGCACACATTGCCACTTATTCTACCCTCTATTTAGCTAGCAAGTTAACCTATAAAAGTTATATCCAATTCATCAATATAAAATTGACCAATTATCATACTTAAAATGCATATACACAACTAATCAATTTATTTTATAATTGGTTATCTAATTTAACTACCATAGAACATTTAAATTATACATCAAAATATAGGTCAATAATAAACCACACCTGTAACACCCCGTACCCGAGTCCGTTACCGGAGTCGAACACGAGGTGCACACGGACTTAACTTAATTATTTTCACAGTCCATTTAAAAATTTCCAGACAAGCTGGTTACTGCGTCACTGTCGCCTTAAAAATCATATCTTGAGTTTCAAAACTCGAAAACTGATTCCGCAAATTTTCCCCAAATTTAGACTCATATATCTATCCGTGGATTTATTTCTAGAATTTTTGGTCGGGCCAATTGGTACAGTTTATTAGTTAAAGTCACCCCTGTTTCAGGGTTCGACTACACTGACCTTTGCGCATTACGACCTGGATATCTTCCTGTACAGGGCTCCAACACTTATGCCGTTTGTTTCTAATGAAACTAGACTCACAAAGAAATCTGTAAATGTAGAGAACAACTTCTAATTCCCTCTGGTTAATTTACAGTGAATTTTCAAATTCGGAACAGGGGATCCAGAAACCGTTCTGGCCCTGTTTCGCGAAATCTTAAATATCTCTTAAAATCCGACTCATATGACCGTTTCGTTTCTTTCGTGTGAAATTAGGTTCATCAAGGTTTAATTACATAATTTATTCACTATTTAATACCATTCCTACTATTTTTAGTGATTTTTCAATCTCACATCACTGCTGCTGTCAGCATCTGTTACTCAAGCAAACAATGACTATTTCATAATTCTTCCATGGCCAAGCTATAATTCATCATACATAACACAAATTATGGCCACCTTATCAAAATTAAGACTTCTAAGACTCGTGACTATAGGTTTTAGAACCACACTCAACCGACCACATAGGCCATTTACACATGGCTTAAAGTTTACAACCCAAAATTCAACAAAACAAAATAGCCTATACATGCCAAATGTTCTCCTAGATCGACTAAGAAGACAATACCAAAGTTTGCTCGCCGGTGTGATGACTTCGTTGACGGTTCCGAGGACACAAAAGGAGACGAGTCCAAGAGACCTAAAATGGGTGACAAGAAAACACCGAGTGAGTTTATAACTCAGTAAGTCATAAGCACTTCATAATTATCCATAAGCAAAATTCATCACAAAGTGAATCAATGAAACGAGGCTAAGTGTTTCATTCATACCGAACTATACCATAATTCCTTAGACCTTTCGGTTCAATCTCATACATTCACATTTCATATTCTATTCAATAAGATATTTGAGACAATTTCCATATATCAACTCATTTTCACCACAATCATGCAAACAAATGAACTTTCATCTATCCCATGATACCTTATTTACGTGTTTGCGAGTTTAATTATCACATAGATTTAAAGCTTACCAAGCTCAACCCCGAGTATGAACATAGCGCCTATTCGCCATGAGCTCAAGGTACTTACTCTTTCCGCTGTCCATGATCAACTCGATAAAGTCGCACCCTCCATGTAAGTAACCGATCGAACATATATATTAAATTCGCACACGTAGTGCTTAATAATCGATCACGCACACTTAGTGCCATGTGATTTAAGCTCGCACACATAGTGCCATATAATTTAAGTTCGCACACTTAGTGCCATACTTTTTCAAGCTCGCACACTTAGTGCCAACCTTGTCACCGTGCCCGTTTATTGCCCGCACACTTAGTGCCGAGACCAAACACTTTACGCATTTTACTACCTTTGTACATTCAACAATGCCATCATTCCATACACATACATTTCCATTTACACATCAACTCATTAAACACAATTGCATATATATTATGATCATTTAAATCAATACCAAATATGTGCTTAATGACTTACTTTGTGTTGGGTAAATAATTCCAAGCCGGCTACTCGATGACCTTCGATTTCCCCTTGTTGGACGCCTCTCCTTTAGGATCTTGAGCTTAAACAATTAAATTAACCCATTCAACTACTTTGTAAAATATTTGTATCACACATTAAAATTTCATTTCATACGATACACATGACAAATTCTTATCCTCCTACCCCATGCTTTTGAACTATTTGGTTCACAACCTTAGGCTCTCACCCTATTGCCAACTATCCTAATCAAGGATAGTATCACAAGTGTGTACACCCATATGGCCGAAAGTGCAAGATTAAATTCAACACCACCTATGTGCTTAATTAGGTGGCCGAATATACACATAAGCACAATGTAGCATTTTTATTCACTTCATGATACATTCGGCCTTGGCATAATTTCATTAAAAATCCCTATTAGCCACTTTTAAAATGCCAATGTTACAAGGAAGGTTACCCAAATTCACATTCGCAACTACACATACACAAGCCGATTTTCTTCCTATCATCCAATTTAACATGAATCACAAACTTAAACCCTCAATAGCTACTATGGCGAATAGATCCTTTCTATTCCATTTAACTACCATAAATTTAAAGTATTTAAATCAAGTTCATGAGTTTCTAATTTCGTTGCTTCAACCATTCAAAGCCTATCTAATTTCTCAAATAGATTTCTAATGTAAGAATTAGGCCAACCTACTACCTTAACACCCACATTCGACAAGTGACCACACACACACACTCTCATAGCCGAATTTCCATATTACTAAAATCCTCAATACACATATTCCCCTTATTCAACTTCAATTTAAGCTCCCAACTCATAAAACACAAGGAATAGAAATCATCTTCTAAGTTTCCTACCTTAGCCGAATGCCCAAAGCACCACAAGGATCAAAATTCACACATGGGCTCAATCAAAGACCTATCCATCAACTAAATTTTCATGAAATCTCAAAGAATTTACTTAAAACTTACCTTAATCAAACAAGTAGAAGACCGAATGCCTAGCTCTTTCCCTCCCTTTTTTCTTCCTTTAGTTCACGGCAAGAAGAACACAACATAACCAAATTTCTCTTTTTCTTTCTTTTATCAATTTCCTTTCTTTTGCATAAAATAATAGCTATTTAATTAAGATTTAATGCATATAATATAAATGTGACCATCATGGCCGGCCACCACTTATATAAAGAAGGGGTATTTGACATGCAAAACCATTATTTTGCATGCATGATTCAATTAGTCATCATACATTTCCCTATCCTACTTTCAAAGTTTACTACTAGGTCCTTTTTAGTGAAATTCACATTTATGGCCCTAAATCAAGACATCAAAAATGTCACACACGAATTAATACATATTATAGGCATCAAAATGAATATTAAATTATTTTTATACCTCGGTTTTGTGGTCCGAAACCACATTCCGACTAGGGTCGTTTTAAAGTGTCACAACTCTCCCCTCTTTAGAAATTTTCGTCCCCGAAAATCTTACCGGTAAATAGGTTTGGGTATCGCTCTTTCATAGAGTCCTCAAGTTCCCAAGTGGCTTCTTCTATCCCGTGTTTGAGCCATAACACTTTCACTAGCGGAACCCTTTTGTTTCGCAACTCTTTCACTTCACGTGCTAGGATACGAATCGGTTCTTCTTCATAGCTCATATTGGCTTGAATTTCAACTTCTGATGGAGTGATTACGTGCGGCGGGTCGGACCTATACCGTCGAAGCATCGAGACATGAAAGATGTCGTGAATCTTTTCAAGCTCAGGGGGTAAAATTAATCGGTACGCTACTGGCCCAACTCGTTCGGACACTTCATACGGACCAATGAACCTCGGACTCAATTTACCCTTACGGCCAAATCTAAGCACCTTCTTCCAGGGTGAGATCTTGAGAAATACCTTGTCTCCAACCTGATATTCAATGTCTTTTCTTTTCAAATCCAGTATCGACTTTTGGCGATCCGGCGACTTTCAAACTTTCACGAATTACTCGAACTTTCGCTCGGCATCCTTGATCAATTCAACCTCAAGATTTTACTTTCACTAAGTTCACCGAGAATAATGGGGTACGGCATTTACGATCGTATAAAGCCTCGTAAGGCGCCATCTTAATACTTGATTGAAAACTATTGTTGTAAGCGAATTCAATCAAAGGTAAATACCGTTCCCATGAACCACTAAACTCAAGGATGCAACATCTCAACATATCCTCGAGTATTTGAATTATCCGTTCGGATTGACCATCGGTTTGGGGATGAAAAGCAGTGTTGAAATGCAGCTTGGTACCCAAAGCCTCTTGCAATTTCTTCCAAAATCGCGATGTAAATCTTGGGTCTCTATCCGACACGATAGAAGTAGGTACCCCATGCAATCGAACAATTTGGGAGATGTATAATTCTGCCAATTTATCGAGCGAAAAATCCGTGCGTACGGGGATAAAGTGAGCCGACTTGGTCAGTCTATCCACAACAACCCAAATCGCATCTTTCTTACTTGCCGACACTGGTAACCCAGATACAAAATCCATTGTCACTCGTTCCCATTTCCATTCAGGTATCATGATTGGCTGAAGTAATCCCGATGGCACTTGATGTTCCGCTTTCACTTGTTGACATATCAGACACCTTGAAACAAATTCAGTAATGTCTCGTTTCATACCGGGCCACCAAAATTGGCGTTTCAGGTCATTGTACATTTTAGTACTACCCGAGTAGACTGACATTCGACTACTGTGAGCCTCGTCCAGGATCTTCGAAACAAGTCCCGAATCCCTTGGAATACATAATCGACCCTTGAACGTCAATCAATCATTGTCGTCAATCTGAAATTCTGATTCCTCATTCGAAACACATTCGACTCGTTTAGCGACCGATTCAGCGTCGACCTTCTGAGATTCAAGTATTTGATGAATCAATAACGGTTTGGCCTCTAATTCGACTACTAGCACCTCATCGGGTGAAACGGATAGGTGAGCATCCATCGCTCTTAAAGCAAACAGTGCTTTGCGACTTAAAGCATCGGCCACCACGTTGGCCTTTCCCGGGTGATAATCAATGATAAGTTCATAGTCTTTCAACAACTCAAGCCAACGTCTTTGTCGCAGGTTTAGATCTCTTTGAGTCATCAAATATTTAAGACTCTTGTGGTCCGAATAAATATGACACTTTTCTCCAAACAAATAATGTCGCCATATTTTTAAGGCAAACACTATGGCTGCTAATTCAAGGTCATGGGTCGGATAGTTTCTCTCATGCGGCTTTAGTTGTCTCGACGTGTAAGCCACAACTCGACCTTCTTGCATCAACACACAACCCAGCCCAAGCAAGGATGCGTCACTATAAATGACAAACTCTTTGCCGGACTCCGGCTGTACTAGCACTGGAGCCTCGGTTAAACAGGTTTTTAGTCGATCGAAACTTTCTTGACAGCGTTCCGACCACTCGAACTTAACATCTTTTTGGAGTAGTTTCGTCATCGGTGCAGCTATCATCGAAAAACCTTTCACAAATCGTCGATAGTATCCGGCAAGCCCCAAAAAGCTCCTAACTTCGGTAACATTCCTTGGAGGTTTCCAATCGACTATGGCTGAAATTTTGTTCGGGTCCACTCTGACACCCGATGCGGACACCACGTACCCCAAAAAGCTAACCTCTCTCAACCAAAATTCACATTTACTGAACTTTGCGTATAACTGCTTGTCTCGTAAAATTTGCAACACTAGCCTCAGGTGTTCAGCATGTTCAGTTTCATCTCTCGAATAGACCAAAATGTCATCGATAAACACAACTACGAACCGATCCAAGTATGGCCTAAAAATTCTATTCATTAAATCCATAAATACCGCAGGGGCATTATTGAGCCCAAACGGCATCACTAAGAATTCGTACTGACCGTACCTCGTTCTAAAAGCAATTTTGGGTATGTCTGATTCTCGAACCCTCAACTGATAGTAACCCGATCTCAAATCTATCTTTGAAAACACTGAGGCTCCCTTTAATTGATCAAACAAATCGTCAATTCGTGGCAACGGATATTTATTCTTTATCGACACTTTATTCAACTGACGATAGTCGATGCACAATCTCATGGTTCCATCCTTCTTCTTCACAAACAACACTGGTGCGCCCCATGGAGAAAAGCTCGGTCGAGCGAAACCTCTATCCGTCAATTCTTGCAATTGAACCTTCAATTCCTTTAATTCCATTAATGCCATATGATACGGGGCTATTGAGATCGGCGTAGTACGGTACAACCGATGTCGAATTCCACTTCTCGAACCGGTGGCAATCCGGTAACTCCTCGGGAAAAACATCCGAATACTCACAAACCACTGTATCGATTCAAGTTTCCTTTCCGTCTCTTTACTCTCAAACACATACGCAAGGTATGTTTCACACCTTTTCACATATCTCCGAGCGGTCATAGAAGATATTATCGCTGGCACTCCTTTTAAATCGAGAGACTCGACTCGGACTACCTCATTATTTGCACTCCTCAAATCAATGGTTTTCCTTTGCGGTCCACCTTTGCATCATGTACGGTCACCAATCCATACCAAGAATAACATCGAATTCATCAAATGGTAGAAGCATCGGATCGGCGGAAAACAGATTCTCAAATTATTAGGGGCATCTCTTGCACACTTTATCAACGAGTACGTATTGACCCAAAGGGTTTGACACTCGAATTATGAACTCGAGACTCAACAGTAGAGTCTTCTTGGATGCTAAGGTTTCACATACATATGAATGAGTAGAGCGGGGTCAATCAATGCAATCACACTAGTATCAAAGAGAGTAAAAGTACCGGTGATAACGTTAGGGAGGATGCCTCCTCTCGTGCGGATGGCATATGCTCTAGCAGAGCACGGGTCTCGGATCGAACAACCGTATCGAGGCTCCTCTCGATTACCACCCCTACCTCCAGAAATTCTCGGGGCCTACCTCTAGCCGTCGTTCCACTAGGTCTTGCACCTTGCCTCTTATTCTTCTCATCTAGCTCCGTGCAATCTCTAATGAAGTGGTCCTTGAACCGCATCCATAACAGCCTCATAATGCAGACTTACCCCAACATTCACCTAGGTGTCGTCTTCCACATTGGGGGCATTCCGGTTTCTCTTGACGATTATTGCCCACACTAGCTACCGAAGTGGCTCGGGAGTCCGTCAATGGTCGGGCTCTAATGGAAATTCCCGCAGTCGCCCTCGACTTACTAGTGTCCTCCCTAAACTTCTTTACAGCCGAGAACGGAGCTTTACTCGTCGATCTTTTACGATAATCTCTTGCTTCAAATTCAGCCTTCTTCTTCTCCTTTCCAAGTTCTTCCGCCTTGCAGGCTCATTCGACTAGTGTTACGAACTCCTTTATCTCCAAAATACCCACTAGTAGCTTTAAATCTTCATTCAATCCTTCTTCAAATCTTTTGCACATAGCAACCTCATCAGCCACACACTCTCGAGCATACCGACTAAGTCTTACGAACTCATGTTCGTATTCAGATACTATCATACGGCCTTGCTTGAGCTCCAAGAATTCCTTACGCTTTTGATCGATGAACCGTTGACTAATATATTTCTTCCGAAATTCTGTTTGAAAGAAATCCCAAGTAACTTGTTCCTTTGGGACTATGGAAATTAAGGTCCTCCACCAATAGTAGGCTGAGTCTCGCAACAAGGATATAGCACACTTAAGACATTCATCGGGTGTGCATGACAGTTCATCAAACACTCGAATGGTGTTATCAATCCGAACTCACCCTTTCGGCATCATCAAGAACTATGGCCTTGAACTCCTCGGCCCCGCTTCCTAATCAAGTCCACGGTGGTTTACTCGACCTCACAGGATCGAAGAATCAAGGCCTTGCGGGCTCTTGGGGTGGAGTATTTAAATTCGGGAATCGTTGGACGGCCGGATTGGTTCGGGCATATTGCGCGACCCACTCATTCATCATAGTGAAGAAGGCTTGTTTCGCCCCTTCATCTTGATTATTCGCGGATGACTGAGGCTCAACCGGCGGTGTCCCTTGCGCAGAAGCAGCCGCTACACTTTCAACGTCATCCGCCAAGGGTCTCTCTACCCCGGGTTCCATTTGCTAATCAAAACAAAAATTTCAACCGTCAGAAGTCATCACATTATTAAGCACTAACATTATGGCATGTATAGCTAGACTCACACACGCTATGGTAGTCCTAGAACCGAATAAACCATAGCTCTGATACCAATAAAATTGTAACACCCCATACCCGAGTCCGTTACCGGAGTCGAACACGAGGTGCACACGGACTTAACTTAATTATTTTCACAGTCCATTTAAAAATTTCCAGACAAGCTGGTTACTGCATCACTGTCTCCTTAAAAATCATATCTTGAGTTTCAAAACTCGAAAACTGATTCCGCAAATTTTCCCCAAATTTAGACTCATATATCTATCCGTGAATTTATTTCTAGAATTTTTGGTCGGGCCAATTGGTACATTTTATTAGTTAAAGTCACCCCTGTTTCAGGGTTCGGCTACACTGACCTTTGCGCATTACGACCTGGATATCTTCCTGTACAGGGCTCCAACACTTATGCCGTTTGTTTATAATGAAACTAGACTCACAAAGAAATCTGTACATGTAGAGTACAACTTCTAATTCCCTCTGGTTAATTTACAGTGAATTTTCAAAGTCGGAACAGGGGATCCAGAAACCGTTCTGGCCCTGTTTCGCGAAATCTTGAATATCTCTTAAAATCTGACTCATATGACCGTTTCGTTTCTTTCGTATGAAATTAGGTTCATCAAGGTTTAATTACATAATTTATTAACTATTTAATACCATTCCTACTAGTTTTAGTGATTTTTCAATCTCACATCACTGCTGCTGTCAGCATCTGTTACTCAAGCAAACAATGACTATTTCATAATTCTTCCATGGCCAAGCTATAATTCATCATACATAACACAAATTATGGCCACCTTATCAAAATTAAGACTTCTAAGACTCGTGACTATAGGTTTTAGAACCACACTCAACCGACCACATAGGCCATTTACACATGGCTTAAAGTTTACAACCCAAAATTCAACAAAACAAAATAGCCTATACATGCCAAATGTTCTCCTAGATCGACTAAGAAGACAATACCAAAGTTTGCTCACGGTGTGATGACTTCGTTGACGGTTCCGAGGACACAAAAGGAGACGAGTCCAAGAGACCTAAAATGGGTGACAAGAAAACACCGAGTGAGTTTATAACTCGAGAAGTCATAAGCACTTCATAATTATCCATAAGCAAAATTCATCACAAAGTGAATCAATGAAACGAGGCTAAGTGTTTCATTCATACCGAACTATACCATAGTTCCTTAGACCTTTCGGTTCAATCTCATACATTCACATTTCATATTCTATTCAATAAGATATTTGAGACAATTTCCATATATCAACTCATTTTCACCACAATCATGCAAACAAACGAACTTTCATCTATCCCATGATACCTTATTTACGTGTTTGCGAGTTTAATTATTACATAGATTTAAAGCTTACCAAGCTCAACCCCGAGTATGAACATAACGCCTATTCGCCATGAGCTCAAGGTACTTACTCTTTCCGCTGTCCATGATCAACTCGATAAAGTCGCACCCTCCATGTAAGTAACCGATCGAACATATATATTAAATTCGCACACGTAGTGCTTAATAATCGATCACGCACACTTAGTGCCATGTGATTTAAGCTCGCACACATAGTGCCATATAATTTAAGTTCGCACACTTAGTGCCATACTTTTCAAGCTCGCACACTTAGTGCCAACCTTGTCACGTGCCGCTTATTGCCCGCACACTTAGTGCCGAGACCAAACACTTTACGCATTTTACTACCTTTATACATTCAACAATGCCATCATTCCATACACATACATTTCCATTTACACATCAACTCATTAAACACAATTGCATATATATTATGATCATTTAAATCAATACCAAATATGTGCTTAATGACTTACTTTGTGTTGGGTAAATAATTCCAAGCTGGCTACTCGATGACCTTTGATTTCCCCTTGTTGGACGCCTCTCCTTTAGGATCTTGAGCTTAAACAATTAAATTAACCCATTCAACTACTTTGTAAAATATTTGTATCACACATTAAAATTTCATTTCATACGATACACATGACAAATTCTTATCCTTCTACCCCATGCTTTTGAACTATTTGGTTCACAACCTTAGGCTCTCACCCTATTGCCAACTATCCTAATCAAGGATAGTATCACAAGTGTGTACACCCATATGGCCGAAAGTGCGAGATTAAATTCAACACCACCTATGTGCTTAATTAGGTGGCCGAATATACACATAAGCACAATGTAGCATTTTTATTCACTTCATGATACATTCGGCCTTGGCATAATTTCATTAAAAATCCCTATTAGCCACTTTTAAAATGCCAATGTTACAAGGAAGGTTACCCAAATTCACATTCGGCAACTACACATACACAAGCCGATTTTCTTCCTATCATCCAATTTAACATGAATCACAAACTTAAACCCTCAATAGCTACTATGGCCGAATAGATCCTTTCTATTCCATTTAACTACCATAAATTTAAAGTATTTAAATCAAGTTCATGAGTTTCTAATTTCGTTGCTTCAACCATTCAAAGCCTATTTAATTTCTCAAATAGATTTCTAATGCAAGAATTAGGCCAACCTACTACCTTAACACCCACATTCGGCAAGTGACCACACACACACACTCTCATAGCCGAACTTCCATATTACTAAAATCCTCAATACACATATTCCCCTTATTCAACTTCAACTCGTAAAACACAAGGAATAGAAATCATCTTCTAAGTTTCCTACCTTAGCCGAATGCCCAAAGCACCACAAGGATCAAAATTCACACATGGGCTCAATCAAAGACCTATCCATCAACTAAATTTTCATGAAATCTCAAAGAATTTACTTAAAACTTACCTTAATCAAACAAGTAGAAGACCGAATGCCTAGCTCTTTCCCTCCCTTTTCTCTTCCTTTAGTTCACGGCAAGAAGAACAAAACATAACCAAATTTCTCTTTTTCTTTCTTTTATCAATTTCCTTTCTTTTGCATAAAATAATAGCCATTTAATTAAGATTTAATGCATATAATATAAATGTGACCATCATGGCCGGAGGGGTATTTGACATGCAAAACCATTGTTTTGCATGCATGATTCAATTAGTCATCATACATTTCCCTATCCTACTTTCAAAGTTTACTACTAGGTCCTTTTTAGTGAAATTCACATTTATGGCCCTAAATCAAGACATCAAAAATGTCACACACGAATTAATACATATTATAGGCATCAAAATGAATATTAAATTATTTTTATGCCTCGGTTTTGTGGTCCCGAAACCACATTCCGACTAGGGTCGTTTTAAGGCTGTCACAACACCCAAAACATATCCATCAACCATAATTACATCACTTGAGCCAAATTATAACAATCCGCAATTGTATATCATACCATGTATCAAGCTTACCAAAATGAGCTAATTATAGGCCATACATATCGTATAATCAAACACAACATTCAAACTTTGAAGTTAAGCCATATTCGCATGGCTAAATTTATACATATCAAAGGTTGAGCAAAATACATATTAGCGTATACATGCCATAAGTTCGAAAATAGACTTTTAAAAGTACCGAAAGTTGACAATAGTGTGGATGAATTCAATAGCGATCCTCGAGCTTGACTTACAACGAAAATCTATAAAACAGAGTAACAAAAACACACAGAATAAGCTAACTTAACATAGTAAGCCTTAAGCAATTTAAACAACTCAAATTAGTAATCAAAACATTTCAACCAAGCAGAACTGTATCATTAATATTATTCTTGAACACAAATAAATTTACCTTGGTCGAATATACAAGGTCAATTATAACACCACATAAATACTTACCTATATAACCGAATATACAAGATCCAATATAACATCTTATAAATACTTACATGTATGGCTGAATACACGAGATTCGTTATATCATCACATTTGGTCGAATATACAAGTTCTATAAAACATCACATGGAGCCAAATTTACAAGTTCAACATATCATCACATATGTACATACCTATGAAGCCGAATATATATAATGTCATTTAGCTCAATTTCACTTGCTAAATTTCCACAACAACTTGAGTTCTTATAATCATAGACTGGAAAATAAATCACTGGTATAAAACCTGCTAGGCATAAGCCTGAATCACACATCAGCACAAGGCCTACTAGACTCAAGGTCTGATTCTTATTTATTCACCGGCACTGAGCCTTGATAAACCATAGTTTATACATATTTTTATCCCATGCTTAACACATTTTATGGATGGTTTCTCCTTAGAATTGGTGAATTCGATGCTCCTAATCCTATAATTTCATGTTTTATACTTAGGTGAGCATAGGAGAGTAAAAAGGGTGAGAAACAGGCTGAAAATGGAGAAAATGGACCACGTGGGAAATCAACACGGCCTGGACTTCCTCACACGGGTGTGTCACACGGCCGTGTCCCTTTCGTAAGATCAAAGCACGACTTAGACGGGTAGATCACATACCTGTGCCCATTCAGAGCCTTGACTATAGCCTTAAGTAATCGCACACGGGTGTGTCCCTGCCGAGCCAAGGTTTAGTCCAATTTGGAAAAGGCCAATTTTGAGGGCTCTTAGGAATTCTAAAGCCTATTTAAACACCTAAGGAGGCACTTAGAAGGGGGACGCAGAGTAGAAAGTAAGGAATTTCTGAAGGAAAGTCAATTGATCCATCTCAAGAGTCGGATTCATCATCAAGACTAAAGATCTCGCTTCAAGTTCCTTCACGAGTTTTAGGTTTTCTTATTTTTTTTATCTTTATGCTTTTGAGATGTTTTCTTTCATAAATATAAACTAAACCCCCTAAATATTTAAGGGGAATGAAACCTAAGACAGATCTTGTTATTATTATCTGAATTGTATGATAAATATTTGACTTGTTCTTAATTATGTGTTCCTAATTCTTGTTTTAATATTCTAGGATATTGATTCAAGTTAACGCTCTTATTCAGAGGAGGAATAGACCTTGTCTAAGAGTAAAATTGTCATAATTAAGCAGAGTTGATTGCGCGGCTAGAGATAGGGTGACAAGATTTTGTCAGATTAGAATGAAACCTAATAAGGGAATCCATAGATCGAGTTAATACAATTCTAGGGTGTTAATTATAAAGAGATTTCAGTTATTCAACCTAGGGTTAGACGTTATTAGTCTCGAGAGGGATAATAATATAATTTAGGGATTTCTATAGATCAAGTCAAATGAATAAATCGTCTGATTCAGAGTCAAATAACAAGTGAAGTCTATGTGGGTTTTTCCTTAGGTATTGTCTCGATCAATCGAATTTTCCCAAAAGTATTTTCCCAAGTTTTCTTTTTGTGTATTCTTAGTTAGTAACTAGTTTAGATAACCAAACCTCTTAATTTTTAGGCTAGATAATAAAAAGAATGTAAATACTAGTACTCGTAGTTCCTTTGGGTTCAACAATTCGGTCTTGCTGAACTATACTACTATTCGATAGGTACACTTGCCTTAATCGTGATAATAAGTTAGTCTCAAGAACTATTCATTTGTAAATCTTTAAAACCTGTTACGAATATCACGCATCAAGCCTGCTAGGCACAAAGCCCAATCAAAGTCACCAGTACAAGGCTTATTAGGCTCAAAGCCCGAATATCACAATCATAAAATCATTCCATAACAGTTCATATATCGAATCGTCCAATTATTCCATATAATTCATACAAACTTTCATAGGTTTTAACTCAGTCAAATAAAACTCAACCACATTTATTCAATGATAAATCACATTCGACTATTATACTAATAGACTATAAAATTTGATTCATCATAGTAAAACATTCTATGTTCGAAATAAACAATGTTTAATTGCTTAAAGACTTACCTCGGATATCGACGGACATTATAAATCAGCTATTCAATTATTTTTGCTTTTCCCTGATCCAAGTCCGATTTCTTTTGTTCTTGATCTATATAATTCCAAAATAACCTCATTTAAACAAAATTTCATTCAATTTAACCGAACAACACATAAATGGGCAAATTACCATTTTACTCTGATATTTCATACTTTTACAAATTAGTCCTAATTGCACAAAACACAAAATACACAAAATCTCACCATATCATAGTTAGGCCGAATCTTCCTTATACTCACACTAATCCATATATTTCATTTATTTTGCATTTTAGCCCTTCAATTTATTATTTTTCAATATAGTCCTAATAACTCAAAATCATCAAAAACTCCAATACAAAACATATTAATCCAAAACATATCTTTCATAATTTATCATCAAACATCACAAAACAAAAATATTCATCAATGGCATAACTAAAAATATCCACCAAAATAAAAAAATTTGAGCATGGGTCGGATAGTATTCGAAGCAACGATCTCAAAATTGTAAAAAATATCAAAAATCGAATGAAAACTAACATTTAATCAAGCTTCCAAAGTGTCGAATGCTTAAAAATTTCTTAAGCTTTATTTTCTTTTATTTTCTGTCAAAATGAAATAAAATGCATGCCTATATTATGTTTGTTTTATTTAATATACATAATATTTCATAATTTACTTTAATAACCTTTATAATCAAATAATAAACCATAATTTAATAAGGCTAAAACCATCCAAAGCATAATGTCATGGGAAATTTGAAACATAAACACGACATATTAAAAATCCACTAACAATTCAGCCTTTATGATTTATACTATCAAGTTTTCAATTTACGCGATTAAGTCCTTTTATCAAATTAAGCACACAAACAATCAAATTTTTGTACGAAACTTTCACACATGCAAATTCACATATAATAAGCACGGAAAATAATATTTAAATATTTTCCTAACTAAAATTCGTGGACTCAAAACCACCGTTCCGACTAGGGTCTAAATCAGACTGTTACACCGTGTGTGCCGAAAATGCATGTAGTTAGGTTATAAAGTAAACAAAAGAAAAAAAACTAAGTTATTTAGAGGGGTTAGTGCTCGGGTTGCCTCCCGAGAAGCGCTTGTTTAGAGTCTAAGCTTGACTCTTCTCTGTTGGTATGTTTAGGAGAGTTCGTGGAGCCATAGCTCCTCTCTATCATCTTTAAAATTCTCATCGTTATAAAGTTTGAGACAATGTCCATTTACCTTGAAAGTGCCTTGTGATGGGTTACTTACCTCTACTGTGTCATATGGAAATACAGTTTGGACTACGAAAGGACTTGACCATCGTGATTTAAGCTTCCTAGGAAACAATTTGAGCCTCGAGTTATATAACAGGACAAGATCTCCAACTTCGAATTGTTTGCGTTGCTTTAAACAAGCATCGTGGCAGCACTTCATTGCTTCTTTGTATAATCATGAGTTCTCATAGGCATTAGCTCGCCATTCATCTAACTCATTCAGCTGCATGAATCTCTTTTCACCAGCGAGTTTGGGATCAAAGTTCAGAAATTTTATAGCCCAGAATGCTTTATGTTCTAATTCAAACAGAAAATGAAAACTTTTCCCAAAAACGAGTATGTAAGGAGATGTTCCTATAGGAGTCTTAAAGGTGGTTCTATAGGCCCATAAAGCATCATCTAGTTTCTTTGCCCAATCATTCCTATTTGACTCCACATTCTTTTCTAGAATCCGCTCAATCTCTTGGTTAGCGACTTCGACTTGTCCATTAGTTTGAGGATGGTAAGGGGTAGCTGTTCTATGGTAAACTCCATATTTCTTAAGGGTTTTATCAAGTTGGGCATTACAGAAATGGGTACCCCTATCACTGATAATTGCTCTAGGTGCTCCAAATTGAGAGAAAAGTTTCCTTTGGAACTTCACCACTACTCTAGCATCATTAGTAGGTAAGGCTTGGGCTTCCACCCATTTAGACATATAATCAATGGCTACTAATATGTATTTATTCCAAAACGAGCTAGGGAATGGACACATGAAATCAATACCCCATACATCAAATATCTCACATGAAAGCATGTATGTTTGGGGCATTTCATCGCGTTTAGAGATGTTACCTGTGGTTGGCATTTATCACAAGTATCAACATACCTGTTGGTGTCTTTGAATAGTGTGGGCCAGTAAAAACCTGATTCGAGTATTTTATGTGCGGTCCTAGTCCCACTGTAATGTTCTCCAGTTGGTCCTGAGTGGCAATGTTCCAAAATTTTTATTGCTTCTATCTTTGTAATGCATCTTCTAATTACTTGATCTGCACATATACGAAAAAGAAAAGGTTCTTCCCAAAAATAGGTTTTCACATCAGTGAAGAATCGCTTCTTTTGCTGATGTGTCAACCCTTTCGGTATAATGTTAGCGGCTAAATAATTCGTAATGTCAGCAAACCAAGGTTCCTTAGAGTCAGAGATAGCAAAAAGTTGTTCTTTAGGGAACAAGTCAATGATCTTATGTTCGTTCAGTTCATTGAGATGTGGGCTTTCTAATCTGGATAGAGGATCTGCTGCAAGGTTTTTTGCTCCTTTCTTATCTTGAATTTCTAAATCGAATTCCTGCAATAGTAAAATCCATCTTATTAGTCAAGGCTTTACATCTGTTTTAGTGAGGAGGTATCGAAGAGTTGAATGGTCAGTGTAAACGAAAACTTTAGACAATATTAAATATGGTCTAAATTTATCGAATGCAAAAACCACAGCCAACAATTCTTTCTTAGTCGTCGTGTAATTTTCTTGGGCGGCCGTCAAAGTTTTGCTAGCATAATAGATCGGTTGAAAATGCTTGTCTTTCCGCTGTCCAAGAATCGCACCTTCTGCAAAATCACTCGCATCATACATTAGTTCAAAAGGTAAATTCCAATCATGTGCAACTACAATCGGAGCGTTAATTAATTTATCCTTTAGGGTGTTGAACGCTTCTAAACAATCTTGACTAAAATTGAAAGGTATGTCTTTTTCTA
Organism: Gossypium arboreum; assembly: GCF_025698485.1. Taxonomy (NCBI): domain Eukaryota; kingdom Viridiplantae; phylum Streptophyta; class Magnoliopsida; order Malvales; family Malvaceae; genus Gossypium; species Gossypium arboreum. Next base: position 48,790,097 of record NC_069077.1, read on the forward strand.
GCAAATTCGTTAAAGGCTTAGCTATTTTAGAAAACTCTTTAATAAATCTTCTATAAAATCCTGCATGTCTTAAAAAACTTCGAATAGCCTTAACTGAATTAAGAGGAGGTAATTTCTCAATAGTTTCAACTTTTTCTTTATCAACCTCGATTCCCTTGGTAGAAATTTTGTGGCCTAACACAATCCTCTCACGAACCATGAAGTGACATTTTTCCCAATTTAGTACAAGATTTGTTTCCTCACATCTCATTAGAACTCGTTTTAAATTTTTAAGGCAAATATTGAAAGAGTTACCAAATACCGAGAAGTCATCCATAAATACCTCCATAATGTCTTCCATAAGTTCATAAAAAATGGCCAACATGCATCGTTAAAAGTAGCAGGAGCATTACATAATTCAAAAGGAATTTGTTGATAAGCAAACGTACAATATAGACATGTAAATATCGTTTTCTCTTGGTCCTTAGGAGCTGTTGAGATTTGGAAATAACCAGAGAGTCCAACTAGGAAGCAATAGTACATGTGCCCAGATAATATTTCCAACATCTGATCAATGAATGGTAGGGGAAAGTGATCTTTTCTTGTGGCATCATTCAATTTCCTATAATCAATGCAAACTCTCCATCCTGTGACTATTCGCGTTGGAATTAATTTGTTCTTCTCATTGGCTACAATAGTCATGCCTCCTTTCTTAGGAACAACCTGCACAGAACTCAACCAAGAGCTGTCAGAAATAGGATAAATAATTCTGGCATCTAGAATTTTAATTACCTCGACTTTTACAACTTCTTTCATATTTGGATTTAATCGTGTTTGAGCTTGCACACAGGGTTTGTATTCATCTTCCATTAAAATTTTATGTGTACAAAAAGAAGGGTTGATCCCTCTTATGTCAGAAATCTTCCAAGCTATGGCTCTTTTATGTTCCTTTAATACTCGAAGTAATTCTTCATTTTCTGTTGGCTGTAAGTTTGAAGTAATAATTACTGGTAATGTGGAATTATCTCCAAGAAATGCATATTCTAGGTGAGTTGGTAGTTGCTTTAATTCCAATTTAGGTGGTTCTTCAACAGAGGGTTTTAATTTCAATTAATTGTTTACCTCAATACCCTCATGAAACTTTTGTCTCAGCGAATGCTCATTGGAATTTAGTTCAGCTTTTATCTTACCTATTACAGAATCATCATCATCTACCTCCTCTCCTTGGGTAAGACACAGTTCTTGTAACACCCCGAACCCGAGACCGTCGCCGGTATCGGACACGAGAGGTTAACGGGCCAAAACCACTCATCGCACCGACCAATTTGACATTTCCAAACAAGCTGGGGAACTGCGTTACTGTAGTCTTAAAAAGCATATCACGAGTTACAAAACTCAGAAACTTATTCTGTAAATTTTCCAGGAATTTAGACTCATATATCCATCCGTGGATTTTTTTCTAGAATTTTTGGTCAGGCCAATTGGTACAGTTTATTAGTTAAAGTCACCCATGTTACAGGGGTCGACTACACTGACCTTTGCGCATTACGACCTGAATATCTTCTCGTACAGAGCTTCAATGCTCATGCCGTTTGTTTCTAATGAAACTAGACTAAAAAGGGAATCTTCACATATAAGGCATAACTTCTATATCATTTTGGGTAATTTATGGTAAATTTTCAAATTCGAGACAGGGGATCCAGAAACCGTTCTGGCCCTGTCTCACGAGAACTTTAATATCTCTTAGTATACTGTTCATATGATCGTTTCGTTACTTTCATATGAAAATAGATTCATCAAGGTTCGATCGCATAATTTATTCACTATTTAATACCATTCCTACAAATTTTTGTGATTTTTCACATCCACGTCACTGCAACTGGCAGCATCTGTTTTTAAGGTAGGCTTTACCTATTTTGTAGTTTCCATGGACCAACTATAGTCTAGTCATACATAGGTCCACCTATGATCATATTTAGCCATTCCAATGGCTGATCATTTGACCAACACTCCCATTCCAATCCATAATAACATCATGAAACCATATATATATTTACAAACCACAAAATCACATGGTCTAATGCCATACTCCACTTTTACGAGCGATTTTCGCATGGCCGTACACATATACATCACAAAAGTACTTGAAAACAACTGAGGGTAGTCCTATACATGCCATATCCAAAGTTCAACTAAAAGAGTACCAAAAAGGGGGTTTGATAGTGTGGATGACTTCACTTCGATGATCCCGAATCCGATCGCTAACGAGCAAAATCTATAAAACAGAGAGACAAAGGAACGGAGTAAGCAATTTATGCTTAGTAAGTTTTGAGCCATAATTTACACACAACCAAAGCATAGCATTCAAGTAGCTAAACAATAATTCATATGCATAATTTCTCATTGACATGCTTACTTCACAATCCCAACTCTTATATTCATACACAAATAATGGCTTAGTTAAGGCCGATAGCTCATTTATCATTGGAGCGAATACTCATACGCACTTACTCATAGTGTGCAAAGCACACACAGAAAACGTACCTTGTTGTTGGGAATTTCACAAGCGCATTAACTGAAAATTTTTACAGCAAGCTTATAATTTTCAAATCACATACCTTCGGAGTTTAACCGGATATAGCTCCTCGTTCAAACGCCTTCGGGACATAGCTCGGTTATGATAACCCGCACAAATGCCTTCGGGACTTAACCCGAATATCACAACTCGCACAATCGCCTTCGGGCTTAGCCCGGATATCATATCTCGCACAATTGCCTTCGAGCTTAACCCGGATATCATATCTCGCACACTTGCCTTCGGGCTTAGCCCGGATATCACAATTCACACAATTCATACACATCTTTGTTTCAATTACATAACAGAACTTTTACGCACAATTCACTTAACAAGAAATATCATTTTCGGCTCAATGGCCACATACAAGGGCACAATTTCGATTTGCTTATTACTTCATCCAATCGAATCAAAATCTAAGTTTCGATACTCGAAAACTTACCTTGGAGGTTGTCGAGCGCTTCCAACGACTATTCAATCACCTTTTGTTTTCCTTTATTGGAGCTAGTTCCCCTTTGCTCTTGAGCTTTATGTTAACAAATAAATTGATTTAGTCGTTTTGAATATCAAAGGGGAATCCAAGGTACTTAGCCCTTATAAGGCCGCACACACACTTACATCTACATACTTGAGCTCAATAATTATAATATAGCATCAAGTACTCATGTGGCCGATTATACTTAGTCATACTTGCACAAAATCAACAATAAATTCCAAGATTTTCACATCATATATGTACTAAGTCGAATATACTTGCAATGTCACAAACATTCTTCAACAATTTCTTCTTTAAACAACATATCTATCATTTACTTCATAACCGAAACACCATCACAAGAAAATACATACTTTGAGATAGTATATAGGTTATACCAATACATCATGTGCAAACATATATACACATATAGATGCAAGGCCGAATTTCAAGGTGTTCACAACCATCCAAAACACAAATTTTAACTATCATGCAAGAAGCATAAACCATGCTCATGAGCATACCATGGCCGAATACATCACACACCATACTCCTTTTAATTTTTGGTCATGGTTAAACAAAGGACTCAAGGTCTTACTCAAGAATGCTAAAAGAAATTTCAAGAGTAGTCAATCCATCATTGCATGCATCATCAACAAGCTTCACATTTAGCATGCAATGGCTTTAACACAATATCAACCTTGGCCAAATACCATTTCCATGGCACAACAAGGATTTGAACCATGGGCTAACATGAACATCAAGTTAGCAATAAAAACATGCATGAATCTCATGACACAACCTCATACATACCTTAATCTTGGTACAAGTATGGCCAAATCTCCTTCTAGTTCTCTTCTAAACCAAAATGGAGCAAAAATCCTTTCTTCCTCCTTATGATTTTCGGCCAAAAGATGAGAAAGGATGAACACAACAATTTTTTTTCTTCCTTCTTTCTCAACTCACGGCAAGGGGGATTACCACACTCACACACATTTTTTTTCATTCTTTTATCACCCATACACCTTTGTTTATTATTTCACCCTAATGCACCAACAAAACATGTTTCATGACATGTTTAGCCCATACTCCTTGTCATGGCCGGCCACTTCATGTTAGGGGATTTGACATGCAAATCCCTTATTTTTGCATGCATTATCAACTAGTCATCACACATTTCCCCATCATACTTTCAAAGTTTACTACTAGGTCCTTTCTAGTGAAATTCACATTTATAACTCTAAATCGAAACATCAAAAATGTCACACATGAATTAATACATATTATAGGCATCAAAATAAATTATAAATTATTTTTATGCCTCGGTTTTGTGGTCCCGAAACCACATCACGACTAGGGTCAATTTTTTTGCTGTCACAACTCTCCCCCACTTAAGAAATTTTCGTCCCCGAAAATCTTACCGGTAAATAGGTTTGGGTATCGCTCTTTCATAGAGTTCTCGGGTTCCCAAGTAGCTTCTTCTATCCCATGTTTGAGCCATAACACTTTCACTAGCGGAACCCGCTTGTTTCACAACTCTTTCACTTCACGTGCTAGGATACGAATCGGTTCTTCCTCATAACTCATATTGGCATGAATTTCAACCTCTGATGGACTAATCACGTGCGATGGATTAGATCTATAGCGTCGAAGCATCGAAACATGAAAGACGTCGTGAATCTTTTCGAGTTCAGGGGGCAAAATCAAACGATATGCAACTGGACCGACTCGCTCGGAGATTTCGTACGGCCCAATGAATCTCGGGCTCAACTTGCCCTTACGGCCAAATCTGAGTATCTTTTTCCAAGGTGCAACTTTAAGAAACACTTTATCTCCCACCTGATACTCGATGCCTTTACGTTTCAGATCCGCGTACGACTTTTGACGATCGGAGGCTATCTTCAGACTTTCACGGATTACTTTCACTTTCTGTTCAGCATCTTTAATCAAGTCCACCCCGAAAATTTTGCTTTCACCGAGCTCAGTCCAAAACAATGGTGTACGGCATTTACGCCCGTACAAGGCCTCGTAAGGTGCCATCTTAATACTTGATTGAAAACTATTGTTGTGCGAATTCAATCAAAGGCAAATACTGTTCCATGAACCATCGAACTCGAGGATGCAACATCTCAACATATCCTCAAGTATCTGAATTATCCGCCGGATTGACCATCGGTTTGGGGGTGAAAAGCGGTCTTTGAAATGCAACTTGGTACCCAAAGCTTCTTGCAAATTCTTCCAAAATCGCGAGGTAAATCTCGGATCTCTATCCGACACGATGGAAATAAGCACCCCGTGTAATCTCACAATCTGAGAGACGTAAAATTCGGCTAGTTTGTCCATTGAAAAATCCGTACGTACGGGGATAAAGTGAGCCGACTTAGTCAATCTATCTACAACGACCCAAATCGCATCCTTCTTACTCACTGACAATGGCAGTCCGGATACAAAGTCCATTGTGACTCGATCCCATTTCCACTCGGGTATCGTGATCGGCTGAAGTAATCCTGAAGGCACTTGATGTTCTACTTTCACTTGTTGACATATTAAACATCTCGAAACAAAGTCAGAGATGTCTTGTTTCATACCATGCCACCAAAACCGACGTTTCAAATCGTTGTACATCTTCGTACTCCCCGGGTGGATTGCCATTCGGCTACCATGGGCTTCGTTGAGAATTATCGAAATTGGAGTGGTACCAGGCACCAATTCGATGCCAAACTCTATTTCCCGAACAGGTGGTAGACCCGACAATTCTTCAGGGAAAACATCCGGGTATTCACAAACCACTGGCACAGATTCGGGTTTCTTTTCTGTCTCCTTGTCATCGAGCACATACGCAAGGTATGCTTCGCACCCCTTTCTTACATATTTCTGGGCCAACATTGCTGATATTACATTGGCAACCCTTTAAGTCCGTAGACTCCACCGAATTATCTCGTTATTCATGCACCTCGGATCAATAGTCTTGCTTTTGCAATTTACAACCGCATCGTGCATGGTCAACCAATCCAAACCAAGAATAACGTCGAATTGCCGAACGGCAAAAGCATCAAGTCCGCGGGAAAACAAGAACCTCGAAATACTAGGGGACTTTTCTTACACACTTTGTTGACAAGCACGTAATGACCCAAGGGTTGGACACCGAATTACAAACTCGAGAGACTCAACAGGCAAAGTCTTACTGGATGCTAAGGTTTCGCATATATAAGAATGAGTAGAACCAGGGTCAATCAAAGCAATCACATTAGTGTCAAGGAGAGTAAAAGTACGGTAATAACATCGGTGAGGCGGCATCCTCACGTCTTGCGTATGGCATAAGTCCTAGCGAGCACGAGCCTCGGATCGATGGTAGCATCTCTAGATCCTCTCGACCGCCACTAGCATTGCCCATATTTCTAGGTGGCCTACCTCGAGTTGTGGTAGCACCCGGGTTCCCACTTTGATTCGCATTTTGTTCAAACAATCTCGGGCAATCTTTAATAAAGTGGTCGGCTGATCCGCACTTATGTGAGGAGCGGTCACGAAATCTACAACTTCCAGAATGCCATTTGCCACTATCTGAGCACTCGTTCTCTCTCGACGATCATTTCCACCACTGGCGATCGAAGTGACTCGTGTGGTCACAGGAGGTCGATCGCGATCTCGTCTAAAAAGGCCCGAAGCGCCTCTAGACCGGCTCACATCATCTCGAAATCTCTTCGATGCCTGTTGAAGAGACTTCCCCGAGGACCTTTTTCGAAATTCTCCAGTTCCCACATCAACTTTTTGTTTCTCCTTTCTAAGCTCTTTGGCTTTACAAGCTCGCTCGACAAGTACTACGAACTCTCGTATTTCGAGAATGCCAACGAACATCCTTATATCGTCATTCAGCCCATCCTCGGCGTTTACACATAATAGCCGGACGAAACACATTCTGGCGTATCTCTGAGTCTAACAAATTTTCGCTCGTAGTCGATGGCGACATAGAGCCTTGCTTAAGATCAATAAATTCCTTTCGTTTTTGGTCGGTGAATCTCGGTGATAAACTTCTTTGAACTTCGGTTTGGAAGAACTCCCAAGTTACTTGCTCTCTAGGCACTGTGAAGTCGAGTACTCCACCAATAGTAGGCGGAATCGCGTAGCAAGGAGATAGTACACTTTAGGCATTCATCGGGTGTGCAAGATAGCTCATCGAGCACCCAGATAGTGTTGTCCAACCAAAATTCAGCTTGCAAGGCATCGTCGCTATCCGTAGCTTTAAATTCAGTAGCCCCGTGTTTCCGAATTCTGTCGATTGGGGGCTTACTTGACCTTATTTGGTTAGTTACTGGAGGTATTGTAGGTGCGGGGGTTGCATTAGTCGGGAATGGAGGTTGTGGAACAGCCGTGTTAGTTCGAATGTATTGGTTGAACCAATCATTCATCACGCTATAAAAGGCTTGCCTAGCCTCATCATTCGGATTGCTGGCAATAGGTTGAGAGTCCGCCGGCGCTGTCCCTTGCGCGGGAGCAGGCGCCACACTCTCCACATCATCAGCTATTGCTCGGTTCGGATCGGGATCCATTATAAACAAACAGAAATTCAAAATGTCAAAAATCACCACACTATCAATTTATCACTTAATGGCATGTATAACTAGACCCAAACGTATTACGGTAGTCCTAGAATCGACTAAACCGTAGCTCTGATACCAATAAAATTGTAACACCCCGAACCCGAGACCGTCGCCGGTATCGGACACGAGAGGTTAACGGGCCAAAACCACTCATCGCACCGACCAATTTGACATTTCCAGACAAGCTGGAAAACTGCATTACTGTCGCCTTAAAAAGCATATCACGAGTTACAAAACTCAGAAACTGATTTTGTAAATTTTTCCTGAATTTAAACTCATATATCCATCCGTGGATTTTTTTCTAGAATTTTTGGTCAGGCCAATTGGTACAGTTTATTAGTTAAATTCACCCATGTTACAGGGGTCGACTACACTGACCTTTGCGCATTACGACCTGAATATCTTCTCGTACAGAGCTTCAATGCTCATGCCGTTTGTTTCTAATGAAACTAGACTAAAAAGGGAATCTTCACATATAAGGTATGACTTCTAATTCCTTCTGGGTAATTTATGGTAAATTTTCAAAGTCGAGACAGGGGATCCAGAAACCGTTCTGGCCCTGTCTCACGAGAACTTTAATATCTCTTAGTATACTATTCATATGATCGTTTCGTTACTTTCATATGAAAATAGATTCATCAAGGTTCGATCGCATAATTTATTCACTATTTAATACCATTCCTACAAATTTTTGTGATTTTTCACATCCACATCACTGCAACTGGCAGCATCTGTTTTTAAGGTAGGCTTTACCTATTTTGTAGTTTCCATGGACCAACTATAGTCTAGTCATACATAGGTCCACCTATGATCATATTTAGCCATTCAATGGCTGATCATTTGACCAACACTCCCATTCCAATCCATAATAACATCATGAAACCATATATATATTTACAAACCACAAAATCACATGGTCTAATGCCATACTCCACTTTTACTGAGCGATTTTCGCATGGCCGCGTACATATACATCACAAAAGTACTTGAAAACAACGAGGGTAGTCCTATACATGCCATATCCAAAGTTCAACTAAAAGAGTACCAAAAGGGGTTTGATAGTGTGGATGACTTCACTTGATGATCCCGAATCCGATCGCTAACGAGTAAAATCTATAAAACAGAGAGACAAAGGAACGGAGTAAGCAATTTATGCTTAGTAAGTTTTGAGCCATAATTTACACACAACCAAAGCATAGCATTCAAGTAGCTAAACAATAATTCATATGCATAATTTCTCATTGACATGCTTACTTCACAATCCCAACTCTTATATTCATACACAAATAATGGCTTAGTTAAGGCCGATAGCTCATTTATCATTGGAGCGAATACTCATACGCACTTACTCATAGTGTGCAAAGCACACCTGTAAAACGATACCTTGTTGTTGGGAATTTCAAGCGCATTAACTGAAAATTTTTACAGCAAGCTTATAATTTTCAAATCACATACCTTCGGAGTTTAACCGGATATAGCTCCTCGTTCAAACGCCTTCGGGACATAGCCCGGTTATGATAACCCGCACAAATGCCTTCGGGACTTAACCCGGATATCACAACTCGCACAATCGCCTTCGGGCTTAGCCCGGATATCATATCTCGCACAATTTCCTTCGGTCTTAGCCCGGATATCATATCTCGCACACTTGCCTTCGGGCTTAGCCCGGATATCACAATTCGCACAATTCATACACATCTTTGTTTCAATTACATAACAAAACTTTTACGCATTCACTTAACAAGAAATATCATTTTCGACTCAATGGCCACATACAAGGGCACAATTTCGATTTGCTTATTACTTCATCCAATCGAATCAAAATCTAAGTTTCGATACTCGAAAGCTTACCTTGGAGGTTGTCAAGCGCTTCTAACGACTATTCAATCACCTTTTCTTTTCCTTTATTGGAGCTAGTTCCCCTTTGCTCTTGAGCTTTATGTTAACAAATAAATTGATTTAGTCGTTTTGAATATCAAAGGGGAATCCAAGGTACTTAGCCCTTATAAGGCCGCACACACTTACATCTACATACTTGAGCTCAATAATTATAATATAGCATCAAGTACTCATGTGGCCGATTATACTTAGTCATGCTTGCACAAAATCAACAATAAATTCCAAGATTTTCACATCATATATGTACTAAGCCGAATATACTTGCAATGTCACAAACATTCTTCAACAATTTCTTCTTTAAACAACATATCTATCATTTACTTCATAACCGAAACACCATCACAAGAAAATACATACTTTGAGATAGTATATAGGTTATACCAATACATCATGTGCAAACATATATACACATATAGATGCAAGGCCGAATTTCAAGGTGTTCACAACCATCCAAAACACAAATTTTAACTATCATGCAAGAAGCATAAACCATGCTCATGAGCATACCATGGCCGAATACATCACACACCATACTCCTTTTAATTTTTGGTCATGGTTAAACAAAGGACTCAAGGTCTTACTCAAGAATGCTAAAAGAAATTTCAAGAGTAGTCAATCCATCATTGCATGCATCATCAACAAGCTTCACATTTAGCATGCAATGGCTTTAACACAATATCAACCTTGGCCAAATACCATTTCCATGGCACAACAAGGATTTGAACCATGGGCTAACATGAACATCAAGTTAGCAACTAAAACATGCATGAATCTCATGACACAACCTCATACATACCTTAATCTTGGTACAAGTATGGCCAAATCTCCTTCTAGTTCTCTTCTAAACCAAAAATGGAGCAAAAATCCTCTCTTCCTCCTTATGATTTTCGGCCAAAAGATGAGAAAGGATGAACACAACAATTTTTTTCTTCCTTCTTTCTCAACTCACGGCAAGGGGGATTACCACACTCACACACATTTTTTTTCATTCTTTTATCACCCATACACCTTTGTTTATTATTTCACCCTAATGCACCAACAAAACATGTTTCATGACATGTTTAGCCCATACTCCTTGTCATGGCGGCCACTTCATGTTAAGGGGATTTGACATGCAAATCCTTATTTTTGCATGCATTATCAACTAGTCATCACACATTTCCCCATCATACTTTCAAAGTTTACTACTAGGTCCTTTCTAGTGAAATTCACATTTATAACTCTAAATCGAAACATCAAAAATGTCACACATGAATTAACACATATTATAGGCATCAAAATAAATTATAAATTATTTTTATGCCTCGGTTTTGTGGTCCCGAAACCACATCCCGACTAGGGTCAATTTTGGGCTGTCACAGTTCTAACGTGTCCTTATGTGTGATTTCCTATTAAGAATCTTGAGTAGTATGATCAATAGAGTAGATAAAATAACATGAGACATCCTGTTCCCTAGAAAATCTCACGAAATCATAAATTTTAAAAATAATCTCTTCGTCACCTACTCTAAGCACCAGTTTACCATCACCCACATCAATAACAGCCCTAGCGGTGGCTAAAAATGGACAACCTAAAATTAAAGGCACTCAACATCCTCATCCATGTCAAGCGCAACAAAATCAACAGGGAATATAAATTTATCTACTTTAATAAGTACGTCCTCAATAATTCCCCTAGGATATTTAATAGATCTATCAGCTAGTAGGATGCTTATCCTAGTGGGTTTTGGTTCCCCAAGACCAAGTTGCTTGAACATTTTATAAGGCATCAAATTAATGCTAGCGCCTAAGTCAGCTAGTGCCTTTTCAACATTTAAACTACCAATTAAGCAGGGAATAGTAAAACTTCCTAGATCTTTTTGTTTAGTTGGCAGTTTATTTTGGAGTATTGCTGAGCATTCCTCGGTTAGTTCTACCATGGAAAACTCTTCAAATTTCCTCTTATTTGTTAGAAGATCTTTCAAAAATTTTGCGTATGTAGGCATCTGCGAGATAGCTTCAACAAAAGGTAAGTTATTACGTAATTGCTTAAAGAGTTCAAGGAATTTACCGAATTGTGCATCCATGAGGTTATTCTTCAACTTTGCTGGATATGGAGTTGGTGGTTTATATTCCTTTGGCATTGAATTTTTATTGTTTTCAGGTTTTACCTCCTCTCCTTCATTTCTATCATATTCTGGTGATAGCTTTTTTTCAGATTCAACTAAAACCTTCCCACTCCTTAATGTAACTACTTTCACATGCTCTTTTGGATTGGGTTCGGTATTCCTAGGTAGACTTCCTAGTGGTCTTTTTGAAATCATCTTAGCTAGCTGTCCTATTTGGCTTTCAAGTCCTTGAATTCATGCTTGCTGATTTTTAAGTGTAGTTTCAGTATTCTAAAAATGGGTTTCCGCTACTGAAATACATTTTGTCATCATCTCCTCAAGGTTCGATTTTTTCTCTTGCTAGTAAGGTTGTTGTTGGAAGCCTCGAGGGGGCGGTGGCCTCTGATTCCCTTTGCCTCCCCATGAGAAATTTGGGTGATTCCTCCAACCTGTATTGCAAGTGTTACTGTAAGGATTATTTTGAGGTCGAGGATTATTACCCATATAATTCATTTTCTCGTTCTCCATGTTGGGGCCGTAGGGTGGAAATTCTGGAATGCTTATTCCACCTCCGCTCCCATCACACTGTATTACTGGATGTACCTAGTAGAACCAAGTAAACCATCAATCTTTTTATTCAGTAGTTGCACTTGATTCAACAACATAGTAACTGAGTCGATGTTAAAAATGCTGGCGGCCTTAGTTGGTTTTGTCCTCATCACTTGCCACTGATAATTATTCAGTGACATCTCCTCTATAAACTCATAAGCATCTTCAGGTGTCTTATTATTTATGGTTTCTCCAGCAGCTGCGTCAATCATTTGTCTAGTCGAGGGATTCAAACCGTTGTGGAAAGTCTGAACCTGTAGCCAAAAGGGTAACCCATGGTGAGGGCACCTTCTCAATAAGTCTTTGTATCTCTCCCATGCATCATAAAGTGTTTCTAAATCCATCTGTACAAAAGAAGAGATATCATTCCTTAATTTAGCCATTTTAGCCGGCGAAAAATATTTAAACAGGAATTTTTTAGTCATTTGTGCCCAAATAGTGATTGACCCTCGTGGCAACGAGTTTAACCACTGTTTGGCCTTATTCCTCAATGAAAAGGGAAATAACTAGAGGCAAATAGCATCGTCAGAAACGCCATTGATCTTAAAAGTGTCACGAAATTCCAAAAAATCCGCTAAATGAGTGTTTGGATCCTCATCCTACAAACCATCAAACTGAACAAACTATTGTATCATTTGAATCATGCTAGGTTTCAAATCAAAATTATTCTCAGCAACAGTAGGCCTAATTATACTTGATTCAGTTCCTGTTAAACTAGGTTTAGCATAATCATACATAATACGCAGAGCAGGATTCTATTCTACTGGATTTGCGGCAACCATAGGGGGTAGCAGATTATTCTAACTATCAGCCATCCTTTCGATTGTGGTTCGAATATCGTCCTCTTGCCTTCCTTTATGTATTGTAGGCTTCGCCTTATTTCTCTTCGGTTTCTGTGAGCTGTACTTTCAATCTCACTGTCAAAAAGCAAAGGTCATGACGGGTTCCTCCTAGTCATAAACTAGAGACATCTGCCAGAAGAAAACGAGAGGAAATTGTGACAGCCCTAAAGTGACCCTAGTCGGAAAACGGTTTCGGGACCGCTAAACCGAGTCACCAAATTATTTGAATATGATATCTATTGTCTAAAATATATGATTATGAATGTGTGAAAGTTTTAAGCTTCGATTTAGTAAATTGCATGTGAAATTAGTCGATAGGACTTATGTGTGACACTTTTGAAATGTAATAGGTAAATCTATAAGGATCTATTAGTGCATGTAATCAAAGGGGTGGACTTGCATGTCAATTTCCCCCTTTTTATTTGCTAGTGGCCGGCCATGACAAAGGGTGATGGGCAAAACATGTCATAAAACATGTTGTGACAATGGTGTATGTTAGGAAAAATAAAATAAGGAGTATGGGTAATAAAGAAATGGAAAAAAAAAAGAATGGTGTGAGTGTTCCCCCCATTACCGTGAGTTGAGGGAAAGAAGAAAAAAAAGTGTCCATCATTTTTCACTTCTTTTGGCTGAAAATTCTAAGGAAGAAAGAAAACAAGTTGTGTTCTTTGGTTCTTCTTGGCGATTTGAGAGGAGGAAGAAAGGAGTGAAGCAATCGGTCATCTTAGGTCGATATTAAGGTAAGGAAGTTGATACTAGTTCTTGAAATCCTAGTTGATTTTGAGTGAGATATCAAGTTATTGTTGGTAACCCATGTTGAAATTGTGATTTTGGAATAAGTAAGGTTTTCGCTATGGAGATTAATAAGGGTGATGGTTGTGTTTCATGCTAAATCTAGATGAACAATGGTAGTTTGTTTACATCTTGATGATTATGAGTTCCTTTCTTGGGTCTACCCTAGATCCATGAAGTATATTTTATTTGGTGTTGTTGGAAGTATCGGCCATGGTATATCCATAAGCATGATTTATGCTTATTGCACGATAGGTAAGATTTGTGTTTTGGATATATGTTTATATTTGGTTATGATCAACTTGTGATTCGGCTCTTGCACATATATATATATATGTTTGCACATGATGTATTGGTATGACATATATACTATCTCAAGGTATATATTTACATATGATGATGTTTCGGTTATGATGTAAATGATTGATGCGTATTGAGTTACAATATGTAATGCATTAGTTAGTAAAATGTATGCCATTTATGTGTGGTATTAAGTATATAATTGGCCTCAACATAGACATGCATATTCGGCCACATGAGGTGGATTGGTGTGCATGTATTCGGTTAGAGGCAAGCATATTGATACCTTATCTTGGCTTAGATAATCGGCTAAAAGAGAGTGTGGACTATTGTGTTGAGTTAGATTCATGATTTCGTACTTATGTGACTTTAATGTCTAATGAATATATATGGGCTAAGCACCTTGAGTTCCTCTTTTTGATACTCAAATGATTAAATCAATTTATTTGTCAATTTAAGCTCAAGAGCAAAGGGGAACTAAATCCGATAAAGGGAGGGAAAAAGTGGTCGAATAGTGTAACACCCCGAACCCGAGACCATCGCCGGTGTCGGACACGAGGGGTTAACGAGCCAAATCCACATATTGCACCCACCAATTTGACATTTCTAGACAGGCTGGAAAACTGCATCACTGTCGCCTTAAAAATCATATCTCGAGTTTCAAAAATCAGAAACTGATTCTGTAAATTTTCCCTGAATTTAGACTTATATATCCATTCATGGATTTATTTCTAGAATTTTTGGTTGGGCCAATTGGTACAGTTTATTAGTAAAAGTCACCCATGTTACAGGGGTTGACTACACTGACCTTCGCGCATTACAACTTGAATATCTCTCTGTACAGGGCTTAATACTGGTGCCGTTTGTTTCTAATGAAACTAGACTCAAAATGGAATCTGCACATATAAGGCACGACTTCTAATGCTTTCTGGATAATTTTTAGTAAATTTTCAAAGTCGCGACAGGGGTCCCAGAAACCGTTCTGGCCCTGTCTCACGAGAACTTTAATTTCTCTTAACGAGTAACTCCTATGACCATTTCGTTTCTTCCATATGAAAGTAGACTCATCAAGGTTCATTTACATAACTTATTCACTATTTAATACCATTCCTACAAATTTTGGTGATTTTTCAAAACCACACCACTGCTGCTGCCAACATCTCTTTTCAAGGTAACCTTTACCTATTTCATGATTTCCACGATTCAATTGCCCCTCTTTGCATACATAGCACAAAGTGTGATCATGATTAACCATTCCAATGGCTAATCTTCTCAAAACAATTCCATACCCCATAATGATCAACACACAACGATTATAGTATCATACCAAAAACGTATATAAGCCATTTTCGCATGGCTATCCAAGTTTACACAAAACCGAAAGGTACATGACCTTCAACAATAGGGTAGTCCTATACATGCCATTTCAAGGTTCAACCAAAATTATACCAAAATGGAGGCTTTGATAGTGTAGATGACTTGACTTTAATGATCCCGAATCCGATCGCTAATGAGCAAAATCTATAAAAGAGAGCCAAAGCAGCGGGGTAAGCATTTTTATGCTTAGTAAGTCTCAAGCAATAAAATCAGCTTTAACTAAAGCATTACATTCACATAGCCAAATGAATCATTTCATTAATACACATTCACATAATCATTCTTACTTCACACTTCATCATTATATACTTTCACAAGATATCAACCAATTCAATAGCTGAAAACTCGTTAGTCGATTGAGCGAATGTTACTCAAACATATCGACTTTTCCAATGCACATATAAACATACCTTATTCTTTGGGCTTTTCGAGCGTACTAATTAAATTTATTACAGCAACCAACTCTCACCTCCAGCCCAAGCTTCTTGAATACAACCGGATATAACCACATGCACGAATGCCTTGGTCTTAGCCGGATAGAACGACTTGCACAAATGCCTTGGTATTAGCCGGATTTAACAACTTGCACGAATGCCTTGGTCTTAGCCGGATGTAGTCACTAGCACAATTGCCTTGGTCTTAACCGGATATAATTACTAGCATAAATGTCTTGGGACTTAGCCGGATATCATTTAATTGCTCATGCACACATATACATCAATAATCATTACACATCCATGTTTCATTTTCGTTACTAAGGCTCAAACACAAACATATCACTAGCATAATCGCCTTGGGACTTAGCCGGGTATCATTCAAATACTCATACACACATAAATCAATAATCATTACACATCCATATTTCATTTCACATAATTCGAGTAGGGTCATTTCTTGAGGACTTACCTCGGATGTTGTCGAACGGCTTCAACGGCTATTCGATCACTTTTCCTTCCCTTTATCGGATTTAGCTCCTTTTGCTCTTGAGCTTAACGAATACAAGTAGAAGTATTCAATATTTCTATCAATAATGTTTACTAATCAATCACATTCGGCATCTCATATCATCTCACTTTATTATAATTTATCATTCAACCTTTGAACCAAAACGCCATTATATGGCCACATATACATACATCCATATATTTAAGCTCAAGAATTTTAACATAACATCAAGTGCTCAAATTACTCATGTGGCCGATTATACATGGTCATAAATACAGAAAATCAAAAATACTTTCAAGGTTTTTCACACTATACATGTACTAGGCCGAATGTACATGCAAATTTCACAACATTCTTCAACAAATTTCTTCTCTAAACAAACATATTTATCACTTTCTTGATAATCAAAATATCATGTGCAAACATATATACACATATAGGTGCAAGGCCGAATTTCAAGGTGTCCATAACCATCCAAAACACAAATTTTAACTAACATGAAAGAAGCATAAACCATGCTCATGAATGCATCATGGCCGAATACATCACAATCATGCCCCTTTCAACTTCGGTCATGGTTAAACAAAAAAAAAACTCAATGTCTTACTTAAGATTGCTACAAAGAAATTTCAAGAGTAGTCAATCCATCATTGCATGCATCATTAGCAAGCTTCACATTTAGCATGCAATGGCTTTAACCCAATAACAACCTTAGCCAAATACCATTTCCATGGCATAACAAGGATTTGAACCCTGGCTAACATGAACATCAAGTTAGCAACTAAAACATGCATGAATCTCATGACACAACCTCATACATACCTTAATCTTGATGCAAGTTTAGCCAAATCTCCTTCTAGATCTCTTCTAAACAAAGAAAATGAAGCAAAATCTCTTCTTCCTCTTAGGAATTTCGCCAAAGGAAGGAGGGAAAAGATGAACAATTTTTTGTTTTTCTTTCTTAGTTACACGGCAATGGGGAATGCTACACTCTCATACACATTTTTTTTATTTCTCTTCCCACATCTAATTATTTTATCACTTAATACATCATGCATTAACAAAACATGTCATAACATGTTTTCTTTTCCCATAATTCCTTGCCATGGCCGGCCACCACCTATAAAAAGGGGAATTTGACATGCAAGTCCATTGTTTTGCATGCATGCTTTAATTAGTCATCACACAAGTCCCTATCGTACTTTCAAAGTTCACTACTAAGTCCTTTCTAGTGAAATTCACCTTTATAACACTAAATCAATCACCAAAAAATGTCACACATGAGCACACACATATTATAGGCATCAAAATAAATTTTAAATTATTTTTATGCCTCGGTTTTGTGGTACCGAAACCACATTCCGACTAGGGTCAATTTTGGGCTGTCACAAATAGCCATCGAAATCGTTCGACAACATCCGAGGTAAGTTTTCGAGTAATGGAACTTAGGTTATGATTCGATTAGATTATGTCTTAAGTAAATCAAAATCATGCTTTTTGTATGTGGCTATTGAGCCGAAATTTGTAAATGTGATAGGTGTCTTGTGTTTGAGCTTTGGTAATGAAAATGAAATACGGATGTGTCATGATTTATTGATATATGTGCTTGGTTATTCGAATGATAACCGGGCTAAGTCCCGAAGGCTTTTGTGCTAAGTGACTATATCTGGACTAAGATCCAAAGGCCTTTGTCTGAGTTACTAATCCCGGGCTAAGCCCGAAGGCATGGGTGCGAGTTACTAAATCCGGGTTAGGTCCGAAGGCATTTGTGCGAGTTGCTATAATCGGGCTATGTCCAAGGCATTTGAACAGTAGCTATATCCGTTAAACTCGAAGGTACGTGATTGAAATGAATGATCTTGCTGTAAAAATTTCAGTTAATACGCTTGTGAAATCCCAACAATGAGGTATGTTTCATATGTGCTTTGAATTAGTTGAGCCCTTACAAATAAGTATTCGCTCAGTTGATAAATGAGCTACCGGCCTTTGGCTAAGTTGATCTTTGTGTATGAATATAAGGGTTGGTAATGTGAAGTAAGTATGATATTGAGAATTTGTGCATATGGAATTATCTGTTTAGCTACATGAATGCTATACTTTGGTTGTGTCTAAATTCATAACTCAACTTACTAAGCATTAAATGCTTACTCCGTTTCTTTGATTCTTTGTTTTATAGATTTTGGTTCTTCAGCTATCGGACTCGGGATTTTGAAGTTGAAGTCGCCCACACTATCAAAGCTCCTTTCGGTATATTTTTGGTTGGACTTTGAAATGGCATGTATAGGACTACCCTTTTGTTGTAGGTCATGTACCTTTCGGTTTTGTGTAAATTTGGATAGCCATGCGAAAATGGCTTAAGTATACTTTAGGCATGGTATTATAATCATTGTATGTTGTTCATTAAGAGGTATGGAAATGTTTGGAAACGATTAGCCATTGGGATGGTTAATCATGATCATATTTTGTGCTATTTATGTTAAAGGGCTAGTTGAATCATGGAAACTATGAAATAGGTAAAGCCTACCTTAAAGACAGATGCTGACAGCTGCAGTGACGTGGATGTGAAAAATCACTAAAAATAGTAGGAATGGAATTAAATAGTGAAGAAATTATATAAACAAACCTTGACGAGTCTATTTTCATAGGAAAGTAACAAAATGATCATATGCATAGTATGTTAAGATATATTTCAGTTTTCGTGAGACAGGGCCAGAACAGCTTCTGGAGTCCCTATTCCGAATTTGGAAATTCATTATAAATTTACCAGAGATAATTAGAAGTCATGCCATATATGTACAGATTCCTTTTTGAGTTTAGTTTCTGTAGAAACAAACGGCATCAGTATTGAAGCCCTGTACAGGGAGATATCCAAGTCGTAATGCGCAAAGGTCAGTGTAGTTGATCCCTGTAACATGGGGGACTTTAACTAATAAACTGTACTAATTGGCCCAACCAAAAATTCTAGAAAAAAATTTGTAGATTCATATATGAGTGTATTTTCAGGGAAAAATCACAAAACTGATTTTCGAGTTGTGGAACTCAGGATATGATTTTTAAGGTGACAGTGACACAGTTAGCCTACTGTCTGGAAATTTTAAAATGAACTGTGCAAGTAAGTGGATTAAGCCGTTAACCCCTCGTGTCCGACTCGCGACGGTTTGAGTGCACGGGTGTTACAGTTTTATTGGTATCAGAGCTACGGTTTAGTCGATTCTAGGACTACCGTAATGCGTTTGGGTCTAGCTATACATGCCATTTTATGTGATTATTTGATAGTGTGGTGATTTTGACATTGCAAATGTGTTTATTTATAGTAATGGATCCCGATCCCGACCGAGCGGTAGCTAATGATCTTGAGAGTGTAGTGCCTGCTCCCGCACAAGGGACAGTGCCGGCGGACTCTCAACCTAATACTAGTAATCCGAATGATGAAGCTAGACAAGCTTTCTATAGCGTGATGAATGATTGGTTCAACCAATACATTTGAACTAATACAGCTGTTCCACAACCTCCATTCTCGACAAATACCACCCTCGTACCTACAATACCTCCGGTAACTGACCAAATAAGGTCGAATAAGCCCCCAGTTGACAGAATCCGAAAACACGGGGCTATTAAATTTAAAGCTACGGACAGCGATGATGCCGAGCAAGCTGAATTTTGGTTGGACAACACTATCCGGGTACTCGATGAGCTATCTTGCACACCCGATGAGTGCCTAAAGTGTACTATCTCCTTGCTACGTGATTCTGCCTACTATTGGTGGAATACATTGACTTCTGTGGTGCCCAAAGAGCAAGTAACTTGGGAATTTTTCCAAACCGAGTTTCGGAAAAAGTATATCAGTCAGAGATTTATGGATCAAAAACGGAAGGAATTTCTTGAACTCAAACAAGGTTCCATGTCGGTTCATCGACTATGAGCGAAAATCTGTGAGGCTTAGCAGATGCATGCGAGAATGCATTTCCTCGAAGCCGTAATGTGTAAGCGTTTGAGGATGGACTAAATGATGATATAAAGCGTATGTTGGCATCTTGGAAATCCGAGAATTTGTGGTACTTGTTGAGCGAGCTTGCAAAGCCGAGGAGCTCGATATGGAGAAAAGAAAAGGCGAGGTGGGAGCAAGGGAGTTTAGAAGAGGTCTTGAGGAAGCCCTTCCCACGATCATCGAAGAAATTTAGAGATGGCTTGGGCGGTCTAGGGATACTTCGGGCTTTTCTACGAGATCGCGATCGACCCCCTGTGAGCCCACGAGTCACTTCGATCGCCGATGTTGGAAATGACCGTCGAGGCAGAGCGGAATGCCGATATTGTGGTAAATGGCATTCGGGAGTTGTAGGTTCCATGACCGCTCTCTGTTACAAGTCTTGGTCACCGACCACTTTATCAAAGATTGCCCGAGATTGTGCGAGCAGAGCGAAAATCGGGGGGAAACCGGGTGCTACCCTTGCCGAGGTAGACCATCTAGAAATACTGGGCAATGCTAGTGGTGGTCGAGAGGATCTAGAGATGCTACGACCAGATCCGAGGCTCGTGCTCTGCTAGAGCTTATGCTATCTGGCGTCTGTGAGGATGCTTCCTCGCCGGATGTTATTACTGGTACTTTTACTCTCTTTGATACTAATGTGATTGCTTTGATTGACCTGGTTCTACTCATTCTATATATGCGAAACCTTAGCATCCAAGAAGACTTTACCTATTGAGTCTCTCGAGTTCGTAATTCGGTGTCAAATCCTTGGGTCATTACGTGCTTGTCAACAAATTGTGTAAGAAATGTCCCTTAGTACTTGAGGTTCTGTTTTCCGCGGACTTGATCTTTGTTGCCGTTTGATGAATTTGATGTTATCCTCGGTTTAGATTGGTTGACCGTGCATGATGCGGTTGTGAATTGCAAAAGTAAGACTATTGATTTGAGATGCACAAATAACGAGATAATCCGGGTTGAGTCTACGGACTTAAAGGGTTGCCGGTGTAATATCGGCAATGTTGGCCCGAAATATGTAAGAAAGGGTGCGAAGCATACCTTGCGTATGTACTTGATGACAAGGAATTGGAAAAGAAACCCAAATCTGATCTTTGGTGGTTTGTGAATACCGGATGTTTTCTCGAAGAATTACGGGTTTACCACTGTTCGGGAAGTAGAGTTTGGTATTGAGCTTGTACAGGACTACGCCAATTTCGATAGCTCAGATCGTATGGCACCAACCGAGTGAAAAGAATTGAAAGCTCGGTTGCAAGAGTTGACGGATAGAGGTTTCACTCGACCAAGTTTCTCACCTTGGGGTGCACCGGTATTGTTTGTGAAAAGAAGGGCGGAACCATGAGGATGTGCATTGACTATCGTCGGTGAATAAAGTGACGATAAAGAATAAATATCCGTTACCGCGTATTGATGATTTGTTTGATCAACTAAAGGGAGCCTCAGTGTTTTCAAAGATAGATTTGAGATCGGGGTATTACCAGTTGCGAATTCGAGATTCGGATATACCCAAAACTGCTTTCAGAATGAGATACGACCACTACGAGTTCTTAGTAATGTCGTTTGGGCTCACTAATGCCCCAGCGGTATTTATGGATTTGATGAATAGGATCTTCAGACAGTATTTGGACCGGTTCGTAGTTGTGTTCATTGACGACATCTTGGTCTATTCAAGAGACGAAACCGAACATGCTGAGCACTTGAGATTAGTGTTGCAAATTTTACGGGATAAGCAGTTATATGCTAAGTTCAGTAAGTGTGAGTTCTGGTTAAGAGAGGTTAGCTTCTTGGCTCACGTGGTATCCGCATGTGGTATTCGAGTTGACCCGAGCAAAATTTCAGCCATACTTAACTAGAAGCTTCGAGAAATATTCTTGAGGTTCGAGCTTTTGGGACTTCTTGGTCACTACCGATGGTTTGTAAAGGTTTCTCGATGATAGCCACGCCCATGACGAAGCTACTTCAAAAGATGTTAAGTTTGAATGGATGGAAAAATGTTAGAAAAGTTTTGATCAACTAAAACTTATTTGTGGAAGCTCAATTTTAGTGCGGCCGAATCGGGCAAAGAGTTTGTCATCTATAGTGGCGCCTCCCTACTTGGGTTAGGTTGCGTATTGATGCAAGAAGGTCGAGTTGTGGCCTATGCGTTGAGACAATTAAAGCCACATGAGAAAAATTATCCGACCCATGATCTCGAATTAGCTGCCATCGTATTCGCCTTCAAAATATGGCGACATTACTTATTTGGTGAGAAGTGCCATGTATTTTCGGATCACAAAAGTCTTAAATATTTGATGACTCAAAGAGACTTGAATCTGCGACAAAGGCGTTGGCTTGAGTTGTTGAAAGATTTTGAGCTGGTCATTGATTATCACCGGGAAAGGCTAATGTGGTTGCGGACGCCTTAATCTGAAATCTTTGTTTGCTTTTCTGACGATGAATGTACACTTATGCATTCTACCCGACAATGTGTTAGTAGCAATTAAAGGCCAAACCATTATTGATTCATCAAATTCGTGAAGCTCGAGAAAAGTCGACGATGAGTTGGTTGCAAAAGGGCTGAATGTGTTCGAATGTGGAATCGGAGTTTCAAATTGATGATGACGATTGTTTGAGGTACAGAAATAGGTTGTGTGTTCCAAGAAATTCAGAACTCATTTCGATGATTCTGAACGAAGCTCATTGTAGCCGAATGTCAATTCACCCGGGGAGTACGAAAATGTACCACGACCTAAGACGTCAGTTTTGGTGGCATGGTATGAAACGAGACATTTCCGATTTTGTTTCGAAGTGTTTAATATGTCAGCAAGTGAAGGCGGAACATCAAGTGCCTACGGGTTTACTCCAACCGATCATGATACTTGAATGGAAATGGGATCGAGTAATGATGGATTTTGTATCTGGGTTGCCAGTGTCGGCAAGTAAGAAAGATGCGATTTGGGTCGTTGTTGATAGATTGACTAAGTCACTCACTTTATCCCGTCATACGGATTTTTCAATGGATAAATTAGCTGAATTGTATGTTTCTCATATTGTGAGATTACACGGGTACCTATTTCTATCGTGTGGGATAGAGATCAGAGATTCACCTCACGATTTTGGAAGAAATTGCAAGAAGCTTTGGGTACCAAGCTGCATTTTAGCACCGCTTTTCATCCACAAACCGATGGTCAATCCGGCGGATAATTCAGATACTTGAGGATATGTTGAGATGTTGCATCCTCGAGTTTAGTGGTTCATGGGAACGGTATTTACCTTTGATTGAATTCGCTTACAACAATAGTTTTTAGTCAAGTATTAAGATGGCACCTTACGAGGCTTTGTATGGTCGAAAATGCCGTACGCCATTGTTTTGGACCGAGCTCCGTGAAAGTAAAATTTTCAGAGTGGATTTGATTAAAGATACTTAACAGAAAGTCAGAATAATCCGTGAAAGTCTGAAGGAAGCCACAGATCGTCAGAAATCGTATGCGGATTTGAAACGAAAAGACATTGAATATCAGGTGGGAGATAAAGTGTTTCTTAAAGTTTCGCCTTGGAAAAAGATACTCAAATTTGGCCGTAAGGGCAAGTTGAGCCCAAGATTCATTGGGCGTCTGAAATCTCCGAATGAGTTGGTCGATTCGTATAGATTGATTTTCCCCCGAACTTGAAAGATTCACGACGTCTTTCATGTTTCGATGCTTCGACGTTATAGATCCGATCCGTCACACGTAATTAATCCATCGGAAGTTGAAATCCAATCTGACTTGAGTTATGAAGAGGAACTGATTCGTATCCTAGCTCGTGAAGTGAAAGAGTTGCGAAACAAAAGGGTTCCGTTGGTAAAAGTGTTATGGCTCAAACACAGAATCCAAGAAGCTACTTGGGAAACCGAGAACTCTATGAAAGAACGATACCCAAACCTATTTACCGGTAAGATTTTCGGGGACGAAATTTTCTTAAGTGGGGAGAGTTGTGACACCCTAAAGTGACCCTAGTCGGAAGCGGTTTTGGACTGCTAAACCGAGTCACCAAATTATTTGAATATGATATCTATTGTCTAAAATATGTGATTATGAATGTGTGAAAGTTTTAAGCTTCGATCTAGTAAATTGCATGTGAAATTAGTCGATAGGACTTATGTGTGACACTTTTGAAATGTAATAGGTAAATCTATAAGGATCTATTAGTGCATGTAATCAAAGGGGTGGACTTGCATGTCAATTTCCCCCTTTTTATTTGCTAGTGGCCGGCCATGACAAAGGGTGATGGGCAAAACATGTCATAAAACATGTTGTGACAATGGTGTATGTTAGGAAAAATAAAATAAGGAGTATGGGTAATAAAGAAATGGAAAAAAAAAAGAATGGTGTGAGTGTTCCCCCCCCCCATTGCCGTGAGTTGAGGGAAAGAAGAAAAAAAAAAGTGTCCATAATTTTTCACTTCTTTTGGCTGAAAATTCTAAGGAAGAAAGAAAACAAGTTGTGTTCTTTGGTTCTTCTTGGCCGATTTGAGAGGAGGAAGAAAGGAGTGAAGCAATCGGTCATCTTAGGTCGTTATTAAGGTAAGGAAGTTGATACTAGTTCTTGAAATCCTAGTTGATTTTGAGTGAGATATCAAGTTATTATTGGTAACCCATGTTGAAATTGTGATTTTGGAATAAGTAAGGTTTTCGGCTATAGAGATTAATAAGGGTGATGGTTGTGTTTCATGCTAAATCTAGATGAACAATGGTAGTTTGTTTACATCTTGATGATTATGAGTTCCTTTCTTGGGTCTACCCTAGATCCATGAAGTATATTTTTATTTGGTGTTGTTGGAAGTATCGGCCATGGTATATCCATAAGCATGATTTATGCTTATTGCACGATAGGTAAGATTTGTGTTTTGGATATATGTTTATATTTGGTTATGATCAACTTGTGATTCGGCTCTTGCACATATATATATATATATGATTGCACATGATGTATTGGTATGACATATATACTATCTCAAGGTATATATTTACATATGATGATGTTTCGGTTATGATGTAAATGATTGATGCGTATTGAGTTACAATATGTAATGCATTAGTTAGTAAAATGTATGCCATTTATGTGTGGTATTAAGTATATAATTGGCCTCAACATAGACATGCATATTCGGCCACATGAGGTGGATTGGTGTGCATGTATTCGGTTAGAGGCAAGCATATTGATGCCTTATCTTGGCTTAGATAATCGGCTAAAAGAGAGTGTGGACTATTTTGTTGAGTTAGATTCATGATTTCGTACTTATATGACTTTAATGTCTAATGAATATATATGGGCTAAGCACCTTGAGTTCCTTTTTTTGATACTCAAATGATTAAATCAATTTATTTGTCAATTTAAGCTCAAGAGCAAAGGGGAACTAAATCCGATAAAGGGAGGGAAAAAGTGGTCGAATAGCCATCGAAATCGTTCGACAACATCCGAGGTAAGTTTTCGAGTAATGGAACTTAGGTTATGATTCGATTAGATTATGTCTTAAGTAAATCAAAATCATGCTCTTTGTATGTGGCTATTGAGCCGAAATTTGTAAATGTGATAGGTGTCTTGTGTTTGAGCTTTGGTAATGAAAATGAAATACGGATGTGTCATGATTTATTGATATATGTGCTTGGTTATTCGAATGATATCCGGGCTAAGTCCCGAAGGCTTTTGTGCTAAGTGACTATATCCGGACTAAGATCCAAAGGCCTTTGTCCGAGTTACTAATCCCGGGCTAAGCCCGAAGGCATGGGTGCAAGTTACTAAATCCGGGTTAGGTCCCGAAGGCATTTGTGCGAGTTGCTATAACAAGGGCTATGTCCCAGAAGGCATTTGAGCAGTAGCTATATCCGGTTAAACTCCGAAGGTACGTGATTCGGAAATGAATGATCTTGCTATAAAACTTTCAGTTAATACGCTTGTGAAATCCCAACAATGAGGTATGTTTCATATGTGCTTTGAATTAGTTGAGCCCTTACAAATAAGTATTCGCTCAGTTAATAAATGAGCTACCGGCCTTTGGCTAAGTTGATCTTTGTGTATGAATATAAGGGTTGGTAATGTGAAGTAAGTATGATATTGAGAATTTGTGCATATGAAATTATCTGTTTAGCTACATGAATGCTATACTTTGGTTGTGTCTAAATTCATAACTCAACTTACGAAGCATTAAATGCTTACTCCGTTTCTTTGATTCTCTGTTTTATAGATTTTGGTTCTTCAGCTATCGGACTCGGGATTTTGAAGTCGAAGTCGCCCACACTATCAAAGCTCCTTTCGGTGTATTTTTGGTTGGACTTTGAAATGGCATGTGTAACATCCCGTTCCCGAGTTCGTTACCGGAGTCGAACACAAGGTGCACACAAACTTAACTTAATTATTATCACAGTCCATTTAAAAATTTCCAGACAAGCTGGATAACTGCGTCACTAACGCCTTAAAAATCATATCTCAAGTTTCAAAACACAAAAACTGATTCTGTAAATTTTCCCTGAATTTACACTCATATATCCATCTGTGGATTTATTTCTAGAATTTTTCGTTGGGCCAATTGGCACATTTTATTAGTTAAAGTTACCCCTGTTTCAGGGTTCGACTACACTGACCTTTGGACATTACGACCGGAATATCTTCCCGTACAGAGCTTCAATACTCATGCCGTTTGTTTCTAATGAAACTAGACTCAAAGGGGGATCTATACATATAAGTCATGACTTCTAATTGTCTCTGGATAATTTATGGTAAATTTTCAAAGTCGGAACAGAGGATTTAGAAACCGTTCTGGCCCTGTCTCCCGAGAACTTCAATATCTCTTAATATACTGTTCATATGATCGTTTCGTTACTTTCATACAAAAATAGATTTGTCAAGGTTCGTTTACATAATTTATTCACTATTTAATTCCCTTCCTACTATTTCTAGTGATTTTTCACATCCACGTCACTGCAGCTAACAGCATCTGTTTTTAAGGTAGGCTTTACCTATTTCATAGTTCTCATGATTCAACTAGCCCTTTAACAAAAATAGCACAAGATAGGATCATGACTAACCATCCCAATGGCTAATCGATTCCAAACATTTCCATGCCTCTTAATGAACAACATACAGTGATTATAATTCCATGTCCAAAGTATACTTAAGCCATTTTCGCATGGCTAGCCAAATTTACACAAATCGAAAGGTACATGACCTACAACAAAAGGGTAGTCCTATACATGCCATTTCAAATTCAACCATAATTATACCAAAGGGGCTTCGATAGTGTGGGAGACTCAGACTTCCAAAAATCCAGTCCGATGGTGACGAGCCAAAATCTATAAAATCGAGAAACAAAGAAGCGGAGTAAGCAATTTATGCTTAGTAAGTTTTGAGCCATGAATTTACACACAACCAAAGTATAGCATTCAAGTAGCTAAACAATAATTCATATGCACAAATTCTCAATGACATGCTTACTTCACAATACCAACTCTTATATTCATACACAATTAACGACTTAGTCAAAGGCCGGTAGCTCATTTATCAACGGAGCGAATACTCATATATATATAGGCTCATCTAGTGCAAAGCACATACGAAACATACCTCATTGTTGGGAATTTCACAAGCGTATTAACTGAAAATTTTTACAGCAAGTTCATTCATTCCCAAATTACGTACCTTCAGAGTTTAACCGGATATAGCTACATAGCCCGGTCATAGTAGCTCACACAAAGGCCTTCGGGACTTAACCCGGATATCACAGCTAGCACAATTGCCTTCTGGCTTAGCCCGGATATCACAACTCACACAATTGCCTTCGGGCTTAGCCCGGATATCACAACTCACACAATTGCCTTCGGGCTTAGCCCGGATATCCAAACTCACACAATTGCCTACGGGCTTAGCCCGGATATCACCCGAACATTCATACACATCTCAACCAATCATGACACATCTTTGTTTCAACTTCATAACAAAAATTTATGCACAAATCTCTTAACAAGCAATGCCATTTTCGGCTCAATGGCCACATACAAAGGGCAGGATTTTGATTTGCTTATAACATCATCTAATCGAATCAAAATCTAAGTTTCGAGGCTCGAAAACTTACCTCGGATGTTGTCGAACGATTTCGATGGCTATTCGACCACTTTTTCCTTCCCTTTATCGGCTTTGGTTCCCCTTTGCTCTTGAGCTTAATTTAACAAATAAATTGATTTAATCATTTGAGCATCGACAAGAGGAATTCAAGGTACTTAGCCCACATATATTCACTAGACATTAAAGTCACATATGTACGGAGTTCATGAATCAAACTCAACACATTAGTTAGTACTCTCCTTAGCCGAATTTTCTAAGTCAAGACAAAGCCTTCAACATGCTTACTCATGGCCGAACAACACATCAACCTAGGTACTCATTCATGGGGCCGATTATGCATGTTGATGTTGAGGCCAATTACATGTTTAATACCACACATGAATGGCATACATTTTACTAGCTAATGCATTACATATTGTAGCTCAATACACCTCTATCATTTACTTCATAACCGAAACATCATCACAAGTAAATATATACTTTGAGATAGTATATATGTCATACCAATACATCATGTGCAAACATATATACATATAGGTGCAAGGGCCGAATCTCAAGTTGATTATAACCAAATGTAAACATATATCAAAACACAAATTTTTACCTATCATGCAACAAGCATAAATCGCACTAATGAGCATACCATGGCCGAATACATCACACACCATCCCCTTTCAATTTTCGGTCATGGTTAAACAAAGAACTCAATGTCTTACTCAAGAATGCTAAAAATAAAATTCAAGAGTAGTCCATCCACCATTACATGCATCATTTACAAGCTTCACATTTAGCATGCAATGGCTTTAACACAACATCAACCTTGGCCGAATACCATTCCCATGACATAGCAAAGATTTGAACCATGGGCTAACATGAACATCAAGCTAGCAACTAAAACATGCATGAATCTCATGGCACAACCTCAAACATACCTTAATCTAAACATGAGTATGGCCAAATCTCCTCCTAATCCTCTTCCAAACCAAGCATGAAGCAAAAACTCCTTCCTTTTTAGAATTTTAGGCCAAAAGAAAGAATGGAAAGGATGAACAAATTTTTTTCTTTTCTTTTCTTCATCATACGGCAAAGGGGGGGGAGAATACCACACACACACAATTTTTTTTTCCATTTCTTTATTCCTACCTTAGTTTATTGTTTCCTCCCATAATGCACCAACAAAACATGTTTATGACATGTTTTGCCTATCATTCTTTGTCATGGCCGGCCACCACTTATGATATATGGGAAATTTGACATGCAAACCCCTCATTTTTGCATGCATGATCAACTAGTCATCACACAGTTCCCCATCATACTTTCAAAGTTTACTACTAGGTCCTTTCTAGTGAAATTCACATTTATAACTCTAAATCAAAACATCAAAAATGTCACACATGAGTTAACACATATTATAGGCATCAAAATAAATTTTAAATTATTTTTATGCCTCGGTTTTGTGGTCCTGAAACCACATTCCGACTAGGGTCGTTTTAGGGCTGTCACAACTCTCCTCCACTTAAGAAATTTTCGTCCCCGAAAATCTTACCGGTAAATAGGTTTGGGTATCGCTCTTTCATAGAGTTCTCGGGTTCCCAAGTAGCTTCTTCTATCCCATGATTGAGCCATAACACTTTCACTAGCGGAACCCTTTTGTTTCGCAACTCTTTCACTTCACGTGCTAAAATACGAATCGGTTCTTCTTCATAACTCAAGTCAGATTGAATTTCAACCTCTGATGGACTAATCACGTGCGATGGATCAGATCTATAACGTCGAAGCATCGAAACATGAAAGACATCGTGAATCTTTTCGAGTTCGGGGCAAAATCAAACGATACAATCTGGACCGACTCGTTCGGATATCTCATATGGCTCGAAGAACCTCGGACTCAATTTGCCTTTACTACCCGTCGAGTATCTTCTTCCAAGCGAAACTTTAAGAAACACTTTATCTCCCACGATACTCAATGTCTTTTTGTTTCAGATCCGCGTCGACTTACGACGATCGGAGGCTATCTTCGACTTTCACGGATTACTTTTACATTCGATTCAGCATCTTTAATCAAATCCACTCGAAAATTTTGTCATTCGAGCTCGGTCCAAAACAATGGTGTACGGCATTTACGTCCGTACAAGGCCTCGTAAGGTGCCACCTTAATACTTGATTGATAACTATTGTTGTAAGCGAATTCAATCAAAGATAAATACCGTTCCCATGAACCACTGAACTCGAGGATGCAACATCTCAACATATCCTCAAGTATCTGAATTATCCGCTCGGATTGACCATCGGTTTGGGGGTGAAAGGCGGTGCTGAAATGCAACTTGGTACCCAAAGCTTCTTGCAATTTCTTCCAAAATTGCGAGGTGAATCTCGGATCTCTATCCGACACGATAGAAATGGGCACCCCATGTAATCTCACAATCTGAGAAACGTACAATTCGGCTAGTTTGTCCATTGAAAAATTCGTGCGTACGGGGATAAAGTGAGCCGACTTAGTCAATCTATCTACAACGACCCAAATCGCATCCTTCTTACTCGCTGACAATGGCAGTCCGGATACAAAGTCCATGGTGCCTCGATCCCATTTCCACTCGGGTATCGTGATCGGCTGAAGTAATCCTGAAGGCACTTGATGTTCCGCTTTCACTTGTTGACATATTAAACATCTCGAAACAAAGTCGGAGATGTCTCGTTTCATACCATGCAACCAAAACCGACGTTTCAAATTGTTGTACATCTTCGTACTCCCCGGGTGAATTGACATTCGGCTACAATGGGCTTCGTTCAGAATCATCAAAATGAGTTCCGAATTCCTTGGAACACACAGACGACTTCTGAACCTCAAACAATCATCATCATCAATTTGAAACTCCGATTCCTTGTTCGGAACACACTCAGCCCGTTTTGCAACCAACTCATCATCGACTTTCTGAGCTTCACGAATTTGATGAATCAATAATGGTTTGGCCTTTAATTCGGCTACTAACACATTGTCGGGTAGAATAGAC
Organism: Gossypium arboreum; assembly: GCF_025698485.1. Lineage (NCBI taxonomy): Eukaryota > Viridiplantae > Streptophyta > Magnoliopsida > Malvales > Malvaceae > Gossypium > Gossypium arboreum. Next base: position 48,821,645 of record NC_069077.1, read on the forward strand.
AAGTGTACATTCATCGCTCGTAAGGCAAACAGTGATTTCCGGCTTAAGGCGTCCGCAACCACATTAGCCTTTCCCGGGTGATAATCAATGACAAGCTCATAGTCTTTTAACAACTCGAGCCAATGTCTTTGTCGCAGATTCAAGTCTCGCTGAGTCATCAAATACTTGAGACTTTTGTGATCCGAAAATACATGGCACTCCTCACCAAACAAATAATGTCGCCATATTTTCAAAGCAAATACGATGGCGGCTAGTTCGAGATCATGGGTCGGATAATTTCTCTCATGTGGCTTCAATTGTCTCGACGCATAGGCCACAACTCGACCTTCTTGCATCAATACGCAACCCAACCCAAGTAGGGAGGCGTCACTATAGATGACAAACTCTTTGGTGATTCGTTTGCACTAAAATTGGAGCTTCATCAAATAAGTTTTCGATTGATCAAAACTTTTTCGACATTTTTCCGTCCATTCGAACTTAACATCTTTTGAAGTAACCGTCATGGGTGTGGCTATCATCGAGAAACCTTTTACAAACCGTCGATAGTAACAAGCAAGTCAAAAAAGCTCGAACCTCGTAATATTTCTGAGGCTTCGGTTAAGTATGGCTGAAATTTTGCTAAATTCGACTCGAATACCCGTCTGAGATACCACATGACCCAAGAAGCTAACCTCCTTAACGAACTCACACTTGCTGAACTTAGCATATAAGCGCTTATCCCGTAAAATTTGCAACACTAACTCGAGGTGTTCAAGATGTTCGGTCTCATTTTTGAATAGACCAAAGCTGTCATCAATGAACACAACTACGAACCGATCCAAATATGGTCCGAAGATCCGATTCATCAAATCCATAAATACCGCGAGGGCATAAGTGAGCCCAAACAGCATCACTAGGAACTCGTAGTGACCATATCTCGCTCAAGGCGCTTTGGGTATGTCCGAATCTCGAATTTATGGCGATAGCGACCCGATCTCAAATCTATTTTCGAGAACACCGAGGCTCCTTGAGTTGATCAAACAAATCATCGTCTGTGATAGCGTATATTTGTTCTTTATTGTCACTTTATTAAGTCGACGATAGTCGATGCACAACCTCATGGTTCCGTCCTTCTTTTCATAAACAACACGGTGCACCCCAAGGTGAAAAACTCGAGGCGAGCAAAACCTCTATCCACCAATTCTTGCAACCGAAACATCAACTCCTTTAATTCCGTTGGTGCCATCCGTCACGAGCTATCGAAATTGAGTGGTACGGTACCGATTCGATGCCAAACTCTATTTCCGAGCAGTGGTAAACCCGGCAATTCTTGGGAAAAACATCCGGGTATTCACAAACCACCGCGCAGATTCGGGTTTCTTTTCTAACTCCTTGTCATCAAATACATACGCAAGGTATGCTTCGCACCCCTTCCTTACGTATTTACGGGCCAACATTGCGATATTACGGTGGCAACCCTTTAAGTCCGTAGACTCAACCCGAATTATCTCGTTATTCGCACCTCGAGATCAATAGTTTTGCTTTTGCAATTTACAACCGCATCGTGCATGGTCAACCAATCCAAACCAAGAATAACATCGAATTGGCCGAGCGGCAAAAGCATCAAGTCCGTGGGAAAAGCAGGAACCTCGAAATACTAGGGACTTTTCTTACACACTTTGTTGACAAGCACGTAATGACCCAAGGATTTGACACCGAATTACAAACTCAGTAGACTCAATAGGTAAAGTCTTACTGGATGCTAAGGTTTCGCATATGTAAGAATGAGTAGAACCAAGGTCAATTAAATCAATCACATTAGCATCAAAGAGAGTGAAAGTACCGGTAATAACATCTGGCGAGGAAGCATCCTCGCGTGCGCATATGGCATAAGTCCTAGCAGGAGCACGAGCCTCGAATCTTGTTGTAACATCTCTCGACCCTCTCTGACCGCCACTAGCATTGCCCGTATTTCTAGATGGCCTACCTCGAGCAGTGGTAGCACCCGGGTTCCCACTTTGATTTACGTTTTGTTCAGATAATCTCGGGCAATCTTTAATAAAGTGGTGGTGATCCACACTTATAGCGAGAGCGATCACGGAACCCTGACTCCCGAATGCCATTTGCCACAATGCTGACACTCCGTTCTATCTCGACGTTCATTTCCAATACCGAAGACCGAAGTGCCTCGTGTACCCACAGGGGGTCGATCACGATCTCGTCTAAAAAGGCCCGAAGCGCCTCTAGACCGGCTCGCATCATCTCGAAATCTCTTCGATGCCTATTGAAGAGACTTTCCCGAGGACCTTTTTCGAAATTCTCCAGTTCCCACATCAACTTTTTGTTTCTCCTTTCTAAGCTCTTCGGCTCTACAAGCTCGCTCGACAAGTACTACGAACTCTCGTATTTCGAGAATGCCAACGAACATCCTTATATCTTCATTCAGCCCATCCTCGAAGCGTTTACACATAATAGCTTCGGACGAAACACATTCCCGAGTGTATCTACTAAGTCTAACAAATTTTTGCTCGTAGTCAGTAACTGACATAGAGCCTTGCTTAAGATCAAGAAATTCCTTTCGTTTTTGGTCAATGAATCTCTGACTGATATACTTCTTTCGAAACTTCGGTTTGGAAGAACTCCCAAGTTACTTGCTCTCGGGCACTGTGAAGTCGAGTACTCCACCAATAGTAGGCGGAATCGCGTAGCAAGGAGATAGTACACTTTAAGCATTCATCGGGTGTACAAGATAGCTCATCAAGCACCCGGATAGTGTTGTCCAACCAAAATTCAGCGTCCTCGGCATCGTCGCTATCCGTAGCTTTAAATTCAGTAGCCCCATGTTTTTGAATTCATCATTGGGGCTTACTTGACCTTATTTGGTCACACGGAGGTATTGTAGGTCTTGGGGTTGCATTAGTGGAAATGGAGGTTGTGGAACAGCCGTATTAGTTCGAATGTATTGGTTGAACCAATCGTTCATCACGCTATAAAAAGCTTGCCTAGCCTCATCATTCGGATTGCTAGCAATAGGTTGAGAGTCCGCCGGCGCTGTCCCTTGCGCGGGAGCAGGCGCCACACTCTCCACATCATCAGCTATTGCTCGGTTGGGATCGGGATCCATTACTATAAATAAACACAAATTCCAATGTCAGAAATTCCACACTATCAATTAATCACATAATGGCATGTATAGCTAGACCCAAACGTATTACGGTAGTCCTAGAATCGACTAAACCGTAGCTCTGATACCAATAAAATTGTAACACCCCGTACTCGAGTCCGTTACCGTAGTCGAACACAAGGTGCACACAGACTTAACTTAATTATTATCACAGTCCATTTAAAAATTTCTAGACAAGCTGGATAACTGCGTCACTAATGCCTTAAAAATCATATCTCAAGTTTCAAAACTCGAAAACTGATTCCGTAAATGTTCCCTGAATTTAGACTCATATATCCATCTGTGGATTTATTTCTAGAATTTTTGGTTGGGCCAATTAGTACAGTTTATTAGTTAAATTTACCCCTGTTTCAGGGTTCGACTACACTGACCTTTGCGCATTACAACCTGAATATCTTCCCGTACAGAGCTTCAATACTCATGCTGTTTGTTTCTAATGAAACTAGACTCAAAGGGGATCTATAAATATAAGGCATGACTTCTAATTGTTTCTGGATAATTTATGGTAAATTTTCAAAGTCGAAACAGAGGATCCAGAAACCGTTCTGGCCCTGTCTCCCGAGAACTTTAATATCTCTTAATATACTGTTCATATGATCGTTTCGTTACTTTCATATGAAAATAGATTCGTCAAGGTTCGTTTACATAATTTATTCACTATTTAATTCCCTTCCTACTATTTCTAGTGATTTTTTACATCCACGTCACTGCAGCTGACAGCATCTGTTTTTAAGGTAGGCTTTACCTATTTCATAGTTCTCATGATTCAACTAGCCCTTTAACAAAAATAGCACAAGATAGGATCATGACTAACCATCCCAATGGCTAATCGATTCCAAATATTTCCATGCCTCTTAATGAACAACAAACAGTGATTATAATTCCATGCCCAAAGTATACTTAAGCCATTTTCGCATGGCTATCCAAATTTACACAAATCGAAAGGTACATGACCTACAACAAAAGGGTAGTCCTATACATGCCATTTCAAATTCAACCATAATTATACCAAAGGGGGCTTCGATAGTGTGGGAGACTCCGACTTCCAAAAATCCCGAGTCCGATAGCTGACGAGCCAAAATCTATAAAATCGAGAAACAAAGAAACGGAGTAAGCAATTTATGCTTAGTAAGTTTTGAGCCATGAATTTACACGCAACCAAAGTATAGCATTCAAGTAGCTAAACAATAATTCATATGCACAAATTCTCAATGACATGCTTACTTCACAATACCAACTCTTATATTCATACACAATTAACGACTTAGTCAAAGGCCGGTAGCTCATTTATCAACGGAGCGAATACTCATATATATATAGGCTCATCTAGTGCAAAGCACATACGAAACGTACCTCATTGTTGGGAATTTCACAAGCGTATTAACTGAAAATTTTTACAGCAAGTTCATTCATTCCCAAATTACGTACCTTCGGAGTTTAACCGGATATAGCTACTCGTTCAAACGCCTTCGGGACATAGCCCGGTCATAGTAGCTCGCACAAAGGCCTTCGGGACTTAACCTGGATATCACAACTCGCACAATTGCCTTGGGCTTACTTACGGATATCACAACTTCGCACAATTGCCTTGGGCTTAGCCCAGATATCACAACTCACACAATTGCCTTGGGCTTTGCCCGATATCACAACTTCGCATTAATTGCCTTGGGCTTCGAGATATCACCGAACATTCATACACATCTCAACCAATCATGACACATCTTTGTTTCAACTTCATAACAAAAATTTATGCACAAAGCACTTAACAAGCAATGCCATTTTCGGCTCAATGGCCACATACAAAGGGCACGATTTTGATTTGCTTATAACATCATCTAATCGAATCAAAATCTAAGTTTCGATGCTCGAAAACTTACCTCGGATGTTGTCGAATGATTCCGATGGCTATTCGACCACTTTTTCCTTCCCTTTATCGGCTTTGGTTCCCCTTTGCTCTTGAGCTTAATTTAACAAATAAATTGATTTAATCATTTGAGCATCGACAAGAGGAATTCAAGGTACTTAGCCCACATTTATTCACTAGACATTAAAGTCACATATGTACGGAGTTCATGAATCAAACTCAACACATTAGTTAGTACTCTCCTTAGCCGAATTTTCTAAGTCAAGACAAAGCCTTCAACATGTTTACTCATGGCCGAACAACACATCAACCAAGGTACTCATTCATGGGGCCGATTATGCATGTTGATGTTGAGGCCAAGTACATGTTTAATACCACACATGAATGGCATACATTTTACTAGCTAATGCATTACATATTGTAGCTCAATACACTTCTATCATTTACTTCATAACCGAAACATCATCACAAGTAAATATATACTTTGAGATAGTATATATGTCATACCAATACATCATGTGCAAACATATATACATATAGGTGCAAGGGCCGAATCTCAAGTTGATTATAACCAAATGTAAACATATATCAAAACACAAATTTTTACCTATCATGCAACAAGCATAAATCGCACTTATGAGCATACCATGGCCGAATACATCACACACCATCCCCTTTCAATTTTCGGTCATGGTTAAACAAAGAACTCAATGTCTTACTCAAGAATGCTAAAAAGAAAATTCAAGAGTAGTCCATCCACCATTACATGCATCATTTACAAGCTTCACATTTAGCATGCAATGGCTTTAACACAACATCAACCTTGGCCGAATACCATTCCCATGACATAGCAAAGATTTGAACCATGGGCTAACATGAACATCAAGCTAGCAACTAAAACATGCATGAATCTCATGGCACAACCTCAAACATACCTTAATCTAAACACAAGTATGGCCAAACCTCCTCCTAATCCTCTTCCAAACCAAGCATGAAGCAAAAACTCCTTCCTTCTTAGAATTTTCGGCCAAAAGAAAGAATGGAAAGGATGAACAATTTTTTTTCTTTTCTTTTCTTCATCATACGGCAAACGGGGGGGGGGGGAGAATACCACACACACACAATTTTTTTTCCATTTCTTTATTCCTACCTTAGTTTATTGTTTCCTCCCATAATGCACCAACAAAACATGTTTATGACATGTTTTGCCCATCATTCTTTGTCATGGCCGGCCACCACTTATGATATATGGGAAATTTGACATGCAAACCCCTCATTTTTGCATGCATGATCAACTAGTCATCACACATTTCCCCATCATACTTTCAAAGTTTACTACTAGGTCCTTTCTAGTGAAATTCACATTTATAACTCTAAATCAAAATATCAAAAATGTCACACATGAGTTAACACATATTATAGGCATTAAAATAAATTTTAAATTATTTTTATGCCTCGGTTTTAATGGTCATGAAACCGCATTCCAACTAGGGTCGTTTAGAGTGTCACAACTCTCCCCACTTAAGAAATTTTCGCCCCGAAAATCTTACCGTAAATAGGTTTGGGTATCGCTCTTTCATAGAGTTCTCGGGTTCCCAAGTAGCTTCTTCTATCCCGTGTTTGAGCCATAACACTTTCACTAGCGGAACCCTTTTGTTTCGCAACTCTTTCACTTCACGTGCTAAAATACGAATCGGTTCTTCTTCATAACTCAAGTCAGATTGAATTTCAACCTCTGATGGACTAATCACGTGCGATGGATCAGATCTATAACGTCGAAGCATCGAAACATGAAAGACGTCGTGAATCTTTTCGAGTTCATGGGGCAAAATCAAACGATACGCAACTGGACTGACTCGTTTGGATAACTCATATGGCCCGATGAACCTCAGACTCAATTTGCCTTTACGGCCAAATCTGAGTATCTTCTTCCAAGGCGAAACTTTAAGAAACACTTTATCTCACACCTGATACTCAATGTCTTTTCGTTTCAGATTCGCGTACGACTTCTGACGATCGGAGGCTATCTTCAGACTTTCACGGATTACTTTTACTTTCAGTTCAGCATCTTTAATCAAATCCACTCCGAAAATTTTGCTTTCACCGAGCTCGGTCCAAAACAATGGTGTACGGCATTTACGCCCGTACAAGGCCTCGTAAGGTGCCATCTTAATACTTGATTGATAACTATTGTTGTGGCGAATTCAATCAAAGATAAATACCGTTCCCATGAACCACTGAACTCGAGGATGCAACATCTCAACATATCCTCAAGTATCTGAATTATCCGCTCGGATTGACCATCGGTTTGGGGGTGAAAGGCGGTGCTGAAATGCAACTTGGTACCCAAAGCTTCTTGCAATTTCTTCCAAAATAGCGAGGTGAATCTCGGATCTCTATCCGACACGATAGAAATGGGCACCCCGTGTAATCTCACAATCTGAGAAACGTACAATTCGGCTAGTTTGTCCACTGAAAAATCTGTGCGTATGGGGATAAAGTGAGCCGACTTAGTCAATCTATCTACAACGACCCAAATCGCATCCTTCTTACTCGCTGACAATGGCAGTCCGGATACAAAGTCCATGGTGACTCGATCCCATTTCCACTCGGGTATCATGATCGGCTGAAGTAATCCTGAAGGCACTTGATGTTCCGCTTTCACTTGTTGACATATTAAACATCTCGAAACAAAGTCGAAGATGTCTCGTTTCATACCATGCCACCAAAACTGACATTTCAAATAGTTGTACATCTTCGTACTCCCCGGGTGAATTGACATTCGGCTACAATGGGCTTCGTTCAGAATCATCGAAATGAGTTCCGAATTCCTTGGAATACACAGACGACTTCTGAACCTCAAACAATCATCATCATCAATTTGAAACTCCGATTCCTTGTTCGGAACACACTCAGCCCGTTTTGCAGCCAACTCATCGTCGACTTTCTGAGCTTTACGAATTTGATGAATCAATAATGGTTTGGCCTTTAATTCGGCTACTAACACATTGTCGGGTAGAATAGACAAGTGTACATTCATCGCTCGTAAGGCAAACAGTGATTTCCGGCTTAAGGCGTCCGCAACCACATTAGCCTTTCCCGGGTGATAATCAATGACAAGCTCATAGTCTTTTAACAACTCGATCAAACGTCTTTGTCGCAGACTCAAGTCTCGCTGAGTCATCAAATACTTGAGACTTTTGTGATCCGAAAATACTTGGCACTTCTCACCAAACAAATAATGTCGCCATATTTTCAAAGCAAATACGATGGCGGCTAGTTCGAGATCATGGGTCGGATAATTTCTCTCATGTGGCTTCAATTGTCTCGACGCGCAGGCTACAACTCGACCTTCTTGCATCAATACGCAACCCAACCCAAGTAGGGAGGCGTCACTATAGATGACAAACTCTTTGCACGATTCGATTTGCACTAAAATTGGAGCTTCGATCAAATAAGTTTTCGATTGATCAAAACTTTTCGACATTTTTCCGTCCATTCGAACTTAACATCTTTTGAAGTAGCCGTCATGGGTGTGGCTATCATCGAAGCCTTTCAAAACCGTCGGTAATGTAAGCAAGTCCCAAAAAGCTCCTAACCTCAATAATATTTCTGAGGCTTCCAGTTAAGTATGGCTGAAATTTTGCTCGGGTCGACTCGAATACCGTCTGAGATACCACATGACCCAAGAAGCTAACCTCCCTTAACCAGAACTCACACTTGCTGAACTTAGCATATAACTGCTTATCCCGTAAAATTTGCAACACTAACCTCAGGTGTTCAGCATGTTCGGTCTCATTTTTCGAATAGACCAAAATGTCATCAATGAACACAACTACGAACCGATCCAAATATGGTCCGAAGATCCGATTCATCAAATCCATAAATACCGCAGGGGCATTAGTGAGCCCAAACGGCATCACTAGGAACTCGTAGTGACCATATCTCGATTCAAGGCGGTTTTGGGTATGTACGAATCTCGAATTAGATGGCGATAATAGCCCGATCTCAAATCTATTTTCGAGAACACCGAGGCTCCTTCAGTTGATCGAACAAATCATCGATCTGTGATAACGGATATTTGTTCTTTATTGTCACTTTATTAAGGCGATGATAGTCGATGCACAACCTCATGGTTCCGTCCTTCTTTTCACAAACAACACTTTGGTGCACCCAAGGTGAAAAACTCGAGCGAGCAAAACCTCTATCCACCAATTCTTCCAACCGAGCTTTCAACTCCTTTAATTCCGTTGGTGCCATCCGTTCGGAGCTATCGAAATTGGAGTGGTACCGGTACCGATTCGATGCCAAACTCTATTTCTGAGCAGTGGTAAACCCGGCAATTCTTCAGGAAAAACATCCGGGTATTCACAAACCACCGACACAGATTCGGGTTTCTTTTCTAACTCCTTGTCATCAAATACATACGCAAGGTATGCTTCGCACCCCTTCCTTACGTATTTCTGGGCCAACATTGCTGATATTACAGCTGGCAACCCTTTTAAGTCCGTAGACTCAACCTTAATTATCTCGTTATTCGCGCACCTCAGATCAATAGTTTTGCTTTTGCAATTTACAACCGCATCGTGCATGGTCAACCAATCCAAACCAAGAATAACATCAAATTCGTCGAACGGCAAAAGCATCAAGTCCGCCGAAAAACAGGAACCTCGAAATACTAGGGGACTTTTCTTACACACTTTGTTGACAAGCACGTAATGACCCAAGGGATTTGACACCCGAATTAAAAACTCAGTAGACTCAATAGGTAAAGTCTTACTGGATGCTAAGGTTTCGCATATGTAAGAATGAGTAGAACCAGGGTCAATTAAAGCAATCACATTAGCATCAAAGAGAGTGAAAGTACCGGTAATAACATCTGGCGCGGAAGCATCCTCGCGTGCACGTATGGCATAAGTCCTAGCAGGAGCACGAGCCTCGGATCTTGTTGTAACATCTCTCGACCCTCTCTGACCGCCACTAGCATTGCCCGTATTTCTAGATGGCCTACCTCGAGCAGTGGTAGCACCCGGGTTCCCACTTTGATTTACGTTTTGTTCAGATAATCTCGGGCAATCTTTAATAAAGTGGTCGGCCGATCCACACTTATAGCAGGAGCGATCACGGAACCTCTGACTCCCGAATGCCATTTGCCACAATGCGATACTGTTCTATCTCGACGTTCATTTCCAATATCAAGACCGAAGTGCCTCGTGTACCATTGTGGGGTCGATCACGATCTCGTCTAAAAAGGCCCGAGGCGCCTCTAGATCGGCTCACATCATCTCGAAATCTCTTTGATGCCTGTTGAAGAGACTTTCTCGAGGACCTTTTTCGAAATTCTCCAGTTCCCACATCAACTTTTTGTTTCTCCTTTCTAAGCTCTTCGGCTCTACAAGCTCGCTCGACAAGTACTACGAACTCTCGTATTTCGAGAATGCCAACGAACATCCTTATATCTTCATTCAGCCTATCCTCAAGCGTTTACATAATAGCTTGGACGAAACACATTCGGCGTATCTACTAAGTCTAACAAATTTTCGCTCGTAGTCGATGAATCGACATAGAGCCTTGCTTAAGATCAAGAAATTCCTTTCGTTTTGGTCAATGAATCTCGACCGATATACTTCTTTCGAAACTCGGTTTGGAAGAACTCCCAAGTTACTTGCTCTCGGGGCACAATAGAAGTCGAGTACTCCACCAATAGTAAGCGTAAATCGCGTAGCAAGGAGATAGTACACTTTAAGCATTCATCGGTGTACAAGATAGCTCATCGAGCACCGGATAGTGTTGTCCAACCAAAATTCAGCTTGCTCGGCATAAATCGCTATCCGTAGCTTTAAATTCAGTAGCCCCATGTTTTGAATTACATTGATCGGGGCTTACTTGACCTTATTTGGTCGATTACGGAGGTATTGTAGGTGCGGGGTTGCATTAGTCGGGAATGGAGGTTGTGGAGCAGTAGTATTAGTTCGAATGTATTGGTTGAACCAATCATTCATCACGCTATAAAAAGCTTGCCTAGCTTCATCATTCGGATTGCTAGCAATAGGTTGAGAGTCCGCCGGCGCTGTCCCTTGCGCGGGAGCAGGCGCCACACTCTCCACATCATTAGCTATTGCTCGGTTGGGATCGGGATCCATTACTATAAATAAACACAAATTCCAATGTCAGAAATCACCACACTATCAATTAATAATGACATGTATAGCTAGACCCAAACGTATTACGGTAGTCCTAGAATCGACTAAATCGTAGCTCTGATACCAATAAAATTGTAACACCCCGTACCCAAGTCCGTTACCGGAGTCGAACACAAGGTGCACACAGACTTAACTTAATTATTATCACAGTCCATTTAAAAATTTCCAGACAAGCTGGATAACTGCATCACTAACGCCTTAAAAATCATATCTCAAGTTTCAAAACTCAAAAACTGATTCCGTAAATTTTTCCTGAATTTAGACTCATATATCCATCTGTGGATTTATTTCTAGAATTTTTGGTTGTTCCAATTGGTACAGTTTAGTAGTTAAAGTCACCCCTATTTCAGGGTTCGACTACACTGACCTTTGAGCATTACGACCTGAATATCTTCCTGTACAGAGCTTCAATACTCATTCCATTTGTTTCTAATGAAACTATACTCAAAGGGGGATCTATACATATAAGGCATGACTTCTAATTGTTTCTGGATAATTTATGGTAAATTTTCAAAGTCAAAACAGAGGATCCAGAAACCGTTCTGGCCCTGTCTCCCGAGAACTTTAATATCTTTTAATATACTATTCATATGATCATTTCGTTACTTTAATATGAAAATAGATTCATCAAGGTTCGTTTACATAATTTATTCACTATTTAATTCCATTCCTACTATTTCTAGTGATTTTTCACATCCACGTCACTGTAGCTGACAGCATCTGTTTTTAAGGTAGGCTTTACCTATTTCATAGTTCTCATGATTCAACTAGCCCTTTAACAAAAATAGCACAAGATAGGATCATGACTAACCATCCCAATGGCTAATTGATTCCAAACATTTCCATGCCTCTTAATGAACAACATACAGTGATTATAATTCCATGTTATGTTGTGTTAACAGTATGTGATAATTATTTTATTTCTTATTATGCATGATATGTCTAATGGTACTATTGTAAGCATGAATGATATTATGGTCATTACATATGACGTCACGAACAAGTACAACAAAGTATGCCATGTGCAAGTGAGGAAAATCTCATTTGAACCTTAGGAATAGTTTAGGATACAAGTGACATGTCACTAGCAATTAAAAAGTCTGAACTCGTTGAGCGGTCTGGTTTTGTGATATATGTGGCATCCGAGCTCATTGAGTGGTTCGAGTTCATTATGGATGTAAGCATCCGAGCTCGTTAGTGGTTTGAGTTCATTATGGATGTAAGCATCCGAGATCATTGAGTTGTCCAAGTTCATAGTGCAAGCTCGTGAGTAGCTCCATTGCGAGCGTTGCATGATATGAGGTAGCTTCAGCTACGTATGTTTATGTGGCACTTATGTGCAAGTTTTCGTGTATCCAATAGTATTCCGAGTGTTCAACGAGTATTATAATGAATGATGCGATGAAAGTCCCAAGATGGGCATGGTAATGAAGGGAAAGTTATTAGATATGCTACTGGTATGTACAGGTTCGTACGTTGTACTCATGAGTGATGCCTTGTTAAAGGATGACATGTGATGAGAAAGTACATTCATATATATTTATGAATACTTGATTAATGAGCTAGAATGCTGAATGATGAATAATCTTGATGGTTATGTTAATATGTCTTATATGATTATGGTTTACTAATATTACAATATTATTTGCATGTGGACTTACTTAGCTTAAATGCTTACTCCCTTCTCTTTTCCATCCTTTGTAGTTCCACCAAGCTAGCTCGGGGATCAGAAGTTGTAGGAGCATTCGATCACACTATCAAAAGAACGTTGGGTATAGTGAATTGGTTATTTTGAGTATGGCATGTATAGGGGACGGTCATTTTGTGATATGTGTCATACTATTTGGCCAAATTGTGAAGGCCTATGATGTTGATGATTTATTTTGTAATAGCCATGTGATATGGCTCATGATTAATTCTTGGGTTGTAATATCTAATTGTTCATGCATGCATGTGTTGATTCCTTGATGATGTGCTATGTGGTTTTGTGATTGATATATGATGAGATATTGTCTTGACGATGTGGATTATGATTGCTTGGTGAATGTATGAAGATGTATGGATTAAATACTAGGAGATAAGGAATGGTTTAATGACCTAAGATGATAATAGTTATAAATGTGAAACTTGAAATTTTGATAATTAAGCTGATTTGAATGAAGTTTGTATAAAATGCTTCCAAATGGTGTGATTAAGGGAAGGTGCAATAGGATGATATTATAAAGATGTGAAAGTGCTATGGTGTTGAATATTGGGTGTCTAAGTATGTCATGTTGCACGCTATGAAACTTACTTAAGTGCATGAGTGATTAAGGGTGGCAATTCGCTTGGAAGATATCCTTCAAATTGTCCACACAGGTAGACACATAGGCATGTGTCTAGGCCGTGTGTGACACACGATTTGTCCCATGGGCGTGTAGAATGGCCGTGTGTCCCCTGCACCCTAATTTTGCAAGTCAGTATGCTCAGTAGTAGACATACGGGCTAAGACACATGGCCTACCCACATGGGCGTGTACTCTAGCCGTGTGAAGTCTACACCTTTTTATGAAAAATTCATTTAATTTTAATTGACCATACAGTCTGGCCGTACAGGCATGTAATACGGCCGTGTGACCCTAAATTGGTGCTGACGTCATAGTCAGAGAGTTACACGGCTAGAGGACACGAACGTGTCTAGAGCACACTGGCGTGTCCCCTGTCTTACACGGGCATATGGCTCTGTTTTAGGGAAAATTTCCCAAACTTTTCTCTAAGTTCCTGATTTAGTCCCGATCCTTTTTCGATTGCTGTTTTGGGTCTCATTGGCCCATATTAGGGACAAATTGTGTATTATGAACGAAGTTGTTTTAAAGAAAAATTTTATAGCCCGACTTTTGCATGAATGTATGAGTACAAGTTTGGTAATGGTTCGTACCCTGTCTCGGTGAGGGATACGGGTAAGGGGTGTTACTTGATACTTGGTTATATGGCATGTATAGCTGTTCTGGTTAGTATGGCCTATATGTTTTTAATGTATATAGGGAATTGATTTGGCTTGTAAAGGTTGTATGTTTTGGTTATGTGTATAGCCATGTGATTTGGCTTATTTTGGTATACTTGGTTATGTATATATGTGTAAATGCCCTTTGATATTTGGTTTATAATTGCTATGTGAATGTCTTGTTGAGTTTTGGTATTGAAGGTAGCAAATGCTTGAATTTGAGAATGTATTAGCATGCTAAATTTTAGGCAAGATAATGTATATATGGAATTGACCATTTAGGTGATTATTGGATGTGAAATTGGTATGAATTTGAAAGACCAATTGTAATGTTTATGAGTAATGCTGTTGTTGGTATTAGAATTGTATGAATTAGACATGGTTGTGGTTGTTTTGTATGCCTATTGAAGATATGGTTATATGCTTTTTGGTGAGAAACGTGGCTTGAAATATAGCCTATTTTTGTCCACACGGGCGTGTGTCCCCTGTGCTTTGAATATTTTCTATGTTTTCTCAAAATTTTTCTAAGTTCTCGGTTTAGTCCCAAATCACTTCTAATGCTTGTTTTTGGCCTCAAAGGCTCATATTAGGGACTATATGATTATATTTGAATGATGTTTGTTTAGATATGACAATTGTAGGATTATTTAATTGATAAGTCCGGTAATACTTTGAAACCCTATTCCAGCGACGGATACGGGTTAGGGGTGTTAATTTATTGATATCAGAGCTACGATTTAGTCGATTTTTAGACTAGCTTAATGAGTGTAAGTCTAGCTATACATACCATATATAACCTATGATAGTGTGATATCTCCTAACAATTTTAAATCATGTTTTCATATAGCAATGGATCCTAATCGAGCAGTTGCTAATGATGTAGCAAGTAATGTGCCAGCCTCCATTCACGGAGCAGCGCCGTCTAAATCGGGACCCATATCTGAGAGTCAAGGAGGAGAGGCTAAGGAAGCCTTCTTCCAAATGATGAACGAATGGTTCATTTAGTTTGTACGAACTAATCCCGCTACTTAGCAACCTACACCCCCACCTATTCCCCAACTGATTCCCGTAGCACCTCAAGGTTTAGAAACCTTGCATATGAACAAGCTACCTGTGGATAAAATTCAAAAGAACTGAAGAGTTTAAAGGTACAGTTGATGATGATCCCAAAAGATCCGAGTTTTGGCTTGAGAATATGATTCGGGTATTTGATGAACTGTCTTGTATGCCAGCGGAATGTGTTAAATGTGCTGTATCACTTTTGAGAGATACTGCATATCAGTGGTGAAACACTTTGATATCTGTGGTGCCAAGAGAACAAGTCACGTGGGAATTCTTTCAGACTGAGTTCAGAAAGAAATATATAAGCCAACGGTTTATTGATCAAAAGCGCAAAGAATTTCTGAAGTTGTAACAAGGTTGTATGACTGTGACCGAGTATGAAAGAGAATTTGTAAGATTAAGTAAGTATGCTCAAGAGTGTGTTTCTACTGAAGAAATTATGTGTAAGCGGTTCGAAGACGGGGTGAACAAAGACATTAAAATCCTAGTCAGAATTCTAGAATTGAAAGAATTTGTTGTTTTAGTTGATAGAGCTTGCAAAGCCAAAGAACTTACCGAAGAAAAAAGAAAAGTCGATTCTGAGGCTAGAGATTCGAGAAAGAGAAAAATGAGTAAACCCTATCATTCTTCTTCAAACAAATCAAAAGATTATTATAATTGTTCGACAACTTCAGTGAGGTATTCTAACCGATATCGTGGGAAGCAACACGCGAGTCCAAAAGCTCAAGCTACTTTAGTATCGAGCGTTGGTAGCACTAAAGCCAACAAACCTGATTGTCAACAGTGTGGAAGATGACATTTTAAAGACTGTTGGATGAATAATAAAGCCTGTTTTAAATGTGGTTCACAAGATCGTTTTATCCAAGTAACACCTCTTACCCGTATTCGACGCTAGGGCAGGGTACGAGGCATTACCGGACTTAAACTCAAACAAATATTCAAAATCGAAACATGAATTTTTTCTCAAATTTAAAACTTTTCATAAACATTCTATAGTCCCTAAAATGAGCCTACGGGGCCTAAAACATAAATTGGAAGTAGTTCAGGACCAAACTGAGAACTTTGGAAAATTTCACAACACTTAGAAAATTTTTCATCAAAATAGGGGTCACATGACTGTGTGGCTTCGGACACGCCCGTATGGGTAGGCCATGTGGTCACACATGCCTATGTCCCTAACCCATGTAACTCTCTGTTTGTGATGTCATGCATCCAAGTAAGTCATACGGCCAAGTCACACGCTCGTGTGCTAGCCCATGTGGCGAATTTAATTTTCAAAATTTTTCATAAAATAGGTGCAGACTTTACATTCCCTGGACACACTCCCATGTCCCTAGGTCGTGTCCCTGTCCTTGTGGACAAAATAAGGCTATTTACCAAGTCATTTTGCCACCGCTACTTGCACGAACCTACACAACAACAAGCAACACCAATCCAAGCATAAACATACAACCAAATCAGCCACAAACAAGATATCAATACATCATTTTCACATACTAACAACTATCATGCATAAACATCACACTTTCTTTTCCATTCATGTCAATTTCATCTTTATGATAAGCATCATCACATAAACAGACCAATGACCAATAAGAATAATATTACCCAACTTCCAATGGCCACAAAATGAATCATTAACCATTACAATGCCAACACATTTGGCTAAACTAATATGACACCTAACAAAATGATCAAGTCCCTATACATGCCATACTCAAAATATTGAAACCAAGTAAACCCAAAACAATCGCTTGATGGTGTGAATCGAGCTCCGACGTTCCTTAATCCTCGAGCTAGCTTGGCGACACTATAAGGAATGGAAAGAAAAGGGGAGTAAGCTTTAAAGCTTAGTAAGTTTGCATGAAAATAATAAGCAACATAAATCATTCATTAATCATATAACTACTCCACATAAATTAACAGAAATATCATCATGTATCTTAGACATGACTTACTCATTAGCATTCTTACTAAGAGTTCATCTCATACCAAAGTTCATACTCATGTGTTTTATGTACATACCTATACCAACTCGTAACATAGTCACATACTTTGTCATCTTTGACATAATTTTTGGTTTACTTGTTGAACACTTGAAATACTATCGGATACACGAAAGGTCTTGCACATAAGTGCCACATATGTAGCCAATGCTACCTCATATTTCATAACACATAGGGCTCACACGCGATCTAATCACGGGCCTTCTCACACAGGCTGTCAGTCAAGATGTAGCTATGTAGGCTACTTACACAAGCTGTTCGGTATACGCAACACATGCTGGACTACCCAACCATTAGTAGGACGTACATGACCAGCACTCGGATTCACATGGATCACATAACACATGGTATCTTAGTAACATGTCAGTTGTATCCTAAACTATTCCTAAGTTTCAATCGGGATTTTCTCATCGTCGAAACTTTGTTGAATATTTCCATAGAAAAAAATGTACAATTTATGCAATATTAAGCATTAAATACATTATACAACATTGTATTATTTACACACAAACTTACCTCGGTACAAAATGGTAGGAAATGGACCTAATCGTCAATAACTTTGTTCTTCCCCCGATCAAGGTCCGAACTTTATTTTTCTTGATCTATAATAGCATATTTAGCATATTTAATTATCACATTACTCAATGCTGTCCAAAAATAAACTTAAGGTAAAATTACATTTTTGCCCCTAAACTTTAACATATTTACATTTTAGTCCTTAAGCTCATAAAATGAAATGCACTTAATTTTTTTTTGTTACCCAAGCCTATCCAAACCATAAACATGCTCATATCATCCCACATTTTTCATCAAATTAGATTTTTATTACCCATTTTGCAACTTTTTACAAATAGGTCCTTTTTAGGTATTTTCATGAAAAATCACTTAATAAAACTTGTTTATCATACCTTAAACATACAATATCTTCCATCAAAGATCAAAATACATGCATGTCACACATGGGTAAATTTTTAAACATGAACCCTACTCCAAAATAATGATAGAAATACGTAAATTGGGTTACGAGGACTTCAAAAATGTAAAGAACATTAAAAACGGGGTTAGAAAGCACTAACTATCAAGCTTGAAAGATGAAAAAACCCTAGCTATGGAGAGCTTGAAAATTTTGGCCAAGGATTGGAGAAGATGGACAAATTTTGGCTTTATTTTTCCTTTTTATTCTGTTATTTACCAAATGACCAAAATGCCCTTTTGCCAAACTTTAAAATTTTATCTCACCATGTCCATTTCTATCCACTAACTTAAAAAATGGTCTAATTATCATATAAGGACCTCTATTTTAAAATCTCGTAGCAATTGCACACCTTTAACAAGTAGAACTCAACTTTTGCACTTTTTACGATTTAGTCCTTTTGACTAAATTGAGTGCCCGAACATCAAAATTTTTGAACGAGATTTTCAGAGAATGGTTCCATAAAATTGTAGATCATCAAAATGTAATAAAAATAGATTTTTCTATGTCACATTTATGGTCCCAAACCACAGTTCCGACTAGCCCCAAAATCGAGCTGTTACAACTCTCCCCCGTTTAGGGATTTTAGTCCCTGAAAATCTTACCAGAAAATAGGTTTGGGTACTATTTTCTCATAGCCTCCTTGGGTTCCCAAGTAGCCTCTTCAACCCCATGTCTTTGCAACAACACCTTCACAAGAGCTATACTTTTATTTCTCAACTGTTTTACTTCCCGGGCTAATATCTTGATCGGTTTCTCACCATAAGTCATATCTGGACGAATCTTAACTTCTGTCAGTGAAATCCCATGCGAAGGGTCTGATCTATAATGGTGCAACACAGACACATGAAAGACATTGTGGATCCTCTCCAACTCAGATGGCAAAGCTAACCGATATGCTACCAGTCCTATTCTTTCGGTAATCTCATATGGCCTAATAAATCACAGACTTAAATTGCCTTTATGGACAAATCATAAAATTTTCTTCCATGGAGATACTTTCAAAAATACCTTATCACCGATCTGAAATTCAATCTCTTTTCTTTTCAAATCAGCATATGACTTTTGTCCATTTGAAGTAGCTTTTAAATAATCACGAATCACCATTACTTTTTCTTTAGTTTCTCTAACTAAGTCAACCCCATGAATCTGATTTTGTAACACCCTAAATTTTTAGTAATTGTTTTTGTGTGTTGTGTTACATAAGTGTGCATCTGCTTCAGTGGTTAAGTGTCTTGGGGAGTGCTTGAGAAGTCCTGGGATCAAGCTTGGGCATTCGCCAAAAATTTTGTTTTAATTGAATAAACGCTTAGCTTTAGAAAACTAGGCTTTTAAATAAAATTGGGCAAAACTTGGCATAAAAAAACCTTCTGGTCTAGGGATAAGAGGCATGTGGAGTGTTCTAAGGGGTCTGAGGTTCAAGTCTTGGATTTCACAATGGATTTTATTTTGCTACAAGTGCTGTGGAAGTGTCCTGGGTTGACCGAAACTTAAGTGTTTGAATAGAGTTTGAATGGGTGGTTGAGAAGAGTATGTTAGAGAGAGTTTTGGACAGATTGGGTGAGTGATTTGAGGGTTAAGGTGGAGAGAAAAACTAAGAGATTTTGAGGGGATTTGGATAGTGAACAAGTTGAGTGATGTGAAGAGGGATTTCAGGAGAAATTTGTGGCGAGTTGGGGAGAGAGGAGGTAGTGTGCCGATTTGGGTTTATGGCACTCAAAAAGTTCGGCTAAGGTGTTATTTCTCTCAAATTGTTGGTTTTGATTGCTTTTGGCTATTTTTTTTAGTTGGTGCCCGAATAGTATTGAGGTTCCTCTTAGGTTTTGCAAATTTGCATATTCGATTTTTACCATTAGTTCTTTCCCTCTAAACACTTTCGTGATTTGACAAATTTTGTCTCTCGATTTTTC
Source organism: Gossypium arboreum (assembly GCF_025698485.1). Lineage (NCBI taxonomy): Eukaryota > Viridiplantae > Streptophyta > Magnoliopsida > Malvales > Malvaceae > Gossypium > Gossypium arboreum. The sequence continues at coordinate 48,841,808 of NC_069077.1, forward strand.
TTGTTGATTGACTACTCTATCTTCTCCCTCCCTCTTCTAGTTTGTTGTTGATCGAAATAACTTTTCTTCCCTTTTTTTGCACTCTTCCCTTTCCAATTGCTCTTCTTATCATCTCATCTCCTTTTAATCATTTGCCGAATACCCTTTTCTCTTCTCATCTCTTATCATCTACTCTATCTACTTTATCTGTGTAGTGATTTTCCTTCTAAAACTTTCTTTGTTGCCATTTATGGCTAAGGTCGTGTGGGTGCTGAAACTTGCCTCTATCCTGTTGGATTCTCATTTTGGGAATAGGCCGACTATTTTCTTCCCCACAATTGATTTTACGTTCTCGGTAAGTGCTATATGTTGGTTCAATTTATTAACGTGAACAATATCGATGAAGGTTAATGGAATTCAATTGTATGCAGTTTTCAGTCAAAGAGTTTGTAATCAACCTTCGTCAGTGATTTAAGCGGGCTAAACCACACTCGTTCAATCAAGGTAGGTATCAATATTATTTTGGGTTAAGTGTTTAAAAGGGTGTTTTACCCTATTGAATAAAAGACTGACCGAACGTTGTGATTGTATATAGGTCGGAGTGTTCGTGGGCTAGTCACACACTTTCGGTGTGTCAACACTAGCCAAACTGTAAATTGACAAAAGCTAAAAAATGCAACTATTGATGCCACGTAAAACATAGGCTTTTGATAGTAGAGGCCCCCATGAGCGATTTCATAGGCTTAGGCCGTGTTGGGCCACGTTGGGCCAAAATGGGCTATGTGGGCCCCACAAGCTCATGGGCCCCACACGGGTAAACCATACGGACGTGTGGAGATTATTAGGCCTGGCTATGTAATTCCCACGTCCAAGGCCATTGTTAGGCTTAGTGGGCCACATGGGCCCTCATTATGGGCCTTGGGCCCATTTTCACTTTTTGACTGATAAGGTTGTACGAGTCCCCCGAGACGACTGTGGACCTACTATTGGGTCGGTAAGTATACCTAGACCCCAATCTGATGAAATGACTATTTTGCCCCTATGAGGTAAATTGACTGATATGCAACTATGATATGTATGACTGTATTGAGCATGCAATTTTATATATGCATGATATTATGATATGTTGCATGCGGATGGGTTATTATGATATTATGATATTATGATATGTAGCTCTGCTGCAAATTCTATTTAGTGCCGCAACCGGTGCTAATTTTGGTGTGTAGAGATGGGTGGGTTGATTTTATCATCACATAGTGTGTAGGGCTGGACGAAGTGGTATGTAGAGGCTGGTTGGGTAGGATTTCTGATTACATATTTGTACTATGACCGCTACTGAATTGGGCTAAGGCCCACACTAATTTTGCTACTGTAATGGGCCAAGGCCCTAACTGAAATTAAACTGTTACTGAAGCGGGCTTAGGCCTAGTCTGTAATTGCCTACTATAAGACTGACTATTGATAAGGGATTACACACTGAGTTTTCATAAACGCACCCATTCTATTTTCTGCGCAGGTAATCCTTAAGCAGATCATGCTACGAGGGACTCGAAGGTGGCCACACATCCGCATTTGTTTCCCTTTTTAACTTTTAATATTTAGGTAATTTAATTTTGGTATTTGTTTTGTAAGAAGGCCTCTTTTTAACATCCCGATTTTGGGCCTAGTCAGAACAGTGGTTTCAGGACCACAAATCCAATGAGGAAAATTTTATTTTTATTATATTTTTATGATCTACGATTTCACGGAATGATTTTTTGAAAATTTCATTCGAAAATTTCAACATTTGGACACTCAATTTGGTCAAAAAGACTAAATTGTAAAAAGTGCAAAAGTTCTGTTCTACATGTTAGAGGTGTCTAATTATTATGAGTTTTTAAATTGGAGGTCCATAAATGGTAATTGAACCATTGGTTAATTGTTGGACAAAAATAGACATGAAATGGGTGCAATAAAATATTTTTAAGTTAGGGGCATTTTGGTAATCTAATAATTAAAAGAATTAAAAAGACAAAATAGCCAAAATTTGGTTATCTTCTCCATGTACCAGCTGAAACCCCCATGGAAGCCATGGTTAGGGTTTGGTTCAAGCTTCCAAGCCCATTTGTAAGTGATCTCGAGCCCTGTTTTTAATGTTCTTTACATTTTTAAAATCCCGGTAACATGATCTACTCATTTCTACCATTATTTTGAGTTAGGGTTTATGTTTAAAAATTTACCCATGAGTGACATGCTTGTATTTTGATGTCTAATGGTAGAAAATGAGTGTTGGTTGTTAAATAAACAACTTTTACTAAGCAGTTTTCGATGAAAACGTTCGAAAGGACCGTTTTGTAAAAGTTGTAAAATTGGTCATAAAAGGGAAATTTAGTGGAAATTGGGGGCTTCCATAGTTATGAAAATGATTCAGCTAGGCTTAAAATGTAAGGAAATTGAATAAAAATCAATTTACGAGTATTGGGGAAAAAGTGCAATATGTGAAAGTTTAGGGGTCAAAATGCAAATTTGTAAAAATATGATTTTTGGACCCATATGAATAATGTGACTAATTATTAGGCTAAATGTGATGTTATAGATCTAGGAAATCGAGATTCGGGCTTAAATTGGAAAAATACAAGGTTATGGACTAAAATGGTAAATTGCCATTTCTGAATTCGAGGTAAGTTCGTGTGTTAATAATAATGCAATACCATGCTTGAATTTAATTCTCTATTGATATGTAATAAATTGTATGATTTAATATGTTTAGGAGAAGTTGATGGATGGTGTGTATGATATGGAAAATGTGATGCTCGTTGTGTCATGTGAAATTGAATGGGAAATTATTGTTACATGAATTGAATTTTCAATTATATTACATGGGTTGTATGAATTGCTACATGGTTGTACCTGCTGAGATTTCGACAAGTAAGTTCGAATAACTCAAAGTAAACCTCTAATATGCCTAAATGCATGTTTTATGAATTGTGATTATTGTATATAATCATGGCATGAAAATCCATGAAATATGACAAAATGATAAACATCTCGGTTGAGGTAAAAAGGAAGTTCAATCGATAAACCATGACTTACATGAGACTTGAGATCCTGCATGTGTTGCAGAAAGGATTTAGCCCGGACGGGTAATCCGTTGATCTCAAATATAGAAAGGATCTAGCTCGGACGGGTGTTCCTAAAGTGATCTAGCCTCCCGAAAAATATGTGTGGATTATGGATTTAGCCCGGACGGGTAATCCAATTAGGGTCTGAATTTAGCCTGGACTAGTAATTCAAATCCGAGCCCATTGAGAGTGTTTGTCGTTATAAGGGATTTGGCCTGGACTGGTAATCCTGTCGTAAGATGTGAGGTTCGCGGGAGTGCGTGCTTGAAAATGATCACTTGTATGATTTGATGGTAATTGGGCTATCCATCGATATTCTCGAGAAATTCAACGGGATCAAAATGAGAAATGAGAATGGAAATTCTTGAATCATTGAGTTCAATTCAGATTAATGCTATGATGCTTTGTCATGAGACTAATTTGATGATTGAGTGCATGTGATACGGAATTATCCTAACTTGGAATGTATGACTAAGTGTGCCCATGAGAAATAATAACTTTTATATTGAGCTCTATTGTGACAAAATGAGTAAGGGATCCATGAAATGGTAAGTTCATGATTAGTTGGAAATGATCTTATGATAGTGACCATTATATTGTACCAAAACATTTTTGGACAGCAGCATTAGTGCTACTTTGAAAATCCACAAAAAATAGTGGAAATTGATTTAGAAATTTACTAAAATATGAAATTAATTCTTATCGAGTCTAGTTTCTGATAAAGGAAACGGTGTAAGTAAAAGAATCTCATATGATGAGATATTGGAATTTTTGTGAAACAGGGTCATAGTGATCTCAGACTCCCCTGTCTTAACTTTGAAAAATCACTAGAAATTGTACAAAAATAAATTTGATTTAGGAATCATATGAATGAAATCCTTAATGAGTTTACTTTCAGTAGAAAGATATGGAAACATTATCTAAGTCTCGTATTATGAGATAAATAAATTTTAGTAAAGAAGGGTCAAAGCTGTCAAACAACAAAATAGGGGAGACTTTCAATAATAAACTATGCTTATTGGCTTGACCAAAAATTCTGGAAATTTTATGGTAAGAATATATATGAGTCTAGTTTCAGGGAAAATTAACAGATCTTACTAAGCGTAGCTTTGGATATAAATAATTTAATGACTGTGACTTGGGAAAACAACTTAGCTGGAATTTGAATAAATAGAAAGAATATGAAAATAGCATGTTATCGCATTGTTTATTATTTTCATGCGAGCTTACTAAGCGTAAAGCTTACTCCCTCCTTTCCATTTCTTTTAGTTTTGTCAGGTCAGCTCGGGGTTGGAGATCGTCGGAGGCAGCATCACACTATCGAGCCATTATCCGTGGAGTATTGACATGTGTATGTTAAATGCTTTCACGTCAGTGGCATGTATAGGGATTAGTTTTTCTATAATGGATGTTCTTTTGATTAGCCAAATGTATTAGCTTATAATGATTTTGACTTGTAAGCCTATTTATCCATGATATGTGTTAATGTCTTGTGATGTAGCTAGACTAGTTTATCATGAGTATGTGGAACTAATGCATAATAACGAGCTAATGATGGATGCCATTGAAATCATGTATGTGTGTGCATGTAAAGATGACAAAAAAGCTTGGAAATTAGCCTAATTCTTGACCACACGGGTAGAGACACGGCTGTGTGTCTCAGCCGTGTAGAGGACACGGCATCGGGCCTTGGGCGTGTGCCTTGGTCATGTGCCCTTAAACGATTGTTGACATCACAAATAGAGAGTTACACGGGCTGAGGACACGAGCGTGTCCCAAGACACACGGTCGTGTGCGACCACACGGCCCAACCTACACGGGCGTGTGACTCTCCAAAGCATGAAAATTGGTTAAGTTGCCCAAAGATTTTCAAAGTTCTCGGTTTAGTCTCGAACCACGCAGATGTATGTTATAGGCTTTGAAGGCCTGTATAAGGGACGATATGCATGTGTTTGAAAAGTTTTAATTTTGGTCAAAAATGTTTGTATGTTTGTGAATGTTTAAGTCCGGTAATGCCTCGAACCCTGTCCCGGAGTTGGATATAAGTGTTTGTATGTTTGTATGGTTTAGTCGGTTCTCGGACTAACCTAGCATATGTATTAGAGTCCAGCTATACATGCCACCGATCTGTGATAGTGTGATGTCTCCCGACACGAGTGAGAGCTATTTTGTTTAGACAAAGGTACTCTCCAACCGAGCTACACCGATCGTGTTGAATGTGATGCTAAAATATTCTAGTAAAGTACAGTCATGATGAACTGAAGCTTGGAAAGGTACGAATGAGGATTCATGAAATGTGTACATGGTGGAATGAGCTTATCTATGATTAATAGATAATTATATGATGTAAATGGTCGATTTGCTTGAGTGAACCCATGTGTTTAGATAACTTACCAAAAATATAGATGGAATGAATATTCACGTACACTTATATAAAAAAAAATCATGGTTGATAAGCTTGTATAGCTTAAGTAAATGTATTAAATTGGTTGGACTGATTTATATGATTGTAACGATATGTCTAAATGATAGTGTACGAGGTAAAAGTATAGATTGTGATAAAGTTATCTGTGTTTGTTGGCCCATGTATGATATCATGTGCATGACTTGTATGATTAAATGAATAGATAAGTAAAGTTATCCAGAAAACATGGAATGCATGCATAATTATACTTGACTAATTGAGATAACTGGAAAATGGGCGTTAAATCAATATGAATGTTAGTTGCCTGAAATGAAAGACATGATTGAGATATGATTATTATGATGATGAAAACTGTGTTACATGTATATGTATATGAGAGTCAAGTTAGAGGCCCTACGACCCCCTCCCCCTTACCAAAGTGGTGTTTTATAATGGAAATTCCTTAGATTTATGTTGAATGAGTTTCCAGGTGAGAAACCAAAGATTTCAATGATGGAGTGGTTATAAGCATGATTAGAGATTGAGAATGGGTTGATAAGTACAGACATGATCTAGAAAGATATCGGATTGACCGAAAGATTGTTTAATTTTCGCAACATCGTAGTTATTGAAAAAGGTTAATTTTGGTAAAACAATCTATCCTGGTATGATGTCGAGAGATGTATTGATTGAAATTCCTTTATGAACTGGTTCTCTTAGTGAAAGGAATATTATGGAATTTGGGACGGCATAAATAGTTAAAGGAATAATGTTCAAAATATGAAATGTCCAAGCATGGTAATTACAGTGAATAGTTTGTGACTATCTCTATTGACATATTGTATGAGATTATCTGACACTGGAAATATTATTAGGGCTATCTAATCCCTGATGAATTCTTATATTATGAAAATGTTCCCTGATCTTAACATTAGACGAATGTGTTGTCAGTCTGATTGGATTATGATCTGTATGGTTTTGTTTTCTCTGGGATTTTATTGTATTCCGCCTGTTGGGAATCGATGAGAAATTGTGTATGGTGCCATGATTCTATCTCTGCCGATCATTGATCTGACTGATTTTATATATATATATATATATGAGAAGCATATAGTTCCGGTTGTATTTTTTGTTAGTGGTTTGGAATGATGTTATTCTGGATTTTTTTTCTTTGAAAAACCATTGGGGTCTTTAATATTTTTATGAGTATGGTTCTCGGTCTTTTGATGTAGTATTGTAATTTGGATTTCCTTATCATGGATTTCTTTATCTTGGATTTCTTTATTCTGGGCTTCTCCGTCTCGGACTTTTCTATCTTGGATTTTCTGATTATTTTTATCTTGCAACTTGTCGATCATGGCTTGCATTTAGAGCATTACCTCGAGCTTGTGATTGATATATATAGAACAAGTATGACTATACCTCTGAATTGATCCTGATAATATGGTGAAATTTCAAATCCCAATGTGTATGGAGGATTTCCTTTCTCAAGTAAGTTAATTTAATGTATTTCGTTGAGGTATCAGCATTACTTATGCTAATGCATTTGTTATGGTCTTCGATTCGCATGATGAGTGAATATGGAATGATACATGTTGAATTGTTCTATTGACTAGAAGAGAGAATTTCTTGAAATATTAATTTTGGATGAATAAGGTCTACTTAACTGCTCAATCTGTATGGAATATATGTTTAGAATTTAATGAGATGTTCATGCTTAAGAATAAGATTTTATTCCTTCAAGGGTAAAAAGACGAATAGTCTAATTAAGAAGTATATGTTTCCTAGAAGAATTGAATGCGATAGGAAGATCTGAGATTGATAATGTGAAGATAATCTGGGTATTTAAATTGAATGCTGAAACGATCATTGTTTATCTTTGAGTACAAATTCTTGAAATGTTGAATGTTTAAAGACATATAGAAAGAATCATCAGAATTATTTTTTCCGTTTGGGCATTAGAATGGAAATAGAAAAAGTTAATATGGATTTTCTTGTCTGGATCATTCCTGTCCTTGAAAGAAGAAAATGATATGTAGCGTTGTTAAATGTTATGAGTGTGACAGCCTTATTTTGACCCTAGTCGGGAAGTGGTTTCGGGACCGCTAAACCGAGTTACCGAAATATTTGAATATAATATTTATTGTCTAAAATATGTGTTTATGCATGTGTGAATTTTTAAATGTTTTAATTGTTGCAAATTGATATGAAATTAATTGAAATGGACTTGTGAGAAAATTTTAAGAATGTGTTGGTAAATTTTGAAATGGCTTTGTATTATGTGACTTTAAAACATAAGGACTTGCATGTCAAATTGACATTTTTATTATGTAGTGGCCGGCCATGTGGAATGATCATTGAAGTGTATGTAATTTATACATATATTTGTATTATAATATAATTATAATAATATATGTTGTTGGTGTTATAATAAAATAAATAAATAAAAGAGTGAAAGGTGAAAAGATCAAGGTTTAGCTCATCTTTTGTTCTTCATTGCGAAAATAAGGGGAAAGCTAGGCTTTCGGTCACACTTGATTTTTGCTTGATTAAGGTAAAATGTCATGTTATTTTCTTTAATTTTTTTTAGTGTGGTTGATTGCCAATTATATGACTTAGCCCATTTTGAAATTTTGAATTCTATGGTGATTTTGGGGTATTCGGCCATGATATGGATGGTAAGAAATGGTGGTTGTTTTATGCTTTCATGAGTAAAGGTGGATAAGTGAGGTTTTAACTTGATAGATATGCATAGTAGTGGTTTAGGTGCTTTGGGAAATTTTTGGTTAATATGTTGGTGCTTGCCAAAATTGAGGTTGAGATTTTGAGCATAATTTGTGTAAATTGTGAATGAAATACTTGAAATTATGAATTAAGAACATGAATTTATTTGGATACTCAAGACAAATTGTCAAATAATGCTCAAACTTAGTGTTATTTACTTAATTGGTAAATTGAGTTTAAAATAGGTGAATTCATAGGTATGGGGCAAAGAATTTATATTCGGTCATTAGATAGATTTTGTTAAGATTTGGATAATTGAGAATTTAGTCTATGTGCTTAAAAAGAAGTTTTCATGGTTGCCGAGTTATAGAGTGAGAGGTTGCTAAGTAAAATTTTTGTTAAAATCAATGAAATTGATTTGGTGATATACATGTTTAAATAATATGTATACAAATAATGTGTGAAAGAGTGAATTTGAAAAATCACTATACATTGTGGGAGTTGAGTTAGAAGCTGAATAAATTATGTAATTAAAGCTTGATGAGTCTAGTTTCTTATAAAACAAACTATAAAGCAAAAGAATTTCCGATAATGAGATAATTGAAGTAATGTGGGATAGAGTCAAAATGACTTCTAGATCCCCTGTTCTGTTTTTATAAAATCACTATAAAACATATAAAAATAGTCAAATGATGAAATTTATATGCTTAGACTCATTAATGAGTCTAGTTTCAAATGAAATAAACAAGGACATGTTTTGAATTCTGTACAATGAGAAATTTATTTTGTAGTGAAGAGTGGTCAGATGAGTCAAACAGTGAAACAAGGGAAACTTTAGGAAATATCTGGTATTGATTGGATAAACTAAAAATTATGAAAATTTTCAGGACAAAAGATAAATGAGTCTATTTTCAAGGAAAATTTACGACAATTGATTTGGAGTTTTGTAGCTCAAGTTATAAATAATTTAGTGACTATTGCTCAAGAAGTCAGCTTATAGTGAAATTGTGATTATGAGTTCTTAGTGATGCCGTTTGGGCTCACTAATGCCCCTGCAGTATTTATGGACTTGATGAACTGAATTTTCAGGCAGTATTTGGACCGATTTGTAGTTGTGTTTATAGACGACATCTTGATTTATTCATGCGATGAAACCGAACATGCCGAGCACCTAAGATTAGTGTTGCAGATTTTACGGGATAAGCAGTTATATGCTAACTTCAGTAAATGTGAGTTCTGGTTGAAACAAGTTAGCTTTTCGGGACATGTAGTATCCGCATCGGGTATTAGAGTTGATCCGAGCAAAATTTTAGCCATGCTCGATTGGAAGCCTCCGAGAAATGTTACTGAAGTTCAGAGCTTTTTGGGACTTGTTGGTTATTACAGACGATTTGTAAAGGATTTCTCGATGATAGCCTCACCAATGACGAAACTACTTCAGAAAGATGTTAAGTTTGAATGGTCAGAAAAATGTCAGAAAAGTTTTGATCAACTGAACACTTATTTGACTGAAGCTCCAGTGCTAGTGCAGCCCGAATCAGGTAAAGAGTTTGTCATTTATAGTGATGCATCCTTACTTGGGCTGGGTTGTGTATTGATGCAAGAAGGTCGAGTTGTAGCTTATGCGTCGAGACAATTGAAACCGTATGAGAAAAACTATCCGACCCATGATCTCAAATTAGCTGCCATCGTATTCGCTTTAAAAATATGGCGACACTACTTGTTTGGAGAGAGGTGTCATGTTTATTCGGATCATAAAAGCCTTAAATATTTGATGACTCAGAGAGATTTGAATCTGTGACAAAGACGTTGGATTGAATTGTTGAAAGATTATGAGCTCCTTATTGACTATCACCCGGGAAAGGCTAACGTGGTTGCTGATGCTTTAAGTCATAAGTCACTGTTTATTTTACGGGCGATGAATGTGCACCTGTCCGTTTCATCTAATAATGAGATAGTAGCAGAATTAAAGGCCAAACCATTATTGATTCATCAAATACGTGAATCCCAGAAAGTCGATGATGAATTGGTTGCCAAACGAGCTGAATATGTTTCAAATGTGGAATCAGAGTTTCAAATTGACGAAAATGATTGTTTAAGGTTCAGAGGTCGAGTGTGTGTTCGAAGAAATTCAGAACTTATTCCGATAATTTTGAGCGAGGCTCATAGTAGCCGAATGTCGATTCACCCGGGTAGTACAAAAATGTATAACAATCTGAAGCGTCAGTTTTGGTGGCTTGGTATGAAACGAGACATTTCTGATTTTGTTTCGAAGTGTTTGATATGTCAACAAGTGAAAGCGGAACATCAAGTGCCTTTAGGATTACTTCAACCGATCATGATACCCGAATGGAAATGGGATCGAGTCACAATGGATTTTGTATCTGTGTTGCCATTGCCGTCAAGCAAGAAAGATGAGATTTGGGTTGTTGTTGATAGACTGACAAAGTCGGCTCATTTTATTCCCGTACGTACGGATTATTCACTTGACAAACTAGCCGAGTTGTATGTTTCTCAGATTGTGAGGTTACACAGGGTACCTATTTCTATTGTGTCGGATAGAGATTCGAGATTCACATCGCGATTCTGGAAGAAATTGCAAGAAGCTTTGGGTACCAAGTTGCATTTTAGCACCGCTTTTCATCCCTGCATCGATGGTCAATCTGGCGGATCATTCGGATACTCGAGGATATGTTGAGATGTTGCATCCTTGAGTTTAGTGGTTCATGGGAACGATATTTGCCTTTGATTGAATTCGCTTACAACAATAGTTTTCAATCAAGCATTAAGATGGCACCTTACGAGGCTTTATACGGTCGTAAATGCCGTACACCGTTGTTTTGGACCGAGCTTAGTGAAAGTAAAATCTTCGGGGTTGATTTGATCAAAGATGCTGAACAGAAAGTAAAAATAATCCGTCAAAGTCTGAAAGCAGCTTCAGATCGTCAGAAGTCGTATGCGGATTTAAAACGAAAAGACATTGAATATCAGGTCGGAGACAAAGTATTTCTTAAAGTTTCACCTTGGAAAAAGGTGCTCAGATTTGGTCGTAAAGGTAAATTGAGTCCGAGGTTCATCGGGCAGTATGAAATATCTGAAAGAATTGGACCAGTCGCATACAGATTGATTTTACCCCCTGAAATTGAAAAGATTCACAACGTTTTTCATGTCTCGATGCTTCGACGTTATAGATCTGATCTGTCACACATAATTAATCCATCAGAGGTTGAAATTCAATCTGATTTGAGTTACGAAGAAGAACCAGTTCGTATTTTGGCTCGTGAAGTAAAAGAATTACGAAATAAGAAAATATCATTAGTGAAAGTACTGTGGCTTAAGCATGGGGTTGAAGAAGCTACTTGCGAACTTGAAGACTCTATGAAAGATCGATACCCTAACTTATTCACTAGTAAGATTTTCGGGGACGAAAATTCCTTATGTCCGGGAGAGTTGTGACAGCCTTATTTTGACCCTAGTCGGGAAGTGGTTTCGGGACCGCTAAATCGAGTCACCGAAATATTTGAATGTAATATTTATTGTCTAAAATATGTGTTTATGCATGTGTGAATTTTTAAATGTTTTAATTGTTGCAAATTGATATGAAATTAATTGAAATGGACTTGTGAGAAAATTTTAAGAATGTGTTAGGTAAATTTTGAAATGGCTTTGTATTATGTGACTTTAAAACATAAGGACTTGCATGTCAAATTGACATTTTATTATGTAGTGGCGGCCATGTGGAATGATCATTGAAGTGTATGTAATTTATACATATATTTGTATTATAATATAATTATAATAATATATGTTGTTGGTGTTATAATAAAATAAATAAATAAAAGAGTGAAAGGTGAAAAGATCAAGGTTTAGCTCATCTTTTGTTCTTCATTGCGAAAATAAGGGGAAAGCTAGGCTTTCGGTCACACTTGATTTTTGCTTGATTAAGGTAAAATGTCATGTTATTTTCTTTAATTTTTTTTTAGTGTGGTTGATTCCTAATTATATGACTTAGCCCATTTTGAAATTTTGAATTCTATGGTGATTTTGGGGTATTCGGCCATGATATGGATGGTAAGAAATGGTGGTTGTTTTATGCTTTCATGAGTAAAGGTGGATAAGTGAGGTTTTAACTTGATAGATATGCATAGTAGTGGTTTAGGTGCTTTGGGAAATTTTTGGTTAATATGTTGGTGCTTGCCGAAATTGAGGTTGAGATTTTGAGCATAATTTGTGTAACTTGTGAATGAAATACTTGAAATTATGAATTAAGAACATGAATTTATTTGGATACTCAAGACAAATTGTCAAATAATGCTCAAACTTAGTGTTATTTACTTAATTGGTAAATTGAGTTTAGAATAGGTGAATTCATAGGTATGGGGCAAAAGAATTTATATTCGGTCATTAGATAGATTTTGTTAAGATTTGGATAATTGAGAATTTAGTCTATGTGCTTAAAAAGAAGTTTTCATGGTTGCCGAGTTATAGAGTGAGAGGTTGCTAAGTAAAATTTTTGTTAAAATCAATGAAATTGATTTGGTGATATACATGTTTAAATAATATGTATACAAATAATGTGTGAAAGAGTGAATTTGAAAAATCACTATACATTGTGGGAGTTGAGTTAGAAGCTGAATAAATTATGTAATTAAAGCTTGATGAGTCTAGTTTCTTATAAAACAAACTATAAAGCAAAAGAATTTCCGATAATGAGATAATTGAAGTAATGTGGGATAGAGTCAAAATGACTTCTAGATCCCCTGTTCTGTTTTTATAAAATCACTATAAAACATATAAAAATAGTAAAATGATGAAATTTATATGCTTAGACTCATTAATGAGTCTAGTTTCAAATGAAATAAACAAGGACATGTTTTGAATTCTGTACAATGAGAAATTTATTTTGTAGTGAAGAGTGGTCAGATGAGTCAAACAGTGAAACAAGGGAAACTTTAGGAAATATCTGGTATTGATTGGATAAACTAAAAATTATGAAAATTTTCAAGACAAAAGATAAATGAGTCTATTTTCAAGGAAAATTTACAACAATTGATTTGGAGTTTTGTAGCTCAAGTTATAAATAATTTAGTGAATATTGCTCAGGAAGTCAGCTTATAGTGAAATTGTGATTATATTGTAAACATTGATAAAAATTTGCTAATGAATTGCTTATTGATTTCTTATAAGCTTACAATAATCTGTATGTGTTAAAGTCGAGTATATATGTATTATATTCTAAAAATAATATTTGAATAGTCGATTAATGATTAGTTTAAAATTTGTTGAATTAAAGCTGAAGAGCATAAGGGGGCAATTTCGAATAAGGGAAAAGAGAAAGTAACCGAGTAGCCATTTCAGAACCGTTCAAATATATCCGAGGTAAGTTTTAAGTAGTTTCCTTTAGTATATAATTGATTGATGCCACTATTTTAGTATAGTAGGTAAATTGTGATCTTTGGCTTGCACTTGAATTAAGATGTATAATAGATAATGCATGTATATGACTTATAGTTTGATGGCCACTTTGAATTTAAGATTAAATGATGAATAGAATGAGTGATATGAGATATAACCATTGAGCTGAAATGTGAATGATAATGTGCGTATCGAGTTTATATTCGAATGTAATATACGACTACTAATTGATAAGGTGTAACACCCCGTACCCGAGACCGCTGCCGGAGTCGGACACGAGGGGTTAACGGCTTAAACCATTCAGTTTCACAGTCCATTTTAAAAATTTCCAGGCAGTTGGCTAACTGCGTCACTGTCACTTTAAAAATCATATCTTGAGTTCCAAAACTCGAAAATCAGTTTTGTAATTTTTCCCTGAAACTACACTCATATGTCCATATACGGATTTTTTTCTAGAATTTTTTGTCAGGCCAATTAGTACATTTTATTAGTTAAAGTCTCCCCTATTACAGGGTACGACTACACTGACCTTCATGCATTACGACCTGGATATCTCCCTGTACAGGGCTTCAATACTGATGCCGTTTGTTTCTATAGAACTAGACTCAAAAAGGAATCTATAAATATATGGCATGACTTCTAAATGTCTCTGGTTAATTTATAATGAATTTCCAAAGTCAGATCAAGGGATCCAGAAACCGTTCTGGCCCTGTCTCACGAAAACTTTAACATCTCATAATATACTGTTCATGTTAACGTTTCCCTACTTTCCTATGAAAATAGACTCGTCAAGGTTTGTTTACACAATTTATTAACTATTTAATTCCATTCGTAATATTTTTAGTGATTTTTCACATCCACGTCACTGCAGCTGTCAGCATCTGTCTTTAAGGTAGGCTTTACCTATTTCATAGTTTCCATGATTCAACTAGCCCTTTAACATAAATAGCACAAAATATGATCATGATTAACCATCCCAATGGCTAATCGTTTCCAAACATTTCCATACCTCTTAATGAACAACATACAATGATTATAATACCATGCCCAAAGTATACTTAAGCCATTTTCGCATGGCTATCCAAATTTACACAAAACCGAAAGGTACATGACCTACAACAAAAGGGTAGTCCTATACATGCCATTTCAAAGTTCAACCAAAAATATACCAAAAGGAGCTTTGATAGTGTGGGCGACTTCGACTTGAAAAATCCCGAGTCCGAATAGCTGAAGAACCAAAATCTATAAAACAGAGAATCAAAGAAACGGAGTAAGCATTTAATGCTTAGTAAGTTTGAGTCATGAATTTAGACACAACCAAAGTATAGCATTCATGTAGCTAAATAGATAATTTCATATGCACAAATTCTCAATATCATACTTACTTCACATTACCAACCCTTATATTCATACACAAAGATCAACTTAGCCAAAGGCCGGTAGCTCATTTATCAACTGAGTGAATACTTATTTGTAAGGGCTCAACTAATTCAAAGCACATCTGAAACATACCTCATTGTTGGGATTTCAAGCGTATTAATGAAATTTTTACAGCAAGTTCATTCATTCCCGAATCACGTACCTTCGAGTTTAATGGATATAGCTACTCGTTCAAATGCCTTGGGACATAGCCGGTTATAGTAACTCGCACAAATGCCTTGGGACTTAACTCGGATTTAGTAACTCACACAAATGCCTTGGGACTTAACCCGGATTTAGTAACTCTCACAAATGCCTTGGATCTTAGTCCGGATATAGTCACTTAGCACAAAGCCTTGGGACTTAGCCGGACATCATTCAATAACCAAGCACAATTATCAATAAATCATGACACATTCAGTATTTCATTTTCATTAGCAAAACTCAAACACAGGACACTTATCACACTTGCAACTTCGCTCGGTAGCCACACATAAAGAGCATGATTTTGATTTGCTTAAAACATGATCTAATCAAATCATAATCCAAGTTCCATTACTCGAAAACTTACCTCGGATGTTGTCGAACGGCTTCAACGGCTATTCGATCACTTTTTCCTTTCCCTTATCCAACTGTGGCCCTCTAAGCTCTTGAGCTACTTCAAACAAATTTAACTTATTAAAGTCTCATTTTGCTAGCTTATGGCGAATATGACAAGGAATTTGATAGGTCATATGGCCACCTTTTAGCTCAAATACACAATGATCATATGCATTTTAATCACATCAAGCAATTTAATACAATTCATTCGAACATCAAAAGAGAAGCTCAAGGTACTTAGCCCATATATACTTTAGGCATTAGAGTCACATATATATATATGGAATCCGAATCAAACTCAACATTTTAGCTAATATTTCCCCTTGGCGAATTTTCTAAGTCAAGCTAAAGCCATCAATAGGCTACCTATGGCCAAACATACACATCAACTCATGTACTCATTCATGTGGCGAACATACACATCTATGCTAAGGCCGATTGCAACACTTAATACATTCTACAAGTATGGTCACTTGTATTGACTAAACACCATTTGTTTCAAGTTCAAAACTTGGCTAATACACATATATACACTATTAAAGCATCCTCTCCCTTTCCATTAATTCAACACATGCATTACCCATAATATACAAAATTATATTCGGCCTTAGCACACAACTTGCTAGCCGATTCTTCTCCATCTAGCAACTAATGCACATACGAGCTCATTTGTTAGACTTTACTTCATCTAACAACAACCTTATTTCTCTTCTATTTCCTACCATGGCCGAATGCTCAAGATACCTCAATATCAAAACTTTTAACTTGGGTTGCTTAAAGAGCTTGGTGATGAGCTCAAATTTATCTAACACCTCAAGCAACATAACACATCCCTTAATCTAGTGAACCACCATAACATCAAACACCAACCAAGAAAACAACACCCAAGGCCGAGTATCATCTTCATCACATAGCAAGATTTAGACCATGGGCTACGTAGAACTCAAGCTAACAACTAAAACATGCATGCATCTCATGGACAACATCAAACATACCTTAGTCTAGCAAATCACCATAGCCGATTGTTTCAAGCTCCTCCCCTTCCTTTCTTTCCTCTATTCGGCCAAGGATGAACAAAGGATGAACACTTTTTTTTGTTTTTCTTTCCTTCAACTCACGGCAATAGGGGGGGCAACCACACACATTTTTTTTTTCCGTTTTCCATTTCTTTATTACCCATACTCATTATTTTATTGTTCCTAACATACATCACTACATAACATGTTTGTGACATGTTTCCACTTATAGCATGGCCGACCATTAGCTCAAATATTGGGCAATTTGACATGCAAACCCACCATTTCTACAACATGCATTATTAGGCCACTTTACATTTGCCTAGCACATTTCTAAATTTTCTCACATAAATCCTTTTGACTAAATTCGCATGCAATTTACTAAATCAAAGCCTAAAACTTTCACACATTCATAATCACATATTTTAGACAATAAATATCATGTTCAAATAATTTGGTGACTCGGTTTAGCGGTCCCGAATCCGCTTCCCGACTAGGGTCACTTTAGGGCTGTCACATAAGGTGTCTGACATGTGTTATGATCAAATATGTATGAGATTGAAAATATCCGGACATGAGGTCCGCAGGCTATATGCTGGAAAAATATCCGGACATGAGGTCCGTAGGCTATATGCTGGAAAAATATCCGGACATGAGGTTCGCAGGCTATATGCTAGAAATATATCCGGACTTGAGGTCCGCAGGCTACGTGCTGGAAAAATATCCGGGTTAATGACCCGCAGGCTTACGCTAGTGATGTATTCTGAGCTCTAATATTTGATAGAACCTATGCCAGTAAGTTAAATAAGATTTCAACTTCGAATATCAGTGGTAAACATCGTTGCGTAAGTATTATATGTTTTACATGTTAAGGTTCGTGTTATGTGCTTATATTTGAATTGATTTTTTTTAAGTGATTTAATAGCATCAAGGCACGAAATATATATATATATATATGTGAATGAATTCGGTAACTGAGATAAGATAATAATATAATTGGTTAATATAAGTCACCATATGAAAGAATGTGATTAAAGGTATTAGTATAATCTATGTAAATAGTGAAATATGTGCAAGAAGTCTTGTGTATACATACATACATATTCGGCCAAGGGGTTTTGTAACTAATGTACTAGTGTATATTTGGTCAAGTGAATTACAATTAGAATACAAGTTTTGTCATACTCAATGTTCAATTTTAATGATAAGCCTTAATAGTATGAATTGCTTAAAACTTACTAAGCCTCGAAAGCTGACTCTGTTTATTATTTCTTTGTTTTATAGATTGTTGATTTTGGCTATTGACTCGGGGATCGTCAGCAGTTCTTCATACTATCGATCGTTTTGGTACAGTTATATGTTGGACTCGATATGACATGTATAGGTTGGACTGTTGACAAAAAAATATGATTTGAAATTGTAAATATTTGGCCGTATGAAAATGGCACTTATGACTTATAAATCTGTATGTATTCAGTTTGATTTATACTTGTGTGGGTAGATTATGTGATTGAAATTAAATGTTTAGCTTGGTAATACCTCATAGCCTATACCGGCAATCGGACACAGGCTAGGGGTGTTACAATGAGATGTGTAAATTATGCTGGTATACTTGAATGTCTGCTCACTAGATTCATAGAATTTCGTGTCGTTATGAATGTTGGATATCATGGAATTTTAATCTCCATTAATCAGATTGAGATCCGGGATTCATGGCATGATTTCTTGGGAAAGCCAGAGGAGGCTTTTAAATGAAAGGTAAATGTGATTTGGCAAATAATCAGATTGTATGAAATTACAAAGAGTATGATGAGGCCGAGACGAACTGACTAGTTTCACTATTCGAATCTGAAAAGATTCGGGTGCGAATGTAGATGTAGCATGATGGTACAGATCAAACTTTTGAGTACATGAGCTTTCTAGAAGAGATCAAGTTTCAGTGAAAGAATTGTAAAGTGAATACCACTTATGATTTTTGTATGTGGAAATTAGAGAGATAGGCAGTAAAAGCTCAGCTTGAGGAAAAGTTCTTTGACATCACTTATAGGATTGAAGAATCTAAATGAAAACCAAAACCACTTTCCTGGTAAGATTTTAGGGGACGAAAATTCTTAAAGGGGGAGAAATGTAACATCCCGATTTTGGGCCTAGTCGAAATAGTGGTTTCAGGACCACAAATTTGATGAGGAAAATTTCATTTTTATTATATTTTTATAGTCTATGATTTCACGGAATGATTTCGTGAAAATTTCGTTTGAAAATTTCGATGTTTGGGCACTCAATTTGATAAAAAGGACTAAATTGTAAAAAGTGTAAATGTTGAGTTCTACATGTTAGAGGTGTCTAATTGTTATGAGTTTTTAAATTGGAGGTCCTTAAATGGTAATTAGATCATTGTTTAATTGCTGGACAAAAATAGACATGAAATGGGTGTAATGAAATATTTTTAAGTTAGGGGCATTTTGGTAATCTAATAATTAAAAGAATTAAAAAGCCAAAATAGACAAAATTTGGTCATCTTCTCTATGTACCAGCCGAAACCCCCATGAAAGCCATGGTTAGTGTTTGGTTCAAGCTTCCAAGCTCATTTGTAAGTGATCCCGAGCCCCATTTTAAATGTTCTTTACATTTTAAAAATCCCGGTAACATGATCTACTCATTTCTACCATTATTTTGAGTTAGGGTTTATGTTTAAAAATTTACCCATGAGTGACATGCTTGTATTTTGATGTCTAGTGGTAGAAAATGAGTGGTGGGTGTTAAATAAACGACTTTTACTAAGCGGTTTTCGATGAAAACGTCCGAAAGGACCGTTTTGTAAAAGTTATAAAATTGGTCATAAAAGGGTGATTTAGTGGAAATTGAGGGCTTCCATAGTTATGAAAATGATTCAGATAGGCTTAAAATGTAAGGAAATTGAATAAAAATCATTTTACGAGCATTGGGGAAAAAGTGAAAATATGTGAAAGCTTAGGGGTCAAAATACAAATTTGTAAAAATATGTTTTTTTGACCCATATGAATAATGTGACTAATTAGTAGGCTAAATGTGATATTATAGATCAAGGAAATCGATATTCAGGCTTAAATCAAGAAAATACAAGGTTATGGACTAAAAGGGTAAATTGTCGTTTCTGGATCCGAGGTAATTTCGTGTGTTAATAATAATGCAATACCATGCTTGAATTGTAATTCTTTATTGATATGGCATAAATTGTACGATTTAATATGTTTAGGAGAAGTTTATGGATGGTGTGTATGATATGGAAAATGTGATGCTCGTTGTGTCATGTGAAATTGAATGGCAAATTATTGTTACATAAATGTGATGCTTGAATGACTGTGACTCCGGAAAACAGCTTTGCTGGAATTTGAAAAAATAGAAAGAATATGAAAATAGCATGTTTATTATTTTCATGCGAGCTTACTATGCGTAAAGCTTACTCCCTCCTTTCCATTCTTTTAGTTTTTTCAGGTTAGCTCAGGGTTGGAGATCGTCGGAGGCAGCATCACACTATCGAGCCATTATCCGTGGAGTATTGACATTTTTATATTAAATGCTTTCACGTTAGTGGCATGTATAGGGACTTAGTTTTTCTATAATGGATGTTCTTGTGATTAGCCAATTGGCTTATATTGATTTGTTGATTATAGCCATGAGATGTGGCTTATAATGATTTTGACTTGTAAGCCTATTTATCCATGATATGTGTTAATGTCTTGTGATGTAGCTAAAGTATTTTATCATGAGTAGGTGAAACTAATGCATAATAACGAGCTAATGATGAATGCCATTGAAATCATGTATGTGTGTGCATGTAAATATGACAAAAAGCTTGGAAATTAGCCTAATTCTTGACCACACAGGTAGAGACACGGTCGTGTGTCTCAACCGTGTGGAGGACACGACCTCGGTCTTTAGCCGTGTGCCTTGGCCATGTGCCCTTAAACGGTTACTGACGTCACAAATAGAGAGTTACACGGGCTGAGGACACGGGCGTGCCCCAAGCTACACGGACGTGTGCGACCACACGGCCCAACCCACAAGGGCTGTGACTCTCCAAAGCATGAAAATTGGTTAAGTTGCCCAAAGATTTTCAAAGTTCTCGATTTAGTCCTGAACCACCCCGATGTATGTTATAGGCTTGGAAGGCCTGTATAAGGGATGATATGCATGTGTTTGAAAAGTTTTAATTTTGGGAAAAATTTGGTGACTCGGTTTTGTATGTTTGTGAATGTTTAAGTTCGGTAACGCCTCGAACCCTGTCCCAGAGTTGGATACGGGTGAAGAGTGTTACACTCTTTATGTTTTTATTTTAATTTTGCATTTATAACTTTGATATATATCTATTAGGAGTAGGTCACTGATTTTCAATAAAAAAATATAAATATTTTTCCAAAACACCACGTCTATACAACGTATTTTGAAAGCTTTCCATAACAAACATTGTTTTAAAGTATAATAATAATTTAATAGGATAAACATTTTGCTAAAATGACTTGAGCCTTAACAATGAACAAGATATCCCAATTTTTCGTTAAGATCGCAAAGCGGTTTTCATACAGAACGGGTTTCCAAAAAAAATATGTTTTTCAAAAAATATTCAATTTGACATCGCAGATTCGGCTATAACGTCTAGGCTGGATTTTGGGTGTTACATTTAGTGGTATCAGAGCCAGGTTGCAAAACTCGACTATGGATTTGGGTTTTTCCTAATCACTTGAAATTTTCAAAAAGAACTGTTTCAAATGATTGAAGGGTATTTGGATTTTTTTTCTTTTTCTGAATGTGTGGTACACCGAGTCTCCGGTGTCGACTCTGTAAGCTCTCTAAAACTACTATTTGTTTAAATTGAAATACTAAAACTACTGTAGGCAATTGACTGTACGGAAATACCCTGTTTAGGTTAACCTAAAACTGTAGTAAAGACTGCAATCTGCGAACACAAAACTCTGAATTACTGATAATATTTTCATAAAATATATTGTAATAAATACTGGAACTGTAAACTAATACATAAAATTTCTAATTCATATAATTCGCAAATCGATAATGAGCACCAGGGGTACTCGTGGAAGGGGTACAAGAGGCTGCGACGGAAACTGTGGAGGTGCTCGGGCTGGGTCTTCATCATCTAGTCATATGCCTAACGTTGAAGCTGGAGAGGCACCGACTTCACCTGTGACTGAGACGAGGTCTTATGATCACGTAGCAGGGGACAACGCACTGTCCCAAGCTATGTTGCAAATTCTGGAGACGGCCGCTGGGCCCAATACTAGTACTGTGGGCCGTGGGTCGCCACTGAACGACTTGGTCTAATGAAATTTGAGATTTTTAGGGGTATCGCTAGAGTTGCCCCTAATGTGGCTGAATATTGGATTGAGGCCACAAAAAGAATAATGGATGACCTCGACTGCACCTCCGAGCAGAAACTAAAAGGTACAGTGTCACTGTTGTGAGATGAATCCTATCAGTAGTGGCTTACAGTTAAAGAGGGTACTCAGCCTGACCGGTTCACCTGGGAATTTTTCAAGACTGCCTTCTAGGAAAAATATGTGGGCACTAGTTATGTGGATACCTGGAGGAGGGAGTTTTTGAATTTGGTTCAAGGGGATAAATCTGTGGCTGAATATGAGGATGAATTTTCGCAACTTAGCCGTTATGCGAGTCGGATAGTGGCTATTGAATATGAGCATTGTGTTCGGTTTGAGGACAACCTCAGGGATGATTTAAAGGTTTTGATAGCTCCACAAAAAGAGTGAGATTTTCCTGTATTAGTTGAAAAGATGAAGATCGCCAACGATGTGAAGCGCGTGGAGTGCTAGAATCGAGAAAAGGACAGAGGTAGGAACAAGAGGGTTTGAGAGCCTCAAGTTTAGTTTTGAGGCTTAAAAAAAGGCTAGAGTTGATGGTCCGGTCAGATTTGGGGCCCCTGTTGCTGCTACTGGACAACAAACCTATATTGAAAGTGGGAGACCCTATCAAGGCGAGTGCTAGAGAAGGATCGGAGCATGCTTTAGGTGCAGGTCTTTGGAGCACCATATCAAAGATTGTCCACGAAGGCCTGAGCAGATGCAAGCTACTGGTTTGGGTAATGTACAACTGTCGAGGGGTGTTCAGCAGCCACTGAGAGGCCGTGGCTAGGCTAGAAGTGGTAATAGTATGGGTCGTGGTCAGAGGGCACCAGGCAGAGGTACCGGTCGTACTGAGGCGAGGCAGCCAGTTTTGGTTTATGCTACATGTCGTCAAGAGGATGGAGACGCCCCAGATGTTATTATGGGTACATTCTTTATTCATAATGTACCTTATACTGCACTAATTGATGTTGGGTCTACGCATTCCTATATAACATGTACTGTATCTGAGACTTTAGGTATAATGGTTGAAAGTACCATGAATGAGGTCACTGTGTTGAGTCCGTTAGGGCAGTCTGTGAGGGTAAATAAATTGTTCAGAGATGTGCCTTTGGAAGTTCAAGAAACTATCTTTTTGGCGGATTTAATGGAACTCTCTTTCGGAGAATTCAATTTAATATTGGGAATGGACTGGTTAGTTAAACATCAGGTGAACTTAGACTGTGCTAGCAAACAGATGGTACTAAAAACTACGGAGGGTGACGAGGTAGATGTAACACCCCTAACCTGTTTCCATCGCTGGAATGGGTTACGAGATATTACCGAAGCAAATACTTATTCGTAAAATTTCCATGCATTTACTTCTATCATCTTCATTACGTTAAGTTCATCTTTAATAATGCATAATTCATTATACTCCCATATACGATCCTTATTCATACATAGCCGGAACACATAGTTAATCATTATCAAGTTCAATCAAAACTATTACATAAGATTACATCATATAACAACCATATCATACGATTGCATGTTATGTTCAGACATAACCAGACGACCCATTATGCTATCTCAATTTAAATACTAAGATCATATACAATAGCCACATTGCAATTAATCACTTATATAAATGTGTCATAATCGAACCACCCCAAAACACATAGTCAAGATTTCTTAGCATTATCAACCCTCAAGCATATTGATAATTTTTATAGATATACTTATATTTATCATTATTAATAGCATTAAACATTATAGCCGAGACAAATTGTACCATGATTAAATATAACCAAATTCAAACTTAGTATTTAAGCCATATTCACATGGCTAGAAGTATACATATCAAAGTTCAAACAAATACATATTAGCTTATACATGCCGAAATGTTCACTTAGACCAACTAAGAAGAGGGTACCAAAATGTTGAAAGCTGGTGTGATGACTTTGACGATGGTCCTGAGCACACAAAATGGATCGAAGAAATCTAAATAAAAGACAAGTAAACACACCAAATGAGTATTCAACTCAGTAAGTCATAAGCAATATAATACATTCCATTGATAAAAGATCATAAGAAAAATAATGAAAGATCTATTACTCCAGCCATACCGAACTATGCCATAATTACTTAGATTATTGGTTCAATCTTAAGCCAAGTCCTTCTGTCCAATCAAATATCAAAACAACCCAATTGATCTAGATCCATTTCCTCAAAGCATGGAACAATGATGCACTAGATAAATTCATACATATACATTTCATGTCTCAAATTCAATATTTTAGTTAATAGTTCTATCACTTTATTCTATTCCTGCACATATTATATTATCAACCGAATTCGCACACATAGTGCCATACTAAACCGCACACATAGTGCCTGAAATTTTCACTCAAGCATCGACATTCAAATCTGTACACATAGTGCCATTTAATTCCGCACACATAGTGCCAATGTTAACTCATTATAATATGGCAACTTACTTAATTCAAATAGCATATACGATCACATTAATAATATATATATCGCTTCAAAAGAACACCTAACAAAAGATATTCTTTCATGATTCACTAGTATTATTTATGCACAAACTAATCAACCTTACAAAATGCTTAAGGACTTACCTTGTGTTGGGTAAAACGGTTCCAACTCGGCTACTCGATGTTCTTTGCTTTGTCCTTACTTGATTCCCCTCCTTTAAGTTCTTGAGCTTAATCAAATAAATTAACCAGTTTAACCGTCTTGCTAGATATTTATATCAAAGTAGTAATGATTTTATATCATAAGAAACACATGGTAAAATTTTATCTTTCTACCTTATGCTTTTGAGCTATTCGGCTAATAACCATATAATATCACCTTACTATCAATAATACAAATTACACATACATAGATAACACATATATATTTGTATATACGGCAACCACCCTTACTAATTACTCACATATATAGTCTAATAATTTTCATTACATTTTACAACCGTAATTGTTCAAGACATTAAAACTTCAACAAATATTCATCTATTACCTCGAGGCCGAATGCATCGTCACTTCTCAACATAACATTATTTCAAATAGGTTTACATTCAAATATATATATATAATCATGAATCAAACTCAACTTATAAGCCAACATCACTCATTTAGTCGATTATATACAATCAAAGGTGATATCACAAATGGGCATACCTATATAGCCGAATGTGCAAAAATTAAAT
Organism: Gossypium arboreum; assembly: GCF_025698485.1. Lineage (NCBI taxonomy): Eukaryota > Viridiplantae > Streptophyta > Magnoliopsida > Malvales > Malvaceae > Gossypium > Gossypium arboreum. Next base: position 48,867,034 of record NC_069077.1, read on the forward strand.
TCAACATCACTTATGTACTTAATTAGATAGCCGAATATACAATATCAATTATAATATCATTTTTAATTCATTTACACACATAGTTTCATCTCATGAACACTTGACTGAATTTTTCCTAAACTAGCATAGCTTCACATCTATTTATAACATCATATAAATCCATATATATCAACATATCTACCTAAATTTTCTTTCACCTTTCTACAATTTCCATTCAAAAATTCAAAAGCACCATACTCTTAGCATTTACCTCCCTCTAACCGTATGCCATTTAGTCACCTATTTAGGTAGAAAATTAACATATGGGATATGATAAGACATTGGCTACTAACTAGATTTTCACAAAAATTTAATAAAATTAACATGAGTCCTACCTTAATCAACCCCTTAGGATGGCCGAATGTCTTAGAAAATTTCCTCCTTCTTTCCCTAGCTTACGGCATTTGCAAGAGGAAGAAGATGAATACTTTCTCTCCCTTTCTTATTTTATTCATCTTTTTCCTATTAATTCCTTTCTTTAATTTATTTTAACCATTAACTAATATAAAAAAATTACAATAAAATTCAACTTAGTGGAAGAAGAATCATTGCTTGGCCGGCCACTACTTGAATTTTGGGCAATTTGACATGCAAACCCAAGCTTTCTCACCTTGTTGTTATTTGATCCTTATGATTTACCTATCATCTTTTCTAAGTTTCTCAGCTAAGTCCTTTCAAGAAAATTCACATTCCTAAGACTAAATTAGAACATTAAATTTTCATACACATACTATCACACATTAAATATATGCAATAAAAATTAAAGTAAATTTTTATGACTCAGTTTTGTGGTCCCGAAACCACATTCCAACTAGGGTCAAATTAGGACTGTCACAGTAGAGGTAATTAGGGAGCGTCAGAATTATCTGTCGAATGTGATTTCTGCACTAAGGGTCGAGAAATTGGTTCGTAAGGGTTGTGAAGCGTATCTAGCCTACATCAGTATTTCTAATTCTAAGGTTTCTTCTATTAAAGATATCAGAACAGCTAAGGACTTTCCAGACATGTTTCCCGATGAGCTACCGGGGTTACCTCCAAACTGAGAAGTTGAGTTTGGGATTGAGCTCCTGCCCGGAACAGCTCTGGTGTCCATCACCCCTTATAGAATCGCATCGAAGGAGCTAGTGGAGCTTAAGGCTCAGATTCAAGAATTACTGGATCGAGGGTTCATCTGCCCTAGTGTGTCTCCATGGGGAGCACTGATATTATTTGTTAAAAAGAAGAATGGATCCATACGTATGTGCATCGATTACCGACAACTGAATAAACTGACTGTTAAGAATAAGTACCCTCTACCGAGGATTGACGATCTATTCGACCAGTTTCGTGGTGCTTCAATTTTCTCTAAGATAGATCTTCGATCTGGGTACCATCAACTGAGAATCAAAGAGGCCGATGTTTTTAAGATAGCGTTCAGGACTCATTACGGTCATTATGAGTTCCTATTGATGCTGTTTGGACTGACGAATGCACCAACAACTTTTATGGATTTTATGAACCGAGTATTCCAGCCCTATCTAGATCGGTTCGTAGTGGTGTTTATAGACGATATTCTGGTGTATTCGAAAACTGAAGATGAACACAATGCACGTCTCCGAATTGTTCTACAGATACTAAGGGAGAAACAATTGTACGCCAAGTTCAGTAAGTTCAAGTTTTGGTCACGAGAGGTAACATTTTTAGGCCATGTGGTATCTGCTGAAGGGATTAAGGTTGACCCTCGAAAAATTAAAGCTGTTCTAGATTGGAAGCCACCTAAGACGGTATCTGAGATTCAAAGTTTTTTGTGTCTAGCAGGGTATTATAGACGGTTTGTTGAGGGGTTTTCATTTATTACTGCACCTCTGACTAAGTTGCTGTGTAAGGATGTTCCATTTAACTGGATTGATTCTCAGTAAGAAAGTTTTGAGAAACTTAAGAAAGTTCTAATTGAGGCCCGCGTCTTGATACAACTAGGGTCTAAGAAAGAATTTATAGTCTACAGCGATGCATCGCACGTTTGTTTGGGTTGTGTGTTGATGCAAGAGGGTAAGGTGGTGGCACATGCGCCTCGCCAGCTTAAGACTCATATGGCAAATTATCCGACGCATGACTTAGAGTTGGTCGTAGTGGTAAACAAAAGCCTCAAGTATCTCCTCGCTCAGAAGGAGCTAAATCTTAGGCAGCGTAGATAGATTGAGCTGTTTAAGAATTATGACAGTTCGATTGAATACCATCCTGGTAAAGCCAATGTGGTGGCTGACGCACTGAGCCGTAGGGCTATAACGGATCTGAGGGCAATGTTTGCTCGTCTCAACTTATTTGATGATGGTAGTCTGTTGGCTGGACTTCAGGTTAAACTGATATAGATTGAGTAGATTAAGGGTAAATAGTTGGATGATGAGTCACTGGGTCCTCGATTTTGACAAACTGAGAGTAGGGAAACTTCAGATTTTGGACTGAATAGTGAAGGGGTACTGTGTTTCTGTGGGAGAGTCTGTGTACTGAGGGATATTGATTTAAGGCAGCCTATACTGCGAGAGGCACATACTAGTCCTTATGCTTTGCATCCTGGTAGGAATAAGTTGTACCGAGACCTTAGGGTGTTATATTGGTGGCTAGACCTTAAGCGTGAAGTTACTGACTTTGTGAGTAAAAGTTTAACTTGTCAACTGGTTAAGGGTAAACATTAGTCGCCTTCAGGGTTGCTTTAGCCAGTTATGATTCTACTTTGGAAATAGGAAAGAGTGACTATGGACTTTGTCAGTGGGCTACACCTAACGCCTTCTAAAAAGGATTCAGTATGGGTCATCGTGGATTGATTGACCAAATCTGCCCATTTCATACCAGTCCGTGTAGATTATTCATTACAGAAGCTAGCTAAGCTGTATGTGGCTGAGATAGTGAGACTGCATGGGGTACCGGGTTCTATAATATGTGATAGAGATCCTTGCTTTATGTCTCGCTTCTAGACGAAGCTGCATGAAGCATTGGGTACAAGATTGGACTTCAGTACTACGTTCCATCCTCAGACAGATGGTCAGTTAGAGAGGGTGATCCAGGTACTAGAAGCCATGTTAAGGAGTTGTGTAATAGAGTTCTGAGGCAGTTGGGAGGATTATTTGCCATTAGTAGATTTTGCGTATAACAATAGCTACCAATATAACATACAGATGGCACCTTATGATGCATTATATGGTCGTAGGTGTCGCACTCCTTCGTGTTGGACTGAGTTGGGCGAACGGCGTGTTTTGGGCCCTGAGTTGGTTTCTGATATCGAAGATAAAGTTAAACTAATTTGAGATCAACTGAAGGTAGCATCAGACAGACAGAAGTCGTATGCGGATCTGAAACGTAAGGAGATTGAGTATTCTGTGGGGGACTTAGTATTTCTTAAGGTCTCACCATGGAAGAAGGTATTGAGGTTTGGACGGAAGGGCAAGCTAAACCCTAGGTTTATGGGGCCTTACCACATACTGAAATGTGTGGGACAGGTTGCCTATCAACTTGAGTTACCTCCAAAGTTGGACAGATTCATGATGTGTTCCACATCTCTATGCTAGGGTGTTATCTGATACGTGATATTCGTGACAGGTTTTAAATATTTATAGTGAATCTTTCTTGAAACTAACTATTATCACGATGAAGGCAAGTGTACCTATCGAACAGTAGTATAACTTTAGCAAGACCGAATTATCGAACCCAAAAGAACTAAAAGTATTAGTATCAACTTTCTATATCTAGCCTAAAAAAAATAAAAGGGTTTTGTTTATCTAACTAATTAATTAAACTAAGAAATCACAAAAAAGAAATTTAGGAAATATACTTTTTGGAAAACTCGACTGATTGAGACAATACCTGAGGAAAAATCCACCTAGACTTCACTTGTTATTTGACTTTGAATCGAGCGATTTATTCATTCAACTTGTTCCATAGAGATCTCTAAGTTATGTTATTATCTCCCTCGAGACTAACAACGTCTAACCCTAGATTGAATAATTGAAATCTCTTTCTAATTAACGCCCTAGGGTTGTATTAACTCGATCTATGGATCCCCTTATTAGGTTTCACCCTAATCCGGCAAAATCTTGTCACCCTATCTCTAGGCGTGCAATCAACTCCACTTAATTATGACAAATTTACTCTTAGACAGGGTCTATTCCTCCTCTGAATAAGAGCTTAACTTGAATCAATATCCTGGAATATCAAAACAAGAATTAAGAACACATAATTAAGAACAAGTCAAATATTTATCATACAATTGAGATAATAAAAACAAGATCTGTCTTAGGTTTCATTCCCCTTAGGTATTTAGGGGTTTTAGTTCATACTAATGAAAGAAAACATCTCAAAAGAATAAAAATAACAAAGCATAAGAAAACCCAAAACTTCTGAGGGAATTTGAAGGGAGATCGTCAGTCTTGATGGTGAATCCGGCTTCTGGGATGGATCGATCGGCTTTTCTTGAGCAATTCCTTGCTTCCTACTCTCCGTCCCCTTCTTCTCCTCTTCTAGAGTGTATTTATAAACTTTGGAATGCCTAAGAGCCCTCAAAAGTGGCCTTTTCTGACTAGGACTCCGCTTGGGCTCGATAGGGACACGCCCGTGTGCGATTACTTCAGGCCGTGGTCAAGCCTATTAAATAGGCACGAGTGTGTGGTCTACTCGTGTGAGTCGTGCTTTAATTCTGCCAAATTGACACGGCCGTGTGGTCTGCCCGTGTGAGGAAGTCCAGGCCGTGTTGATTTCGTATGTTGGCCTATTTTCTCCATTTTTAGCCTATTTCTCGTTCCTTTCACTCTCCTATGCTTTACTAAGTATAAAACATGAAATTAAGGCATTATGAGCATCGAATTAACCAAATCTAAGGAAAAATCATCCATAAAATGTGTTAAGCATGGGATAAAAATATGTATAAATTGTGGCTTATCAAATGCCCCCACACTTAAGCATTTTCTTGTCCTCAAGCAAAACCCTTAACTCACAATCAAAATAAATTCTTCATAACTTTATAATTCTTATCAACAATATCTCATACTAATCCATAACTAATCAAACATTGAAAATTTGACTCAAAGATTATCAAAGTTTCAAACATTCCAAGTTGAGCATTTTATCATGAAAACATAGGTGTCGCCCCTCATTTAAGTAATTACCTTTGATTCAAAATATCACAGAGTTTCACATCCTTACTAAAAATTCACTCAAATCACTCGAGATGTTTAAGGACAATAAATGAAGCACTCAATAGTCAATAATGAAAAGTTTGCCATAGGCTTGCATGAAAATAAAATCTCTACCACTATAAATTGAGATGAAACATCAATCAAAAGGTCTTTAGAGGGTTGTAACATGGCTTTGGTTAGAAGGTGTGGTCACAAGCTGAAAGAAAAGGTTAGAATCAAGATTGAATTGAAAAATTGCCTAACTAGAAAAATGACTAGTCATCAATTGCGTGCAACAGAGCTTTTTCTCAGAAAATGGAATTTAACTTCTTTAGCTCAGAAGATCACTACTACTAATATGTATACATGTCTATATATATTTTTAAGAACAAGTCAAATTACAAAATAGAATAAAACATAGCTAAGCAACTATTCCAACTCAAATCGCGAAAAAAATAGGGATCAAATTAATTTAGGGGATTTCAACAATAATGAGTTATGGGTTAATATTGAGGGTAAATTAATGAAGGGGGTTCACTAAGGGTTAATTGTGAAGGTAGGCTTTTATAGAGTGAGTTGGTTAAACCTAAGTGCCTTTATCATTTTGACATATCAAATCAAACGGTGTGGTCTTGACATACATAATCAAGCATGTTCTAGCATAACAATTCAATACTGATGCACTCATAATGAAAGTGAGCATGAAAGAAATAATAGATGCTCTAAAGGCTCAAGATCTGACAAAAATTATGCTTTTTGATGTTTAAACTTATGAATTCCAACTCAAGATAATACTTAAACTTAGGGAAACAACCTAAAAGTTTTTAATTCTTCAAAAATCAACTTATCATGCTTAATTCTCTAATGTCTTAAAGTTTAAACAATCAATGTATAAATGCCTATGTTTTAATTCAAGACATATCAATAAAATTCATAAATTAATTAAAATTCATTCTAATAGTGATATAAGTAATTCACATGAGAATAAGATAATATTCAGGGGTTTCTAATGGTGATATAAAAGACCCCCCACACTTAAGATGTACATTGCCCTCAATGTACAAAGATAGATATTTGAAAAAGACAGATATATAATCATAAGATAGGGAGAGAAGTGAAACTTCCTGAATGATGAATGAATTCCTTGAACTGGAGTTTTGGAGAGTAATTGGCGTGAGAGTGGAGGAGGATACTCCAGTAATGGTAGAGGTTCATTAGTCCATAAGTCCTGCGCTAAAAGAATATTATATCTGGTGGTAGCTATGGTCGTGGTCGAGCAGGACATGGTAGTCGTGGAGAACCTTTCCCGGTGGAGTTTTTAGTTCTTATGTGATGATGAGCTAAGGAGCTCTTTATAACTGTGACAGAATCAGGAACTTTTTAGGAAATATAAGGAAGCATAATTACTTGTAATGGAATAGCCGAAATTGATAATTGTAAAAATAAAAATTATAAAATCTAATAGAAATAAGCCTAAAGAAAAAAATAAAAAGTAGTCTTAAACTAGAATAAAAATAAAAACATAAAATAATAAATAAAAGTTTTTAAACATCTTCATCACTAGGTGGTTCGCGAGGTGCAAGAGGCGATGAGATGTGGAAATGCTGAAAAATCTGCTGTAAAGGAGCATCAATGTTATCGAATCGCTGAAAACACTATTGCTCGAATCGGGTAAGGTGCTCAGAGATGTTAGCGTATGAAGTCGGTAGATGAACTGGACAAGATGGTGGTGGTGGCTGACACGGTTGGTCCTCATGACGTGGAGGGACATCATCAGTAATGTCCTCAGGGTCTCCCTCCTCGGCTGATTGGACAAGGCGATACTGAGGAGGGTGGGTTCCTCGGTGCTTCTCGATCATCCTCATACTAAGTATGCTCGAGATGCCTTGTGGGGACATTTGGCCAATAAGAGTAAGGGAGGATGATTGGGTTGCTGTGTTGAGGAGCCTGAAGTGCTGTGCCAGTCGAGTCACGTAGGGGCCAATGGAGATAACCTCCCTCTGATGCCGCTCCGTCTGGTGATGAATGGCGAGGGCAATAAAGTAAGCGAGGCTGGTACATGCCCGTTCGCCATGCTCCATAGAATGTCGACGTCGTGAGTGTTGACGATGCCAGTGCTCTCTCAACGTCCTGTCAAAGTGTGTACCAAGATGGTGTATAGGTACCTCAAGGAGGGAGAGAGAGCCGATGCCTTGGAGTGGCTCGGGTCGTAGCTGGCTAAACCGAGGACCAAAGCATACCAGCACTTCGAGGGAGAGTAGTGGATGTGACGACGGAGAGTGTTGAGGTCATTCTCATCCATGAACTCCTCTATGTATAGACCCAAAGCTATACCAAACTCGGGCACACTCAACTGGCGGACTAAACAGCCGAGACGGAACTGAACTGTTTTAGGATCATCAAAGTTGGTCATGACATCTTGAACATGGAATGTAGAGCAAAATTCAAGTGTGAGCTTAAGGTACGTCGGTTTGATGATCGCAAAGAAGAGGTCCCATGGATCAGTTGTCAGGAGTGCTCGTACATCGTCAGCCAACTGGACTTGTTCAAGCGCTGTCTAGTCAATGCAGCGACCCATACCAAAAGTCGGGTCTGTAGGATTTGGAATAGTTCTTCTTGATTGCCGAGTGGAAATTGGAGGTATGGGTGGTGAATTTTTAAGGTAGGGCCCATGAAAGACGCCCCTTTCCACTTTTTCGAAGCGGGAACGACAGTTTTCTTGTCACGTGAGCTTGACATGGTATACCTGTAAGAAGAACAAAGAATGTAACATAACTAACTAACTCAAGAAGTAATCATGAATATAGTTAAATTAACCAGTCCAACCAACAGTACTCAGCAGTTTAATCTAAATGATAGAAGTTTATATAACAATTAACATAAAAAAAAGCATGATTATTTTTAACATAAAATGGCTGAATTAGACTCTTATTGGAACACACGAAAAGAATGAATCTATCAGAAAGCATTGACTAAAATGTCAAAGAATAAATGTATAAGCATGACTATAGTGAGAACTATGAATATAAATTAAAAATCTGCCAAATAAAACCATAAGAATCATAAAATTAGTAAAAGGGATGAAGAAAATAGAGAGAAAAGAGTAAACAAATGCTAAAAAGATAGAATGGGTGTCGAAAATGGAGTTGGAGGTAGTGCACGGGCGTGGCAGGGAGGCCGTGTAGACTTGCAGAGGCTAGGGTTAGAGATTTTGGATGAAGAAGATGATGAATAGTGAAGGGTATTTATAGATTTTGGGACACACGGCCAGGGGACACACCCGTGTTCCCCAATTTTTACCCGTGTGATTCGCGAATTTTGAAATTGGGCGCGTCTGACATTTGGCCCACGATCGTGTTCCTTGAGCGTGTGGGTCCACACGGCCGTATCGCATAGTCGTGTCTATTTTTATTTACTTCTTCCACGCCCGTGTATGTAGACCCATGCCCGTGTTAATCTAACAGGTCTAACCACAGGTTCTAGACACGGGCGTGGCAAATGCCCGTCCTATTTTCTCAGGTTCAACCATGGTTCTACGACACGGGCGTGTCGCACGTCCGTGTTGTTTTGGCAGATTCACCCACGGTCCTAACAAACGGCTGTGGCGACTTATCACATTCCGTGTTAGGGAAAATTTTGCCCTATTTTCACACGGCCTAAGGCACGCCCGTGTGCTTGGCCGTGTGAGTGTGGTAAACCTGTATTCAAGAGCTCTGTTAGTAAGTTAGGTGTTTAAACACTTAAAATTTAAAGAATTTAATACCGTTAGTGCTCGGGTTGCCTCCCGAGAAGCGCTTATTTATAGTTTAAGCTTGACTTACCTCTTTGGTGAATGGTCATGGTGGTTCGAAGAGTTTATACTCCTAATTCCTGCTATGAATCCCATCAGAATAAGCTTTTAAGCGGGTATTGTTTACCTTAAAGGTGCTGAATTTGGGATGACTTACCTCTACTGTACCAATGGGGAAAATGCTAAGTACCGTAAGAGGAATTTCTTCATTCAGTTTGGCAATGTCAATGTGAGGATCTGCTGCATCTAAAGAAACTTTATCTCCAACCTTAAGTTGATTTGGTGAGGCATTGAGCTCTTTTCTGGCGTAGTTTTGGTTTATCGTGTTTTCTCAGTTTAAATGTCAGCCATTCATCTAACTCCTCGATTCGTAACCTTCGTTCTTCATGGGTAGATTCTTTGTTGTGGATTAAACATGGCTCATGTGTGTCCTTCGAACTTATTTCCTGCAAAATAGGTTGAACTGTATGATTAGTCTTAGTACAACAATTTGTACAATCACCTTAAATTTTTGATGTGTTGTTCGTGTTACGAGCTTGAAGGTTAATTGTTTCGTCTCCAACACGAAGTGTGAGTTCACCTGTGCCAACATCAATAATTTCTCTAGAGTTGCTAAAAAGGGCCTTCCCAAAATTAAAGGAACATTACTATCCACTTCTATGTCTAGAACAACAAAATCAACTGGTAATATAAATTTGTCAATTTTAACGAGTATGTCTTCAATGATACCCCTAGGAAATCTGACAGTTTTCTCTGCTAATTGAATGCTCATCCTAGTTTGTTTGGGTTTCCCTAGACCTAGTTGCTTAAACAATTTGTGAGGCATAACATTGATACTAGCCCCTAGATCAGACAACACATTATTAACATCTAAACTACCAATTAAACAAGCAATCGTAAAACTCCCTGGATCTTTTAGTTTGTTGGGTAGCTTATTCTGAAGAATGGCTGAGCAAACCGCGTTCAGCTCCACATGCGGCCTTTCATCTAACTTTCTTTTATTTGCTTGAAGCTCCTTTAAAAATTTGACTGTGTTCGGCATCTGCGAAAGTGCTTCAATAAACGGTAGGTTAATATGTAGTTTCTTTAAAAGTTTAAGGAATTTACCAAATTGTTCGTCTGAGCGGTCTTTCCTTGTTGCATTGGGATATGGTACATAAGGTTTATATTCTGTACTTACCGATTTTTGTTCGTTTTGGCTTACCTTATTCTTACCTTCGCTTACCACCGGTTCTGGCCTTGGTTTTTCCACTAACCCTTCCTCATCTTGAATGGAAATTGTGTTGAGTTGCTCCATTGGGTTAGATTCAGTGTTGCTTGGCAAGCTACCTTGTGGTCGTTCGGTAATCAACTTGACGAGCTGTCTAATCTGAGTTTCGAGCCTCTAGATTGATGCTTGTTGATTTTTGAGTGCCGTCTCGGTATTCTGAAAATGAGTCTCTAACCCCGAGATGAATTTGGTTAGCATCTCCTCAAGGTTCGACTTTTTCTCCTGCTGGTATGGTGGTTGCTGAAAGCTTGGAGGGGGTGGTGGTTTCTGATTTCCTTGGCCTCTCCATGAAAAATTTGGGTAATTCCTCCAACCTGCATTGTAAGTATTGCTATAAGGATTGTTTTGAGATCGATGATTATTACCCATGTAATTTAACTCCTCATTCTCCATGTTGTGGCCATAATGTGGGTATTTTGAGTTGCTCGATCCACCTCCATTTGCTTCGCACTGCATTACTGGGTCAACCTTTGAAGAACTAAGATAACCATCAATTTTCTTATTCAAGAGTTCTACCTGATTAGAGAGCATGGTGACCAAATCAACGTTATAAACACCGCTATTTTCGTTAGCTTTGTCCTCATGACTTGCCACTGATAGTTATTCAGTGACAACTCCTCTATAAATTCATAGGAATCTTTAGGTGTTTTATTATTGATGGTTTCGCCAGCAGCTGCGTCAACCATTTGTCGAGTCGAAGGATTCAGGCCATTAAGAAAAGTTTGAACCTGTAGCCAGAGTGGTAACCCATGGTGAGGGCATCTTCACAAAAGGTCCTTATATCTCTCTCATGCATCGTAGAGTGTTTCTAAATCTATCTACACAAAAGAAGAGATATCATTACGTAATTTAGCCATTTTAGCCGGCGAAAAATATTTTAGTAAAAACTTTTCGGTTATTTGTTCCCAAGTAGTAATTGACCCCCATGGTAACGAATTCAACCACTGTTTAGCTTTGTTTCTCAAAGAAAAAGGGAATAACCGAAGGCGAATAGCGTCATCAGAAACACCATTAATTTTAAATGTATCGCATAGTTCCAAAAAGTTTGCCAAGTGAGCGTTGGGATCTTTGTCCTGCAAACCATCAAACTAAACAAATTGTTGTATCATTTGAATTGTGTTAGGTTTTAGTTCAAAAGTATTTGCAGCTACAATAGGTCTAACTATGCTCGTTTCAGTTCTTGTTAAAGAAGGTTTAGCATAATCATACAGTGCGTGGAGCAGGATTCTGATTTACTGGATTAACAGCAATCGCAGGAGGTATCAGGTTTTCCTGATTTTCAGCCATTTCCTTGTTTGTGGTTTGAATATTGTCCTCTTGCTCGTTCTCTGTGTATCTTAAGCTTCACCTTATTTCTCTTTGGTTTCTGCGAACTATGCGATCGATCTCACTGTCAAAAAGTAATGGTCCTGACAGGTTTCTTCTAGTCATAAACTATAAGAACCTGCCAGAAAAAGGGAAAAAGAAGAATAAGTAATAAAAATTAGAATAAAATTTAAATTTCAGGAAAAGTAAATGGCTAAAGTAATAAAAATCGAGTGTTCCTAATCTTTTAGTTCCCCGGCAACGGCTCCAAAAACTTGATATGTGATATTCGTGATAGGTTTTAAATATTTATAGTGAATCGTTCTTGAAACTAACTATTATCACGATGAAGGCAAGTGTACCTATCGAACAATAGTATAGCTTTACCAAGGCCGAATTATCGAACCCAAAGGAACTAAAAGTATTAGTATCAACTTTCTATTTATTATCTAGCCTAAAAAAAATAAAAGGGTTTTGTTTATCTAACTAATTAATTAAACTAAGAAATCACAGAAAAGAAATTTGGGAAAAATACTTTTTGGAAAACTCGATTCATTGAGACAATACCTAAGGAAAAATCCACCTAGACTTCACTTGTTATTTGACTCTGAATCGGATGATTTATGCATTCAACTTGTTCCGTGGAGATCCCTAAGTTATATTATTATCTCACTCGAGACTAACAACGTCTAACCCTAGATTGAATAATTGAAATCTCTTTCTAATTAACACTCTAGGATTGCATTAACTCGATCTATGGATCCGCTTATTAGGTTTCACCCTAATCCGGTAAAATCTTGTCACCCTATCTCTAGGCGCGCAATCAACTTCGCTTAATTATGACAAATTTACTCTTAGACAGGGTCTATTCCTCCTCTGAATAAGAGCTTAACTTGAACCAATATCCTGGAATACCAAAACAAGAATTAAGGACACAGAATTAAGAACAAGTCAAATATTTATCATACGATTCAGATAATAATAACAAGATCCATCTTAGGTTTCATTCCCCTTAGGTATTTAGGGGTTTTAGTTCATACTAATGAAAGAAAACATCTCAAAAGAATAAAAATAACAAAACATAAGAAAACCCAAAACTCTTGAGGGAATCCGGCTTGATGGTGAATCCGGCTTCTGAGATGGATCGATCGACTTTCCTTGAGCAATTCCTTGCTTCCTACTCTCCGTCCCCTTCTTCTCATCTTCTAGAGTGTATTTATAGGCTTTGGAATGCCTAAGAGCCCTCAAAAGTGGCCTTTTCTGAATAGGACTTTGCTTGGGCTCGATAGGAACACGACCATGTGCGATTACTTCAGGCCGTTGTCAAGCTTGTTAAATAGGCATGGACGTGTGGTCTACCCGTCTGAGTCATGCTTCGATTCTGCCAAATTGACACGGCCGTGTGGTTTGCTCGTGTGAGGAAGTCCAGGCCGTGTTGATTTCGTACATTAGCCCATTTTCTCCGTTTTTGGCCCATTTCTAGTTCTTTTCACTCTCCTATGCTTTCGTAAGTATAAAACATGAAATTATGGCATTAGGAGCATCAAATTCACCAAATCTAAGAAAAAATCATCATAAAATGTGTTAAGCATGAGGAAAAAATATGTATAAATTGCGGTTTATCATTATCGCTCTGATCCAATACATATTATCTCAACTTAGGAGATTGAGTTAGGCCGGATCTAACTTTCAAGGAGGAGCCAGTTCAAATTTTAGATCGTTATGAGGAAAAAGTATATCCCACTGGATAAAGTACTTTGGCGTAATCATAGTTCTAAGGAGGCCACGTGGGAAACTGAGGAGGCGATACGACAACAATACCTTCATCTATTTTGACAGGTAAATTTCGAGGCCAAAATTTTCTTTTAGGGAGGTAGAGTTGTAATACACTAAATCTTTAGTAATTATTTTTGTGTGTTGTGTTACAAATGTGTGTGTCTGCTTCAGCGGTTAAGTGTCCTGGGGAGTGTTTGAGAAATCTTGGGATCAAGCTTGGGAATTCGCCAAAAATTTTGTTTTAATTAAATAAACCCTTGGCTTTAGAAAACTAGCCTTTTAAATAAAATTAGGAAAAACTTGGCATAAAAAGCCTACTGGTCTAAGGGTAAGAGGTGTATGAAGTGTTCCAAGGGGTTTGAGCTTTGAGTCATGGATTTCACAATGGATTTTATTTAGCTACAAGTGTCATGGAAGTATCCTAGGTTGACCGAAATTGAAGTGTTTGAATAGAGTTTGAATAGGTGGTTGAGAAGAGTATGTTGGAGAGAGTTTTGGATGGATTGGGCGAGTGATTTGAGGAGTAAGGTGGAGAGAAAAACTAGGAGATTTTGAGGGGATTTGGGTAGTGAACAAGTTGAGTTATGTGAAGAGGGATTTTAGGAGAAAATTGTGGGGAGTTGGGGAGAGGGGAGGTAGTGTGCGGATTTGGGTTTATGGCACTCAAGAAATTTAGCTAAGGTGTTGTTTCTCTCAAATTGCCGGTTTTGATTTCTTTCGGCTATTTTCTTTTTAGTTGGTGCCCGAATAGTATTGGGGTTCCTCTCGGGTTTTGCGAATTTACATATTCGATTTTTACCATTAGTTCTTTCCCTCTTAACACTTTTAAGATTTGAAAAATTTTGTCTCTCAATTTTTCTTCTTGATTGACTACTCTATCTTCTCCCTGCCTCTTCTAGTTTGTTGTTGACCGAATAACTTTTCTTCCCTTTTTTTGCACTTCTTCCTTTTCCAATCTCTCCTCTTATCATCTCCTCTCCTTTTGATTACTTGCCGAACACTCTTTCCCTTCACCCCTCTTCTTGTCATCCTTTCACCATTAATACTTTGACCATTACTAGTTGCTCTCTCTTTAATTTTGCTTTCGGCTTTTACAATTGATCTTTGATCAATCAGTGGGTGCTTGAATCCTTCTCTGTTTTCTCCTTTTTCTCTGTGTAGTGATTTTCCTTCTAAAACTTTCTTTACTGCCATTTATGGCTAGGGTCGTGTGGGTGTTGAACCTTGCCTCCGTCGTGATGGATTCCCATTTTGGGAATAGGCCTACTGTTTTCTTCCCCACAATCGGTTTTATGTTCTCGGTAAGTGCTATATGTTGGTTCAATTTATTTCGTGAACAATATCGATGAAGGTTAGTGGAGTTTGGTTGTATGTAGTTTTTAGTCAAGGAGTTTGTAGTCAACCTTCGTTAGTGATTTAAGCGGGCTAAACCACACTCATTCAATCAAGGCAGGTATCAATATTATTTTGGGTTAAGTGTTTAAAAGGGTGTTTTACCCTATTGAATGAAAGACTGGCCGAACGTCATGATTGTATATAGGTTAGAGTGCTTGTGGGCTAGTCACGCACTTTGACAATCAAGTGTGTCAACACTGCCCAAACTGTAAAATGACAAAAGCCGAAAAATGTGACTATTGACTCTACATGAGCGTGCGCTCACTCGTGTGATAAACTGAACACGTAAAACATGGGCGTTTGATAGTAGAGGCCACCATGAGCGATTTCATAGGCTTAGGCCGTGTTGGGCCAAAATAGGCTACGTGGGCCTCACGGGCTTGTGGGCAACCACACAGACATGTGGAGATTATTGGGCCTGGCTGTGTAATTCCCACGGCCAAGGCCATTGTTAGGCTTAGTGGGCCACACGAGCATGTGGGCCCACAAGGCTAGCATTATGGGCCTTAGGCCTATTTTCATTGTTTGACTAATAAGGTTGCACAGGTCGCTCGAGACGGCTGTGGACCTACTATTGGGTCACTAAGTATACCTAGACCCCAATATCATGAAATGACTATTTTGCCCCTATGAGGTAAAATGACTGATATGCAACTATGATATGTATGACTGTATTGAGCATGCCATTTTATATATGCATGATATTATGATATGTTGTATGGGGATGGGTTATTATGATTGGAGGTAGTGTACTGTACTGGTAGCTCTGCTGCAAATTCTGTTTAGTGTCGCAACTGATGTTAAGTTTGGTGTGTAGGGATGGGTGGGTTGATTTTATCCCCATATAATGTGTAGGGCTAGAAAAAGTGGTGTGTAGAGGCTGGTTGGGTAGGATTTCTGATTACATATTTGTACTATGACTGCTACTGAATTAGGCTAAGGCCCACACTAATTTTGCTACTGTAATGGGCCAAGGCCCTAACTGAAATTAAACTATTACTGAAGCGGGCTTAGGCCCAGTTTGTAATTGTCTACTGTATGACTGACTGTTGATAAGAGATTACACACTGAGTTTTCATAAACTCACCCTTTTTATTTTCTGCACAGGTAATTCTTTGGCAGATCGGTGTTGCGAGGGACTCAAAAGGTGGCCACACATCAGCATTTGCTTCCCTTTTTGACTTTTAATTTTTAAGTAATTTAATTTGGGTATTTGTTTTGTAATAATGCCCCTTTAAATTTTTATTTTAATTTTGTTATAACTTTGATTTATATCTGTTAGGAGTAGGTCACGAATTTTCAATAAAAATATATATAAACATTTTTTCAAAACACCATGTCTATACAACATATTTTGAAAGTTTTCCACGACAAACATTGTTTTAAAGTATAATAACAATCTAATAGGATCAACATTTTGCTAAGATGACTTGAGTCTTAAAAATGAACAAGATATCCTAATTTTTCGTTAAGATCACAAAGAGGTTTTAATACATAATGAGTTTCCAATGAAATTATGTTTTTCGAAAAACACTTCAATGTGACATCGCAGATCCGGCCATAATGTCTAGGTCGAGTTTGGGGTGTTACAGATTTTCTCTGAGCTCTGTCCAGTACAATGGAGTTCTGTAATTTCGGCCATGCAATGCCTCATAAGGCGCCATTTTTATGCTCAGTTGAAAACTTTTATTATAGTTAAATTCAACTAATGGCAGATATTTTTCCCAACTACATTGGAATTCTAGAACACAACATCGGAGCATATCTTCTAAAATTTGAATTACTCACTTGGATTGACCGTCGGTTTGTGGATGGAAAGCTATACTAAAATTCAATTTCGTACCCAAGGCTTCTTGCAACTTTTTCCAGAACCTTGAAGTAAACCTCAAATCTCTTTTCGAAATAACAGAAATCGATACCCCGTGCAATCTTACAATCGCGGCAATGTACAACTCAGCTAGCTTATCAAGTGAATAATCAATACGTATCGACATAAAATGAGCTGACTTTTTCAATCTATCAACAGCAACCCAGACGGGATCTTTCTTTTTTGGAGTCAAAAGCAAACCCGTTACAAAATCCATCGTAATCCTATCTCATTTCCACTCGGACACCATCATTGGCTGAAGTAAACCCGAAGGCACTTAGTGTTCGGCTTTCACTTGTTGACAAATCAGACATCTCGAAACAAAATTAGAGACATCTCTTTTCATGCCCAACCACCAATACATTTTCTTTAAATCATTATACATTTTTGTACTACTCGAATGCACAGATAAACAACCATTATGCACTTCATGAAGAATTTTCTAAATAAGTTCATCATTATTCAGTACACAAACTCTACCTCAGAACATCAAACAGTCATCGGGTCTGACATGAAAATCTGAATAAGTTCATAATTCTTTGGTACACAAACTCTACCTCAGAACATCAAACAATCATTTGGTCCGACATGAAAATCTGAATCACTAACCAATTCACAATGAGCTCACTTGGCTTGCAATTCACTATCACATTTCTGGGCTTCACAAATATGCTAAATAAACATTGGCCTCGCCCTCAACTCAGCTAGAATAGAACCGTCATTGGCTAAGGTCAATCTCGTGTTCAATGCTCTCAAAGCAAACAAAGTCTTCCTACTCAAGGCGTCTGCGACTACATTTGCTTTACTTGGGTAATAGTCAATCACCAACTCATAATCTTTCAGTAACTCGAGCCATCTTCGCTGCCGTAAGTTCAGGTCATTCTAAGTTATCAAATACTTTAAACTCTTATGGTCGGTAAAAACATGACATTTCTCACCGTACAAATGATGTTGCCATATCTTCAAGGCAAACACAATAGCAGCTAATTCCAAATCATGCGTTGGGTAATTCTTCTCATGTGGCTTCAGTTGTCTCGATGCATAAGCTATCACCTTACCTTCTTGCATCAACACACATCCTAGTCCATTAAGTGACGCATCGCTATAAATGCATCGCTATAAATAACAAACTCTTTTCTCGGTTCAGGTTGCACTAAAACCGGTGCCTCAGTAAATAATGCCTTCAACTTCTAAAAACTTTGCTGACATTTTTTAGACATTCAAACTGGCATCTTTTTGCAACAATTTCGTCATAGGAGTAGCAATCATTGAAAACCCTTTGACAAACCAACGGTAGTAACCGGCTAAGCCCAAAAAGCTTCTAACTTCAAACAGATTTCTTGGTGGTTTCCAATAGACAATCGATGAAATTTTACTGGGATCAATCCGAATACCATCACCTAAGCCAATATGACCCAAAAATCTAACTTGTAGAAGCCAAAATTCACTTTTACTAAACTTAGCATACAACTATTTTTCTCTCAAGGTCTGCAAAACAACTCTGAAGTGCTCTGCATGCTCTGCCTCATCACGAGAATAGATCAGTATGTTTTCAATAAACACAACCACAAACTTATCTAAATATGGTCAGAAAATTTGGTTCATTAAGTCCATAAAAACTGCAAGAGCATTTGTTAGTCCGAAAGGCATAAGAAAAAATTCATAGTGCCAGTACCTTGTTCTAAAGGTAGTCTTTGGAACATCTGACTTTTTAACTCCCAACTGGTAGTATCTGGATCTCAAATCTATCTTTGAAAACACTGCTGCCCCTTTCAGCTGATCAAACAAGTCATCGATTCTCGGTAAGGGATATTTGTTCTTTATGGTCACTTTATTAAGCTGTCGATAATCGATGCAAAGTCCCATAGATTTGTCTTTCTTCTTTACAAACAATACTGGTGCAGCCCAAAGAGAATAACTTAGTCTCCCAAAACCCTTATCTATCAGTTCTTGCAACTGAGTTTTCAACTCCTTCAATTCGGTCGGGGACATCCTATACGGAGCTATCGATATCGGTGTAGTTCTATGGACCAAATCAATACCAAATTCAACTTCTCTAATTGGAGGCAAACTTGGCAATTCTTTCAGAAACACATTCGAATATTCACACACTATTGGCACTGATTCAATTTTCAATTCAGATTCTTTCGTATTCAACACATAGGCAATATAGGCTTCACAACCTTTTCTTAAACATTTCTGAGCAAACATGGAAGAAATCACAATTGGCAATCTATCTAACTCATCTGATTCAACACGAATAATTTAACCATTTTCACATCTCAATTCAATGACTTTTCATCTACAATTCGTTATAGCATCATGTATAGTCAACCAATCTATTCCCAAAATAACATCAAATTCATCAAAGGGCAACAACATCAAGTCAGCCGGAAAGCAGTGACCTCTAATCATCAAAGGACATTTCTTGCATACTTTATCAACTACTACATTCTTGCCTAAAGGGTTTGACATCTTAACCATAAATTTCGTAGACTCAATAGCCATATTCTTACTAATTACTAAATTCATGCATATATATGAATGGGTAGATCCCAGGTCAATCAAAGCAATAACAGCAGATCATAAGGAGAAAAAGTACCGGTAAGAACAACGAAAGAAGATGCGTACTCACGAGCACGAATGGCATATGCTCTAGCCAGTGCTCAAGCGTCGGATCTCCCTGCTGAATCATTTGTCACATTTTTGCTGCTAGCTCCAATCCCAATATTTCTCGGGGGTCTCCTTCTAGAAGCAGTATTACTCGGCCTTGTACTTTGAAACTTTTCTCTTTCAGTCATCTCAGAGCAATCTTTAATGAAATGATCTTGGGAACCACACTTGAAACAAGCTCGATCATTCATTCGGCACTTGCCAGGGTGACATCTTCCACAATGGGGGCATCCAGATCTATTGGGTCAATTTCCAACGCTCGCAATAGAATTAGTCTAAGCTTTATAACCCGAATACTGATTCCCACTATTTCTATTTGAAAACCCAACTGAAGCATAAGAATGAGAATATATCTCTCTAGATTTCTTAGATTGAGATTGGAAAGACTTACTCATCGGTCTCTTTCTTGCATCTCTAGCTTTAGATTAGGCTTTTTCTCTTTTCTTTGGTTAGTTCCTCTTCTTTACAAGCCCGATCAACGAGCACAACAAATTCTTTCAGCTCAAGAATACCACTAACAGTCTAATGTCTTCATTAAGCCCGTCTTCAAACCTTTTACACATAATAGCTTCGGAGGAGACATACTCTCTAGCATACTTGCTGAGCCGAACAAACTCTCTTTCATATTCAACGACTAACATACGGCCCTGTTTCAGCTCAAGAAATTCTTTACGCTTTTGATCGATGAATCGTTCACTGATATACTTCTTTTGAAACTCTTCTTGAAAGAATTCCCATGTAACCCTCACTTCTGGGACCACAGATACAAGCAGTTTCACTAGTGATATGTCGTGTCCCTCAGTAAAGATATAGCACATTTCAAGTATTAATCGAGTGTACAAGATAACTCATCGAATACTCTAATAGAATTCTTAAGCCAAATTTTTTCTTTTTCGGGATCCTCATCAGCATTTGCTCTAAATTCTTCATCCCCTTGCTTTCTGATCTTATCAACTGGGGTTCTACTCAATCTCATAAAGTCCATACCTTGAGGCACTATGGGGACTAGTTGAGGATTAGGAGGGGGTGGAGCATGTTGTTGTTAAGCAGCTAGGTTTGTTCGAATGAACCCTGAGAACCACTCATTCATCATCTGGAAGAAGGCTTTCCGAGCCTTTCCTCGCTGCCTCACAGTTACAGGTCTACTCTCAACTGGCACCGTCCCCTGGGCGAAAGCCAACACATTACTTTCTACATCATCTCCCACAGCTCATTCGAGATCTATTACTATACAAAAACGCAGTTTAAAATTGCCAGGAGTCGTCACACTATCACAATTTATATATGGCATGTATAGCTAGACTCGTACACACGCTACGTTAGTCTGAGAATTGACTAAACCGTAGCTCTGATACCACTAAATGTAACATCCTTACCCATATTCGACGCTAGAACAGGGTACGAGGCTGGACTTAAACTCAAACGACAATAAAAAATAGAACATGAATTTCTTCTCAAATGTAAAACTTTTCATAAACATTTATATAGTCCCTAAAACGAGCCTACAAGGCCTAAAACATAAATTGGAAGCAGTTCGGGACCATACTGAGAACTTTAGAAAATTTCACAACACTTAGAAAATTTTTCATCAAAACAGGGGTCACACGCCCGTGTGGCTTGGGATATGCCCATGTGGGTTGGCCATATGGTCACATACGCCCGTGTCCCTAACCCATGTAACTCTCTGTTTATGACGTCATGCACCCAAGGAAGTCACACGGCCAAGTCACATGCCCGTGTGCTAGGCCGTGTGGCAAATTTAATTTTTGAAATTTTTCATAAAATAGGTGCAAACTTCACACACCCGGTACACATGCCCATGTCCCTAGGTCGTGTCATTCACATGACTGAGACATACAGTCGTGTCTCTGCCCATGTGGACAAAATAAGGCTATTTACCAAGCCATTTTGCCACCCTTACCTGTACCAACCTACACAACAACAAGCAACACCAATCCAAGCATATACATACAACCAAATCAACCACAAACAAGATATCAATACATCATTTGCATATACTAACAACTATCATGCATAAGCATCACTTACTTTCTTTTCCATTCATGTCAATTTCATCTTCATGATAAGCATCATAACATAAACATACCAATGACCATTAAGAATAATATTAGCCAACTTCTAATGGCCATATACAAAATGAATCATTAACCATTACAATGCTAACACATTTGGCTAAACCAATATGACACCTAACAAAAGGACCAAGTCCCTATAATGCCATATTCAAAATATTGAAACCAAGTAAACCCAAAATAATCATTTGATAGTGTGAATCGAGCTCCGACGTTCCTTAATCCCTGAGCTAGCTTGGCGACACTATAAGGAATGGAAAGAAAATGGGAGTAAGCTTTAAAGCTTAGTAAGTTTGCATGCAAATAATAAGTAACATAAATCATTCATTAATCATATAACTACTACACCTAAGTTAACATAAATTTCATCGTGTATCCTAGACATAACTTACTCATTAGCATTCTTACCAAAAGTTCATCTCATACCAAAGTTCATACTCATAGGTTTTACATACATACCTGTACCAACTTGTAACATAGTCACATACTTTGTCATCTTTGACATACTCTTTTGTTTACCCGTTGAACACTTTGAATACTATCGGATACATGGAAGGTCTTGCACATAAGTGCCACATATGTAGCCAATGCTACCTCATATTTCATAACACATAGGGCTCACACGCGAGCTAATCACGGGCCTGCTCACACAAGCTATCAGTCAAGATATAACTACGCAGGCTGCTCACACAAGCTATTAGGTATCCGCAACACATGCCAAACTACCCAGCCACTAGTAGGATGTACATGGCCAACACCCAGATCCACATAGATCACATAACACATGGTATCCTAGTGACATGTCACTTGTATCCTAATTTATTCCTAAGGTTCAACTGGGATTTTCTCATCGTCAAAACTTCGTTGAATATTTCCATAGAAAAATCGTACAATTTATGCAATATTATGCATTAAATACATAATACAACATTGCATTATTTACACATAAACTTACCTCAGTACAAAATGGTAAGAAATGGACCTAGTCGTCAAAAACGTTGTTTTTCCCTCGATCAAGGTTTGAACTTCATTTTTTTGATCTATAATAGCAAATTTAACGTATTTAATTATCACATTACTCAATGCTGTCCAAAAATCAACTTATAAAAAATTACATTTTTTCCCCTAAACTTTGACATATTTACGTTTTAGTCTTTAGGCTCGTAAAATGAAATGCACTTAATTTCTTTGTTACCCAAGCCTAGCTGAACCATAAATATGCTCATATCAGCTCACATTTTTCATCAAATCAAATTTTTACTACCCATTTTGTAACTTTTTACAAATAAGTCCTTTTTAGGTATTTTCATAAAAAATCACATAGTAAAAGTTATTTATCACACATTAAACATAAATATCTTCCATCAAAAATAAAAATACATGCGTGTCTCACATGGGTAAATTTTTAAACATGAACCCTACTTCAAAATAATGGTAGAAATAGGTAAACAGGTTACGAGGACTTCAAAAATGTAAAAAAACATTAAAAACGGGGCTAGAAAGCACTTACTATCAAGCTTGAAAGATGAAAAAACCCTAGCTATGGAGAGCTTGAAAATTTTGGCAAAGGGTTGGAGAAGATGGACAAATTTTGGCTTCATTTTCCCTTTTTATTCTTTTATTTACCAAATGACCAAAATGCCCTTTTTATCAAACTTTAAAATTTTATCTCACCATATCCATTTTTGTCCACTAACTTAATAAATAGTCTAATTATCATATAAGGACCTCTAAGTTAAAATCTAATAGCAATTGGACACTTTTAACAAGTAGAACTCAACCTTTGCACTTTTTACAATTTAGTCCTTTTGACTAAATTGAGTGCCCGAACATCAAAATTTTTGAACGATATTTTCAAAAAATAGCTCCATAAAATTGTAGACCATCAAAATATAATAAAAATGGATATTTCTATGTCAGATTCATCGTCCCGAAACCACTATTATGACTAGCCCCAAAATCGGTCTGCTACAATTTGGGATTGTTCTAAGTTACCTCAGAAAGAGAAATTTCTAAATACGAGGTCAAGTAATACAACTACTAGAGGGAGACCATCTTGAAATGCTAGAAATGTGACTAGTAGCAAGGGTGCGACAAAGGACTCTACGGTGAGATCTGAGGCTCGAACACTAGCTAGAGCCTATGCCATGCGTGCTCGCAATGATGCGTCATCACTAGATGTTAATACCGGTACATTTTCTCTTTATGAAACTGGTGTAATTGCTTTGTTTGATCATGGATTGACTCATTCATATGTTTGTAAGAATTTAGTGTCTAGTAAGAGTTTACCTATTGAGTCAACTGAATTTGTGATTAAAGTATTGAACCCCTTAAGCCAGTATGTCCTAGTTGATAAAGTTTGCAAGAATTGTCCTTTGATGACTCAGGGTTACTATTTTCTAATCGATTTGATGCTTTTACCGTTAGATGAATTCGATGTGATTTTGGGTATGGATTGGTTGACTGTAACGCCCCAAAAATCTAAGTAATTGTTTTATATGTTGTGCTGCATAAATGTATCTTCGCTTCAGTGGTTGAGGGTCTTAAGGAGTATTGGAAAAGTCCTGAGTTCAAGCTTTGGCTTGTACAAAATTTTGTTTTTACTTGAATTAAACCTGTCTCTGGTCAATAGGCCTCTTAAATAAATTTGGGTAAAGTACGACAAAAAGGGACTGCTAGTCCAGAGACAAATGACGTGTCACTGCTGCTAAAGGCCTTGAGTTCAAGTCCTGTGGAGCACAAGGAGTATTTATTTTGCTAATGTGCCATGTAAGAAGTTGTATGTCAATGCGTTTCTAATGCTTATGGGTAGTTTGAGTGTTTGAGGGGTGAAAGGAAGTGTGTAGCCGAATTTGAGGAGGATATTATGGAGAAAATTGTGGGAAGTGAGGGAGAGGCAGTAGTGTGCCAAATTTGAACTGTGGCACTCTAGAGTTTTGGTTGTGGTAAGTGGAAGTACTCTATTTTGTTTAGGGAGCATTTTTGGTTCTTTTCTTTTGTTCTCTGAAAACCGATTAGTGATAGGGTGTTTTGGGTTAGTTTCTTCTCGACATTTTTGGTTTGGGTGTGTACTTATTCTCTTCTTGGGGATGACCATAGCGAAAGACCATTTGGGTATCTCCTCTTCTGTTTTTGGCAATCTTATTCTTTCTTTTTGGTTCTGTGACCGAATGGTCTCTACATCTCCCCCTCTCAAACTTTGACCTACTACTTTTGTTGTTGTTCTTCCCTCTCTTCATCTTGGTTTGTTGTGGCCAAGTACCCCCTTTCTCTCCTCATCTCTATTCATTCGGCTTTTTTCAAGTTTCCCCTCTTGCTTTTTCTAAACCGTATACATCTACTCTTCCCTATTTTTGTCTTCCCTCACAACTTTTTCTTCATTGCAACTAGGGACCAAGCCAAATACTTCTCCTTCTACTA
Source organism: Gossypium arboreum (assembly GCF_025698485.1). Classification (NCBI taxonomy): domain Eukaryota; kingdom Viridiplantae; phylum Streptophyta; class Magnoliopsida; order Malvales; family Malvaceae; genus Gossypium; species Gossypium arboreum. The sequence goes on from NC_069077.1 coordinate 48,891,806, forward strand.
TTTCGATTCTGGGCTATTTTTTTTTGACTTGTGTAGGTAAGTGGCAATTCTTCCTCTCTTTCGGTCACACTAATAGTTTGATCTAACGCCTCCCAGTATTGATGTTTTCTGATTAAGGTATAACCATTCCTTTTTGTCTCTGTTATCTTGTGAATTCGACTCTTGTGTGGTTTAGGCTGATTACTCTTATCATCTATTCTTAGTTTACGTGATGGTAAGTTCTTGATATTTTGGTTATAGTTATTTGCGTTCATGGTGAAAGTTAATAAGAGTAAGATGCAATGCAGATTCTGCCCAGGTTTTGGAAGTCAATTGAGATCACTGGTTTAAAGGGAGAGTAAATCGTATTTGCTCAAACAAGGTAGGTAACGTGTATTATTGAGGATTAAGTGCTTGTAAGAGGGCATTTAACCTTAATGGTTTAAGGACTAACATTGGGCTGTGTTTGATTCTAGGTTGGTGTTCGTGGGGATTGCGCTATTTTTGCAAATAGGTGTGTAATCACACTGTGGCACTCTAGAGTTTTGGCTGTGGTAAGTGGAAGTACTCTATTTCGTTTAGGGAGCAGTTTTGGTTCTTTTCTTTTGTTCTCTGAAAACCGATTACTGATAGGGTGTTTCAGGTTAGTTTCTTCTCGGCATTTTTGGTTTGGGTATGTACTTCTTCTCTTATTGGGGCTGACCATCGCAAAAGACCATTCGGTTATCTTCTCTTCTATTTTTGGCAATCTTTTTTTTTTTTTGGTTCTATGACCAAATGCTCTCTACCTTTCCCCCTCTCAAACTTTGACCTACTACTTTTGTTGTTGTCCTTCCCTCTCTTCATCTTCGTTTGCTATGGCCGAATACCCCCTTTCTCTCCTCATCTCTATTCCTTTGGCTTTTGTCAAGTTTCTCGGCTTGCTTTGTCTAAACTGTATACATCTACTCTTTCCCATTTCTGTCTTCCTTCACAACTCTTTCTTCATTGAACTAGGGATCAAGCCAAATACTTCTCCTTCTACTCCTTCAGTTCTAGGCTATTATTTTTCGACTTGTGTAGGTAAGTGGTAATTCTTCCTCTCTTTTGATCACACTAATAGTTTCATCTAACACCTCCGGGTATTGATGTTCTCTGATTAAGGTACAACCATTCCATTTTGCCTCTGTTATCCCGATTACTCCTACCATTCATTCTTAGTGTATGTGGTGGTAAGTTCTTGATATTTTGGTCATAGTTATTTGCGTTCATGGTGAAAGTTAATAAGACTAAAATGTAATACAGATTCTGTCAAGGTTTTGGAAGTCAATTAAGATCACTGGTTTAAAGGGGGTGTAAATTATTTTTGCTCAACCAAGGTAGGTAACATGTATTATTGATGATTAAGTGTTTGTAAGAGGGTGTGTAATCTTACTAGTTTAAGGACTGACATTGGGTCGTGTTTGATTCTAGGTGTTTATGGGGATTGCGCTCTTTTCGCAAACAGGTGTGTAATCACACTGTAGTAGCTGTAAATTGAAAAAACTGAAAAACTGATCTTTAGACACTATACGAGTGTGTGCTTGCTCTTGTTGTGATTCGAATGCATAACACGTGGACGTTTGACAGTAAAGGCCCCATGAGCGATTTCATGGGCTTAGGCCTATCTGGGTGATAAACCTTAAATTATACATATTTTTACCCCATGTTTAATGCATTTTATGGATGATTTCTCATTAGAATTAGTGAATTCGATGCTCCTAATACTTTAATTTCATGTTTTATACTTAGGAGAGCATAAGAGAGCGAAAGGAATGAGAAACGGGCTAAAAACGGAGAAAATGGGCCAACGTATGAAATCAACACGGCCTGGACCTCCTCACATGGGCAGACCGCATGGCCATGTCAATTTGGTAGGCTCGAACATGGACTAAAGTAATCGAACACTGGCATGTGCCACGGGCGTGTCCCTGTCGAGCCCAAGTTGAGTCCAATTCGGAAAAGGCCAATTTTGAGGGTTTCTAGGCATTCCAAAGCCTATAAATACGCACTAGAGGTGGAGGAAAAGGGAGACAGAGAAGAGGGGTAAGGAATTACCCTAAGGAAGCTGATTGGTCCATCTCAGAAGCCGGATTCAGCATCAAGACTGAATATCTCTCTTCAATTTCCCTTCAGGAGTTTTGGGTTTTCTTTATGTTTTGTATTCTTTATTCTTTTGAGATGTTTTCTTATTTAGTTATGAACTAAATCCCCTAAATACCTAATGGGAATGAAACCTAAGACGAATCTTGTTATTATTTTCTGAATCGTATGATAAATATTTAACTTGTTCTTAATTTTGTGTTCTTAATTCTTGTTTTGATATCCCAGGATACTAATTCAAGACACGCTCTTATTCAGAGGAGGAATAGACCCTGTCTAAGAGTACATTTGCCATAATTAAGCGGAGTTGATTGCGTGCCTAGAAATAAGGTGACAGGATTTTTCCGGATTAGGATGAAACCTAATAAGGGAATCCATAGATCGAGTAAATGCAACCCTAGAGTGTTAATTAGAGAAAAGTCTCAGTTATCCAATCTAGGGAGTAGATGTTATTAGTCTTCAATAGGGATAATAACATAACTTAGGGATCTCTACGGAACAAGTTGAATGAATAAATCGTCCGATTCGGAGCCAGAATAACAAGTAAAGTCTAGGTGGATTTTTCCTTAGGTATTGTCTCAAGTCAATCGATTTTCTCAAAAGCAATTCCCCAATTCTTTTCTCTGTGCGTTCTTAGTTTAAATAATTAGTTAATTAAAACAAACCCCTTTTTATTCTTAGGCTAGATAATAAAAAGATAGTTATTACTAGTACTTTTGGTTCCCTTGGGTACGATATCCCGGTCTTACCGTTACTATACTATTGTTCGATAGGTGCGCTTGCCTTTTCGTCATGATAATAGTTAGTTTAGGTCTGATCTTCATTATAAATATTTATTACTTGTTACGAATCACTGCGATCAAGTTTTTGGAGCCGTTGCCGGGGAATTGAAATATTAGGAACACTAAATTTTTATTACTTTAGCCATTTATTTTTCTTGCAATTTAATTTAATTTAATTTAATTATTATTATTTATTAATTTACTTTTTCTTTCTCTTGACAGGTTTTTATAGTTTATGACTAGAAGAAACCCGTCAGGACCCTTACTTTTTGACGAAGAAATCGATAGAACAGTTCGTAGAAATCAAAGAGAAATAAGGAGTAGTTTATGATACACAGAAAATGAACAAGAAGACAATACTCAACCTCCAACCGACGAGATGGCTGAAAACCAAGACAATCAGCTGCCTCTTGCAATTGCAGCTAATCAAAATCCTTCTCCACGTACTATGTATGACTATGCTAAACCCTTTTTAATAGGAATTGAATCAAGTATAGTTAGACCTGCTATTGCTACGAATAATTTTGAATTAAAATCTAACACTATTCAGATGATACAGCAGCTTGTTCAGTTTAATGGTTTGCAGGATGAAGATCCCAACACTCACTTAGCAAATTTCCTGGAATTTTGCGATACATTCAAAATCAATGGTGTTTCTGATGATGCCATCCGTCTTTGGTTATTTCCCTTCTCACTCAGAAACAAAGCTAAACAGTGGTTAAACTCGTTACCACGAGGGTCTATCACTACTTGGGAACAAATGACCGAGAAATTTTTACTAAAATATTTTCTGCTGACTAAAACGACTAAATTACGTATTGATATCACTTCTTTTGTACAGATGGATTTAGAAACACTTTACGATGCATGGGAGAGATACAAGGACTTACTGAGAAGGTGCCCTCACCATGGTTTACCACTTTGTCTACAAGTACAAACATTCCACAATGGTTTGAATCCCTCTACTCGGAAAATGGTTGACGCAGCTGCTGGCAGAACCATCAACAATAAAACACCGGTAGATGTTTACGAATTCATAAAGGAGATGTCACTAAACAACTATCAGTGGCAAGTCATGAGGACTAAGCCAACAAAAAATAGCCGGCGTTTATAACATCGATTCAGTCACCATGCTCTCTAATCAGGTAGAACTTCTCAATAAAAAGATTGATAGTTTTCTTAGTTCTATGCAGGTACATCCAGTAATGAGGTGTGACTCAAGCAGAGGAGGTGTGCATATAGAATACCAATCCTTCAATCCTGCAACTGAAGAAGAACAAGTCAATTATATGGGTAACAATAACTTTCGATCTCAAAATAACCCATACAGTAATACCTATAATGCTGGTTGAAGGAACCACCCAAATTTTTCCTGGGGAGGTCAAGGGAATCAAAAGCCACAAAATCCTCAGGGTTTTCAACAGCCACCTTATCAACAAGAGAAGAAGCTGAACCTTGAAGAGATGCTTTCAAAATTCATCTCAGTGTCAGAAACCCATTTCTAAAATACCGAGACAGCACTTAAGAATCAACAGGCATCAATCAAAGGACTCGAAACTCAGATAGGCCAGCTGTCCAAGCTAATCTCCGAAAGACCACAAGGTAGCCTACCAAGTAATACTGAACCTAATCCGAGGGAACAGCTCAATGTAATTAGCGCTCAAAATAAGGACGAACTCATTATACCCGAGCCAGAAATACAGCAAAACATCATAATGAACAAAGGACGAGAAGAGGTAAACGATAATGATCCCGAACAGGTAAGTACGAATTATGAACCTCGTGTACCATATCCTAAAGCGATGATGAAAGACAGAGCAGAAGAATAATTCGGTAACTTTGTCAAACTCTTAAAGAAATTACATATTAACTTACCCTTTATGAAGTTCTTTCACAGATGCCCAACTCAACAAAATTCTTAAAGGAACTTCTCGCTAATAAAAGGAAATTAGACGCTACATCGCATGTGGAACTCAATGCAGACTACTCAACTATTCTGAAGAATAATCTACCTAACAAATTGAAAGATCCAGGCAATTTTACAATTCCTTACTTAATTAGTAGTTTATCTGTGAATAATGCTTTAGCTGTTCTAGGGGAAAATATAAATGTTATGCCGTATAAAATGTTTAAATGACTAGGTCTCGGTAAACCCAAACAGACTAGGATGAGCATACAATTGGCTGACAAAATAGTTTGATTTCCTAAGGGTATTATTGAAGATTTTCTCATTAAAATTGATAAATTTATTTACCCAATAGACTTTGTCCTCTTAGATATGGATGAGGATAACGAGGTACCTTTAATTTAGGACGACCGTTTTTAGCAACTGCCAGAACCATTATTAACGTAGGCACAGGAGAGCTAACATTTTGTGTAGCAGACGATGCAGTAACACTCCAAGCACGCAATTCAGTCAAAATTTCTGAGACTCAAGATAACGCTATGAAACTTGTAGATGATAAAACCAATATTCAATCGTTCTTACAGGAACCTCCTTAGACCAAGACAACGGAGGCAGTGCACTATTATCAAGTAGAGAACAAAGACGATGAAAAACAAAGACTACAGATAGAGGAGCTAGATGAATGGCGAGAACACGAACTGAGAACATATGATAAACCGAAACTGCGCAAAAACAAGCCCGATACCTCTCTTAATCAACTTAAGGTTGGCGATACAGTCTTACTAGATGCTGTTGATCCTCACATTGTCACTACCACACCAAATGAGGAAATCCCTTTTGAGGTACTCAGTATTTTCCCATTCGGTACGGTTGAGGTGAGTCATCCCAAGTTCGGCACTTTTAAGGTAAACAACACCCGAATAAAACCTTATTTTAAAATTGACAATAGGAATGAGGAGTATGAACTCCTCGAACCACCATGATCATTCAACAGAGAGGTAAGTCAAGCTTAGACTATAAATAAGCGCTTCTCAAGAGGCAGCCCGAGCACTAACATTATTAATTTCATTAAATTTTGATATTTAACTCCTAACCTACTAATAGAAATTTTGAATACAGGTGTTTCCATAGAGACATGGCCTATCACACGGGCGTGCTTAAGGCCGTGTGAAAATAGGGCAAAAGATTTCCCCAACACGGGGTTTGATAAAACGCCACGGTCGTGCGACATGGCCATGGTCGAGCCTGCCAAAACAACACGGGTGTGTGACACGCCCGTGTGGAGGAACCATGGACGAACCTGTTAAAACAGCACGAGCGTGCGCCACGCCCGTGTCGAACACCCATGGTCGAACCTATCAAATTTCCACGGGCGTGGCGTAGAACACATGGACATGGAAGAAGCAAAAAAAGCTAGACATGGTCGTGCGATACGGCCGTGGGAACCAATAAGCCCGATGCACACAGGCGTGTGTCAAATTTCAGACGTGCCAAAATAGGAAAAATACGAAACACATGGGCTGAAATGGGGGCACACGGGCGTGTCACATGGATATGTGTCCCAAGATCTATAAATAGGCTGCACTATTCGTTGTATTCTCCATTCAAAAAACCCTAACTCTAGCCGCTGCAACTCCACACTGCCCCTTGCCACGCCCATGCACCGCCGTCAATTTCATTTTTAAAGCTCAATTCCTCTTCCTTAGCGTTTGTTTACTCCTTTTACTTCTATTTTACTCATTATTAATGCTTATTATTACAATAATCTCCATTACTTTTGAACTAGTTTTCATTTTTGTTCCTTATTTTTTAGTTTGCATTTATAGGTTCTTTATTATACATTTCAAATTAAATCTAGTTGTTTGACACACCTCATATCCATGACATTACTATGCTTATTTTCATACGATTATCATGCTAATGTCTATCATTTAAATTGCATTCCTAGGTTAGTTACCATACAGTTTATGTTAAATTGAGACGAGGAAAACCTTATACCCATTACATTTCTATTCTCATTCTCACGATTATTGTGGTTGAGTTTGCTTCATATTAGTAGTTTTGCTGAAATAGTTTACTTCCCTTTCGAATATGTTTACCTATTATTATTCTTTATATCACTGGCCTTCAATGTCATCTTCAAGAGGAAAGAAAACCATTGTACAAGCCTCGAAGAAGAGGAAGGGAGCGTCATCCTCCATGGGTCCAATCGTGGAAATTCGTCACCCTTTCCTAAAATTTCCACGAGGGCCCCAAGAAGAGCTCTTCCAAATACTTCTGGTCTGACCTTTAGCAGCGGGCCATTGCATCGACTAGGCTACCGTAGAACAAGTCCAGATGGCCGATGAGCTTCGAGCTCTTTTAACCACCGACCCGTAGGAGCTGTTCTTCGAGATTATTGAGCCGACATACCTCGAGCTTACGATGGAACTCTTCTCAACATTCCATCTCCAGACCTTAATGATAAGATACAATAATCCCAGCACGGTCCAGTTCCACCTAGGCAAATTAATCCACCAGCTGCGTCCCAGAATTTGGTGCTGCACTAGGCCTATATACGGAGGAGTTTAGGGTGGAAAATGAACTACATGCTCTTAGTTGCCACATACATTTCTCTCCCTCGAAGTGCTGGCACACTTTGGCCCCTAGCACGGCCTCGTACAATCTTAGCCACTACAAGGCATCAGTTCTCCCACCATCCCTGAGGTACTTACACGCTAGTTTAGCTCACACGATTTCAGGGAGGCGAGAGAGCACTGGCGTCGTCAACACCCACGACGTCTACTTCTTATGGTGCATGTTGTAAGGGCACGTCATTGACCTTACCTATTTCATAGCCTTTACAAGTCAGCACCAGACGGAGCGGCATCGAAAGGGGGTCATCTCCATTGGTCCCTACGTGACTCGGCTGGTGCCACACTTCGGGCTCCTCAACACTGCAGCTCAAGAATCATCCCTCACCCTCATCGTCCAGATGTTTCCACAAGGCATCTCGAGCATGCTTAGCATGAGGATGATCGAGAGGCACCGAGAAACCTACCCTCCCCATATCATCTCGCCCAATCTACCAAGGAGGAAGCCTACGAGGACATTCCTGATGATGTCCCCTCACAGCATGAGGACCCTCCGACTCAGTCACCACCACCCTCTCGTCCAGTTTATGCGGCGGCTTCATATGCTGACATCTCTGAGCGCCTCACTCGATTCGAGCAGCAGTGTTTTCAATGATTTGACAACATTGATGCTACTCTACACCAGATTTGTCAGCACCTCCACATCTCATCGCCAGCCCCACCTTGCGAACCATCCAGTGATGAAGATGTTTAAAAATACTTATTTATTTTGTATTTTAAATTTTTATTGAAACTATTTTTATCTTTATTAGATTTTAGAAAGTTTGTTTTTATTTTTTATTTTTATTATTAATTTCGATTATTTCTTTTTGAGTAATTATTCTTCCTAATATCCTCTAAAAAGTTCCTGATTTTATCACAGTTATATAGAGCTTTTAAACTCATCATCACATAGGAACTAGAACTCCACCGGGGAAGGTTCTCCATGACTGACATGTCCTGCTCAACCACGACCATAGCTACCACTAGATATAACATTCTTGTGGCACAGGATTTATGGGCTAATGAACCTTTACGACCGCCAGAGTATCCTCCTCCATTCTTGAACCGATCACTCTTCAAAACTCTAGTTCGAGGAATTCATCATACAGGAAGTGTCACTTCTCTCCCTATCTTATTTTTATTCTCTAATATCAATCTTTGTACATTGAGGGCAATGTACATCTTAAGTGTGGGGGGATGTTTATTAATGATTGCCTTGTTCTCTTGAAAAAGTTCTCATATCATAATTAGGATAAATTTTAATTGACTTATGATTTTGATTGATATATCTTGAATTAAAACATAGGGATTTATGCACTAATTATTTAAAATTTTAGACATTAGAGGATCTAGCATGATAAGTTGATTTTTAAGAACTTAAAATTATAGGTTGTTTCCCCAAGTCTAGGTATTACTTTGAATTAGAATTCACGAGTCTAAACATCAAAAAGCCATAATTTTTGTGAGATTTTTGAGCCTTTTGAGCATCTATTCATCCTTTCATGCTCACTTTTATTATTGCTTCGAGTGCGTTAGTATTGAATTGTTATTCTAGAACTTGCTTGATTATGCATGTCGAGACCACACCATTTGATTTGATATATCAAAATGATTAAGGCACTTAGGATTAACCCACTCATGCCATGAAAAGCCTACCTCCACGATTAACCCCTAGTAAACCCCCTTGACCCTAGCAAACTATTCCTTGTATTACCCTTAATATTAACCTTTAACACATTATTGTTGAATTCCCCTAAATTAATCCCTATTTTTGTCAAGATTTAAGTTGAATGGATTGCCTAGCTATGTTTTGTTCTTGATGTTTAGTCTATATTATTTAACTTGTTATTAAAAAAAAAACCACAACTACGTATGCATATCTATAATGTCATATTCTGAGAGAAGCTCTGTTGTACGCAAGTGAAGATTAACTCTTTTTCTAGTTAGGAAAATTTTCAATTCAATCTCGATTCTAACCCTTTCTTTTAGCTTTTGACAACACCCTCTAACCAAGCCTCATTACAACCCTCTAAAGACACCTATGTTTTCGGAAATAAAATGTTAAACTTGGAATGATTGAAACTTTTATGTTCTTTTAGTTGAATTCTCAATGTATGATTACCTATGGATTATTTTGAGATATTATCAATAAGAATTATAAGTTGAAGAGAATTTATTTTGAGTACGAGTTGAGAATTTTGGTTGAGGACAAGCAAATGCTTAAGTGTGGGGGTATTTGATAAACTGTAAATTATACATATTTTTACCCCATGTTTAATGCATTTTATGGATGATTTCTCATTAGAATTAGTGAATTCGATGCTCCTAATACTTTAATTTCATGTTTTATACTTAGGAGAGATAGGAGAGCGAAAGGAACGAGAAACGGGCTAAAAACGGAGAAAATGGGCCAAAGTACAAAATCAACATAGCCTGGACCTCCTCACACGGGCAGACCGCATGGCCATGTCAATTTGGCAGGCTCGAACACGGACTAAAGTAATCGAACACTGGCATGTGCCACGGGCGTGTCCCTGTCGAGCCCAAGTTGAGTCCAATTCAGAAAAGGCCAATTTTGAGGGTTTCTAGGCATTCCAAAGCCTATAAATACGCACTAGAGGTGGAGGAAAAGGGAGACAGAGAAGAGGGGTAAGGAATTACCCTAAGAAAGCTGATTGATCCATCTCAGAAGCCGGATTCAGCATCAAGACTGAATATCTCTCTTCAATTTCCCTTCAGGAGTTTTGGGTTTTCTTTATGTTTTTTATTCTTTATTCTTTTGAGATGTTTTCTTATTTAGTTATGAACTAAATCCCCTAAATACCTAAGGGGAATGAAACCTAAGACGAATCTTGTTATTATTTTCTGAATCGTATGATAAATATTTAACTTGTTCTTAATTATGTGTTCTTAATTCCTATTTTGATATCCCAGGATACTAATTCAAGATAGGCTCTTATTCAGAGGAGAATAAACCCTATCTAAGAGTACATTTGCCATAATTAAGCGGAGTTGATTGCGTGCCTAGAAATAGGGTGACAAGATTTTACCGGATTTGGGTGAAACTAATAAGGGGATCCATAGATCGAGTTAATGCAACCCTAGAGTGTTAACTAGAGAAAAGTCTCAGTTATTCAATCTAGGGATTAGACGTTATTAGTCTTGAATAGGGATAATAACATAACTTAAGGATCTCTACGGAACAAGTTGAATGAATAAATCGTCCGATTCGGAGCCAGAATAACAAGTAAAGTCTAGGTGGACTTTTCTTTAGGTATTGTCTCAAGTCAATCGATTTTCCCGAAAGCAATTCCCCAATTCTTTTCTCTGTGCGTTTTTAGTTTAAATAATTAGTTAATTAAAACAAACCCCTTTTTTATTCTTAGGCTAGATAATAAAAAAGATAGTTATTACTAGTACTTTTGGTTCCCTTTGGTACGACATCCCAGTCTTGCTGTTACTATACTATTGTTCGATAGGTGTGCTTGCCTTTTCATCGTGATAATAGTTAGTCTAGCTCAGATCTTCATTATAAATATTTATTACTTGTTACGAATCACTACGATCACTGGGCCACATGGGCCAAAATGGGCTGTGTGGACGCCACGGGCTCGTGGGCCCCATATGGATAAACCACATGCGTGTGGAGATTATTGGGCCATGCTGTGTAGCTCACACAGCCAAGGTCATTTTTGGGCTTTATGGGCCACACAGTGTGTGGGCCCACATGGGCCAAATTATGGGCTTGGACCCATTTTCACTGTTTGACTGTTAAGGTTGCCCGAGTCGCCTGAGATGATTGCGGGCCTACTATTGGGTCAATAAGTATATCTAGACCCTAATCTAATGAAATGACTGTTATACCCCAATGAGGTAAATGACTGATATACCCCTATGTGATGTATGACTGTTTGAGCTGCCATTTTTACTGTAAATACATTTATATTATGTTACATTGCATGAGGTGGGATATATGATATTGGATGAAGTGTACTTAAAGGCTATAAGCCTATTACTGGCAGCTCTATTGAAAATACTATTTTAGTGCCGCAATCGGTGCTATGTTTTGGAGTGTAGGGATGGTTGGGTCGATTTTATCCCCACATGAAGTGTAGGGCTGGACAGAGTGGAGTGTAGAGGTTGGATAGGTAGAATTTTTTGATTGCATTCCTATTACTGTTACTGAGATGGGCTAAGGCCACACTGATACTGTTACTGTTTTAGGTTAAGGCCCTAACTGAAATTGAACTGCTACTGAAACGGCCTTAGGCCCAGACTATATCTTCTTACTGCACAATTGTTTTTTTGTAAAGGATTACACACTGAGTTTTCATAAACTCACCCTTCTGCTTCCCTGTACAGGTAATTCTTAGGCGGGTCGATGCTGCGAGGGACTTGACAGGGGTCACACGATTGCTTTTGCTACTGTTTTAAATTTTTATTCTTTAAGCTTTTTAATTTGGGTTTCAGTTATGTAATAAGGCCTCTTAAAGTTTTTCCTTGGTTTGGGATTTTATTTACTTTAAATCATATATGTTAGAAGTAGGCTGCAGTTTTTCTAAATATATATATATATATGCTTTCAAATCACCACGTATTGCAATATTTTCTACAAGCTTTAAGTAAGCATGACAGGGTTTTAAAAGTTCAACAACAACTTAAAATGAGTAACACTTTACTATATCAACTTGGGCTTTTAACAATGAATAAGAAATTATAGATTTTCACCACAACGAGGTTTTTTTCTAAAAGATCAAATTTTTCAATGGAACTATGTTTTTGAAATTCACTTGATGTGACATCGTAGATTCGCCATAACATCTAGGCCGAGTTTAGGGTGTTACATTGACTCTACATGATGTTGTTGTGGCGTAGATGAAAGACTATTGAGTGGAATGTCAAGATAGTGAAATTATTTGAATTGAATCTGATGACTCGAGTGTGTTGCCTATAGTGATATCGACGGTGCTAGCACAGAAATATGTGAGGAAAGGTTGCCCGAGTCGCCTGAGATGATTGCGGGCCTACTATTTGGTCAATAAGTATATCTAGACCCTAATCTAATGAAATGACTGTTATACCCCAATGAGGTAAATGACTGATATACCCCTATGTGATGTATGACTGTTTGAGCTGCCATTTTTACTGTAAATACATTTATATTATGTTACATTGCATGAGGTGGGATATATGATATTGGATGAAGTGTACTTAAAGGCTATAAGCCTATTACTGGCAGCTCTATTGAAAATACTATTTTAGTGCCGCAATCGGTGCTATGTTTTGGAGTGTAGGGATGGTTGGGTCGATTTTATCCCCACATGAAGTGTAGGGCTGGACAGAGTGGAGTGTAGAGGTTGGATAGGTAGAATTTTTTGATTGCATTCCTATTACTGTTACTGAGATGGGCTAAGGCCACACCGACATTTATTATCGTTTTAGGTTAAGGCCCTAACTGAAATTGAACTGCTACTGAAACGGCCTTAGGCCCAGACTATATCTTCTTACTGCACAATTGTTTTTTTGTAAAGGATTACACACTGAGTTTTCATAAACTCACCCTTCTGCTTCCCTGTACAGGTAATTCTTAGGCGGGTCGATGCTGCGAGGGACTTGACAGGGGTCACACGATTGCTTTTGCTACTGTTTTAAATTTTTATTCTTTAAGCTTTTTAATTTGGGTTTCAGTTATGTAATAAGGCCTCTTAAAGTTTTTCCTTGGTTTGGGATTTTATTTACTTTAAATCATATCTGTTAGAAGTAGGCTGCAGTTTTTCTAAATATATATATATATATGCTTTCAAATCACCACGTATTGCAATATTTTCTACAAGCTTTCGTAAACAGACAGGGTTTTAAAAGTTCAACAACAACTTAAAATGAGTAACACTTTACTATATCAACTTGGGCTTTTAACAATGAATAAGAAATTATAGATTTTCACCACAACGAGGTTTTTTTCTAAAAGATCAAATTTTTCAATGGAACTATGTTTTTGAAATTCACTTCAGTGTGACATCGTAGATTCGGCCATAACATCTAGGCCGAGTTTAGGGTGTTACATTGACTCTACATGATGTTGTTGTAAACTGTAGATGAAAGACTATTGAGCTGGAATGTCAAGATAGTGAAATTATTTGAATTGAATCTGATGACTCGAGTGTGTTGCCTATAGTGATATCGACGGTGCTAGCACAGAAATATGTGAGGAAAGGTTGCGATGCTTATCTTGCTTATGTACTAGATAGAAAAATATTTGAATCAAAGATTTAATCAGTGACAGTGGTTTGTGAGTATCCAGATGTGTTTCTAGAAGAGTTACTTGGGTCGCCACCGATCAGAGAGGTTGAGTTTGCTATTGAATTAGCACCGGGAACATCACTGATATAGATAGATCCATATAGAATGGCTCTTACAGAGTTAAAAGAGTTGAAAGTTCTATTGCAAGAGTTAACAGATAGCGGATTTGCACGACCTAGTTTCTCACCTTGGGGTGCACCAGTACTATTCATCAAAAAGAAAGATAGATCGACAAGACTGTGTATCGACTGTCACAACTTAACAAGGTTACGATTAAGAGTAAGTATCCTTCGCCGAGAATTGATGATTTGTTCGATCAGTTGAAAGGAGCAACAATATTTTCAAAGATTGATCTAAGATCTGGTTATTATCAATTGAGTATTAAAGATTCGGATGTGCCAAAAACTTCATTTAGGACCAGGTACGGGCATTATGAATTCCTTGTTATGCCATTCGGATTAACTAAGGCTTCTGCAGTATTCACGGATTTGATGAATCAAATTTTTTGACCGTATTTGGATAGATTTGTAGTTGTATTCATCGATGACATTTTGATCTATTCTCGAGATGAATCTAAGCATGCCGAACATTTGAGGATTGTGTTACAAACATTGAGAGATAAGCAGTTGTTTGCTAAATTTAGTAATTGCGAGTTTTGGATCTAAGAAGTTGGATTTTTGGGACATATTGTTTCAGCGGAAGGTATTAGAGATGATTCGAGCAAGATTTCAGTAGTTGTTGAGTGGAAACCACCAAGAAACGTATCTGAAGTTAAAAGTTTTTTGTGATTAGCTGGCTACTATCAGCGTTTTGTAAAAGGGTTCTCGATCATTGCTACACCAATGACTAGATTATTACAAAAATATGTGAAGTTTGAGTAGTCTGAGAAATGCCAACAGAGTCGAACAGTTGAAGCACTGTTAACTGAAGCACCAGTTTTAGTTCAACCTGAGTCAGGTAAAGAGTTTGTGATTTTTAGTGATGCGTCATTGAACGGTTTGGGATGTGTTCTAATGCAAGAAGGCAAAGTGATAGCTTATGCTTCTAGACAATTAAAACTGCATGAAAGTAATTATCTGACACACGACTTAGAGTTGGCCGCTATTGTTTTCGCATTAAAAATTTAGCGACATTTTTTTCGATGAAAAATGCCATATTTTTATTGACCACAAGAGCTTGAAGTATTTAATGTCTCAAAAATATTTTAATTTGCAACAACGAAGATGGCTCGAGTTGTTGAAAGACTATGAGTTAGTGACTGATTATCATCCAAGGAAAGCGAATGCAATCGCAGATGTTCTGAGTAGAAAATCTGTGTTCGCTTTGAGAGTGATGAACACACTATTGACATTATCTGATGATGGTTCAATTTTAGCTGAGTTAAAAGCTAAACCGATATTTCTTCAGAAAATTTGTGAGGCTTAGAAATGTGATAATGAATTGCAAGCTAAAAAAGTACAGTGTGAGTTAACTACTGATTCAGAGTATTAGATCAGATCCAATGGTTGTTTGCTATTCCAAGTAGAATTTTGTGCCGAGAAATTCTAAGCTTATTCCAAAAATTCTACACGAAGCACATAGTGGTTGTTTATCTATTCATGTGGGGAGTATTAAGATGCATAACGATTTGAAATAGTTGTATTGGTGGCCGGGCATGAAATGAGACATTTCAAAATTTGTGACGAGATACTTGGTTTGTCAACAAGTTAAAGCTGAACATCAAGTGCCTTCAAGACTATTACAACCAGTGATGATACCTGAGTGGAAGTGGGATAGAGTTACAATGGATTTCGTATCGTTATCTCTGAAATAGAAAGGTGTTATTTGGGTTGTTGTTGATCGATTGATAAAATTTGCACATTTCATTTTGGTATGTACAGACTTTTCACCTGATAGATTAGCTAAATTGTACATATCTGAGATTTTCAAATTGCACGGAGTGTTAGTTGTCATTATTTCATATAGAGATCTACGGTTTATGTCACAATTTTGGAAGAAATTGCAAGAGGCTTTGGGTATGCTGTTGCATTTTAGTACCCATTTCATCCTCAAACAGATGGTCAGTCCAGGAAAGTTATTCAGATTCTCAAAGATATGCTTCGTTGTTATGTTTTAGAGTTTGAGGGCAACTAGGAAAAATATTTACCATTGGTTGAGTTTCCATATAATAATAGTTTTCAATTGAGTATAAATATGGCACCATATAAAGATTTATATGATCGTAAATGCTGAACTCCGTTATATTGGAAGAGCTTAGTGGGAAAAGGATTCACGGGGTTGATTTGATCAGAGAGACCAAAGAGAAAGTGAAAGTTATTCGCAATAGTTTGAAAGCAGCTTCAGATTGACAGAAAACATATGTGGATTTGAAACGTAAAGATATTGAATTTCAAATTGGCAATAAAGTGTTTTTGAATGTATCATCGTGGAAAAAGATTCTTCGATTTGGTCACAATGGAAAACTGAGTCCGAGATTTATTAGACCGTATGAGATTATCGAGAGGATAAGACTAGTGGCATATCGACTAGCTTTACCATTAAAATTAGAAAAGATTCATAATGTGTTTCATGTGTCAATGTTATGAGGATATAGATCAGATCTGTCACACATAATTTCTCCGTCAGAGGTTGAGATTCAACCCAATATGTCGTATAATGAAGAATCAATCAAAATTTTTGCTTGAGAGATTAAAAAGTTAAGAAACAAAAGCATAGCTTTAGTGAAAGTACTTTAGCAACGTCACTGTGTTGAAGACGCTACATGGGAACCTGAGGAAGCTATGAGAAAACAGTACCCTAACCTATTTTCTAGTATGATTTTTGGGACGAAAATTCCTAAAGGAGGAGAGTTGTAACAGCCCGTTTTAAGTCAAATCAAAACAATGGTTTCAGGACCACAAATCTAAAGTAGAAATATTTATTTTGTTTTATTTTAAGGTTTATAATATGTTATTAGAGTCATGAAAAATTCGTTAAGAAATTTTATCGTTTGAATGCTCAATTAGATGAAAAGGACTAAATTGAAAAAGGTGCAAAATTAGAGTTCTATAGGCTAAAGGTACTAAATAGCTAAAGAATTTAATTGTATGAGTACTTGAATGGTAAATAGAGCATTGACAATGTGAGTGGACTTATATGGACATCATTTAAATGATTTTTAAGGTTAATATATCAAGTTTAATTAAGTAATTTAGTAAATAAGCTAATTAAAACAAAAAAAAAATATGTATCATCTTCCTTAATGAATGATACCACCAAATTTTTGAAGCAGAAAACCTCCATGAAGGCTAAAGTATTTGACCTTCACTCCTAGCCTTGCATGTGAGTATTGTTCGTCTTGTTTTTAATGATTTCTATGTTTCTGGAGTCGTTGTAGCTTAATCTAGCTAGCCTAGGACTAATTTGCAAAACTATTAAAAGTATAGGGTTTTACCATTGATTAATGTGTTTTTGTTTTGATGTTTGATGATAGAAAATGAACGCTTGTTGTTAGATAAACAACATTTGTTAAGTGATTTTTGATAAAATTGTCAATTACGGATTAAATTGTGAAATGTGAAAATTATGTGATAAATGTGTGAAATAAGGAAATGTGTGGGCTGCTATGAGCATAGATGAAATACAGCTAGCATGGGTGTGGACTCAATTGCATAAATTTGCATTTTTATGAGCTAGGGACTAAATTGTAAAGATGTTAAAATATTAGGGGTAAAAGTGTAAAATTACAAAAATATGTATTTTGAGCTGAATTGAATAGAATGAATACTAAATGGATTGAATTTGATTATTTAGATCAAGTTAAGCCTTGTACGGAACTAGATCGAGGGAAAGATGAAGTTTTTGACTAGTCGATCCTATTACGTCGTTTTTGCTATCGAGGTAAGTTTG
This sequence comes from Gossypium arboreum, assembly GCF_025698485.1. Lineage (NCBI taxonomy): Eukaryota > Viridiplantae > Streptophyta > Magnoliopsida > Malvales > Malvaceae > Gossypium > Gossypium arboreum. Next base: position 48,909,397 of record NC_069077.1, read on the forward strand.
TATGTTTAATAAGCATTAAATTATACATGTTAAATGCTAAATTGTCATAATTGAGATGATACGACACCGCGGAAATTTTAGACGAGTTATCAAAAATTTATAAATCCTTGTTGAACCTTAGGAATAGATAGGATACAAATGGCATCTCATTAGGGGTTATTATGTTTTGGGTGTTGGTCCGTACGTTCTACTAGTGGCTGAGTTTTTCGGCATGTGTTGAGGTTACTCATCAGCTTAAAGCAGTACCGTGTAGCTATGTATTGACCGTCAGCTTGTGTGAGCAGACCTGGTGATAGCTCAAAATGAGCATTTACATATGAGATATGAGATTTAGATGGTTACAACCATGTTTTGGCATTTAGGGTGCGAGATTCCCGAGTATCCGATATTATTCTGAATAGTTCAACGGGTATATTGATGATATAAAAGGGTAAGAGATTGATACGTATCAGTGTAGGTATGTACGTAAACCATATAAGCATTGAATCCATGAAATTTGTGAGTTTCATAATTTACTATGTTGACGAATATATGTTAGTCTTGTGATTATGTTGATTTGTAGCATATTATGTTTTAGCCATACGACCTTAGTAAGCTTAATAGCTTGCTCTGGTTACTTTTCTGTGTTTTATAGTGATTTTGAAGCTTGCTCAGATTGGGAGTTGTTAGAGATCTCATTACAGTATCCAGCTGTCATTTTGGTACTTTTGAACTTGTGTACTTGGTTATATGGCATGTATAGGTGTTGTTGTAACAACCCAATTTTGGGTCTAGTCGGAATAGTGGTTTCGGGAGCACAAATCCGATGCAAAAAAAATTTTTCTTATATTTTTATGGTCTACAGTTTTATTGAATGATTCTGTGAAAATTTCATTTGAAAATTTTAACGTTTGAGCACTCAATTTAGCAAAAAGGACTAAATTGCAAAAAGTGCAAAACTTGAGTTCTAGAAGATAGAGGTGTCTAATTGCTATGAAATTTTAAATTAGAGGTCCTTAGATGATAATTATACCATTACTTAAGTTAGTGGACAAAAATGGACATGAAGTAAGAGAAATTTTAGTGTTTTAAAAAAAGGGCATTTTGGTCATTTGTTAATTAAATGAATTAAAAAGCAAAAATCATGCCAAAGTCTTCGTCCATCTTCTCTCCCAAGGACGAATATCACTAAGAAGACATAGCTAGGTTTTGTTCATCTTCCAAGCTCGACTGTATGTTCGTTCTTGCCCCGTTTTTTATGCTCTTTACATTTTTTAAGTTATTATAACTCGATCTACCTATTTCAAGCACTAAATTGAGGTATGATTAAGGTCTAGGGTTTGAACCATGTTAGCAATGTTTGTATTTTGATGGCTAATGGTAGAAAATGCATGTTTGTTGTTAGAAAAACAACTTTTGCTAAGTGATTTTCGGTAAAAATGTCAAAAAAGACTTATTTGTAAAAGTTATAAAAGAAGTAGTAAAAGTGTGATTAAATGGAAAATGTGGGCTGGTATGGTATGAAAATGGCTCAGCTAGGCTTGGGTTTTGATGAAATTGAATACATTTCAATTTACGAGCTTATAGACTAAATTGTAAAAATGTGAAATATTAGGGGCAAAAATGTAATTTTTCCATAATATAATTTGTGGACTGAATTGAATAATGTTTGTATTAAATAAGTTAAATTTGTCATTATAGATCAAGAAAAATGAGGTTCGGACCTAGATTTGGGGAAAAATAAAGTGTTTGACGATTAGGTCAAATTTTATTATTTTTGTACCGAGGTAAGTTTGTATGTAAATAATGCATTGTTATACTTATGTTTTAAGTGCTTTAATATTGTATGAATTGTGATTAAGTCTTTGGACATATTCGACAAAGTTCCGACAAGTGAGAAATCCCGATTGAACCTTAGGAATAGAATAGGATACGAGTGACATGTCACTAGGAACCCATGTGTTTATGTGATCCGGGTGCTGGTCTCGTACGTCCTACCAGTGGTTGGGTAGTCTAGCATGTGTTGTGGATAGCTGATAGCTTGTGAAAGCTGCACTGTATAGCTCCGTCCTGACTGACAGCTTGTATGAGCAGGCTCGTGAATAGATCGAAAATGAGTATATATGTATTATGAGATGTGAAGTAGCTTTGGCTACATATATGACATTTATGTGCAAATTTTTTGAGTATTCATTAATATTCTGAGTGTTCAACTAGAATGTCAACGTTACGAAAGACTATGGTATGTTACGAGTTGGTATAGGTATGTACGTAAATCTCAATGAGCTTGATATGTGATGAACCCTTGGTAAGTTTGTGATTGAGTAAGTTATGATTAAATATTTTAATATCATTCATGCTAGTTTTCATCATATTAATTGTATGTTAAATGAATGGTTATGATGCTTTTATTTGCATAGAAACTTATTAAGCTTTATAGCTTACTCTGCTTCATTTCCCTTGTCTTATAGTGTCAGCAAGCTAGCTCGGGTTGGAGATCCACTCACACTATCAAAAATTATTTTGGCACCAATGATTTCAACATTTTAAGTTATGGCATGTATAGGGGACTTAGTCATTTTGTTATGTGTCATAATTGATTTGGCCAAATGTGTTGGCTTATATTGGTTGAAAGTTCATTTTCTATAAGGCCATTTCTGTGACAGCCCAAAATTGACCCTAGTCGGAAGGTGGTCTCGGGACCACAAAACCGAGGCATAAAAATAATTTAAAATTTATTTCGATGCCTATAATATGTGTGTATTCATGTATGACATTTTTTGATGATTGGTTTAGTGTTATAAAGGTGAATTTCACTAGAAAGGACCTAGTAGTGAACTTTGAAAGTATGATGGGGAAATGTGTGATGACTAATTAAAGCATGCATGCAAAATAATGGACTTGCACGTCAAATTCCCCCTTTTATAGGTGGTGGCCTGCCATGACAAGGGAGGATGGGCTAAACATGTCATGAAACATGTTTTGTTGGTGCATTAGGGTGAAATAATAAACAAAGGTGTATGGGTGATAAAAAATGAAAAAAATGTGTGTGAGTGTGGTAATCCCCCTTGCCGTGAGTTGAGAAAGAGGAAGAAAAAATTTTGTTGTGTTCATCCTTTCTCATCCTTTTGGCCGAAAATCATAAGGGAAGAAAGAGGATTTTTGCTTCATGCTTGGTTTAGAAGAGATCTAGAAGGTGATTTGGCTAAATTGGCATCAAGATTAAGGTATGTATGAGGTTGTGTTAGGAGTTTCATGCATTTTTGGTTGCTAACTTGATGTGCATGTTAGCCATGGCTCAAATCTTTGTTATGCCATGGAAATGGTATTTGGCCAAAGTTGTTATGGTGATAAAACCATTGCATGCTAAGTGTGAAGCTTGATGATGATGCATGCAATGATGGATTGTCTACTCTTGAGTAAGATTTTGAGTTTTCTTTTGTGTTTAACCATGATTGAAGTTGAAAGGAGCATGATTGTCATATTCGCCATGATGCATTCATGAGCATGGTTCATGCTTCTTGCATGTTAGTTAAAATTTGTATTTTGGATGGCTATGGACACCTTGAAATTCGCCATGCTCATATATGTATATATATGTTTGCACATGATGTTTTGGCTATGAAGTAAGTGATGAATATATTGGTTTAAAGAAGAAGATGTTGAAGAATGCTTGTGAAATTGCAAGCACAATTCGCCTAGCACACATATAAGTGCTTGATGCTATATTATAAGTTTTGAGCCACAATGTGCAAAGCATTAACTAGTAAAATGCATGCTGTTTTTGTGAGGTATTAAGTGCATAATTGGCCTCAACATGTACATGAATATTCGCCTTGGGTAGCCTATTGAAGGCCTTAGCTTTTCCTTGATGCTCAAATAAATTGTATTGAATTGCTTGATGTAGTATAAAATGTGCATGACCATTGTGTATTCAAGCTAAAGAGTGGCCATATGACCATTTAAACTCCTTGTCATATTCGCCATAAGCAAGCACAATGAGGTTTTAATAAATTGAATTTGTTTGAATTAGCTCAAGAGCTAAGAGGGCCACAATTGGACAAGGGAAGGAAAAAGTGATCGAATAGCCGAAAAAGCCGTTCGACAACATCCGAGGTAAGTCCTCAAGAAGTGACCTTACTTGAATTATGTGAGATGAAGTATGAATGTGTATGATTATTGATTTATGTGTGTATGAGAAATTGAATGATACCGGGCTAAGTCCCAAGGCGAATATGCTTGTGAATATATGTGCGTTTGAGCCTTAGTAACGAAAATGAATTATGTATGTCCAATGATTATTGATGTATGTGTACATGAGAAATTGAATGATATCCGGGCTAAGCCCGAGGACAATTATGCTGGAAATTATATCCGGTTAAGACCAAGGCAATTGTGCTAGTGGCTATATCCGGCTAAGACCAAGGCATTCGTATGAAGTTATTCTATCCGGCTAAGACCAAGGCATTTGTGCACGTGATTATATCCGGTTATATTCCGAAGAATCTTGGGCTGGAGGTGAGTGTTGGTTGCTGTAATGAATTCAATTAGTATGTACACTCGAAAAGCCCAAAGGATAAGGTACGTTATATGTGCATTGGAAAGTCGACATGTTTGAGCATCATTCGCTCAGTCGACTAATGAATTTCAGTTATCGAATTGATTGATACTTTGTGAAAGTATATAATGATGAAGTGTGAAGCAAGAATGCGTATTAATGAAATGATGCATGTGGCTATGTGAATGTATTGCTGTAATTAGAGTTGATTATATTCCTTGAGACATACTAAGCATAAAAAATGCTTACCCGTTACTTTGGCCCTCTGTTTTATAGATTTCGCCGATAGCAATCGGATTCGGGATCAATAAAGTCGAAGTCATCCACACTATCCACGCCTCTATTTTGGTATAAATTTTGGTTGAACTTTGAAATGGCATGTATAGGACTACCCCTTGTTGGTTGAATATGTTGTGATGTATATATGTACGGCCATGCGAAAATGGCTCGTAAAAGTGAAGCATCGACTTAGACTAATTGTGGTTTGTATATATATATATTTGGTGTCATGATGTGGCTATGGCTTGGAAATGGGAATGTTGGTCACATGATCAGCCATTGGCATGGTTAAAATGATCATATATGAACCTATGTATGGCAAGACTAGTTGGTTCATGGAGACTACCAAATAGGTAAGACCTACCTTAAAAACAGATGCTGCCAGCTGCAGTGACGTGAATGTGAAAAATCACCAAAATTCGTAGGAATGGAATTAAATAGTGAATAAGCTATGTAAATGAACCTTGATGAGTCTATTTTCATATGGAAGAAACGAAATGGTCATAGGAGTTACATGTTAAGAGATATTAAAGCTATTGTGAGACAGGGCCAGAACGGTTTCTGGGTTCCTGTCGCAACTTTAAAATTTACTATAAATTATCCAGAAAGAATTAGGAGACATACCTTATATGTACAGATTAAATTTTGAGTCTAGTTTCATTAGAAACAAACGGCACCAGCATTAAAGCCCTGTACAGAGAGATATTCAAGTTATACCGCGCGAAAGTCAGAGCAGTCGATCCCTGTAACATGGGTGACTTTAACTAATAAACTGTACCAATTGGCCTGACCAAAAATTCTAGAAATAAATCCATGGATGGATATATGAGTCTAAATTCAGGGAAAATTTACGAAACCAGTTTCCGAGTTTTGAAACTCGAGATATGATTTTTAAGGCGACAGTGACGCAGTTTTCCAGCCTGACTGGAAATGTCAAATGGATGGGCAAAACAAGTGAACTTGGCTTGTTAACCCCTCGCGTCCGACACCGGCGATGGTCTCGGGTTCGGGGCGTTACAATTTCAAATTGGCTACTATTGGTATAAGTAATTTATATAATGATGCCTTTCATGGATGTGGGAATTTTCATGATTTAAGTTGATGAGTATGTGATGTTTGTGTATGATAGATGGTAGCATGTGAATGATGCATTTATGTCTTGGTTGTGGCTGATTTGGTATGTAAATGTTTGAATTGGTGCTATGTTGTGTTGTGTAGGTGTGTACAACAAAGGTATGGTTTTATTTCGTTCGCTACAGCTTTATGCCTATCTCACATAGTTCCACCATCTCAGTGGAACGTGTGTTCTTGTTCTATGAAATTTTGACAAAAAATTCCTTTAATGTTGGGAAAATTATTCTCAAGGAGATTCATGATTGTGCTAAAAATAAGACAAGAAGTGTTTATTTCCCATCATTAATCACTTCACTTTGCTTAAGGGCCCATGTTAAAACACAAGCAAATCTGAAGGGGCGATATGTTCAAGGGTGCATTACAAATCATGATCTTGAAAGGTTTAGTAGAGAAGGTGCATGAGCTGAATCAAAGCAAGCAAGAAGAGCCAACTAAGCCAGATACCGAGGAGTCAACAAATGAAACTAGAACTAAAGCTAATTTAGTTATAGACACTAAAGAAGAATCTGATAAGAAACTGAATAGTCCTAAACTTGTTGAAGGATCTGCAAACTTGAACCAGAGGTTGAGCCAGAAGAAGAACCAGTCAAGCTAAGTGTTGAACCTGAATCTACAACTCCTATGCCGACTTCTGCAAGTGCTTCAAAGAAATCGGAGTTGTCAATTTTGATGGATATGTGCAAATTCATGCACAATCAACAACAAACTTACTAGAAATATACAAAAATTAGAGATGACTCAATTCAAAATACTTTTAAGAATATCTCTAATACTTTTGTTCCTGAGTTCCTAGATGCTATCTTTGAGACATGGATGGAAGATACTGACTATGCAAGTAGAGATGGAGCTAAAAAAGACAAGGGGAATGAGTCAAAAAAATAAAAGGAGGGATTCTTGTCTTGTTATTTATTTAATTATTTTCAGGTCTTTAGGAATTTCTTTCTTTCGTAATTAGGATTTAATTTCTTCAGAATAAAACATAGCAAGCATGAATAAACTTAACACTTCTTTAGAAAGAAAAAGACTAAATGATGTGGTAATAGGAATAAACATGTCTAGGATTGGGTTATTAGGAAAGACTTGGTATTTAAGCAGTCTTAATGACTCACCTCTCTTTCTTTACAACCGTACCTGGTGTTCAGTTTTCATTCATTACTTTGTTCTTGCAAGGAGGACATTGCTTCTTGTTAAAGGGGGTAAGGTAAATAAATTTTTAAAATTTTTAAAATTTTCAAGTATGTTTTAATAAACGAATGTTTAGAGACATTTTTTTTAATGAGATAGTTTGTATACAAGTATGAATAATGATTTATCTGAGCGAAAGTATGTTATCATGAAGAATGGAATGCTTGTATGATCTTAGCCTTAGTAATGTTTGCCATGAAATCTTAGTTTCTCTTGAAACTTGACATGCATGAAGGCTTATATCTTTAGAATTAACCTAGAAGCTTTCTTGAGGTGAAATCCTAAGGGACATAAAAATATAAAATGATACAGGCACTATTTCTTTGGATCGTTTGAGCCTTTTCAAGCCAACCCTATGATGTTAGACGCTTGAAACTATAATTTTGAGCTTAAAGGCCTGTTTATTGCAATGAACCTATATTATAAGCCATATTACCATCTTTTAAAGTATCCTAATTTTGTGCACTCATCTTAACTAAAGTTGTCTTGGTAATCAACATTTGAGGAAATTTTCAAAAAGATGTATGTGCTCATGCTTAAAAAAAACGAAGGAAGAGCGAAGAAAAGTTTGCTCAGTCTCCAAAAAGGAAAAATGTATGAGCTTGAGTTCAAAATAAGTTTGGGAGTGTTCCAAAGGTTCATATAAAGAAAAAGGTTGTATTTCCAGATATGCAAGACAAAGTTAACGATTAAGATTTTGAAACTGAAATGTCTCATCTCTTAAAATCCCTAACTTTAACCGAGCCCCATTACAACCTTATAAAAGACCTATTGATTTGATGATTATGTCACCTACATTAGTGGAGAGGAAGTACTGAGTTCAACATATGAAGATCATAAAAAAATGTTATGATTGTTTGCTTGATTGATAAGAAATTATGTTGAATGAAGAATGTTATCTGTGGTTGTGACATACATACAAACTATGATTCATGTTGGCATATTTTGAAAGTTACTATAAAATAAAATTTTAAAAATAATTGCATATGAATTACTTGTTAATAAAGAAAATCTATGAACATGAAGTTATTAATGTAAGATTATGAGACAAAGATTGATGTTGCTTACACAGTTAGTAATATTGCCTTAGCAAGACCTTTTTGTTGTGCATAGACATTACTCGGGACGAGAAATGGTTTAAGTTTGGGGGTGTGTAAACTGAAAAATAGATAGGATTTTTCCTATGTAATTTATCACCTTTTTACTGAAATTCATTGTTAAAACTAAGTAATTGTTTAATAAATTGATGAAATATGTGAAAATATGAAATTAGGACATAAAAATTATTAAAATGTGATTTTATGCTTTATTATATAGTTTTCATGCATAAAATGGCTTATTTTATACTTATCTAAACATATTATATTTTAAGACATAAAATGGGCCATGCATGATTAAATTAAATAATAAAATATAAAATTATATTTAATAAATCATTTTAAATATTTCATTAATAATTTAGGTTGTAATTAATTATTTAAGTTGGATAAATTTTATTTTTTGGTCCTTTAACTTATTGATTTATTTTGGACAGGTCTGATAGCTTTGTTGGATTACAAAAATTGCCCAAATTGAAGACCAAGTCAACCTAAATTTGGCTACACATGGCTATCCACTTAAACCACTTTTTGGTTTAATTACACAAGGTCCTTGCATTGTTGAAGAAATTAGAGATTTTCCCGAAGATTTACATTTGATCGAGTCTCAATCCTGAGTTATTATGGCATTTAAATTGCTTAAAGCTCAAGCAAAATTCAGCTCAAATTCCACTAATTGTGGCTGGCCACTCATGGAAGAAGTTTGAAGAGACTAAACTCAGTTCTTTTTAGGAAACTACCCACTCTCTTCACCTATAAATAAGACCCCTTCATTCCCTCGTTAATCATCCCTCATCCATCATCATTATCTCTTCTCTCTTAATTCCCTTAACATTTCCATTCCCCACACTTAGCGTCATCTCTTCATAGATATTTTAGTAATTAATCCTCTTAAAGAGCCCTTGGTCGGCCACCTTGGAGAGCCATCAGCAAAGGAGCAAAGCAAAGGAGTGAAGGAGCCTCGTCGGTCAGAGTCTTAGGTGACAACCACTTTGATTTGGGTTTAATCTTTCTTTTCTTTATTTTAATATAAAAATGTTTGCTATGTGTTCTTTGTTCTTGTTTACAACAATGTTAGCTTAATATTATTTAAGCTAGGATGATTTCTTTGATTAAATAATATTTATTTGATTCATGCTTATAATGTTTGTGCCTCAATCGATCATGTTTTCAATTAAAATCAAGTTTGTATTTCATTCATACATGATTGAAATGCACATGAATTAGCTGGGCAATTCTAACCAGATGACGGCTAGTGGACATATAATAGAAATGTGCATACTCAATTTAGATCCTAACCTGATTAAATTGCAGGTTGCATAACAAATATAACCAAGCTCTTTTATCTGCATAGTTTTTAGATTTGTGTGATTAAACAATTTCTAACCTAACACGTCCCTGTTACCTCGCTAAGAAACCCTTAGTAAATAAGGATCAGTAAAATGCATATTTACTAAGTAAAGGATTCCGAAAGGACTTAATGTGGTTTCCAAACTCATAAAAGATTGAGTTTCCATGGAATGTTTTTCAGAATGTTATTAAACATGTTAATAATAAATTGAGTTTAATTAAAGTAATTGTCCTAGTTTATTTATGTTATAATTGTTTCAAATTGTGTTTAATTTTGCTAAAATCTATTTCATTCATATATAGGATAACTTCCATTAGGGACCACTGCATTTAGTTTAATATATTTAATCATCACTTCTCAACTATATTGTGTTTCTATTTACCAAGTTGTTAGTATAATTTTACAATTAAGTGATTTAACACAAATACAATCCTTTTGGAGACGATAACTCGATACTTACGTATTACTTGATAATGTATGTGTACACTTGCACAAACCTACGCGTTACAATTACACGGGGTTGGACACGGGCTGGGATATGGCCTTGTGATCCCATTTCGACAGTCCATAAGGCCTGTGACATGGGCATCTCTTTGGCCATGTGAGACGCACGGCCGGACCACACGTGCGTGTGTCCACTGTGCTTTGAAAATTTTCTATGTTTTCCAAAATTTCTCTGAGTTCTCAATTTAGTCCTGAACCACTTCAAATGCTTGTTTTTGGCCTCGAAGACTCGTATTAGGGACAATATGATTGTATTTGAATGATGTTTTTCTAGATATGATAATTGTATGATTGTTTAATTGATAAGTCTAGTAATGCTTTGAAATCCTATTTCAGCAACGGATACGGGTTAGGGATGTTACATCCTTAGTGTAACAACCCATTTTTGAGTCAAATCAGAAAATTTGTTTCGGGACCACAAATCTAAAGTTAAAATATTTATTTTATTATTTTATTAAAGTTTACAGCTTGATAGAATTATTGTGTGAAAGTTTCGTAAAGAAATTTTACTGTTTGAATGCTTAATTTGGTAAAAAGGACTAAATCACGTAAAGCGTAAAACTTGTGTTCTATTAGCTAAGAGTTTCAAATAGCTATAGAACATCAAAGTAAAGGTCTTAAGTGATAAATATACCATTTCTATGTTAGTGTAAGTTAATGGTTTGGCATAAATGAAATTTTGAATTAATTTTAAGGTTAAAATGGTAAATGGTTAATAATTATATAATAATTAAAACAAAAATATATTTTCTCGTTGTCATCTTCACTTAGCCGGTTTTAAAGAAGAAAAAGAAGAAAATTTTGCTTCCTAGGGTTCGGTCACTTGGAAATTAAATTGGTAAGTGATTTTGACTCAGTTTTTAATGATTTTTACGTTTTTGAGATCGTTGCTTTGTATTCTAGCTAGCCCGTACCCTAGATTTTGAAATTGTTGAAGATTTAGCATGTTGCCATTGTTGAATGCTTGAGTAATTTGATGATTGATGAAGATTATGAAAGTTTGATGATAGTTTTACATGTTTTGTTAAGTGATTTTTGACAAAAATGTCAAAATGGGATTAATTTATAAAAATGTAAAATGTGGTGGTTAAAAGTGTGAAATAATTAAAGATATGGGTTGCTAGGAGTCCTTATGAAATTCGACTAGCATGTAATTGTACTAAATTGCATGAAATTGCAATTTTATGTGAAAAGGACTAAATTGTAAATAATGTAAATTTTTAGGGGCAAATGTGTAAATTTTCCAAAAATATGAATTATGGGCTAAATTGAATAGACTGAATACTGAATGTACTGAATTCGATATATATAGATCAAGATAAGCCGAGTTTGAGTTTAGAACGGGGAAAAGGAAAAGTTGACGATTAGCCAATAGTTGTTATCCGAGCGATACGAGGTAAGTTCGTATAATTAGAATCAAACTATTAAATACTTGAATTTATTTGTAATGAATGTGTATAATTGAGTAGTTGTTATGTTTGGAATGTGAATGTCTTATTGATATAGACTAATGGTTACCGAGCCCCATTTGAACCGTATGAATTCGAAGGATACGAGTGACATGTCACTAGGGTTACCGTTTTGGTTGAGATCCTGCATGTGTTGTGAACTCACCGCAGCTCATATGAGCTTCCCGATATATCAACTCATAAGAGCTTACTATTCTTATCTCGTACGAGCTTATTGTTCAACTCGTTAGAGCTTACCATTTCAGCTCAGTAGAGCTTACTGTCCATCAACTCTGTAGGAGCTTACTGTTCATAGCTCGAAAGAACGAAAAATGATAAGGAATTGATGGATTACTAATTTATATGTACTGACTCAAGATTCTAATAGGTTCAACGGGCATAAATTTTGTGATATGGTAAAGTACTGTTTATACGAATGAATTACTGTTTATATGATCAAAAGTAAAATGTTACAAATGATGTACATGATGTATGTGAATTTGTTATGATACAATATATTGAATACTTACATTGAGATAATGGATGGTATCATGTATTTAAATGACTAACATGTGATGAATGCTTGTGTTTAGGCAATTGGGAATTGAATTGGTTACACCTTGATTAATTGCATTGTTTATGTATAAATGGTAAGTTTAATTCTGAATTATACGAGCTTACTAAGCTATAAAGCTTACTCTGTTTCTTTTTCCATGTTTTATAGAGGTTGATAGCTCGCTCATTTCAGACAAGTCAGGGTTACACATCATACTATCCAATTGCCGATTGGTACTTTTGAACTTATGGATATTTGCAAATATGGCATGTATAGGCTAGTTTTAATGGTGATATTTATAGTTACTTGAGATTATGAATTTGGTACTTTTTGTGTATAAGTTAAGCCATGTGATTTGGCTACACTTGATGCCATATTTTGATATGTTTTGGCAAATAGTTGTTGGAATGGAGATATACAAATGTGTTTTGATATATGGTAGATTTTATGAATGGAAAATGTATGATATTATCTAAGTATTTGAATGGTAGGAAGATATGGTATCATTTGAGTACGAATTGTTATGGAATGGATGCCAATTGGGTAGTAAAAATGCTATCATTTATGCTTGTGCATGCTTGTGAAAATAGGGTGGAAAAATGGCTTTGCAAATAGCCTATTTTTGTCCACACAAGTAGGGACACGGGTGTGTGTCTCTGCCATGTGTGACACATGGTTAAGTACACGGCCATGTGTCCCCTGGTGTTGAAATTGAATTTAAGTCAGTATGCTCTACACGGCCTCACACACAGGTGTGTGATCGGCTGTGTGATACAAGTTAGTATACCTCCTAAATGGCACACGACCTAGCACACGGGCGTGTGACTTGGCCATGTTGCATAAGTCAGTATGCTCTCTAGTTTTCACACGGCCTAACACATGGTGTGTCCTCGATCGTGTGATGCAAGTCAGCATGTGTAACGTCCACAATCTTAGTATTTATGTTTGTATGGTTGTGGCATAAATGCATGCTTGCTTCAGTGGTTAAGTGTCTTGAGAAGTGTCTGAGAAGTCCTGAGTTCAAGCCTTGGCTTAGCAAAAATTTTGTTTTTGCATGGATAAACCCTTGGCTCTAGACAGTAGGCTCTTAAATAAAAGTGGGTAAAACATGACAATAAAAGGCTTGCTGGTCTAAGGAATAAGTGGCGTGTTACCTATGTCTGAGATCTAATGTTCGAGTCTTGGATTTCACAATGGATTTTATTTTGCTGTAAGTAGGTGAGAGTGTTCCAGGCTGGCCAAAACTCTAAGGAGTTTGAAAGGGGTTCGAATTGGTTGATGAAGAGATGAGAGGAGAGCTTTGGGAAGAGTTTTGAAGAGTGGATCAAGGAGTAGGGGAGTGGTGGTGCTGAAGTGGGATCCTCCTCAACCATTCGGCTTGTTGTGGCTTCCCTAGCCATTAGGTCATAGGACCTTTTGACTCTTAGTGTCAAAATTGTTTTAGTTTGCTCTCCTTTTTCGATAGCTATTACCCTTCTGCTTCTTTTCACTATTTTGTTTGTTGCTTGTTTGGTAGCCGAATTTTTCTTGTGACCGTTCGGGTACGTTTTTGTGTTGGCCTACTTTGGTTTTGTTCTCTAATATTGTGCTTTGGGTTGATCGAATTTCCTCTCTCCATCACTCTTCTTCTCTTAATTTTCTTTGCCTTAGCCGAACCTTTATTCTTCCCCTCTCCCTATCAGTCATTGACATTCACTTCTCCTTTTGTCTTTGGTCGAATGCTCTTCTCCCTCCCACAATCGGTTGCAGTCCTTAGGCTGAATACCTTGTCTTCTCTCCTCTTCTTTTCTCTTCTCTGCTTTTTCTCAAATTCTTCCTTTTTCAGTGGTGTGTTGGCCGAATATTGATTGGTAAGTCCCTGTTTTGTCTCCGTTCTTTTGGCTTTTCTCCTCTTTTCTCTAAATGACGATTCTTATTTTTTTCCTCTCTTGGTTACTGTGTTCTTTAGGGTTTTATAATTTCTCAAGGAGTGAAAGAGTTCACTAGTGTTACGGAAACGAATAGAACCTTTCTCTCGTCTCTCAATCGAAGCTAATGCTATTTGTTGATATTGTATTGAACTGAGGTATTTTGGCTTGGATTCTTTGGTATTGGCTAAATGCTCCTTTACCTTATTTATGGGTTTGCATTTTCTATAGGTTGGTATACATTGATTCAACCCATGTGTGTAAGTAAACATGAGTAATACATCTACTTATTATGCAGATAATCATCAAGGAGTTTGTTATCAACCATCATCAGCGGTTTAAGCGAGCTAAAACCACACTCGTTCAATAAAGGAAAGTATCAATGTGATTTTAAGATGAGTGTTAAAAAGAGGGTGTTTAACCTTGTTGATTAAAGGACTGACAGAGAGTCTTGATTGAATATAGGGTTGGTGCTCGTGGGTTTTTGCGCCTTTTTACAACAAGTTGTGTAACATTGTTCAAAATGTAAATCAGTAAAAGCCAAAAATTGAGACTATTATCGCTACACGAGTGTGCATTCACACGTCTGGAAATACGAACGCATAAATGTAGGCATTTGATCGTAGAGGCCACCATGAGAGATCTCATGGCCTTAGGCTAATTTGGGCCATATTGAGTCAAAATAGACTGTGCGAGCCCTATGGACTGGTGGGGCCTACACGAGTAAACCACACGAAAGAATGGAGAATATTGGGCTAGGATGTGTAGTTCACATGGCCAGGGCCATTTTTGGGTATAGTGGGCCACATGGGCGTGTGGGCCCACATGGGCCCGCATTACGGGCTTTGGGCCCATTTTCACTATCTGACTGCTAAGGTTGCACGGGTCGCCCGAGATGAATATGGACTTACTGCTGGCATCGGTAAGCATACCTTGACCTAAAAATTGATAAATGATCGTTATGCCCATATGAGGTAAAATGACTATTATGCCCTTATGAGATGTATGACTATACTGAGCATGCCATTTTATATATGTTGAATACATGCATGTTATTATGATATGTTGCATGGGGATGGGGTATTATGATTGGAGGAAGTGTACTGTTCTGGTAGCTCTGCTGTAATTTCTGTTTAGTGCCTCAACCGGTGCTATTTCTGGTGTGTAGGGATGGGTGGGTTGATTTTATCCCCTCATGCTGTGTAGGGTTGGACGGAGTGGTGTGTAGAGGATGGCTGGGTAGGATTTATGATTGCATACTTGTACTGTGATTGCTACTGAATTGGGCTAAGGCCCAACTGATTCTGATACTGTAATGCGCTAAAGCCCTAACTGAAATTAAATTGTTACCGAAATAGGCTTAGGCCCAGACTGTAAATACCTACTGTATGACTGACTGTTGTTAAGGGATTACACACTGAGTTTTCATAAAATAACCCTTCTGTATTCTACGCAAGTAATCCTTAGGCGGATCAGTGCTGCGAGGGACTCGAAGGTGGCCACACAACCACATTTGCTTTCGTTTTTAACTTTTAGTTTATAAGTAATTTAATTTGGGTATTTGTTTTATCAGAAGGCCTCTTTAAGTTTTTATATTAATTTGGGGAGTTATTAGTTTGATTTAAATCGGTTACCAGTAGGCCACAGATTTTCAAAAAAAAAAATAAATGTTTTTCCAAACCACCACGCTTACGCGACATATTTTGAAAGCTTCCACAACAAACATTGTTTTAAAGTGTAACAACAATCTAAATGATTAACATTTTGCTAAAATGACTTGAGTTTTAACAAGGAACAAGATATCCTAAATTTTTGTTAAGATCACAAAGAGATTTTAATATAGAACAGAATTTCAACAAAATTATATTTTCCGGAAAACACTTCAATGTGACATCACAGATTTGGCCATAATGTCTAAGCTGGGTTTGGGGTGTTACAGCATGTATGCCTTGTTTCCACACGGCCTAAGACACAGGCATGTCTACTAGCCGTGTGAGGCACACGACCTGTTCACACGGGTGTGTGACCCTTGAAATGTTGAAATTTTTCTAAGTTTCCAAAAATTTTCATATATTATCAGTTTAGTCCAGAACCACTTCTAAAGCATGTTTAAGGCCTCATATGGCCCTTATAAGGGACATATGATTGTGTTGAATGGTATTTGTATATGAATGCATAAATGCATGAGTTATGTATGTTAAATGATGTGCATTGTTTGGTAATACCTCATAACCCTACTACAGCGAAAGATATGGGTTAGGGGTGTTACACTTTGCATTCACCACAAGGGCTTTCCTTTACAGAGTTTCCACCAAGGCATCCTGGCCTTAGGTTATGCCACGAATATGTTTCCTTTCAGATATGGCCACAAAAGCTTCCTTTACGAGGGTAGCCTGTAACACCCTTTACCCGTGTCTAACACTAGGACAGGATACGAGGTATTACCGGACTTTAACATAAGCACTCAGCCAAAATTAGACCATAAGAAAATTTTGTTCTATTTAAAACTTTTCAGTCTCAAGTGCAACATCCCTTAAACAGGCTTACGAGGCCCAAATCATACGTTGAGGTGGTTCAAGACTAAACCGAAGACTTTGGAAATACTTGTGGACTTAAAAAATTTTCATCGTGAAACAGGGCCAACGCCCATGTGGAAGGGCAACATGCTTGTGTGGCCATTTTGACATGGTCGTGCTGAAGGCCCGTGTGATTCACATGGCCTAAGCATAAGGGAACATGCCCATGCCCCCAACCCGTGTGAATTTAATTCCAAATTTGAACCTACAAAGTTTTTCACACGGTCAAGCATGGGCCCGTGTCTATAGCCCGTGTCCCTCACACGGAAATGACACGCCCGTGTCATAGCCCGTGTGTAAAAACCTTGACATTCTGTTTTTGATGTCATCAACTCTTAAGAGTCACACGGCCAAGGCACACGCCCGTGTGCTAGGTCGTGCCCTTCACACGGCTAAGACACACGGCCGTGTCTCTGCCCATGTGTTTACTACCATGCATATTGACTTGTAAAAGTGAAGTGCAGGGGACACACGACCGGACTCCACGCCCGTGGGGCAGACCATGTGTCACACACGGTCTAGACACACGCTTGTGTGTCTGCCCATGTGGACAAAAATATGGCTATTTACCAAGCCTCATTGCCACCCTCACTTGTACTAACTTACATAAGATCGACCAACCCAATACAAGCATAACATATATAACCAAATCAGACACAATCATTGGAAATTTGCATCAAATGCATCTAATAATAATTAATATTAGCCAGCATTAATGGCCTATACAAAATGTTATCACATCCATCATAAGATACAACTCTTGTGGCTAACCGAATAAGGCATTAAACCAAAGATTCGAGTCCCTGTGCATGCCAAAACTACAACATTTAAGTTAACTATACCAAAAGCTTCAACTGATTGTGTGATCAATGCCTCCAACATCCCTTGGTCCCCGATACGAGCTTGACAGCACTATAAGAAAATGGAAAGGAAAGGAGTAAGCATAAAGCTTAGTAAATACATATATACAAATAATATATAAGTAGAAGCTTATTCATCAGATGATAATTTATTAAACTTGAATGATGAATATCATTTAGACCTCTCTATCTTACTCTTTACGTATACTTACTACATCTCGTCATATAATAAGGCCTTATTCATAAGTTTAGTACACATGCTTGTAATCACCCGTGAAATAACTCAACTTCATTCTCTCTAATGACATGCCACATTGGAATTATCACCAACTCACTTTTTGAGTTACCCATTGAACACAAAGAATGCTAATGGTTACATGGGAAGTTTGCACCTAAGTGCCATATAAGTAGCTAGAGCTACATCATGCTATGTAATGCTCGCAATTTGAGCTGCTCACGGGCCTTTCTACCATGTCAGTACCTGGACCCCATAGCACTATCATGCAACACTTGTTCATTAAGCTACTCACGGGTATGTACACAAAGTCAGCATTCAGACCCATATAGCGTTAACATGAAATGCTCGCTCAGTGAGTTACTCACGGGTTTAGTCACGAAGCCATTACATATAACATTCATCTTATGAACTCAGACACAACTCATGAGTTCAGACCACCTAGTTTCTCATGACCTACTTTGTGTATCCTATACTATTCCTGAGGTTCAACGGGATTTCAAATCTAACTCGTTGTCATCGCACTTGCTCATAATGTAGGTTACTATTATATCACATTATTTATACTTTCAGGGCCACAAATAAGATTATGATACATGATAACGATAAAACATTCAAATATATATATTATCAACACATTTAAAAGTAAGCTACAATGACACATTATTTACATATGTACTTACATCAGTACAAAAAGATGGGAACGAGCTTAATCATCGTAAACTTTGTTCTTTCCCTGATCAAGACCCGAATCATGTTTCTCTTGATCTAAAATGTCAAATTTTAGCTTACTTAATATTCAAATCATTTAATCCAACTCAAGACTCATACTTTGGTAAAATAACAGTTTTGCCCTTAAACTTTGCAAAAATTATGATTTTACCCCTAGGCTCGTAAATCGATTTTTATCGAATTTCTTTAAGTATTAAGCCTAATAGAATTCTTTATATACTAGAAGCATCCCATAATTCTCATTAATTCACACATTCACCACATAATTTATAACTTATGCAAAATAGTCCTTAGCTAGGGTTTCCATGAAAACCTCTTCACAAAAGTTGTTTGTTTAACAACCAAGATTCATTTTCTTCCCTAAAGTTTTAGCTAACAACATACATGCTTTCATGGCAAAACCCTAGACCCTCATCCATTTTGCAAAATTGTCATCTTTCTAGAAAGCTCATGTTACAAGGGGTACAAAAATCATCAAGAATAACCTTCAAAATGACTTACTTGCAAGAGATACAAATGGCTGATATTTTGAGCTCTCTAAATCCCCTTTTTGATGTTGAAAAATTAGTGAAGAAGAAGAAGATGATGAAATGATATCATGCTTTCTTTATTTTATTTCTATTTTATCAATTAAGCCACCAAAACCCACCTAACATTTGACCATTTGAATTTTCCTTGTCTCTTGGCCGGCCATCACTTATCTATTGGCCTAATTTCACTTTAAAGACCCCTAATATAGGTTCTCTAGCAATTTGACACCTTTGGCTATTAAAACAGGACTTTTGCACTTTATGCAATTTAGTCCTTTTTTCACAATTAAGCTCATAAACACTATAATTACTTCACCAAAATTTTCATACACTCAAATAATCATGCTATGACACCAAAATAATAATAAAAATAATTTCTCAACCTTGTATTTATGGTCCAGAGAACCACTGTTTCGACTAAGCCTAAAATTGGGCTGTTACAATTCTCCCCCTTAAGGATTTTCGCCCCAAAAAATCTTACCGGTGAATAAGTTTAAGTATTGGTCTCTCATTTTCCCTTCGGGTTCCCATGTGGCTTCCTCGACTCCATGTCTATGTCACAAAACCTTCACGAGTGTTATACTTTTATTCCTCAATTGTTTAACCTCCCAAGCCAAAATCTTAACCAGTTCTTCGCCATAAGTCAAATTTGGTTGAATCTTAATTTTAGTTGGCACAATCACATGCGATGGATCCGATCTATATCGATGTAACATAGACACATGAAACATGTCGTGAATATTTTCCAACTCTGAGGCCAAAGCCAATCAGTAGGCAACAGGCCCTACTTTCTTGGTAATTTCATAAGGTCCTATGAAACGAAGACTCAATTTTCGTTTCAATGGAGACACCTTCAAAAATACTTTATCGCCGACCTAAAACTTGATTTCATTTCATTTCAAATCCACATAGGATTGCTGTCTATCCAAAGCTGCCTTTAAACAATCATGAATCACTTTAACTTTCTCTTCAGTCTCCTTGACTAAGTCAACCCCGTGAATCTAGCTCTCTCTAAGCTTGGTCCAATATAAGGGCGTCCGACATTTTCGCCCATACAAAGCCTCATAAGGCGCCATTTTCAAATTCGACTAATAGCTATTGTTGTAAGTGAATTCAATCAGTGGTATATACTTTTCCCAACTACCTCAGAACTCAAGGACACAACAATACAACATGTCTTCAAGGATCTGAATTACTCTCTTCGACTGACTGTCGGTTTGCTGGTGGAAAGCTATACTAAATTTCAACCTTGTCCCCAAAGCTTCTTGCAACTTCTTCCAAAACCTCAAGGTAAATCTAGGGTCCCTATCCGACATAATCGACAAGGGCACTCTATAAAGTCTCACAACCTCAGAAATGTACAAGTCGGCTAGCTTATCAAGTGAGAAGTCCGTATGTACCGAGATAAAGTGAGTCGACTTTGTCAGTTGATCAACCACAACCCATACGACATCTTTCTTTCTTAGGGTTTCTAGCAAACCTTTCATGAAATCCATAGTAATTCGATCCCACTTCCACTCAGGGACCATGATAGGCTGAAGTAAACCTGAAGGTACTTGGTGCTCGGCTTTCACTTGTTGACACACTAAGCATTTTGATACAAACTCCAAAATGTCTCTTTTAATACCCATCCACCAATATATTTTCTTCAAATCATCATACATTTTCGTACGTCGGGGGTGTACTAACAAACAACCACTATGTGCTTCAAATAAAATTTTTCAAATCAACCTGGTGTCCTTAGGAACACAAATCCTATCACGAAACCTCAAACAACCGTCGGAACCAACCCGAAAATCTGATTCAACACCCAGTTCACACTGAGTTCTCTTGGCTAGCAATTCACTGTCACTCTTCTGAACTTCACAAATTTCATGGAGAAAAATCGGTCTAGCCTTTAACTCTGCTAGAACAGAACCATCCCCTAACAAAGCCAATTGGGTGTTCATTACTCTCAAAGCAAATAACGATTTTCTACTCAACGCATCAGCGACCACCGCTTTTCCCAGATGGTAGTCGATAATCAACTCATAATCTTTTAATAGTTCCAACCATCTCCGTTGTCTCAAATTTAAGTCCTTCTAAGTCATCAAGTACTTAAGACTTTTATGATCGGTGTATACATGGCATATCTCTCCGAACAAATAATGTCACCAGATCTTCAAAGCAAATACTATGGCAGCCAACTCTAAGTCATGTGTCGGATAGATCTTCTCATGAGGCTTCAACTGTCTCGAGATATAGGCTATGACCTTTCCTTCTTGCATGAGTACGCACCCCAATCCATTCAAGGAGGCATCACTATACACAACAAATTCTTTCCCCGATTCTGGTTGCACTAAAACTGGAGCTTCGGTCAACAAGGTCTTTAATTTCTCAAAACTCTGTTGGCACTTCTCTATCCATTCAAATTTGACATCCTTCTATAACAACCATGTCATTGGAGCAGCTATCATCGAAAATCCATTTACAAATCTTTTGTAGTACCCAAGCAAACCCAGAAAGCTTCGAATCTCTAACACACTCCTCGATAGTTTCCACTCAACAATAGTCGATATCTTACTTGGGTCAACTCTGATCCCATCACTAGATACAATGTGTCCTAAGAATCCAACCTCTTGAAGCCCAAATTTTCTTTTACTGAACTTGGCATACAGCTGATTGTCTCTCAGAGTCTGTAAAATGATTCTCAAGTGTTCAGTATGTGCTATCTCATCTCTAGAATAGATTAGGATATCATCGATAAATACAACAACAAAATTATCCAGATATGGCCAAAATATCCTATTCGTTAAATCCATAAACACGGCGGGAGCATTTGTTAAACCGAAAGGCATGACGAGGAACTCGTAATGGCCATACCTCATCCTGAAAGCAGTTTTAGGCACATCTGACTCTTTAACTCGCAGTTAATAATAGCCAGATCTCAAGTCTATCTTAGAAAACCATGTTGCTCCTTTAAATTGATCAAACAAGTCGTCTATCCTTGGTAAATGACATTTATTCTTGACTCTCACATTATTTAACTACCGGTAGTCTATGCACAACCTCATGGATCCATCCTTCTTTTTCACAAATAGCACTGGGGCACCCTACAGTGAAAAGTTTGGTCTCACAAAACCCTTATCAGTCAACTCTTGCAACTATGAATTTAGTTCTTTCAATTCAGTCGGAGCCATTCGATACGGAGCAATCGAAATAGGCGTTGTCTTTGGCATTAGCTCATACCAAAATCAACTTCTGTGATAGGAGGCAACCCAGGCAATTCTTTCGGAAATACATCCACATATTCACATACAACTAGTACTAACTCAACCTTCAACTTTGACTCCTTAGTATTCATTACAAAAGCCAAGTAAGCTTCACAACCTTTCTCAAACATTTTTGGGCAGACATTGAGGATATTACAATAGGCAAGTTATCTAGTTCATCTAATTTAACCCAAAGAGTTTCACCATTTTTACATTTCAATTTAATAACCTTTTGTCTGCAATTTACCACAATATCATGGAGTGTCAACCAGTCCATACCCAATATGACTTCAAACTCATCGAATGGTAACAACATCAAATCATCCAGGAAACAGTGACCTCTAACTATCAAAGGAAATTTCTTGCATACTTTATCAACTACCACATAGTTGCCTAATGGGTTTGACACATTAATCATAAATTCTATAGACTCAATAGGCATATTCATATTAGACACCAATTTCATGCGCACATACGAATGAGTAGAACCAGGGTCAACAACAGTATTATCATAGAGAGAGAATGTATCGATGATTACATTGAGATAAAATGCATCTTCACGGTCACGTATGGTGTAGGCTCTAGCCCGAGCTCTTGCTTCGGATCACATGGTGTCTCTTGTTACATTCTTGCTGTTAGTCCCAATTATGACATTCTTCTGAGGTCTTCCTTTAGAAAAAATGCCACTAGGCCTTGTACTTTGAATTTTTGCTTTTTCAGTCACTTCGGGGTAATCCTTGATAAAGTGGTCTTGAGAACCACATTGGAAACAAGATTCATCGTTTACTCTACACATGTTGGAATGACTTCTACCACAGTGTTGGCGCTCAGGCCTAGAAGATCTGACATTACCCACACTAGCCACCAATGTAGCCCGAGACTTGAAACTCGAGTCTTGCTTCTTACGTTCTCTGTACGAATGCCTAGCTGATACATAAGAATGAGAGTAAACATATCTGAATTTCTTAGACTGAGATGGAAATGACTTGCTTGTATGCCTCTTCCTTGCATCTCTAGTCTCTCCCTCGATTCTCTTCTTTTTCTTAATTAATTCCTCGGCTTTACAAGCTTGATTAACGAGCACAAAAAATTCCTTCAACTCAAGGACACCTACTAACAACCTAATATCCTCATTAAGTCCGTCTTCAAACCTTCGACACATATTAGCTGTAACAACCCAATTTAGACCTTATTTGGAATGGTGGTTTTGGGACCACAAATCTGAGTCAGAAAAATATTTTCAAATTATTTTCTATGTTTATTATGTGTGACTTTATATGTGTGAAAGTTTTGTGCTTTAATTTTGTCGTTTAAGTGCCTGATTAAATAAAAAGACTTAATCGCATAAAATGAAAATTTGGTGGTTAATTGTAAAAAGGGTCAAATAGTTGTTCTTCTTTTAATATGGAGGTTTTATGTTGCAAATTTACCATAAGGATTAGCCATGGACGGTAACGACCATGATTTATAATTGTTTCATATTTTATTATAAAGGTTAATTAGGTGAAATGTATAATAACATATAATAAATAAAACAAAGCATTTAAATTATATGCATGTTCATCATATTCAGTCGAAACTAAAAGAAAAAGAAAGCTTTGGTTTTGTTTTTAGTTTGGCAACTTGAATTTCAAATTAAGGTATGGGTTTTATTCGGTTTTTTATAATTTTTACATTTTTGAGATCGTTGCTATGTTATCTACAAAGCCCATGCTTATATTTTTTATTTTGATGAATATTTTGAGTTATGTCATTGATGAATATTTGAGCTTTGTGAAGCTAGTTGGTGAAATATGAAAGATATGTTTGGATTAACATGTTTTGTATTGGAGTTTCTGATGATTTTGACTAATAAGGACTAAATTGTAAAAATAATAAATTGAGGGACTAAAATGTGAAATAAATGAAATGTATGGAATTGTATGAACACTAGGAACATTTGGCTTAGGCATGGTGTACTCAAATTTTGAAGGTTTGTGTTTTATGCAATTTGGACTAAATTATAAAAAGTGTAAAATGTCAAGGTGAAATGGTAATTTACCCATTTATGTGTTTTTTTTTTGAATATGTTTAGATCAAGAACCAAAGAAATCAGATTTGGATCAGGGGAAAACTAAAGTTGTTGACTAGTCGTCCCGTTCCGTTTTTCATCGTCTGAGGTAAGTTTATAAAAAAATAGATATTGTTAATTGTAATTATATACGAGTTTATATGCTAAAATTAAATTGTATGCGATTATATATGTGAAAGTCGAATGTGAATATACTTGGGAACTAAGTCTACAAGTTCGATTCGATCGAGTTACGACGTCCGAGAGCCCCGCTTGAACCGTAGGATTTTGATATCTGTTTAGTATAAGACCACGTCTGGGACGTTGGCATCGATATGTGGTAATGAGTAAGACTATGTTTGGGACGTCAGTATCGTATTTGATTTGTGTAAGACCCTATCTGGGACAGTGGCATTGATATGAGATAGCATGTAAGACCACATCTGGGACGTTGGCATTGTACGATATATGTAATTATATGAGTAATCTATTCGATTTCGAATGGTTCAACGGGCAATATCAAATTAAGATCGAATGTGATATTTAGCTAAAATGTCAGGTATGTGCTAAGTTAGTTCATTTGAAAGTTAAGGTAAGTATATACTTGAGATGAATGAATGAAATATGCATTATGTAATTGAGAATTATATATGCTTATGAACTTATGTGTATTCGGCTAAGTTACTATAATTAAATATTGATTATTTGATGATATATAAGTTTCAATATGTAAAATGTGTATTTAACTAAAGATTATTTAATATGGTTTAGTTGATTAAATACAAATGTTCATTTCATTATTACTTGCTTATGGCTTACTAAGCTATGATAGCTTATTGTGTATGTATATGTTTTCCTTTGTTTTATAGATTTTGGATTCAAGTTATGAGCTCGGGGATCGTCAGCAAAGTCTATCACACTATCTACTGACTTTGGTATTTTATAAGCTGAATTTTTGAAACTATGGCATGTATAGGCTGGATTAAATTTTGAAATGTTTGATTTTGGTTAATGTAATTGAGCCATGCAAAAATGGCTTAAGACTTTGTTATGTTTTGATTTAATGCTTCGTTTTGATGATGATTATGCTTGGTTGTGAATTTGGTATTTTGTCCATTATCTATCTTCATGTGAATTATGGTTGATTATAATGCTAATGTTTGTATATACAATTGGACTTGGTTTGAACTTATATTGAAAGTGTATCCAAGGTATATGATGTTGTGGAGTTTGTTTATGTGTTTCAGCCATAAGATAAATAATGGTTGATAAATGAGATAAGGTATATCATGTATTAGTTAGGTAATAATCAAGATATATGCATGGGGTATATTCGGTGTTCACTTATGGTACATATATAAGTAGAAATTTTTCTTTATATGTTACCTATTATTTTATTTAGATTTGTTATATTTTAAGATAATTAGGTAACTTGGTTGTGGCTTGTGATAATTGTAAGTTCAATATGCTTGCATTAAGTGAAGAAAATGTTATACATCATGTTAGTAAGTTAATCATGATTCGGCATTTATAAGTATGTGTATAGGTATATTGATTTAATTCCATAGAAGGTTATATGCGTGTAAGTGATTGATTAAAAATGATGAAAGTTTAATATTGAACAAAGCGAAAGTATTAAGCATGGTTATATTCGACTAATGTATTAAAAAATGACCAAATGAATAGTGATTTGTGCATTAGTAAATCAAGAATATTATATGCATTTTATGTGATGTATAAATTTCCAAATTGGTTAAAAATAAATTGGTTGTGTATATGCATTTTAGGCATGATAATTGGCATGTGAATTGAGTGCGCTTTAAGTCGTTACTTGTGCTATAAAATGGTTAACTATATATAGATGATTTGGGTATAATTTTTAGTATGTGAACTAAGCTTTATATGTTTTATTATTAATGTTCGAAAATGGTCCAAGTTTGATATGGTTAAATGTGTATAACATTTTATTTGTTTAATGAAACATATTTGATCATTTGGTGAAGTTATTAATGTCGATATGCTAATGGACAAAATGTCATGTGTTATATTTTATTTGATTTAATATGTACAACAATAGAAATATGAATTAAAATGTTTGATGTTTATTAGATATTTGAACATCATTAAAATGTTTAATATATGATTTGTATATATATTATGAAATGTTTAGTAATGCCTCATGACCCTAATCTAGCGACGGATAAGGGTTAGGGGTGTTACATTGGCCTCGGAGGACACACACTCCCGAGCGTTCTTACTAACTCAAATGAACTCTCTTTCATATTCAGTAACCGTCAAGTGGCCTTGCTTCAAGTCAAGAAATTCCTTATGCTTTTGATCCATGAATCTCTCACTGATATATTTCTTTCAAAACTCTTCTTGAAAGAATTCCTATGTGACCCTTTCGTGAGGTACCACTGAAACTAACTGTGACACCCCGAATGTGACCCTAGTCGGAGAGTGGTTTCGGGACCACGAAACCGAGTCACAAGAATAATTAAGTGTTATATTCCGTACTTATTGTATGTGGAATTGGTATGCGTAAATATTTCGTGTCTCGATTTTTATTAATTAGGTGCTAAATTATAAGAAAGGACTTAGTAGTGAACTTTGAAAGTACGATAGGGAAATAGGTGATGACTAATTAAAACATGCATACAAAATAATGGACTTGCATGTCAAATTCCCCTTTCTACAAGTAATGGCCGCCATGACAAAGAATATGGGTCAAACATGTCATGAAACATGTTTTGTTGGGCATTAGGGAGAAATAGTAAACAAATAAGCATGGGTAAGAAAAGAATGAAAAAAAAATGTGTGAGAGAGTGGCATACCCCATTGCCGTGAGTTGTAGAGAAGGAAAGAAAAAATTTTTGTTCATCCTTTCTTTGAGCCAAAACTAAGGAAGAAGGAGGATTTTTGCTTCATGCTTGGTTTGGAAGAGATCTAGAAGGAGATTTGGCTAAGTTTGCATCAAGATTAAGGTATGTATGAGGTTGTGTTGGGAGTTTCATGCATGTTTTGGTTGCTAACTTGATGTGCATGTTAGCCATGGCTCAAATCTTTGGTATGCCATGGAAATGGTATTTGGCCAAAGTTGTTATAGTGATAAAGCCATTGCATGCTAAGTGTGAAGCTTGATGATGATGCATGCAATGATGGATTTTCTACTCATGAGTAAGATTTTGAGTTTTCTTTGTTTTATCATGATTAAAGTTGAAAAGGAGCATGATTGTCATACTTGGCCATGATGCATTCTTGAGCACGATTCATGCTTCTTGCATGTTAGTTAAAAGTTTGTGTTTTGGATGGCTATGGACACTTTGAAAATTCGCCATGCTCATATATGCATATATATGATTGCCCATTTTGTTTAGTTATGAACTAAGTGATGAATATATTGATTTAAAGAAGAAAATGTGGAAGAATGCTTGTGAAATTGCAAGCACAATTCGCCTAGCACACATATAAGTGCTTGATGCTATATTATAAGTTTTGGGCCACAATGTGCAAGCATTAATTAGTAGATTGCATGCTGTTTTGTGAGGTATTAAGTGCAAATTTTGACCTCAACATGTACATGAATATTCGCCTTGGGTAGCCATTGAAGGCCTTAGCATTTCCTTGATGTTTAAACAAATTGTATTGAATTGCTTGATGTAGTATAAAATGTGCATGACCATTGTGTATTCAAGCTAAAGAGTGGCCATATGACCATCTAAAATCCTTGTCATATTCGGCCATAAGCAAGCACAATGAGGTTTTAATAAATTGAATTTGTTTGAATTAGCTCAAGAGCCAAGAGGGCCACAATTGGACAAGGGAAGGAAAAGGTGATCGAATAGCCGAAAAAGCCGCTCGACAACATCCGAGGTAAGTCCTCAAGAAGTGACCTTACTTGAATTATGTGAGATGAAATATGGATGTGTATGATTATTGATTATGTGTGTATGAGTATTTGAATTCCACCCGGCTAAGTCCCAAGGCGAATATGCTAATGATATTAATTGTGTTTGAGCCTTAGTAACGAAAATGAAATATGTATGTCCAATGATTATTGATGTATGTGTGCATGAGAAATTGAATGATATCCGGCTAAGCCCAAGACAATTATGCTGGAAATTATATCCGGTTAAGACCAAGGCAATTGTGCTAGTGGTTATATCCGGGCTAAGGCCAAGGCATTCGTATGAAGTTATTCTATCCGGGCTAAGACCAAGGCATTTGTGCACGTGATTATATCCGGTTATATTCAAGAATCTTGGGCTGGAGGTGAGTGTTGGTTGCTGAAATGAATTTAATTAGTACACTCGGACAGCCCAAAGGATAAGGTACGTTATATGTGCATTGGAAAGTCGACGTGTTTGAGCAACATTCGCTCAATCGACTAATGAATTTCAGTTATTGAATTGATTGATGCTTTGCGAACTTATACAATGATGAAGTATGAAGTAAGAATGTGTATTAATGAAATGATGCATTTGGCTATGTGAATGTATTGCTGTAAATTATAGTTCATTATATTCCTTGAGACTTACTAAGCATAAAAATGCTTACCCCGTTGCTTTGGCTCTTAGTTTTCTAGATTTCGCTCGAGGCAATCGGATTTGGGATCGTTGAAGTCGAAGTCATCCACACTATCAAGCCTCCATTTTGGTATAAATTTTTGGTTGAACTTGAGATGGCATGTATAGGACTACCTCTTGTTTGTTAAATACGTTGTAATGTAGGTTTGTATGGCCATGCGAAAATGGCTCGAAAAGGGGAGCATGAACTTAGACTTATTGTGGGTTGTATGTATATATATTTGGGGTCATGATGTGGCTATGGTTTGGAAATGGGAATGTTGGTCATATGATCAGCCATTGGCATGGTTAAAATGATCATATATGAACCTATGTATGGCAAGATTAGTTGAATCATGGAGACTACCAAATAGGTAAGTCCTACCTTAAAAACAGATGCTGCCAGCTGCAGTGGCGTGAATGTGAAAAATCACCATAATTCATAGGAATGGAATCAAATAGTGAATAAGCTATGTAAATGAACCTTGATGAGTCTATTTTCATATGGAAGAAACGAAACGGTCATAGGAGTTACAGGTTAAGAGATATTAAAGCTATTGTGAGACAGGGCCAGAATGGTTTCTGGGTTCCCTGTCGCAACTTTAAAATTCACTATAAATTATCCAAAAGAATTAGGAGATATACCTTATATGTACAGATTCCATTTTGAGTCTAGTTTCATTAGAAACAAACGACACCAGCATTAAAGCCCTGTGCAGAGAGATATTCAAGTTATACCGCGCGAAGGTCAGAGCAGTCGATCCCTGTAACTTGGGTAACTTTAACTAATAAACTGTACCAATTGGCCCGACCAAAATCCTAGAAATAAATCCATGGATGTATATATGAGTCTAAATTCAGGAAAATTTACGAAACCAGTTTCGAGTTTTGAAACTCGAGATATGATTTTAGGGCGACAGTGACGCAGTTTTCCAGCCTGACTGGAAATGTCAAATTGGTGGGCAAAAACATGTGAACTTGGTTTGTTAACCTCGGGTCCGACAACCGCGATGGTCTCGGGTTTGGGGTGTTACAATTTTATTGGTATCGAGCCACGGTTTAGTCGATTCTAGGACTACCGTGATGTGTTTGGGGTCTAGCTATACATGCCATTAAATGATGAATCGATAGTGTGATGAATTCGACAATTTGACTTCATGTTTGTTTATAGCAATGGATCCCGATCCCAACCGAGCGATAGCTGATGATGTGGAGAGTGTGGCGCTGCTCGCGCAAGGGACAGGGACAATGCGGACTCTCAACCTATGGCCAGCAATCCTAATGACGAGGCTAAGCAAGCCTTTTATAGTGTGATGAACGAATGGTTTAATCAATACATTCAACCAACACGGTTGTTCCACCACCTCCATCCCCGACGAATGCAACCCTCAGACCTACAATACCTCCGTGATGACCCAATAAGGTCGGGTAAGCCCCCATCGATAGGATTCAAAACATGGGGCCACTGAATTTAAGGCTACGGATGATGATGATGCCGAAGCGAGCTGAATTATGGTTAGATAACACTATCCGGTGCTTGATGAGCTATCCTGTACACCCGATGAGTGCTTAAAGTGTACCATCTCCTTGCTACACGAGTCCGCCTACTATTGGTGGAGTACTCTGACTTCTGTGGTGCCTAGAGAGCAAGTGACTTGGGAATTCTTTCTAACCGAGTTCCGAAAAAAGTATATCAGTCAGAGATTCATCGACCAAAAGCGGAGGGAGTTCCTTGATCTTAAGCAAGGTTCTATGTCCGTTACCGACTACGAACGAAAGTTTGTGAGGCTTAGCCGGTACGCGCGAGAATGCATTTCGTCCGAAGCTATTATGTGCAAACGCTTCGAGGATGGGCTGAATGATGATATAAGGATGTTTGTTGGCATTCTCGAGATACGAGAGTTTAGTAGTACTTGTTGAGCGAGCTTGTAAAGTCAAGAGCTTAGAAAGGAGAAACAAAAAGCTGATGTGGGGATTGGAGAATTCCGGAAGAGGTCCTCGGGAAAGTCTCTTCAACAAGCATCGAAGAGATTTCGAGATGATGCGAGCCGGTCTAGAGGCGTTTCGGGATTTTCTAGACGAGGACGCGATCGACCCCCTGTGACCACACGAGTCACCTCGATTGCCGGTGGCGGAAATGATCGCCGAGAGAGGACGGAGTGTCCACATTGTGGCAAATGGCATTCGGGGAGCTGTTGGTTTCGTGATCGCTCCTGCTATAAGTGTGGATCGGCCGACCATTTTATGAAGGATTGCCCGAGGATGCATGAACAGAATGCAAGTCGAGTGCAAACCCGGTGCTACCATCGCCGAGGTAGGCCACCTAGAAATATGGGCAATGTCGATGGCGGTCGAGAGGATCTAGAGATGCTACCATCAGATCCGAGGCTCGTGCTCTGCTAGGACTTATGCCATACGCGCACGCGAGGATCTGCCTCTCCGGATGTTATTACCGGTACTTTCACTCTTTTCAATACAAATGTAATTGCTTTGATTGACCCCGGTTCTACTCATTCTTATATATGTGAAACCTTAGCATCCAAAGAAGACTTTGCCCATTGAGTCTCATCGAGTTTGTAATTCGGTGTCAAACCCTTGGGTCATTACGTGCTTGTTAACAAAGTGTGCAAGAAAAGTCCCCTAGTGTTCCGAGGTTCTTGTTTTCCGGCGGACTTAATGCTTTTGCCATTCGATGAGTTCGATGTTATTCTTGGTTTGGATTGGTTGACCATGCACGATGCGGTTGTAAATTGCAAGAGCAAGACTATCGATTTGAGGTGCGAATAATGAAATAATTCGGGTTGAGTCCACGGACTTAAAGGGTTGCCGGTGTAATATCGGCGATGTTGGCCCGTAAATATGTAAGAAAAGGGTGCGGCGTACCTTGCGTCGCACTTTCGATGACAAGGAATCGAGAAGAAACCGAATCTGTGCCCGTGGTTTGTGAATACCGGATGTTTTCCCCAAGAATTGCGGGTTTACCACATTGTTCGAGAAATAGAATTTGGCATCGAATTGGTACCGGTACCACCCCAATTTCGATAGCTCCGTATCGTATGGCACCAACGGAATTGAAGGAGTTGAAAACTCGGTTGCAAGAATTGGTGGATAAAGGTTTTGCTCGCCGAGTTTTTCGCCTTTGGGTGCGCCGGTGTTGTTCGTGAAGAAGAAGGATGGAACCATGCGACTATGCATCGACTATCGTCAGCTTAACAAAGCGACGATAAAGAACAAATATCCGTTGCCACGTATTGATGACTTGTTCGATCAACTGAAGGGAGCCTCGGTGTTCTCGAAAATAGATTTGAGATCGGGCTACTATCAATTGCGAATCCGAGATTCAGACGTGCCCAAGGCGCCTTGAGCGAGATATGGTCACTATGAGTTCTGGTGATGCCGTTTGGGCTCACTAATGCCCTCGCGGTATTTATGGATTTAATGAATCGAATCTTTAGACCATATTTGGATCGATTTAGTAGTCGTGTTCATTGATGACATCTTGGTCTATTCAAGAAATGAGACCGAACATCTTTGAACACCTGCGGTTAGTGCTGCAAATTTTACGGACAAGCAATTATATGCTAAGTTCAGCAAGTGTGAGTTCGGTTAAGAGAGGTAAGCTTCTTGGGTCATGTGGTATCTCAGACGGGTATTCG
This sequence comes from Gossypium arboreum, assembly GCF_025698485.1. NCBI lineage: Eukaryota > Viridiplantae > Streptophyta > Magnoliopsida > Malvales > Malvaceae > Gossypium > Gossypium arboreum. Next base: position 48,941,850 of record NC_069077.1, read on the forward strand.
AGTCGATTCAGAATAAAATTTCAGCCATACTAAATTGGAAGCCTCCAGAAATATTCGAGGTTCAAGCTTTTTGGGGCTTCTTGGTTACTACCGACGATTTGTAAAAGGCTTCTCAACGATAGCCACGCCGATGACGGTTACTCCAAAAGGATGTTAAGTTCGAATGGACGGAGAAATGCCAAAAAGCTTCGATCAACTGAAAACTTATTTGGTGAAGCCCCAATTCTAGTGCAACCCGAATCCGCAAGGAGTTTGTCATCTATAGCGACGCCTCTCTACTTGGGTTAGGTTGCGTATTAATGCAAGAAGGTCGAGTTGTGGCCTATGCGTCGAGGCAATTAAAGCCACATGAGAAAAATTATCCGACTCATGATCTCGAATTGGCGCCATCGTATTCGCCTTAAAGATTTGGCGACATTACTTATTCGGTGAAAGGTGCCATGTATACTCGGATCACAAAAGTCTCAAGTATTTGATGACCCAACGAGACTTAAATCTGCGACAAAGACGTTGGCTCGAGCTGTTAAAGGATTATGAGTCGATCATTGACTATCACCGGGAAAGGCGAATGTAGTTGCGGATGCCTTGAGTCGTAAATCGTTATTCACTTTACGAGCGATGAATGTGCACTTGTCTATCCGATCCGACGGTGTGTTAGTGGCTGAAATGAAAGCCAAACCATTATTGACACACCAAATTCGAGAAGCTCGAAAGTCGATGACGAGTTGGTTGCAAAACGGGCTGCGTGTGTTCGAACAAGGACTCGGAGTTTCAAATCGACGATGACGATTGTTTGAGGTTCAAAAGTCGTCTCTGTGTCCCAAAGAATTGAACTCATTTCGATAATTCGAATGAAGCCCATTGTAGCCGAATGGCAATCCACCCGGGAGTACGAAGATGTACAATGATTTGAAACGTCGATTTTGGTGGCATGGTATGAAGCGAGACATCTCCGACTTTGTTTCAAGATGTTTAATATGTCAACAAGTGAAAGCGGAACATCGGTGCCTTGAGGATTACTTGACCAATCACGATACCCGAGTGGAAATGGGATCGAGTCACAATGGACTTTGTATCCGGACCGCCATTGTCGCAAGTAAGAAGGATGCGGTTTGGGTCGTGGTAGATCGATTGACTAAGTCGGCCCACTTTGTCCCCGACGCACGGATTTTTCAATGGACAAATTAGCGGAATTGTACGTTTCTCAGTTGTGAAATTACACGGGTGCCTATTTCTATCGTGTCGGATAGAGATCCGAGATTTACCTCGCGGTTTTGGAAAAAGTTGCAAGAAGCTTTGGGTACCAAGTTGCATTTCAAAGACCGCCTTCCACCCCAAACCGATGGTCAATCCGGCGGGTAATTCAGATACTTGAGGATATGTTAAGATGTTGCGTCCTCGAGTTTAGTGGTTCATGGGAACGGTATTTGCCGTTGATTGAATTCGCCACAACAACGACTTTCAATCGAGTATTAAGATGGCACCTACGAGGCTTTGTACGGCGTAAATGCCGTACACCATTGTTTTGGATGAGCTTGGTGAAAGCAAGATTTTCGGGTGGATTTGATTAGGGATGCCGAGCAGAAAGTGAAAGTAATCCGTGAAAGTTTGAAGATAGCCTTCGATCGTCGAAGTCGACGCGGATATGAAGCGTAAGGATATCGAGTATCGGTGGGTGATAAAGTGTTCCTCAAGGTATCGCCTTGGAAAAAATACTGTGTTCGGTAGTAAGGGCAAGTTGAGCCCGAGGTTCATTGGGCCATATGAGATATCGAGGCGAGTCGGTCCGGTGGCATATCGTTTGATTATGCCCCCGAACTCAAAAGGTTCACGATGTCTTCCACGTTCGATGCTTCGACGTTATAGATCCGATCCATCGCACGTGATTAGTCCATCGAAATTGAAATTCAAGCTAATATGAGTTATGAGGAAGAACCAATTCGTATCCTATCACGAGAAGTGAAAGAGTTGCGAAACAAGCGGGTTCCGCTAGTGAAAGTGTTATGGCTCAAGCACGGGATAGAAGAAGCTACTTGGGAGACCGAGAACTCAATGAGAGAGCGATATCCGAACCTATTTACGGTAAGCTTTTTGGGACGAAAATCTCTTGAGTGGGGAGAGTTGTGACACCCGAATGTGACCCTAGTCGGAGAGTGGTTTTGGGACCACGAAACCGAGTCACAAGAATAATTAAGTGTTATATTCCGTACTTATTGTATGTGGAATTGGTATGCGTAAATATTTCGTGTCTCGATTTTTATTAATTAGGTGCTAAATTATAAGAAAGGACTTAGTAGTGAACTTTGAAAGTACGATAGGGAAATAGGTGATGACTAATTAAAACATGCATACAAAATAATGGACTTGCATGTCAAATTCCCCTTTCTACAAGTAATGGCCGCCATGACAAAGAATATGGGTCAAACATGTCATGAAACATGTTTTGTTGGGCATTAGGGAGAAATAGTAAACAAATAAGCATGGGTAAGAAAAGAATGAAAAAAAAATGTGTGTGAGAGAGTGGCATACCCCATTGCCGTGAGTTGTAGAGAAGGAAAGAAAAAATTTTTGTTCATCCTTTCTTTGAGCCAAAACTAAGGAAGAAGGAGGATTTTTGCTTCATGCTTGGTTTGGAAGAGATCTAGAAGGAGATTTGGCTAAGTTTGCATCAAGATTAAGGTATGTATGAGGTTGTGTTGGGAGTTTCATGCATGTTTTGGTTGCTAACTTGATGTGCATGTTAGCCATGGCTCAAATCTTTGGTATGCCATGGAAATGGTATTTGGCCAAAGTTGTTATAGTGATAAAGCCATTGCATGCTAAGTGTGAAGCTTGATGATGATGCATGCAATGATGGATTTTCTACTCATGAGTAAGATTTTGAGTTTTCTCTTTGTTTTATCATGATTAAAGTTGAAAAGGAGCATGATTGTCATACTTGGCCATGATGCATTCTTGAGCACGATTCATGCTTCTTGCATGTTAGTTAAAAGTTTGTGTTTTGGATGGCTATGGACACTTTGAAAATTCGCCATGCTCATATATGCATATATATGATTGCCCATTTTGTTTGGTTATGAACTAAGTGATGAATATATTGATTTAAAGAAGAAAATGTGGAAGAATGCTTGTGAAATTGCAAGCACAATTGACCTAGCACACATATAAGTGCTTGATGCTATATTATAAGTTTTGGGCCACAATGTGCAAGCATTAATTAGTAGATTGCATGCTGTTTTGTGAGGTATTAAGTGCAAATTTTGACCTCAACATGTACATGAATATTCGGCCTTGGGTAGCCATTGAAGGCCTTAGCATTTCCTTGATGTTTAAACAAATTGTATTGAATTGCTTGATGTAGTATAAAATGTGCATGACCATTGTGTATTCAAGCTAAAGAGTGGCCATATGACCATCTAAAATCCTTGTCATATTCGCCATAAGCAAGCACAATGAGGTTTTAATAAATTGAATTTGTTTGAATTAGCTCAAGAGCCAAGAGGGCCACAATTGGACAAGGGAAGGAAAAGGTGATCGAATAGCCGAAAAAGCCGTTCGACAACATCCGAGGTAAGTCCTCAAGAAGTGACCTTACTTGAATTATGTGAGATGAAATATGGATGTGTATGATTATTGATTATGTGTGTATGAGTATTTGAATTCCACCCGGCTAAGTCCCAAGGCGAATATGCTAATGATATTAATTGTGTTTGAGCCTTAGTAACGAAAATGAAATATGTATGTCCAATGATTATTGATGTATGTGTGCATGAGAAATTGAATGATATCCGGGCTAAGCCCAAGACAATTATGCTTGAAATTATATCCGGTTAAGACCCAAGGCAATTGTGCTAGTGGTTATATCCGGGCTAAGGCCGAAGGCATTCGTATGAGTTATTCTATCCGGGCTAAGACCAAGGCATTTGTGCACGTGATTATATCCGGTTATATTCGAAGAATCTTGGGCTGGAGGTGAGTGTTGGTTGCTGAAATGAATTTAATTAGTACACTCGGACAGCCCAAAGGATAAGGTACGTTATATGTGCATTGGAAAGTCGACGTGTTTGAGCAACATTCGCTCAATCGACTAATGAATTTCAGTTATTGAATTGATTGATGCTTTGCGAACTTATACAATGATGAAGTATGAAGTAAGAATGTGTATTAATGAAATGATGCATTTGGCTATGTGAATGTATTGCTGTAAATTATAGTTCATTATATTCCTTGAGACTTACTAAGCATAAAAATGCTTACCCCGTTGCTTTGGCTCTTAGTTTTCTAGATTTCGCTCGAGGCAATCGGATTTGGGATCGTTGAAGTCGAAGTCATCCACACTATCAAGCCTCCATTTTGGTATAAATTTTGGTTGAACTTGAGATGGCATGTATAGGACTACCTCTTGTTTGTTAAATACGTTGTAATGTAGGTTTGTATGGCCATGCGAAAATGGCTCAAAAGGGAGCATGAACTTAGACTTATTGTGGGTTGTATGTATATATATTTGGGGTCATGATGTGGCTATGGTTTGGAAATGGGAATGTTGGTCATATGATCAGCCATTGGCATGGTTAAAATGATCATATATGAACCTATGTATGGCAAGATTAGTTGAATCATGGAGACTACCAAATAGGTAAGTCCTACCTTAAAAACAGATGCTGCCAGCTGCAGTGGCGTGAATGTGAAAAATCACCATAATTCATAGGAATGGAATCAAATAGTGAATAAGCTATGTAAATGAACCTTGATGAGTCTATTTTCATATGGAAGAAACGAAACGGTCATAGGAGTTACAGGTTAAGAGATATTAAAGCTATTGTGAGACAGGGCCAGAATGGTTTCTGGGTTCCCTGTCGCAACTTTAAAAATTCACTATAAATTATCCAAAAGAATTAGGAGATATACCTTATATGTACAGATTCCATTTTGAGTCTAGTTTCATTAGAAACAAACGACACCAGCATTAAAGCCCTGTGCAGAGAGATATTCAAGTTATACCGCGCGAAGGTCAGAGCAGTCGATCCCTGTAACTTGGGTAACTTTAACTAATAAACTGTACCAATTGGCCCGACCAAAATCCTAGAAATAAATCCATGGATGTATATATGAGTCTAAATTCAGGGAAAATTTACGAAACCAGTTTCCGAGTTTTGAAACTCGAGATATGATTTTTAGGGCGACAGTGACGCAGTTTTCCAGCCTGACTGGAAATGTCAAATTGGTGGGCAAAAACATGTGAACTTGGTTTGTTAACCCTCGGGTCCGACACCGGCGATGGTCTCGGGTTTGGGGTGTTACACTAACATCTTCCACTAGTGGTAACCGAGTCCCTCAACAAGGATACGACACACTTTAAGCATTCTTTAGGAGTGCACTATAACTCATCGAACACCCAAATAGAATTCTCAAGCTAAAATTTTACTTTTTCGGGGTCATCATCGGCATTGGCCCTAAATTCCTCAGCTCCTTGTTTTCAATCTTGTCAACCGGGGTTCTATGAAACCACATAAAGTTCATAACTTGAGGCATTAGGGGTACAGGTTGAGGAATAGGTAGGGGTGGAGGGGGTTGAGCATTCGGGTTCGCTTGAACAAACTCCGTGTACCATTCATTCATTATGTGAAGAAAGGCTTCCCGAGCCTCTTCTCCTTCTCCATGACAAATCGTGGGAGGTCGATTATTAGATGGCACCACCCCTTCAGCAGGGGCCGGTGTGTTACTCTCAATATCATCTGCCATTGTTCGATCAGGATCCATTACTATAAGAAAAACATAATTTAATTTGTCAGGAGTCGTCACACTATCACGATATATATATAATTGGCATGTATAACTAGACACAAATACACGCTACGTTAGTCCGAGAACCAACAAAACCGTAGCACTGATACTTACCCGTGTCTGACACTAGGACAGGATACGAGGTATTACTAGACTTTAACATAAGCACTCAGCCAAAACAAGGCCATAAAGAAAATTTCATTCTATTTAAAACTTTTTATTCTCAAGTACAGCGTCCCTTAAATAGGACGAGGCCCAAATCATAAGTTGAGGTGGTTCGGGACTAAACCGAAGACTTTGGAAACGTTTGAGGACTTAGAAAATTTTCATCGTGAAACAGGGCCACATGCCTGTGTGGAAGGGCAACACGCCTGTGTGGAAGGGCAACACGCCTTTGTAGCCATTTTGACATGGCCATGCTGAAGGCTCGTGTGATTCACACGGCCTAAGAACAAGGGAACACGCCCGTGCCCCAAACCCATGTGAATTTAATTCCAAATTCAAACCTACAAAGGTTTTCACACGGCCGAGCACACGCCCATGTCTACAGCCTGTGTTTCTCACATGGCTATGACACACTCGTGTCGTAACCCGTGTGTAAAAACCTTGACATTTTGTTTCTGACGTCATCAACTCTTAAGGGTCACACGGCCAAGGCACACGCCCGTGTGCTAGGTCGTGCCCTTCACATGGCTAAGACACACGGTCGTGTCTCTGCCCGTGTGTTTACTACCATGCATACTAACTTGTAAAATTGAAGTGCAGGGGACACATAGCCGGACTCCACGCCTGTAGGGCAGACCATGTGTCACACACGGTCTAGACACACACCCGTGTGTCTGCCCATGTGGACAAAAATATGGTTATTTACCAAGCCTCATTGCCACCCTTACTTGCACTAACTTACACAAGATCAACCAACCCAATACAAGCATAACATATTGTGACAGCCCTAAAGTGACCCTAGTCGGAAAGCGATTTCGAGACCGCTAAACCGAGTCACCAAATTATTTAAATATGATATTTATTGTCTAAAATATGTGAATATGAATGTGTGAAAGTTTTAAGCTTCGATTTCGTTAATTGCATGTTAATTTAGTTAATAGGACTTATGCGTGATACTTTTGAATTGTGATAGGGTAATCTATAAAGAGCTATTAGTGCATGTAATCAAAAGGGGGGGGACTTGCATGTCAAATTTCCCCCCCTAATTGGTAGTGGCCGGCCATGAGCATGGGTGGACAAAATGTTATGGCTAAAAACATGTCATAAACATGTTGGGTTAATGCATTATGTAAGGAATAATAAAATAAAGAGCATGGGCAATAAACTATTAGTGTTAGTAGGAGGAGAAACAAAAAAAAATGAATGTGTGTGGTTGTTTCCCCCCCCCCTTTGCCGTGAGTTGAAGAAAGGAAAACAAAGAAAAAAAAAGTTTCCATCCTTTTTCATTTCTTTTGGCCGAAAGTTCTAAGGAAGAAGGAAGGAGCTCTTGCTTCATGTTCGGCTTGGAAGAGGATTAGGAAGAGGTTCGGCCATACTTGTATCTAGGTTAAGGTATGTTTGATGTTGTGCCATGAGATTCATGCATGTTTTAGTTGTTAGCTTGAGTTCTAGCTAGCCCATGGTTCAAAACTTTGCTATGTCATGGAGATGGTATTTGGCTAAGGTGGATTGGTGTTGATGTCGTTTACATGCTAAAAATGAAGCTTTGTAATGATGCATGTGATGGTAGATTGATGACTCTTAAATCTTATTTTTAGCATTTTTGAGTGAGACATTAAGTTCTTTGTTTAACCATGACCAAATTTGAAATGGTATGGTGTTGTGATGCATTCGGCCATGGTAGAAAGTAGGGGAGAAATATGGTTGTTATTCACGTTATTTGGATGAGAAATGGTAGTAAGGGGAAGAGCAAATGTTAGTGTTTGATTTACTAGTGTGTATATGTGTATTAGCCGAGTTTTGAATTTGAAACAAAATGGTATGTAGTCAATACAAGTAACCATATTTGTAGGAAGTATTAAGCATATAATCGGCCTCAACCTAAACATGTATATTCGGCCACATGAAATAGATTTGTGGGGTATGTGTTCGGTTAGAGACAAGCATATTGATGCTTTTATCTTGGCTTAGATAATCGGCTAAAAGAGAGTGTGGGCTAAAATGTTGAGTTTGATTCATGATTCCATATATATGTGACTCTAATGCCTAATGTATATATGGGCTAAGTACCTTGAGGTTCTCTTTTGATGTTCAAACGAATTGTGTTAAATTGCTTAATGTGATTAAAAATGCGCATGACCATTGTGTATTTGAGCTAAAGGGTGGCCATATGACCTATTAAACTCCTTGTCATATTCGGCCATAAGCTACCATAATGAGACTTTAATAAGTTAAATTTGTTTGAATTAGCTCAAGAGCTTAGAGGACCACAGTTGGATAAGGGAAAGGAAAAAGTTATCGAATAGCCGCCGAAATCGTTCGACCACATCCGAGGTAAGTTTTCTAGTAATGGAACTTAGATTATGATTTGATTAGATCATGTTTCAAGCATATCAAAATCGTGCTCTTTGTATGTGGCTATTGAGCCGAAATTGCAAGTGTGATAAGTGTCTTGTGTTTGAGCTTTGGTAATGAAAATGAAATACGAATGTGTCATGATTTATTGATAAATGTGCATGGTTATTGAATGATGTCCTGCTAAGTCCCGAAGGCTTTGTGCTAAGTGACTATATCCGGACTAAGATCCAAGGCATTTGTGCGAAGTTACTAATTCGGGCTAAGCCCAAGGCATTGGTGCGAGTTACTAAACCGGGTTAAGTCCCAAAGGCATTTGTGCGAGTTACTATAACCGGCTATGTCCCGAACGCATTTGAACAGTAGCTATATCCGGTTAAATTCCAAAGGTACGTGATTCGGGAACGAGCCATCTTGCTGTAAAAATTTTAGTTAATACGCTTGTAAAATCCCAACAATGAGGTATGTTTCAGTATGTGCATTGGAATAGTTGATTCCATTCGAATAATATTCGCTCAATGAGTAATGAGCTTCCGTATTTGGCTAAGATGATCCCTTATGTATGAATATAGGGTTGGAATGTGAAGTAAGAATGATTTGAGAATATGTATATATGGAATTATCCGTTTAGTTATATGAATGCTATACTTGCTTGTGCTTAAATTCTTTGCTCAAAACTTACTAAGCATTTAATGCTTACTCTGCTTATTTAATTCTCTGTTTTATAGATTTTGGTTCTTCACTATCGGACTCGGGATTTTTGAAGTCGAAGTCGCCCACACTATCAAAGCTCCTTTTGGTATACTTTTGGTTGAACTTTGAAATGGCATGTATAGGACTACCCTTTTTGTTGTTGGTTATGTACCCTTCGGTTTTGTGTAAATTTGGATAGCCATGCGAAAATGGCTTAAATATACTTTGATCATAGCATTATAATCGTTTTGTATGTTGTTCGTCGAGAGGTATGGAAATATTGGTAATGGTTAACCATGGGAATGGTCATTCATGACCACTTTTGGTATATGTATGACAAACTCTAGTGGATCCATGGAGGATCATGAAATAGGTAAAGTTTACCTTAAAATAGATCTTGGCAAAGAAGAGTGATGTGGATGTGAAAATCACTAAAAATAGAAGGAATGGAATTAAATAGTGAATAAATTATGTAATCGAACCTTGATGAATTTATTTTCATAGGAAAGTAACGAAATGTTCATATGAACAGTATATTATGAGATGTTAAAGTTTTCGTGAGACAGGGCCAGAACGGTTTCTGGATCCCCTGATCTGACTTTGGAAATTCATTTAGAAGTCATGCAATATATGTATAGATTGAGCTTTGAGTCTAGTTTCTATAGAAACAAACGGCATCAGCATTGAACCCCTGTATAGGGAGATATCCAAGCCCTAATGAATGAAGGTCAGTGTAGTCGCACCCTGTAACAGGGGAGAATTTAACTAATAAACTGTACTAATTGGCCTGACTAAAGATTCTAAAAAAAAAATATGTAGATGGACATATGAGTCTAGTTTCAGAGAAAAATTATGAAACTGATTTTCGAGTTTTGGAACTCAAGATATGATTTTTAAGGTGACAGTGACGCAGTTAGCCAACTGCCTTGAAATTTTTAAAATGGACTGTGAAAGCAAGTGATTTATGTCTGCAAACCCCTCGTGTCCGACTCCGGCAACGGTCTCGGGTACGGGGTGTTACAATTTAATTGGTATCAGACGCAGTTAGCCAACTGCCTGGAAATTTTTAAAATGGACTGTGTGTGACATCCCTAATTTGACCCTAGTCGGAAAGTGGTTTCGGGACCACTAAACCGAGTCTTATAAGTAATTAAAAGTTATATTCTATGTTTATGATGTTAGTAAATGCATGTGTGAAAGTTTCATGCAATAATTTGATCATTTCTATGTGAATTTATTAAAATGGACTTATTGAAACATTGTTGAAAGGTGATAGGTTAATCTTACAATGGCCTAATAGTACATGCATGCAAAAGAGTGGTTTTGCATGTCAATTTACCCAAAAAAAAGGAAGAGTGGCCGGCCATGACAAGATTATGGGCAAGGGAACATGTTTCCAACATGTTTAGTTAGTGGATTATGTAGAAAAAATAAAGAAATGAAAAAAAATGAGCATGGATGCCCCCCTTTGTTGCCGTGAGTAGAGGAAAAAGAAAGGAGAAAAATTTGTTCATCCATTCTCAATTCTTTGGCCGAAAATACTAAGGGAAAAAGGAAGGATTTTTGCTTCATGCTTGGTTTAGAAGAGAACTAGAAGGAGATTTGGTCATACTTGTGTCAAGATTAAGGTATGTTTGAGGTTGTGTCATGAGATTCATGCATGTTTTAGTTGCTAACTTGATGTTCATGTTAGCCCATGGTTCAAATCCTTGTTATGCCATGGAAATGGTATTTGGCCAAGGTTGATATTGTGTTAAAGCCATTGCATGCTAAATGTGAAGCTTGTTGATGATGCATGTAATGATGGATTGACTACTCTTGAAATTTCTTTTGGCATTTTTGAGTAAGACATGGAGTTTTCTTTGTTTAACCATGACCAAAGATTGAAAGGGATGGTGTGGGATGTATTCGCCATGGCATGCTCATAAGTGCGATTTTTGCTTGTTGCATGATAGGTAAAATTTGTGTTTTGATATATGTGTATATGTGTTTGTACATGATGTTACAAATGGATGTGAAAATATATGCTAGATTGGGAAAATTTGATTAAATGTTCATGAGATGAAATTAGGTGATTAAAAGATGTTAGTTGACATTGTATATATATATATATATATATATATATATATATATATATATATATATATCGGCCCTTAAAGTGAGTATGTAGGTGATGTTGAATCAAGTTTTTGGTGCATATTCGGTTAGGTGTATAATTGACCAAATGGGTGATTAGTAAGAATGGTTAGCAAGAAGGTTAAACTAGTTAATTTATTGATTAAGCTCAAGGAGTTAAAGAAGGAGAATCAAGCAAGGGAAAGACGAAGGTCATCGAGTAGCCGACTTGGAACTATTTTACCCAACACGAGGTAAGTCATTAAGCATATATTTGGTGTTGATTTAAATGATCATAATATATATGCAATTGTGTTTAAATGAGTTGATGTGTAAATGGAAATGTATGTGCATGGAATGATGCCATTGTTGAATGTATAAAGGCAGTAAAATGCATAAGGTATTGGTCTCGGCACTAAGTGTGCGGGTATAAATGGACACGGTGACAAGATTGGCACTAAGTGTGCGGGTTTAAAATTGTACAGCACTAAGTGTGCGAGTTTGATTATATAGCACTAAGTGTGCGAGCTGAATATATGTAGCACTAAGTGTGCGGATTCACTATATGCTCTTGCATTACAATTGGCACTGAGTGTGTGACATTATCGAGTTAATCCCGGACAGCGGATCGAGTAAGTACCTTGAGCTCATGACGAATAGGCAATATGTTCATGCTCGGGGTTGAGCTTGGTAAGCTTTAAATCTATGTGATGATTGCAATTGTATGATTGTGGTGAAAATGAGTTGGTGTGTGAAAATGCCTCAAATATCTTATTGTATAGAATATGAAATGTGGATGTAGGACTTGGTATGAGATTGAACCGAAAGGTCCGAGGAATTATGGTATAGTTTCGATATGGATGGAGTACCTAGCCTCGTTTATTGTTTCATGTTGCGATAATTTTATTAATGGATGGTTGTTGAATGCTTATGACTTATTGAGTTATAAACTCACTCGGTGTTTTCTTGTCACCCATTTTAGGTCTCTTGGGCTTGTATCGTTTGCATGCTCGGAACCGTCGTTGAAGTCATCACACCGGCTGGAAATCTTTTGGTATTGTCTTCGTAGTTGAACTAGGAGAACATTTGGCATGTATAGGCTACTTTGTTTTGTTGAATTTTGGGTTGTAAACTTTAAGCCATGCGAAAATGGCCTATGTGGTCGGTTGAGTGTGATTCTAAAACCTATAGTTACGAGCCTTAGAAACCTTAATTTTGATAAGGTGGCCATAGTTGTATTATGTATGATGAAATAGTTGGCCATGTAAGAATTATGAAATAGTCATTGTTTGCTTTAGTAATGATGCTGCCAAAGCAGAAGTGAGGTGAGATGGAAAAATCACTAAAAATAGTAGAAGTAGAATTAAATAGTGAATAAATAATGAAATTGAACCTTGATGAATCTATTTTCATATGGACAAAATGAAACGACCATATGAGTTGTATTTTAAGGGATATTCAGGTTTTCGCGAAACAGGGCCAGAACGGTTTCAGGATATCCTGCTCCGACTTTGAAAATTCACTATAAATTAACCAGAGAGAATTGGAAGTCATGCTCTATATGTACAGATTCCCTTGTGAGTCTACTTTCTTTAGAAATAAACAGCATAAGCGTTGGAGCCTTGTACAGGAAGATATCCAAGTCGTAGTGCACTAAGGTCAGTGTAGTCGAACCCTGCAACAGGGGAGACTTTAACTAATAAACTGTACTAATTGAATCGACCAAAAATTCTAGAAAAAATATGTAGATGGGATTATGAGTCTAGTTTCAGGGAAAATTTACGGACCTGATTTTCGAGTTCTGGAACTCGAGATATGATTTTTAAGGTGACAGTGACGCAGTTAGCTAGCTCGCTCGAATGTAAATTAAATATTTCAAGAGAGAAATAAGGGAAGTAAGCCCGGTAACACCACGTGGTCAAATCCGGTGACGGTCACAGGTTTGGGGTGTTACACTGTGAAAGCAAGTGATTTCAGTCTGCAAACCCCTCGTGTCTGACTCCGGCAACGGTCTCGGGTACGGGGTGTTACAATTTAATTGGTATCAGAGCCAGGTTTAGTCGATTCTAGGACTACCGTAATGCGTTGGGTTTAGCTATACATGCCATTTTATGTGATTATTTGATAGTGTGGTGATTTCTGACATTTGCAAATGTGTCTATTTATAGTAATGGATCCCGATCCCGACCGAAGCGGTAGTTGATGATCTTGAGAGTGTAGCGCTGCTCAAGACAAGGGACGCGGCCGCGGCGGACTCTCAACCTAATGCTAGTAATCCGAATGATGAAGCTAGACAAGCTTTTATAGCGTGATGAATGATTGGTTCAACCAATACATTCGAACTAATACTACTGTTCCACAACCTCCATTCCCGACAAATACCACCTCAAGACCTACAATACCTCCCAGAATCGACCAAATAAGGTCAAATAAGCCCCTAGTTGATGAATCCGAAAACACGGCTATCAATTTAAAGCTACGGACAGCGATGATGCCGAGCAAGCGGAATTTTGGTTGGACAACACTATCCGGGTACTCGATGAGCTATCTTGCACACCCGATGAGTGCCTAAAGTGTACCATCTCCTTGCTACGTGATTCTGCCTACTATTGGTGGAACACGTTGACTTCTGTCGTGCCCAGAGAGCAAGTAACTTGGGAGTTCTTCCAAACCGAAGTTTCGAAAGAAGTATATCACGAGAGATTCATTGACCAAAATGGAAGGAATTTCTTGAACTCAAACAAGGTTCCATGTCGGTTACCGACTATGAACGAAAATTTGTAAGGCTTAGCCGGTACGCGCGAGAATGCATTTCTTCAGAAGCCGTGATGTGTAAACATTTCGAGGATGGGCTGAATGATGATATAAAGTTGTATGTTGGCATTTTGGAAATCCGAGAATTTGTGCCACTTGTCGAGCGAGCTTGCAAAGTCAAGAGCTCGAGATGGAGAAAAGAAAAGTGAGGTGGGAGCAAAGGAGTTTCAGAAGAGGTCTTGGGAAGCCCTTCCCACGATCATCGAAGAAATTTAGAGATGGCTTAGGCCGGTCTAGAGACACTTCGGGCTTTTCTAGACGAGATCGCGATTGTCCCCCTGTGAGCACACGAGTCACTTCAATCGCCAGTGTTGGAAATGATCGTCGAGACAGAACGGAGTGCCAGTATTGTGGCAAATGGCATTCTGGAAGTTGTAGATTCCATGACCGCTCCTGTTACAAGTGTGGGTCAGTTGACCACTTTATCAAAGATTGCCCGAGATTGTCTGAACAGAATGTAAATCAGAGTGGGAAACCGAGTGCTACCACTACTCGAGGTAGACCATCTAGAAACACGGGAAATGCTAGTGGTGGTCAGAGAGGATCTAGAGATGCTACGACCAGATCTGAGGCTCGTGCTCCTGCTAGGGCTTATGCTATACGCGCACGCGAGGATGCTTCCTCGCCAGATGTTATTACTGGTACTTTTACTCTCTTTGATACTAATGTGATTGCTTTGATTAACACTGGTTCTACTCATTCTTATATATGTAAAACCTTAGCATCCAGTAAGACTTTACCTATTGAGTCTACTGAGTTCGTAATTCGGGTGTCAAATCCCTTGGGTCGTTACGTGCTTGTCGACAAAGTGTGTAAGAAATGTCCCTAGTAATCCGAGGTTCTGCTTTTCCGCCGATTTGATGCTGTTACTGCTTGACAAATTTGATGTTATCCTCGGTATGGATTGGTTGACCGTACATGATGCAATTGTAAATTGCAAAAGAAAAACCATCGATTTGAGGTGTGTAAATAACGAGATAATCTGAGTCGAGTCTACTGACTTGAATAGGTTGCCAGCTGTAATATCGTCGGTGTTGGCTCAGAAATATGTAAGAAAAGGGTGTGAAGCATACCTTGCGTATGTACTTGATGACAAAGAATTAGAAAGGAAACCCGAATCTGTGCCGGTGGCCATATGACCTATTAAACTCCTTGTCATATTCGGCCATAAGCTACCATAATGAGACTTTAATAAGTTAAATTTGTTTGAATTAGCTCAAGAGCTTAGAGGACCACAGTTGGATAAGGAAAGGAAAAAGTTATCGAATAGCCATGAAATCGCTCGACCACATCCGAGGTAAGTTTTCTAGTAATGGAACTTAGATTATGATTTGATTAGATCATGTTTCAAGCAAATCAAAATCGTGCTCTTTGTATGTGGCTATTGAGCCAAAATTGCAAGTGTGATAAGTGTCTTGTGTTTGAGCTTTGGTAATGAAAATGAAATACGGATGTGTCATGATTTATTGATAAATGTGCATGGTTATTCGAATGATGTCCGGGCTAAGTCCCGAAGGCTTTGTGCTAAGTGACTATATCCGGACTAAGATCCGAAGGCATTTGTGCGAGTTACTAATTCCGGGCTAAGCCCGAAGGCATTGGTGCGAGTTACTAAATCCGGGTTAAGTCCCAAAGGCATTTGTGCGAGTTACTATAACCGGGCTATGTCCCGAACGCATTTGAACGAGTAGCTATATCCGGTTAAATTCCAAAGGTACGTGATTCGGGAACGAGCCATCTTGCTGTAAAAATTTTAGTTAATACGCTTGTAAAATCCCAACAATGAGGTATGTTTCGTATGTGCATTGGAATAGTTGATTCCATTCGAATAATATTCGCTCAGTCGAGTAATGAGCTTCCGGTATTTGGCTAAGATGATCCCTTATGTATGAATATAGGGGTTGGAATGTGAAGTAAGAATGATTTGAGAATATGTATATATGGAATTATCCGTTTAGTTATATGAATGCTATACTTCAGTTGTGCTTAAATTCTTTGCTCAAAACTTACTAAGCATTTAATGCTTACTCCGTTTATTTAATTCTCTGTTTTATAGATTTTGGTTCTTCAGCTATCGGACTCGGGATTTTTGAAGTCGAAGTCGCCCACACAATCAAAGCTCCTTTTGGTATACTTTTGGTTGAACTTTGAAATGGCATGTATAGGACTACCCTTTTTGTTGTTGGTCATGTACCCTTCGGTTTTGTGTAAATTTGGATAGCCATACGAAAATGGCTTAAATATACTTTGATCATAGCATTATAATCGTTTTGTATGTTGTTCGTCGAGAGGTATGGAAATATTGGTAATGGTTAGCCATGGGAATGGTCATTCATGACCACTTTTGGTATATGTATGACAAACTCTAGTGGATCCATGGAGGATCATGAAATAGGTAAAGTTTACCTTAAAAATAGATGCTGGCAGCAGCAGTGATGTGGATGTGAAAAATCACTAAAAATAGAAGGAATGGAATTAAATAGTGAATAAATTATGTAATCGAACCTTGATGAATCTATTTTCATAGGAAAGTAACGAAACATTCATATGAACAGTATATTATGAGATGTTAAAGTTTTCGTGAGATATAGCCAGAACGGTTTCTGGATCCCCTGATCTGACTTTGGAAATTCATTATAAATTAACCAGAGACATTTAGAAGTCATGCCATATATGTATAGATTCCTATTTGAGTCTAGTTTCTATAGAAAGAAACTTCATCAGTATTTAATCCCTGTACAGGGAGATATCTAAGTCGTAATGCATGAAGGTCAGTGTAGTCGCACCCTGTAACAGGGGAGACTTTAACTAATAAACTGTACTAATTGGCCCGACCAGTAATTCTAAAAAAACCTCTGTAGATGGACATATGAGTCTAGTTTCAGGGAAAAATTACGAAACTGATTTTCAAGTTTTTGAACTCAAGATATGATTTTTAAGGTGACAGTGACGCAGTTAGCCAACTGCCTGGAAATTTTAAAAATGGACTGTGAAAGCAAGTGATTTAAGTCTTCAAACCCCTCGTGTCCGACTCCGGCAACGGTCTCGGGTACGGGGTGTTACACATATATAACCAAATCAGACACAATCATTGGAAATTTGCATCAAATGCATCTAATAATAATTAATATTAGCCAGCATTAATGGCCTACAAAATATTATCACATCCGTCATAAGAGCCAACACTTGTGGCTAATCAAATAAGGCATTAAACCGAAGATTCGAGTCCCTATACAAGCCAAAACTACAATATTTAAGTTAACTATACCAAAAGCTTCAAGTGATAGTGTGATCAATGCCTCCGACGTCCCTTGGTCCTTGATACGAGCTTAACAGCAGTATAAGAAAATGGAAAGGAAGGGAGTAAGCATAAAGCTTAGTAAGTACATATATGCAAATAATGTCTAAGTAAGAACTTATTCATCAAATGATAATTTATTAAACTTGAATGATGTATATCATTTATTCCTCTCTATCTTACTCTTCACTTCATTTACGTATACTTACAACATCTCGTCACATAATAAGGCCTTATTCATAAGTTTAGTACACATACCTGTAATCACTCTTAAAATAACTCAAGTTCATTCTTTCTAATGACATGCCGCATTGGAATTATCACCAACTCACTTTTTGAGTTACCCATTGAACACAAAGAATACTAATGGATACACGATAAGTTCGTAACTAAGTGCCATATAAGTCTCCGGAGGTACATCATGCTATGTAATGCTCGCATTTTGAGCTACTCACGGGCCTTTCTACCAAGTCAGTACCCGGAACCCATAGCACTATCATGCAACGCCTGCTCATTAAGCTACCCATGGGTCTGTACACAAAGTCAACACCCAGACCCATATAGCATTAACATGAAATGATCGCTCAGAGAGTTACTCACGGGTTTAGTCACGAAGGCATTACCCGGACCCACATTACATATAACATTCATCTCATGAACTCAGACACAACTCATGAGTTCAGACCACCTAGTTTCTCATGACCTACTTTGTGTATCCTATACTATTCCTAAGGTTCAACGGGATTTCAAATCTAACCAATTGTCATCGTACTTGCTCATAATGTAGGTTACTCTTATATCACATTATTTATACTTTCATGGCAACAAATAAGATTATGATACATGATAACGATAAAACATTCAAATATATATATTACCAACACATTTAAAAGTAAGCTACAATGACACATTATTTACATATGTACTTACCCCGGTACAAAAAGATGGGAACGAGCTTAATCCTCGTAAACTTTGTTCTTTCCCCGATCAAGACCCAAATCATGTTTCTCTTGATCTAAAATGTCGAAATTTAGCTTATTTAATACCCAAATCATTCAATTCAACTCAAGACTCATACTTTGGTAAAATAACCGTTTTGCCCTTAAACTTCGCAAAAATTATGATTTTACCCCTAGGCTCGAAAATTCATTTTTGTCGAATTTCTTTAAGTATTAAGCCTAATTGAATTCTTTTTATACTAGAAGCAGCCCATAATTCTCATTAATTCACACATTCACCATATAATTTATAACTTATGCAAAATGGTCCTTAGCTAGGGTTTCCATGAAAACCTCTTCACAAAAGTTGTTTGTTTAACAACCAAGATTCATTTTCTTCCCTAAAGTTTTAGCTAACAACATACATGCTTTCATGGAAAAACCCTACACCCTCATCCATTTTGCAAAATAGTCCCCTTTCTAGAAAGCTCATGTTACAAAGGGTACAAAAATCATCAAGAATAACCTTCAAAATGACTTACTTGCAAGAGATACAAATGGCTAATATTTTGAGCTCTCTAAACCCCCTTTTTGATGTTGAAAAATCAGTGAAGAAGAAGATGATGATGAAGTGATATCATGCTTTCTTTATTTTATTTCTGTTTTATCGATTAAGCCACTAAAACCCACCTAACATTTGACCGTTTGAATTTTCCTTATCTCTTGGCTGGCCATCACTTATCTATTGGCCTAATTTCACTTTAAAGATGCCTAATATAGGTTCTCTAGCAATTTAACACATTTGGCTATTAAAACAGGACTTTTTCACTTTATGCGATTTAGTCATTTTTCACAATTAAGCTCACAAACGCTATAATTACTTCACCAAAATTTTCATACACTCAAATAATCATGCTATGACACAAAAATAATAATAATAATAATTTCTCAACCTTTGATAAAGACCACCACAAAGGAATTTCCTTTCAGAGATTTGCCACCAAATGTAGCACCCTTAACCCCTCTCTATCACCAAATTAGGGATACAAACCATTATCACACTATATGTAACACCCCGAACCCGAGACCATCGCCGGCGTCGGACACGAGGGGTTAGCAAGCTAAGTTCACTTGTTTTGCCCATCCATTGGACATTTCCAGTCAGGCTGGAAAAACTGCATCACTGTCGCCTTAAAAATCATATCTCGAGTTTCAAAACTCGGAAACTGGTTTCGTAAATTTTCCCTGAATTTAGACTCATATATCCATCCATGGGTTTATTTCTAGAATTTTTGGTCGGGCCAATTGGTACAGTTTATTAGTTAAAGTCACCCATGTTACAGGGATCGACTGCTCTGACCTTCGTGCGGTATAACTTGAATATCTCTCTGTGCAGGGCTTTAATGCTGGTTCCGTTTGTTTCTAATGAAACTAGACTCAAAATGGAATCTGTACATATAAGGTATGTCTCCTAATTCTTTTTGGATAATTTATAGTGAATTTTTAAAGTTGCGACAGGGAACCCAGAAACCATTCTGGCCCTGTCTCACAATAGCTTTAATATCTCTTAACCTGTAACTCCTATGACCATTTCGTTTCTTCCATAAGAAAATAGACTCATCAAGGTTCATTTACATAGCTTATTCACTATTTAATTCCATTCCTATGAATTTTGGTGATTTTTCACATTCACGCCACTGCAGCTGGCAGCATCTGTTTTAAGGTAGGGCTTACCTATTTGGTAGTCTCCATGAATCAACTAGTCTTGCCATACATAGGTTCATATATGATCATTTTAACCATACCAATGGCTGATCATATGACCAACATTCCTATTTCCAAGCCATAGCCACATCATGACACCAAATATATATATATACAAACCACAATTAGTCTAAGTTCATGCTTCCTTTTTCGAGCCATTTTCGCATGGCCGTACATACTTACATTACAACATATTTAACAAACATGAGGTAGTCCTATACATGCCATCTCAAGTTCAACCAATAATTTATACCAAAATGGAGGCTTGATAGTGTGGATGACTTCGACTTCAACGATCCCAAATCCGATTGCTTGAGCGAAATCTAGAAAAGCGAGAGCCAAAGCAACGGGTAAGCATTTTATGCTTAGTAAGTCTCAAGGAATATAATCAACTCTAATTAAAGCAATACATTCACATAACCAAATGCATCATTTCATTAATGCACATTCACATAATCGTACTTACTTCACCATCCCAACACTTATGTTCATACACAAATAACGGCTTCATTAAGGCCGATAACTCGCTCCATCATAGGAGCGGATATTCATACGCTCTTACTCCTAGCGCGCAAAGCACACACCGCACTTACCTTGTCATTGGGAAATTTCACAAGTGCATTAGCTGAAATTTTCCAGCAAGCTTATAATTTTCAAATCACATACCTTCGGAGTTTAACCGGACGTCGCTACTCGTTCAATCGCCTTCGGGACATAGCCCGGTTATGATAACCCGCACCAAGGCCTACGGGACTTAACCCGGATATCACGATTTGCACAAATGCCTTCGGGTCTTAGCCCGGATTTAACAACTTGCACGAATGCCTTCGGGTCTTAGCCCGGATATAGCTACTAGCACAATTGCCTTTGGTCTTAACCGGATATAATTTTCAGCATAATTGTCTTGGGGCTTAGCCGGATATCATTCAATTTCTCATGCACACATACATCAATAATCATTGGACATACATATTTCATTTTCCTTACTAAGGCTCAAACACAATTATAATCATTAGCATATTCGCCTTCGGGACTTAGCCCGGGTGGAATTCAAATACTCATACACACATAATCAATAATCATACACATCCATATTTCATCTCACATAATTCAAGTAAGGTCACTTCTTGAGGACTTACCTCGGATGTTGTCGAACGGCTTTTACGGCTATTCGATCACTTTTTCCTTCCCCTTGTCCAATTGTGGACCTCTTAGCTATTGAGCTAATTCAAACAAATTCAATTTATTAAAACCTCATTGTGCTAGCTTATGGCCGAATATGACAAGGAATTTAAATGGTCATATGGCCACTCTTTAACTTGAATACACAATGGTCATGCACATTTTATACTACATCAAGCAATTCAATACAATTTATTTGAGCATCAAGGAAATGCTAAGGCCTTCAATAGGCTACCCAAGGCCGAATATTCATGTACATGTTGAGGCCAATTATGCACTTAATACCTCACAAAAACAGCATGCATTTTACTAGTTAATGCTTTTCATATTGTGGCTCAAAACTTATAATATAGCATCAAGCACTTATATGTGTGCTAGGCCGATTTGTGCTTGCAATTTCACAATTATTCTTCAACATCTTCTTCGTTAAACAAACTTATTCATCACTTCCTTCATAACCAAAACATCATGTGCAAACATATATATACATATATGAGCATGGCGAATTTCAAGGTGTCCATAGCCATCCAAAACACAAATTTTAACTAACATGCAAGAAGCATGAACCATGCTCATGAATGCATCATGGCGAATATGACAATCATGCTCCTTTTCAACTTCAATCATGATAAAACAAAAGAAAGCTCAAAATCTTACTCAAGAGTAGACAATCCATCATTGCATGCATCATCATCAAGCTTCACACTTAGCATGCAATGGCTTTATCACCATAACAACTTTGGCCAAATACCATTTCCATGGCTTAACAAAGATTTGAGCCATGGCTAACATGCACATCAAGTTAGCAACCAAAACATGCATGAAACTCCTAACACAA
Source organism: Gossypium arboreum (assembly GCF_025698485.1). Taxonomy (NCBI): domain Eukaryota; kingdom Viridiplantae; phylum Streptophyta; class Magnoliopsida; order Malvales; family Malvaceae; genus Gossypium; species Gossypium arboreum. The sequence continues at coordinate 48,963,796 of NC_069077.1, forward strand.
CCTCATACATACCTTAGTCTTGATGCAAACTTAGCCAAATCTCCTTCTAGATCTCTTCCAAACCAAGCATGAAGCAAAAATCCTCCTTCTTCCTTAGTTTTGGCTCAAAGAAAGGATGAACAAAATTTTTTCTTTCCTTCTCTACAACTCACGGCAATGGGGGATTACCACACTCACACACATTTTTTTCATTTTTTATCACCCATACACCTTTGTTTATTATTTCACCCTAATGCACCAACAAAACATGTTTCATGACATGTTTAGCCCATCCTCCCTTGTCATGGCCGGCCACCACCTATAAAAGGGGAATTTGACATGCAAGTCCATTATTTTGCATGCATGCTTTAATTAGTCATCACACATTTCCTATCATACTTTCAAAGTTCATTACTAAGTCCTTTCTTGTGGAATTCACCCTTATAACACTAAATCAATCATCATAAAATGTCATACATGAGCACACACATGTTATAGGCATCAAAATAAATTTTAATTATTTTTATGCCTCGGTTTTGTGGTCCCGAGACCACCTTCCGACTAGGGTCAATTTTGGGTGTCACAACTCTCCCCACTTAAGAAATTTTCGTCCCGAAAATCTTACCGTAAATAGGTTTGGATATCGCTCTTTCATAGAGTTCTCGGTCTCCCAAGTAGCATCTTTTATCCCGTGCTTGAGCCATAACACTTTTACTAGCGGAACCCGCTTGTTTCGCAACTCTTTCACTTCTCGTGATAGGATACGAATCGGTTCTTCCTCATAACTCATATTAGCTTGAATTTCAATTTCGATGGACTAATCACGTGCGATGGATCGGATCTATAGCGTCAAGCATCGAAACGTGAAAGACATCGTGAACCTTTTCGAGTTCGGGGCAAAATCAAACGATATGCCTTTGGATCGACTCGCCGGATATCTCGATGGCCCAATGAACCTCGGGCTCAACTTGCCCTTACTACTGAATCGAGTATCTTTTTCCAAGGCGATACCTTGAGAAACACTTTATCACCCACCGATACTCGATATCCTTACGCTTCAGTTCGCGTCACGACTTCTCGACGATCGGAGGCTATCTTCGACTTTCACGGATTACTTTCACTTTCATTCAGCATCTCTAATCAAATCCACCGAAAATCTTACTTTCACCAAGCTCGGTCCAAAACAATGGTGTACGGCATTTACGATCGTACAAGGCCTCGTAGGGTGCCATCTTAATACTTGATTGAAAGTCGTTGTTGTAAGCGAATTCAATCAACGGCAAATACCGTTCCCATGAACCACTAAACTCGAGGACGCAACATCTTAACATATCCTCAAGTATCTGAATTATCCGCTCGGATTGACCCTTGGTTTGGGGGTGAAAGGCGGTCTTGAAATGCAACTTGGTACCCAAAGCCTCTTGCAATTTCTTCCAAAATAGCGATGTAATCTTGGGTCTCTATCCGACACGATAGAAATAGGCACCCCATGCAATCGAATAATTTGGGAGACGATAATTCGCCAATTTATCGAGCGAAAAATCCGTGCGGACAGGGATAAAATGAGCAGACTTGGTCAGTCTATCAACAATGACCCAAATCGCATCTTTCTTACTTGCCGACACTGGTAATCCAGATATAAAATCCATTGTCACTCGATCCCATTTCTATTCGTATCATGATTGGTCAAGTAATCCCGATGGCACTTGATGTTCCGCTTTCACTTGTTGACATATCAGACACCTTGAAACAAATTCAGAAATGTCTCATTTCATACCGGGCCACCAAAATTGGCGTTTCAGGTCATTGTACATTTTAGTACTACCCGGGTGGATTGACATTCGACTACTGTGAGCCTCGCTCAAAATCATCGAAACAAGTTCCGAATTCCTTGGAATACATAATCGACCCTTGAACGTCAAGCAGTCATTGTCGTCAATCTGAAATTCCGATTCTTCATCCGAAACACATTCGGCTCGCTTAGCGACCAATTCAGCGTCGACCTTCTGAGATTCAAGTATTTGATGAATCAATAACGGTTTGGCCTCTAATTCGACTACTAGCACCTCCTCGGGTGAAACGGATAAATGAGCATCCATCGCTCTCAAAGCAGACAGTGCCTTGCGACTTAAAGCATCAGCCACCGCGTTGGCCTTTCCCGGGTGATAATCAATGATGAGTTCATAGTCTTTCAACAACTCAAGCCAACGTCTTTGTCGCAGTTTAAATCTTTCGAGTCATCAAATATTTTAGACTCTTGTGGTCCGAATAAATATGACACCTTTCTCCAAACAAGTAATGCCGCTATATCTTCAAGGCGAACATTATGGCTGCTAGTTCAAGGTCATGGGTCGGATAGTTTCTCTTATGCGGCTTTAGTTGTCTCGACGCGAAAGCCACAACTCGACCTTCTTGCATCAACACACAACCTAACCCAAGCAAGGATGCGTCATCAGATATGACAAACTCTTTACCGGACTCACATTTGTACTAGCACTGGGGCCTCGGTTAAACAAGTTTTTAGTCGATCGAAACTTTCTTGACAAATGTTCACCACTCGAACTCAACATCTTTTTGGAGTAGTTTCGTCATCGGCAGCAGCTATCATCGAAAAACCTTTCACAAATCGTCGATAGTATCCGCAAGCCCCAAAAGCTCCTAAATTCGGTAACATTCCTGAGGTTTCCAATTGACTATGGCGAAATTTTGTTCAGTCCATCCCGACACCGATCGCGGACACCACGTGCCCCAAAAAAAAGCTAACCTCTTTCACCAAAATTCACATTTACCAAACTTTGCGTGATAACTGCTTATCTCGTAAGATTTGCAACACTAGCCTCGGTGTTCGGTTTCATCTCTCGAATTGACCTAAATGTCATCGATAAATACAACTACGAACCGATCCAAGTATGGCCTGAAAATTCTATTCATTAAATCCATAAACACCGCAGAGGCATTAGTGAGCCCAAACGACATCACCAAGAATTAGTAGTGACCGTACCTCGTTCTAAAAGCGGTTTTGGGTATGTCCGATTCTCGGACCCTCAACCGATAGTACCCGACCTTAAATCTATCTTTGAAAACACCAAGGCTCCCTTTAATTGATCAAACAAATCGTCAATTCGTGGCAACAGATATTTATTCTTTATCGTCACTTTATTGAGTTGACGATAGTCGATGCAAAACCTCATGCTTCCGTCCTTCTTTTCACAAACAATCCGGTGCGCCCCATGGAGAAAAACTCGGTCGAGCGAAACCTCTATCCGTTAATTCTTGCAATTGGACCTTCAATTCCTTTAACTCCGTTAATGCCATACGATACGGAGCTATCGAAATTGAGTGGTACCAGTACCAATTCGATGCCAAATTCTACTTCCCGACAGTGGTAAGCGGCAATTCTTGGAAAACATTCGGTATTCACAAACCACGGGCACAGATTCGGGTTTCTTTTTTCGATTCCTTGTCATCGAAAGCACGACGCAAGGTACGCTTCGCACCCTTTTCTTACATATTTCTAGGCCAACATCACGATATTACGGTGGCAACTCCTTTAAGTCCGTAGACTCAACTCAGTATTATCTTGTTATTCGCGCTCCTCAAATCGATAGTCTTGCTCTTGCAATTTACAACCGCATCGTGCATGGTCAACCAATCCAAACCAAGAATAACATCGAACTCATCGAGCGGCAAAAGCATCAAGTCCGCCGGAAAACAAGAACCTCGGAACACTAGGGGACTTTTCTTGCACACTTTGTTGACAAGCACGTAATGACCCAAGGGTTTGACACCGAATTACAAACTCGAGAGACTCAATGGGCAAAGTCTTCTTGGATGCTAAGGTTTCACATATATATGAATGAGTAGAACCGGGGTCAATCAAAGCAATCACATTTGTATTGAAAAGAGTGAAAGTACCTGTAATAACATCCGGAGAGGCAGATCTCGCGGCGTGCGCGTATGGCATAAGTCCTAGCAGAGCACGAGCCTCAAATCTGATGGTAGCATCTCTAGATCCTCTCGACCGCCACCGACATTGCCCATATTTCTAGGTGGCCTACCTCGGCGATGGTAGCACCGGGTTTGCACTCGACTTACATTCATTCATGCATCCTCGGGCAATCCTTCATAAAGTGGTCGGCCGATCCACACTTATAGCAGGAGCGATCACGAAACCAACAGCTCCCGAATGCCATTTGCCACAATGTGGGCACTCCGCCTCTCTCGGCGATCATTTCCACCACCGCGATCGAGGTGACTCGTGTGGTCACAGGGGTCGATCGCGTCCTCGTCTAGAAAAGCCCAAACGCCTCTAGACCGGCTCACATCATCTCGAAATCTCTTCGATGCTTGTTGAAGAGACTTTCCGAGGACCTCTTCGAATTCTCCGGTCCCACATCAACTTTTTGTTTCTCCTTTCTAAGCTCTTGGCTTTACAAGCTCGCTCAACAAGTACTACGAACTCTCGTATCTCGAGAATGCCAACGAACATCCTTATATCATCATTCAGCCCATCCTCAAGCGTTTACACATAATAGCTTCGGACGAAATGCATTCTCGCGTCGGCTAAGCCTCACAAACTTTCGTTCGTAGTCGATAACGGACATAGAACCTTGCTTAAGATCAAGAAATTCCTTCGCTTTTGGTCGATGAATCTCGACTAATATACTTTTTGAACTCGGTTTGAAAGAATTCCCAAGTCACTTGCTCTCTAGGCACCACAAGTCGAGTACTCCACCAATAGTAGGCGGACTCACGTAGCAAGGAGATGGTACACTTTAAACACTCATCGGGGTACAGGATAGCTCATCGAGCACCGGATAGTGTTATCCAACCAAAATTCAGCTCGCTTCGGCATCATCATCATCCGTAGCCTTAAATTCAGTGGCCCCATGTTTTGAATCCTATCGATCGGGGCTTACTTGACCTTATTTGGTCATCCACGGAGGTATTGTGGGTGCGGGGTTGCATTTGTCGGGAATGGAGGTTGTGGAACAGCCGTGTTAGTTCGAATGTATTGATTAAACCATTCGTTCATCACACTATAAAAGGCTTGCCTAGCCTCATCATTCGGATTGCTGGCCATAGGTTGAGAGTCCGTCGGCGCTGTCCCTTGTGCGGGAGCAGGCGCCACACTCTCACACCATCAGCTATCGCTCGGTTGGGATCGGATCCATTCTAATAACAAACACAAAGTCAAATTGTCGAAATCACCACACTATCGATTCATCATTTAATGGCATGTATAGCTAGACCCCAAACACATCACGGTAGTCCTAGAATCGACTAAACCGGGCTCTGATACCAATAAAATTGTAACACCCCGAACCCGAGACCATCGCCGGCGTCGGACACGAGGGGTTAGCAAGCTAAGTTCACTTGTTTTGCCCATCCATTGGACATTTCCAGTCAGGCTGGAAAAACTGCATCACTGTCGCCTTAAAAATCATATCTCGAGTTTCAAAACTCGGAAACTGGTTTCGTAAATTTTCCCTGAATTTAGACTCATATATCCATCCATGGGTTTATTTCTAGAATTTTTGGTCGGGCCAATTGGTACAGTTTATTAGTTAAAGTCACCCATGTTACAGGGATCGACTGCTCTGACCTTCGTGCGGTATAACTTGAATATCTCTCTGTGCAGGGCTTTAATGCTGGTTCCGTTTGTTTCTAATGAAACTAGACTCAAAATGGAATCTGTACATATAAGGTATGTCTCCTAATTCTTTTGGATAATTTATAGTGAATTTTAAAGTTGCGACAGGGAACCCAGAAACCATTCTGGCCCTGTCTCACAATAGCTTTAATATCTCTTAACCTGTAACTCCTATGACCATTTCGTTTCTTCCATAAGAAAATAGACTCATCAAGGTTCATTTACATAGCTTATTCACTATTTAATTCCATTCCTATGAATTTTGGTGATTTTTCACATTCACGCCACTGCAGCTGGCAGCATCTGTTTTAAGGTAGGGCTTACCTATTTGGTAGTCTCCATGAATCAACTAGTCTTGCCATACATAGGTTCATATATGATCATTTTAACCATACCAATGGCTGATCATATGACCAACATTCCTATTTCCAAGCCATAGCCACATCATGACACCAAATATATATATATACAAACCACAATTAGTCTAAGTTCATGCTTCCTTTTTCGAGCCATTTTCGCATGGCCGTACATACTTACATTACAACATATTTAACAAACATGAGGTAGTCCTATACATGCCATCTCAAGTTCAACCAATAATTTATACCAAAATGGAGGCTTGATAGTGTGGATGACTTCGACTTCAACGATCCCAAATCCGATTGCTTGAGCGAAATCTAGAAAACCGAGAGCCAAAGCAACGGGTAAGCATTTTATGCTTAGTAAGTCTCAAGGAATATAATCAACTCTAATTAAAGCAATACATTCACATAACCAAATGCATCATTTCATTAATGCACATTCACATAATCGTACTTACTTCACCATCCCAACACTTATGTTCATACACAAATAACGGCTTCATTAAGGCCGATAACTCGCTCCATCATAGGAGCGGATATTCATACTCTTACTCCTAGCGCAAAGCACACACCGCACTTACCTTGTCATTGGGAAATTTCACAAGTGCATTAGCTGAAATTTTCCAGCAAGCTTATAATTTTCAAATCACATACCTTCGGAGTTTAACCGGACGTCGCTACTCGTTCAATCGCCGGGACATAGCCGGTTATGATAACCCGCACCAAGGCCTACGGGACTTAACCCGGATATCACGATTTGCACAAATGCCTTGGTCTTAGCCCGGATTTAACAACTTGCACGAATGCCTTGGTCTTAGCCGGATATAGCTACTAGCACAATTGCCTTCGGGTCTTAACCCGGATATAATTTTCAGCATAATTGTCTTCGGGGCTTAGCCCGGATATCATTCAATTTCTCATGCACACATACATCAATAATCATTGGACATACATATTTCATTTTCCTTACTAAGGCTCAAACACAATTATAATCATTAGCATATTCGCCGGGACTTAGCCCGGGTGGAATTCAAATACTCATACACACATAATCAATAATCATACACATCCATATTTCATCTCACATAATTCAAGTAAGGTCACTTCTTGAGGACTTACCTCGGATGTTGTCGAACGGCTTTTACGGCTATTCGATCACTTTTTCCTTCCCCTTGTCCAATTGTGGACCTCTTAGCTATTGAGCTAATTCAAACAAATTCAATTTATTAAAACCTCATTGTGCTAGCTTATGGCGAATATGACAAGGAATTTAAATGGTCATATGGCCACTCTTTAACTTGAATACACAATGGTCATGCACATTTTATACTACATCAAGCAATTCAATACAATTTATTTGAGCATCAAGGAAATGCTAAGGCCTTCAATAGGCTACCCAAGGCCGAATATTCATGTACATGTTGAGGCCAATTATGCACTTAATACCTCACAAAACAGCATGCATTTTACTAGTTAATGCTTTTCATATTGTGGCTCAAAACTTATAATATAGCATCAAGCACTTATATGTGTGCTAGGCCGATTTGTGCTTGCAATTTCACAATTATTCTTCAACATCTTCTTCGTTAAACAAACTTATTCATCACTTCCTTCATAACCAAAACATCATGTGCAAACATATATATACATATATGAGCATGGCGAATTTCAAGGTGTCCATAGCCATCCAAAACACAAATTTTAACTAACATGCAAGAAGCATGAACCATGCTCATGAATGCATCATGGCGAATATGACAATCATGCTCCTTTTCAACTTCAATCATGATAAAACAAAAGAAAGCTCAAAATCTTACTCAAGAGTAGACAATCCATCATTGCATGCATCATCATCAAGCTTCACACTTAGCATGCAATGGCTTTATCACCATAACAACTTTGGCCAAATACCATTTCCATGGCTTAACAAAGATTTGAGCCATGGCTAACATGCACATCAAGTTAGCAACCAAAACATGCATGAAACTCCTAACACAACCTCATACATACCTTAGTCTTGATGCAAACTTAGCCAAATCTCCTTCTAGATCTCTTCCAAACCAAGCATGAAGCAAAATCCTCCTTCTTCCTTAGTTTTGGCTCAAAGAAAGGATGAACAAAATTTTTTCTTTCCTTCTCTACAACTCACGGCAATGGGGGATTACCACACTCACACACATTTTTTTCATTTTTTATCACCCATACACCTTTGTTTATTATTTCACCCTAATGCACCAACAAAACATGTTTCATGACATGTTTAGCCCATCCTCCCTTGTCATGGCCGCCACCACCTATAAAAGGGGAATTTGACATGCAAGTCCATTATTTTGCATGCATGCTTTAATTAGTCATCACACATTTCCTATCATACTTTCAAAGTTCATTACTAAGTCCTTTCTTGTGGAATTCACCCTTATAACACTAAATCAATCATCATAAAATGTCATACATGAGCACACACATGTTATAGGCATCAAAATAAATTTTTAATTATTTTTATGCCTCGGTTTTGTGGTCCCGAGACCACCTTCCGACTAGGGTCAATTTTGGGCTGTCACACTATAACACCCCTAACCCGTCTCCGTCACTAAATTAGGGTTATAGAGCATTACCGTATGATAGGAAACTTTTAAACATCATAACCCTCAATAATTTAAATATATCATAAACCATTCAATCACATACATTTTGTCCCTAAATTAAGCCTTTGAGGCCCTAGAAATAGCTTAGAAGTAATTTGGGGAAAATTAGAAACAATTTGGAAAGTTTAGGAAAAAGTTGAAAAAATTGGAAACATGGGTCACACGGCGGTGTGGCCAAGCCATGTAACTTTCAAACAAAGGACACAGGGCTGTGTCCCAGCCTGTGTCCTCACACGTGTAACTCACTGAATAGGGTCACACGCACGTGTGTCAGGCCATGTAACTCTCTACCCCACACTCCCATGTGCTTGGTTGTGTGTTAGGCCGTTTAACTCACTGACTTGAACTATAAGAAACCTTCAGATGATACACGACTGTGTCGTTAGGCCGTATGTCTCACACGATTGTGTCACACATACGTATTATAAGCCATGTGAATCCAAAATTTACCTAAAATCAAACCATTTCAAAACCATTTCTTTCATAATTTCTCAAACCACTTAAGCACGCATTCAAGGGGTTCAAACATCATTCGAACTTTTATAAACATACTATTTCAAGCACCCTAAACCACCTAACCAATATGCCATTCTAGGGCACCACAATTTGTATCCAAACATCTCTTACCTAAACATGTTCAGATTGCCACATTTCATGTTTATAGACCTTGTTCAAATATCTACAAAACACATCAAAATTACCATTTTCAAGTCACTACAAGCATACCAAAATATCATACCTTTCAATTACCCTAAAGTAGTCAGAAAGACCTTACTTAACAAGAATTATATGTTCGTCAACTAAACATACACTTCAAAGACATAAACATACTAAATCAACCATTTTATACATCCATGAACAATCAATACAAAAGACCTATACATGCCATTATAAACCTTGGCGAAAATGCTCAAAAACTACCAAAATGATTGCTAGATAGTGTGATAGATCTCTGATGAGCTTCCAACCAAATCAAACTTCTGGTGATCTATAAAACAAAGAAAAGAAACTACGTAAGCAACGATTACTTAGTAAGCTCATATAAACTTTCAACATAACTTACCTTTTCGATAATACAATACATAGATTAAACATAACTCAACACCAATACCATAAACTTAGCAAAGCCTAATCAACATCACCAACTCACAAGTTAGTATATCTATCAAAAACATATTTGAAATCAACCATAAGATATGTAAGTTTCCATATATATAACATCATGTAGTTCATAAATCCTTTCACTATGTTATGATTCAATCCATTTATGCACTTACTATCCTGTTCCCTTTTCTTGCCTGTTGAACCATTTAGAATTTCTTTGGATTCTTGGGAAGCTCACATAAAGTGTGCCTTTACATAGAATTGTAACCTTTTTTTTACATCAATGCTCACACGAGTTTGTGGGGATGCTACTCACATGAGCTGTAGGTCAGTATGTAAGCTACACGATGCTACTTACATGAGCTATGGAGAATCCGCAACAAATGTAGGACCTCAGTCATCGGTAAGACATTCAAGACCAGCACCTGAAACATGAAATCCCTAATAATATGTCATTTGTATCTTAAGAATTCCTGAGGTTCAATTGGGACTTAATATCCGTCAATTCATCATAGAATTGATACATATATATATAAGTTCATTTATATCAAATCAACATAATGAACATTCAATTTAACTAGCATGTAAGTGATTACAGTTCATACGAACTTGCCTCGACCTAGTCCGAAGCTTTAGCTTTTCCTTGATCTAAGTTTGAACTGGTTTATCTTGATCTAAATAGATAATTTCAGTCAATCAAGTACTTCTAGAATTCAATTTAGTCCACATTTCATATTTATGCAAAATTACCAATTTACCCCTAACATTTTAACTTTTCACAATTTAGTTCTTAAGCTATAATTTGAAATCTAACCATTTTAATCCTTCATACAAGCTAGTAGAATTTCTTAGGGAATCATATCAACCCATTATAACCATTATTTTATAAATTTAACATGAAAATTTTACTATTTTCCCAAATAAGTCCCTAAAAGAAACTTCATCAAAAATCACTTAACAAAACTTGTTTATTTTTCATCAAGGATTCATAATTTATCAATTAACATAAAAAATCATTCAAGAACATTCATGACATAACCCTCAACCTTTAACAGTTTTACAAATTAACCTCCAGGCTAGCTAGATTAAGCTAAAACAAACTTAAAAACATAAAAATAATTAAAAATGGGACTCAAAATCACTCACGTGTAAGAAGCAAGCTTGACCAAACCTTCAAAGTGTAAAAATGGCTTCTTCTTTCCTTATTTTCAGTGGTGAAAAACACTTAGGGAAGATGATACCATCTTTACCTTATTTTAATTTAAGTATATTTATCAAATTACCAATTTAACTTTTGCCATTAACTTTAAAATCCACTAAATCATGTTCATATTTGTTCACCAACCTTAAGAATGGTATAATTACCATTTATGTCCATTTAATTTAAATTTTTATATCCATTTGGACCTTTTAACTATTAGAAATAAACTTTTACACTTTTTTACGGTTTAGTCCTTTTCACCCAATTAACCATTTAAACATCGAAATTTCTTAATGAAATTTTAGCACGACCTTAATCTAATCCCATAAACATTAAAATAATAATAAAATAAAAACTCGTACAAATTGTGGTCCCGAAACCACTATTTCTGACATAATTGAAAATGGATTGTTATAACTCTCCCCCTAAAGGAATTTTCATCCCCAAAAATCCTACAAAAAAATAGGTTCGGGCATTGCACTTTCATAGCTTCTTCTGATTCCCAGGTAGCCTTTTCAATTCCGTGATGTTTCCAGAGAACTTTAACTAAAGCTATTCTTTTATTTCTTAACTCTTTAACTTCCCAAGCTAATACTCTGATTGGATTTTCACTATACGACATATCAGGCTAGATCTCAACATCTACAGGTGAAATCACATATGAAAGGTTTGATCGGTACTGTCATAACATCGACATATGAAACATGTAACACCCCAAACCCGGCCTGGATGTTATGATTGGATCTGATGCGCCACATTGATGCGTTCAAAACACTTAGTTTGGAAAATTTAGTTTGGTGTTGTAAAAGACACTTTTAAAACTAGGTCAAAGTGAACGGAAGCTGTGCACCAGGTAGGAAACCAGGAAGAAGAGGAGGTGAGTCCGTCGGACTGCTTAAGTACCAAGCTCCCTTCAGATCCAATCCTAGACATGCACACCGCCATTGCCACACTCTAACATCTCGTATAATTTTGAGAAAATCGTGTGATTATGACCATCTTAAGAAAATGATTAAGGTTGCAAAACGTTTGCTTAAAAATATTTATTTTTCTTGGGAAAACATTTACTTTGCGGAAACTTTGCGCGTCATCGTGATCCTTTTTAAAAACAAGTAGATTTTATAAAATGAACCCTAGTGCTAACCAGTTTAATAATCCCCAAAATAAAATCAATTAAAAAGAGCGGCCTTATTACAACTTTAAGCATAATAAAAATAATCCAAAATAAATGCTAAACTTATTTAAAATCGGCTATCAATCTTCATGGCCACTTTGAATCCCTTGAGCCCAAGTCCACCAATTCTAGGGCTCACCGCAAGGATGGAAGAGGAAGGGGTGAGTTTGGGAAAACTCGGTGTATCTGAAACCCATCCAAAGCCCAATTCAGCTCGAGCCCATTGGGCCGAGCCCTATTCAGATATCAAGACACGAGAGGTCAAGCCCTTTTCGAATCACAGAGCAAGGCCTTAGCCCCTTTTACATAACGGTGTGGCCCATAGGCCCGTTCAAGAACATGAGTAACATCGGTAATAATGAATGCAAGCCCATCCGGGAGACTACTCAACCCACCAACCGCTACACCGCCTGTACAAACCCTACACACCATGTGGGAATATCTCAACCCATCCAAATTACACACCACAGTTGCGAAAGAACGCTCAAATTTCATCGATTGAGGCAAAGCCTCCAAGACGTGATTGAACCACTTTCGATACTTCCTCCATTAATACCCCAACCCCATGCAATGATATTAATAAAAGCATATCATGTAAAATACAACATTGATCAATCATGCAGTTCAGCCAATTTAAACCCTAGGGGTATATCGGTAATTTTACTCTTTAGGGGTAATTTCGGTAATTTTGCTCTTTAGGGGTAATTTCGTGATCTACGCTACTACACAAGCTAATTCAGTAATTTTTAACAGATTTATGCAATTTGATTCCACCATCTACCTAACAGGCTAATTTGCCCATCTCTTACCCATATTGGTCCGTAAGCCCATTGGGCCCAGTTTTGGCCCGTCGAGCCCCTTTTTCCGAAATACGCTAAAACGTCACGCGAACGTGCTTACCACCTTGTGGTGCCAGATCTAACAATTACCCTATGACTTGAGAGCATTCGCATACTCACATGACCATGAAATGCCGAAATTTGACATTTAAACTTTTGAATTGAACTAAGAAAGGGTGTTCTTTACACACCGATTTGCGACGATCGCTTCGAGATCCCTTTCGATGTCCTACAATTTATTAGCACAGTTCTTATTTACAAACCATAATCACTAAACCCCCAAAACTTACTTATCCATGATCGAACCATATCCCTAAAAAGCCTTCAAAACCTTACCTTTTTGCCAAAATCGATAGCTAGCTCCGAATCCGATTGCTCCAATGATTCACGCTTTTGATCCAACACTTAGGAAGACTCTAATCACTGAAAGAAAACATTAGTTACAATCCTTAAAGCCATATGCCCAAATCGATGACCTCTCTAGATTTTAGGGATTTGCTTTTTCAAGTTGTAAAATAAGACTAGATCTCAAGTGATGAGCACTTACCACTTGTTCCTCTTTGATTTCTACGTAGATCCGATGCGATTTATCCTCTAAATGATGGTAGAACTCGAATCTAGAAGATCTGAAGTTTCACTATAAGTCCTTAAATCTATGGTATTTCGCTTTTTAGGTGATGAAGAAGATGATGGTTTGAGGCTATAACCTTGGAGTAACATTGCCGATAGATATTAAGGGTTTAGAGAAGATGAATGTTGATCACAAGGAACAAAAATCTTGAAGGGCTTGGCTTTGGAGAAATCGGCACAAGTAGTGAGTTTTCGTGATTTCGACCTTTTAATGGTGATTGGTGATGAAGGTTTAATGGAAGATGGGATCGACAAAGAAGGTGAATAAGATGGTCAGAAGGTTTCGGCTAGAAGGAGAAGCATAAAGGAAGAGAAAACATGGAGGAAAAGAGAAGAAGAAAATTCGGCACAATGAGAAATAGACTTGTGTTTTCGGCTTTTGTGAGAATTCAGAAAAGATGAAAGAAAGCTTTCTGGTGGCTAACCCTAATTCTCCAAGATAGAAAAGAAAAGAACCTAACCCTAATATTAAATTAGAGCAATCGGCCCATCTCTAAGGCCCTTGTCGAAATTTACTTGTGTGATCACATGCCTAGTACATGCCTAAAAATTAAAAGAAAAACAATATGCCTACCTTACAACTTGAACCCTAGACCTCCAATTCCTTCCCAGGCGCCACTTTTTTAGGAACTTAGTGGCGCCACCTTGCCACTTTACCAAGGCCTTATTTGTGTCATAACTTACGCAGTTCTTCTTAAAAGCCCACTTAACCAAATCTCCTATTCACTTAAAAATCCCACCTTGATATTTTCTGTGTTTAGCTTAGTCTTGGGCCTTCTAAAGGTCTACTAACACATTTAAACATAATTCCAATATTTAGAACATGAAAATTTCAAGATTTACTAAAAATCACAAAACCCAAAAAATCCGAAAATTAGGCGTTACAACTAATATTTTTTTCCTTTCCAATATTAATAATAATTTTATAAATATAATAATAATAAAAATTTCAAATATCAATAGTACAATAAATAATAATAATAATTTTCATAAAATTTTCAAACATACATACAAGAATATTTTTCTAATAATAATAATTTTATCTCATAATACTAATTAAAATTTCATAAAAATTTAAAATATCCGTAATAATAAATACAAGAAAATTTTCTAGTGGTAATTTAATAAAATAAATTTTTTTCGAAATGATAATATTTAAAACTTCCTAATTATTAGGTTTTCTTCTATTCAATCCTGGACTCAAAACCCAACTCTTCTAGGCCCCAAATTCAGGATGTTACAACTCTACCCTCCTTACAAAAAATTTCGTCCTCGAAATTTCAAACTATCAACTAACCGTATTACTCAAGTCAAACCACTATGCTTTCATCAAGACTCGATTAAAAATAATTCTTAGTATGGCCCGAACTTCTAATTACGAAATAAAGAAACGTTTATCAGGCACGCATACAACTCGTAACATATATTTAAATAAAACAAACTTGGCAATCCCGAGCTCGATGCTCCTTGGACCCACATCTACGACATGCTCCTGTCTTCCTATGGCATTCACCGAATGACGTCCGCTGCGATCTTTGCAGATTGGATAGTTTGGTCGTGCCTTAACATGTTTCACGTAAGCGAGGCTTGGTTTTCTGAGAACTAGAATCCTTCCTTTTCTTACACTCCAAGCACCCTGCTTGAAGTGCTTCCCTAATTTCCTTAACCTTGGTCTCCAATACTTCCTCTACCACTTTCCTTACTAACTCGGCCATTGCCTCAGTACCAAGCTCTAAGTTACCGCTACCCGAAGTTGGCGGACTTTTCTTACCCTCAAAATCCATATCAATACTCTACATTACCAAGACACATATCAATTAACTACAAAGATCTCAAAATTTTACTATTTATTCACATGTCTTATGCAGAGATAGTATTTTCAAGTTTCTATTTTCACAGAATCATAGCCTAGCTACAGTCTCAGTATTCTAGAGTTTTTAGGGTTGCCCTAGTTATAATGTCATGATATGGTCTCAGTTCTATCTACAATAATATCTTAATACAGTGTAATATGAGGAACAAAAATACTTACAGACTTGGCGCGGGGATTGATGTGCCACTTCGATCGATCCATAAAACCCATGTTCTTGTTTAGAAAAAAGATATGATTTGAAAACACTTTTATTTTAAAACTATTGATTTAACCCCGTTTAACAAATAGAAAAACTTGAACATCTTCGAAAAATCTGCCCTTTCCAAAAATACCCTTCTTAGGCCCAAGTTTTTGAAAAGATTTTCGGACCCGATCCACAGCCGAGTTGTTGCAACCTAGGCTCGGATACCACTAAATGTAACACCCCAAACCCTGCCTGGATGTTATGACCAGATCTGATGCGCCACATTGATGCGTTCAAAACACTTAGTTTGGAAAATTTAGTTTGGTGTTGTAAAAGACACTTTTAAAACTAGGTCAAAGTGAACGGAAGTCAGTGCACCGGTAGGAAACCAGAAGAAGAGGAGGTGAGTCCCGTCGATCGCTTAAGTACCAAGCTCCCTTCGGATCCAATCCTAGACATGCACACCGCCACCGCCACACTCTAACATCTCGTATAATTTTGAGAAAACCGTGTGATTATGACCATCTTAAGAAAATGATTAAGGTTGCAAAACGTTTGCTTAAAATATTTATTTTTCTTGGGAAAACATTTACTTTATGGAAACTTTATGCGTCATCGTGATCCTTTTAAAAACAAGTAGATTTTATAAAACGAACCCTAGTGCTAACCGGTTTAATAATCCCCAAAATAAAATCAATTAAAAAGAGCGGCCTTATTACAACTTTAAGCATAATAAAATAATCCAAAATAAATGCTAAACTTATTTAAAATCGGCTATCAATCTTCATGGCCACTTTGAATCCCTTGAGCCCAAGTCCACCAATTCTAGGGCTCACCGCAAGGATGGAAGAGGAAGGGGGTGAGTTTGGGAAAACTCGGTGTATCTGAAACCCATCCAAAGCCCAATTCAGCTCGAGCCCATTGGGCTGAGCCCTATTTAGATAATAAGAGACACGAGGTCAAGCCCTTTTCGAATCTGAGAGCAAGGCCTTAGCCCTTTTACATAACAGCAGTGGCCCATAGGCCCGTTCAAGAACATGAGTAACATCAAGAATAATGAATGCAAGCCTATCCGGGAGACTACTCAACCCACCAACCTCTACACCGCCTGCACCAACCCTACACACCATGTGGGGAATATCTCACCCACCCAAATTTCTACACACCACAGCTTAAACAGCGCGCTCAAATTTCGGTCGATTGAGGCAAAGCCTCCAAGACGTGGTTGAACCACTTTCAGATTTCCTCCATTAATACCCCAACCCCATGCAACAGATATTAATAAAAGCATATCATGTAAAATACAACATTGATCAATCATGCAGTTCACCAATTTAAACCCTAGGGGTATATCGGTAATTTTACTCTTTAGGGTAATTTGGTAATTTTGCTCTTTAGGGTAATTTCGTGATCTACGCTACTACACAAGCTAATTCAGTAATTTTTAACAGATTTATGCAATTTGATTCCACCATCTACCTAACAGGCTAATTTGCCCATCTCTTACCCATATTGGTCCGTAAGCCCATTGGGCCCAGTTTTGGCCCGTCGAGCCCCCTTTTTCCGAAATACGCTAAAACGTCACGCGAACGTGCTTACCACCTTGTGGTGCCAGATCTAACAATTACCCTATGACTTGAGAGCATTCGCATACTCACATGACCATGAAATGCCGGAATTTCGGCATTTCGGCTTTTGCCGAATTGAACTAAGAAAGGGTGTTCGGTACACACCTATTTTGTGACGACTGCTTCTGAGATCCCTTTCGATGTCCTACAATTTATTAGCACAGTTCTTATTTACAAACCATAATCACTAAACCCCCAAAACTTACTTATCCATGATCGAACCATATCCCTAAAAAGCCTTCAAAACCTTACCTTTTGCCAAAATCGATAGCTAGCTCCGAATCCGATTGCTCCAATGATTCACGATTTTGATCCAACACTTTGGAAGACTCTAATCACTGAAAGAAAACATCAGTTACAATCCCTTAAAGCCATATGCCCAAATCGACAGCCTCCCTAGATTTTAGGGATTTGGCTTTTTCGAAGTTGTAAAATAAGACTAGATCTGAAGTGATAAGCACTTACCACTTGTTCCTCTTTGATTTCTACGTAGATCTGATGCAGATTTATCCTCTAAATAATGGTAGAACTCGAATCTAGAAGATCTGAAGTTTCGGCTATAAGTCCCTAAATCTATGGTATTTCGCTTTTTAGGTGATGAAAAGATGATGGTTTGAGGCTATAACCTTGGAGTAACGTTGCAACAGATATTAAGGGTTTAGAGAAGATGAATGTTGATCACAAGGAACAAAAATATGAAGGGTTTGGCTTTGGAGAAATCGGCACAAGTAGTGAGTTTTCGAGATTTCGACCTTTTAATGGTGATTGGTGATGAAGGTTTAATGGAAGATGGGATCGACAAAGAAGGTGAATAAGATGGTCGAAGGTTTCGCTAGAAGGAGAAGCATAAAGGAAGAGAAAACATGGAGGAAAAGAGAAGAAGAAAATTCGCACAATGAGAAATAGACTTGTGTTTTCGGCTTTTGTGAGAATTCGAAAAGATGAAAGAAAGCTTTCAGGTGGCTAACCCTAATTCTCCAAGATAGAAAAGAAAAGAACCTAACCCTAATATTAAATTAGAGCAATCGGCCCATCTCTCTAAGGCCCTTGTCGAAATTTACTTGTGTGATCACATGCCTAGTACATGCCTAAAATTAAAAGAAAAACAATATGCCTACCTTACAACTTGAACCCTGGACCTCCAATTCCTTCCCAGGCGCCACTTTTTTTAGGAACTTAGTGGCGTCACCTTGCCACTTTACCAAGGCCTTATTTGTGTCATAACTTACGCAGTTCTTCTTAAAAGCCCACTTAACCAAATCTGCTATTCACTTAAAAATCCCACCTTGATATTTTACTATGTTTAGCTTAGTCTTGGGCCTTCTAAAGGTCTACTAACACATTTAAACATAATTCCAATATTTAGAACATGAAAATTTCAAGATTTACTAAAAATCACAAAACCCAAAAAATCCCGAAAATCGTATGCTACAACTAATATTTTTTTCCTTTCCAATATTAATAATAATTTTATAAATATATCTAATAATAAAATTTCAAATATCAATAGTACAGTAAATAATAATAATAATTTTCATAAAATTTTCAAACATACATACAAGAATATTTTTCTAATAATAATAATTTTATCTCATAATACTAATTAAAATTTCATAAAAATTTAAAATATCCGTAATAATAAATACAAGAAAATTTTCTAGTGGTAATTTAATAAAATAAATTTTTTCTAAACGATAATATTTAAAACTTCCTAATTATTCAGGTTTTCTTCTATTCAATCCCAGACTCAAAACCCAACTCTTCTAGGCCCCAAATTCAGGATGTTACAAAACACGTTATGAATTTTCTCTAACTATGACAGTAATGCCAATAAATAAGCCACTGATCCGATCCTCTTAATGATCTCACACGGAGCGATGAATCACGGACTAAGCTTCTTTTTTTGGCCAAAATAGAGAACTTTTCTCCAAGGAAATACTTTTAGAATTACTTTGTCACCGACATGAAATTCTATATCTTTTCTTTTCAAATCCGCATAAGATTTCTGACGATCAGAAGCAGCTTTCAAACTGTCAGATATTACTTTGACCTTTTTTTGGTTTCTCGAATCAAATCAACACCTAATAACTTTTTCTCGCTCAACTCAGTCCAGTATAATGGAGTTCGACATTTTCAACCGTACAAAGCTTTGTACGACGCCATTTTAATGCTCGGTTGATAACTATTATTATAAGGGAATTCAACCAGTGGTAGAAATTTCTCCCAGTTACCTTTGAACTCTAAAACACAACATTGAAGCATATTTTCAAGTACCTGGATTACTTGCTCAGACTGACCATCGGTCTGTGGATGAAACGCTGTACCAAAAGACAGTCTAGTACCCAGAGATTCGTGTAATTTACTCTAAAATCGATAAATAAACCATGGATCCCTATCAGAGATAATAGATACCCATACACCGTGCAATCTAACAATCTCAAAAATATACAATTCTGCCAACTTCTTAAGTGAGTAATCTTTATGTACTGGAATGAAATGCACCGATTTAGTCAAATGATGCACAATAACCTAGACAACATCTTTCTTTCATAGTGATAGAGGAAATCCCGATATAAAATCTATCGTAACACGTTCACATTTCCATTCTAGAATCATCACAGGTTATAATAAACCAGAAGGTACCTGATGCTCGGCTTTAACTTGTTGACAGATCAAACATTTTGATACAAACTCTTAAATCTCTCATTTCATACTTGGCCATCAATACATCTGTTTCAAATCACTGTACATTTTATTGCTACCAGAATGTATCAATAAGCTACTTGTAATGCCCTGAATTTTGGGCCTAGAAGTATTAGATCTTAAGCATGGGAGCATTTAGGAGGCAACACATAAATGATTAGCTGTGCAAGAAGTGACACACAACTGTGTATCTGTTTCAGTGGTTAAGTGTTCTGGGAAGAGTTTGAAAAGTCTTGGGTTCAAGCCTTGGCTTGTGCAAAATTTTGTTTTTTCCTGAATAAACCCTGTCTCTAGTCAGTAGGTTTCTTAAATAAATGTGGGTATTTCATGACAGAATAGGCCTACTGGTCTAGGGGATAAATGGCGTGTTACCTATGCTAGAGGGCTAAGGCTCGAATCCTGGTGAGCGTAGTAGAGTGTTTTATTTTGCTGTTGGCCATGGGAAAGTTCTAATTTGACCGAAACTTGAGTGTTTGTAGAGTGTAGGGAGTTGTGGCTGAATTTTAGGAGATTATTAAGGAATTTCAGTTGTTAGGAGGATTTGGGGATTGTTTTGTGGTAGAAAATTTGGATAGAAGAAGTTACGTGGAATTCAAATTGGTGGGTGGAGTGATGTAAGGAGATTTCCGAGGAATGGATCAAAGGAAGAGGAGTGTGTGCCAAAATAGGATTCTTGTTTCTAAGGTTCGAATTTGGTTGGTATGCTCATTTTCCTTTTTCGGTTTCTGCCAATTGTTCATTTTTTGGGTTCTTGTCACTTCTTTATTGTATGACTGAATATCCTATCTTCCTTTCACTACCCTTTCCCTTCCCAATCGTTTTGTTTACCATCTCTTCTCCTTGTGTTCACTGCCAATTACCCTTGTCTTCTCCTTTCTCTCAACACTCTCCTCTTGACATTCTTTCATCTTAATACTTCAACCATTTACTGCATCTTTCTCAACTCTCTTCTTATTATCCTTCCATCTTGATACATGGGCCGATTAAGGTATCTCTTCCTCTTTTCATTTTGTTTCCGATTGTTGCGATTGTTCTTGACCAATCGGTGGGTGCATGTTTCTTCTCTATTTTCATTTTCTCTATGTTGTAATATTCCTGCTAACATTCTTCTTGCTGCTATTCATCGTTAGGGTAGTGTTGGCACTAGTCTCTGTCTCGATAGTAGTGTTTGTGTTTGACTGGCATTGGGGTAAGAGCCGACTACCCCTTTCCTAGTGTAGCACATTCGGTAAGTGTTATGTGGTTAGTACAATTTTTTGGTTATGATCATTACATGGTTCGGGTTTTTAAGCCTTGGTTGTATGGCAGGATACCTTAAAAAGGGATTTGGAATCAGCCTCTTACAACTGATTAAGTGGGTGATCCTCAGTTGATCGATCTAGGCAAGTGTTAAGAAACCGTGTTAATGAATGTTATAGAAGGGATGGTTGAATCTTGTTCTCAAGGGAACTAATGGTGTATTGTGTTTAAATCTAGGTTTGAAGCTCTTGTGGTCCTTTCGCAAATTTTCGTAGACAAGGTATGTAAAACATTGCCTCTACTTGTAAATCGGCAGAAGCCGAAATAAGAGACTGTCGATGCCACACGAACATGTGCTTGCTCATGTGCTATAAGTGTGGGCGTTTGATCGTAGAGGACATCATGAGCGATTTCATGGTCTTAGGTCATTTTTGGCCATGTTGGGCCGAAATAGGTAATGTGGGCCCCACGAGCTCGAGGGCCCCATACGGGTAAACCACACGGATGAATGGAAAATATTGGGCTAGGCTGTTTAGTTCACACGGCCAAGGCCAGATTTGGGCATGTGGGCCACACGGGCGTGTGGGCCTACATAGGCCCACATTATAGGCCTTAGGCCTATTTTCACTGTTTGATTGTTAAGGTTGCACGGGTCACCCAAGATGACTATGGACCTACTATTGGGTCGGTAAGCATACCTCAACCTCAAATTTTATAAATGTCCGTTATGCCCTTATGAGGTAAAATGACTATGATGCCCTTATGAGATGTATGACTATATTGAGCATGCCCTTTTATATATGTCGCATACATGCATGATGTTATGATATGTTGTATGGGGATGGGCTGTTATGATTGGAGGAAGTGTACTATACTGGCAGCTCTGCTGCAATTTCTATTTAGTGCCGCAACCAGTGCTATTTTTGGTGTATAGGGATAGGTGGGTTGATTTTATCCCCACATGTTGTGTTAGGCTGGACGGAGTGGTGTCTAGAAGCTGGTTGGGTAAGATTTCTAATTGCATATTTGTACTGTTTACTGTTATGGCAATGGGCCAAGGCCCAAACACATGACTGTTTCTGTATTGAGATGGGTTAAAGCCCAAACTGATATTGTCACTGTTACTAAAAAGGGCTTTGGCTCAAACTGTGTTTGTTTTCTGATTGTTTGCTTATATGGGATTACACACTGAGTTTTCGTAAACTCACCCATCTGTTTTAACTGTACAGGTAATCCCCAGTCTTAGGCGGATCGGTGCTGCGAGGGACTCAAAGGTGGTCACACAATCGCTCTTACTCACATATTTGATTTTTATTTATAAGTAATTTAATTTGGGTATTTGTTTATGTAGTAAGACCTCTTTAAATTTTTAAATATTAATTTGGGGTTTTATTTTGATTTATATCTGTTAGTAGTAGAACGCGGGTTTTCAAAAAGATAAACATTTTTCAGAGCACCACGTTTACGCAACCTATTTTAAAAAGCTTCCGCACAAACAATGTTTTAAGAAGTAATAACAATTTAATATGATTAACATTTTGCTAAACAACTTGAGTTTTAACATTGAACGAGACATCCTAAATCTTCGTTTAGACCACAAAGAGGTTTAATATAGAAAGGTTTTTTCAACGACATCACACTTTGCGAAAAACACTTCAATGTGACATCGCTAGATTCAGCATAAGTCTAGGTCGGGTTTGGAGTGTTACACTACTTTTGTGAGCTTCTTGTAAAATCTTCTCAATGACATCAGAATTTCCGATAACACAAATTCTATTTCGAAAATACAAACTACTATCTAAACTACCATGAAAATCTGAATCAGGTGTCAATTCAATCTATTTCCGTTTAGCAATTAATTCAGTGTCACCTTTCTGAGCTTCACAAATTTGTCACAAAACACCAGTTTAGCTTTTATTTCAACTAATATAGACCCATCATCAACCAACCTTAATCGTCTGTTCAAAACTCACAAAGTAAAATGTAACACCCCAAACCCGGCCTAGAAGTTAGGCCCGAATCTGGCATGCCACTTTGAAGTGTTTTTCGAAAACCATGTTCTCATTGAAAACCCTTCTTACTACTCAAAACCTCTGGCCATTTTAAAACTTGTGAAACGTTAATTCTATTAAAACCTTACTTGCTGCGGAAGCTTACTTTTAAATAGTTGCGAAAACGTGATATTTTGAAAACCAGTTGTTGTTTTGGAAAACCGTGCCCTACTTCTAACTGATATTGAGCATACTAAATAAATTTCCCAAATAAAAAGTTAAGAAAATAAAGAGGCCTTAATACAACCCAAATCAAAAACCAAAGTGCTTAACCAAATAAATGAAATAGAAACACATGTGCAGTTGTGTGGTCGTCTCCGAGTCCCTCTGCGACACTGATCCACCTAACGCTAGGGATTACTTGCACAGTTAATAAACGAGGTGAGTTTGCAAAAACTTAGTGAGTAATCCTCTTACTAGAGTCACAGTCAGTAAACAGACAAAATTCAGAATCAGTATGGGTCAAGCCCATTACAGTAACAGTACAGTCCAGTTCAGAGCATACGTGGGCCAAAGCCCGTTACAATATCATTTGGGCTGCACCCATAATAGAATCAATTAGGCCTAGCCCCTCTTAGACTCAGTTGGGCCGAAGCCCACATCGCAATGATATCACAATAATATCATACATGCAATGTTGTGCAACCCACCCCAATAATCCAACCGCTACACACCAACTTTGTCCCCCAGTATACATCATGTGGGGATATAAATATTGACCCACCCATCTGATACACATCAATGGTTGTCCGGTTGCAGTACTACCTTCATTGCAGCAAGCTGTTAATCAAATATTAGGCTTGATAGTCATCGGTGGATCCACATTTGTCAAGCAACTATGCAATCCTCATATACTCCCTCCGTTCCATAATTCCCAACCCATGAAATATGTCGTGTATGTCATGCTCAATCATCACACGTGTATGCAAAATGGCCATACTCAGTAACAGTTTTTTAAACATATATTAAGAGCATATCAGTCATACAAACCACAGTCAAGTCAATTAAAACGCAGTCATACATTCATAATCAAATTAGTCAAATTCGAAGTTAGAGTCGGTCATTTACCTTCAAGGGCAAAACAGTCATTTTACCCTACAGGGTTATGTCGGTCATTTTACACTACAAAGGTATTTTGGTAATTTTACATTACAAGGGTATTTCGATAATTTTACAAATCAGGGGTGTTTCGATAATTTTACAAATCGAGGCTATTTCGATAATTTTACAAATTGAGGGTATTTCGATAATTTTACAAACAGGGGGTATTTCGGTAATTTTACAAACCAGGGGTACTTCGTAATTTTACAAACTGGGGGTATTTCAGTAATTTCTCTTTATTATGGGTTTATTACTTACCTTAGCCCGTTATCAAGTCCTCATTGGCTAAAGTGAACAGATACTATGCACCAGGTAGGATTCTAGAAAAGAAAAGGTGAGTCATTAAGACCGCTGAAGTACCAAGCTCTCCCTAGATCCAATCCTAGACATGCATATACCCATTGCCACACCTTAACCTTATGACTCATCTACGGTCGCGATTAATTAATTATTTAAGTTTTATGTCTACTTGAGTAGTTACCAAAAACTAGGTCCACAACCCCTTTACTAAACACTAACAGATCGACACATATTCATTTGGCCCCTTTTAGGCCCAATCTCATTCACATGGCCCATTGAGGCCCAGAACAGCCCCAGCACACGAGAACGCTTGAGGTGGCTTTCAACTTTTGCCGATTTCTAACAAAGAAGGGCGGGAATACATACCTGTTTATGAGAACGCGCCGAAGTCCACGATCACCAACCTTAGCACATCCTGCATAGGGTCTTAATCACCTTTTTTCTTTTTCACCAACTCATCTGGTTCACTCTATTTAAAGCCATCTTCTCACCAATTCCCATGTTAGCTTCCCGATGTGGGATTTCTTTCAACCATTAGAAAAATTCCTTATTTTCTTATAACCACCTCAACCACAAAGTTCCAGTCCAACTGCACCTCCTACACAGCTCAAATAGCAAAATAAATACTTCATTGTGCATCCCAAGACTTGAACCTTAGACCTCACCGTTACACAACACGCCATATTGCCACTCCATCCCAAGCTCTTTCTGTGTCATATTTTATCCTCAATAAAATATAAGGTCTATAGGCCAGAGTCCAGGTTCCTCTAAAAGAAAAACCAAAATAAATTGAAAGAGCCAAGACTTGAACCCAAGCTCCCTTGCAACCTTAATGACGTTACAACTAGTAGACCACAAGCTTCCTTGTGTCATTTATTTACCACAATAATTTAAAATTCCTTCATCCAAGCACCCAGGATTTTATTCACTTATTACCAAAATTTTTGCTAAAGCCCAGTTTTGAACCCAAGATTTCTCCAACACTTCTCAGGGCCATTAACCACTAAAGCAGACATTTAATTGTGTCATTTCCTTGTACAATTAAATGCTTATTTACAACCTCCTTACGAACCTATACTAAAGGCTGAATACTTCTAGGCCCAAATTTGGGGCATGACATAAAGAAAGATTTTCTACATAGAGCATTATCAACGAGATGAGCTTCTCTCGGGTGATAGTCGATAATCAAATCATAATCTTTTAACAACTTCAAACACCTTCGTTGTCTCACATTCAAATCTTTCTGTGACATCAAATATTTCAAGCTCTTGTGATTCGTGAAGATATGATATTTTTCTCTATACAAATGGTGTCATTGGAAACACGAAAATATACACATTTTTTCATGCCCTTTTTAACTCATATTCATGCAATTTTGTAGTAATTCTTGTCGAAAAATATATAATGATTATAAATAATTAAATTTTACTTAAATTATTAACATGTTTAATTTTAATTAATTTTATAATAAATTTTGATTTATTTTTGACAGATTTGCACAAAGGGCAAAAATTGGCTCGACAGACACTGTTGGAAGCACAAAATCGAATAGCGATTTTGAAGCATTGAGGGGAATTAATTTTTCAGCTTAAGATGGTCCAAATTATGAATATTAATTCATAATATAATTAACTTTAGTTTTAGTCCAATTTATTTTGAGTTAAATAATCATTATTAATTAATTATGAAAAGAGGCCCTGTAACATCCCTAACCTGTATCTGTCACCGGTTTGGGGTTACAAGGCATTACCGAACAAATCACAGCTTTCGAACATTCACATATTCACACAGGTCGTATTAATATATATAAAGCAAATGGCTGATCAAATTTCAAACATACATTGTTAATAATAATAATGCATATACGAATCATATCTTAAAGTCATGCAGCATATATATACTTCTAATCATAAGTTCATCACCTTAATGGTATTTGATTACCTAATGAAAATCAAACATTTTTCTTCATCACTCTATTCATGTGCATATTGAACCAAGTAAATCATATCATATGGCTTTTTGTATATTAACATATACGATAATATCAACTACACAAAATGGTTAAGTTTAACTTTTAAACATACTAGTCATATACCCATATAACTTATCAAGTGTAACACCCCACACCTGTATCCTACACCGAGATGAAATACGAGGTGTTACCTAAATCAGTCATATACAATCACCTTTTTCTTAGTCATCATAATTTAATCAAATTTAAAACCTTTCCAATTCTTTATCAAGGACTTCATAACAAAGGCCTATCAGGTACCAATCGTCATTTAAAACAATTCAGGAATGATTCAGATCTTCCCACAAACTCTGAAAAATATTACTAGATATAAGGGCACATGCTAGTGTAGGAGGAGCAACATGCATGTGTGACTAATTCGACACGGTTGTGCTAATGGCTCGTGTGGCTCACATGACCTAAGCAATTCATCGACACGACCGTGTCCTCCATGTTAAATTAATTCTAAATGCACACCTACAGGGGTTTTCACATGGCCTGGCATACGCCCTGTGTCCTTCACACGGCCATGACACGGTCGTGTCCTAGCCCATGTGCAAAACATGGACATTTTGTTTCTGATGTCAGCATCCCCAGAATGTCACACAGCCAAGGCACACGTCCGTGTACTAGGCCATTTCCATAACACGGCTGAGACACACGGTCGTGTCTCTGCCTATGTGTTTACTATCATGCATACTGACTTGAAATCGTTACATGCAGGGGACATATGGCAGGACCAAACGCCCATAGGGCATACACGGCCTAGACACACGCCTGTGTGCCTACTCGTGTGGATAATATAAGGCTATTTACTAAGCCTCTTTGCCACCCTTATTTACACTGCCTACACATTAGGAACCAAAACCAATACAAGGCTATCTCGTGCAACCAATTCAGCCACAATAAACAACATTCCATGTGTGCATTTTACTCATCTATGAAAATAACATCTTGTATATAAATCA
Source organism: Gossypium arboreum (assembly GCF_025698485.1). Classification (NCBI taxonomy): domain Eukaryota; kingdom Viridiplantae; phylum Streptophyta; class Magnoliopsida; order Malvales; family Malvaceae; genus Gossypium; species Gossypium arboreum. The sequence continues at coordinate 48,991,441 of NC_069077.1, forward strand.
AAATGAATGTTAGCCATCATTCAAGGCTTAATACAAAATAAGGGATTTGTCCCAAACCAACAGATTTGGCCAAACTTATAAAGACACAAAACATAAGTCTAGTTCCCTATACATGCCATATTCAGAAATATAAATCAAACTATACCAAAAGCTTTGATTGATAGTGTAATTGATATCTCTGACTTCCGTTGATCCTTGAACTAGATAGGCGGCACTATAAGAAAATGGAAAAGGAGAGGGAGTAAGCATAAAGCTTAGTAAGTTGCACATAAATAATTATACTACATAACTTTGCCATTCATCAACAAGTATCACAATACACAAGTGGCATAAGCAAAGCTTACTCATCAATAGTCAATACACCTCATATAGCATATATTGAGCTCACATTTCAAACATACCAAGTAGGTACCTGTGTCACTCACAAAAAGGTTTCAAGTAGGTACCTGTGTCACTCACAAAAAGGTTTTACTTTCCTTGTTAACTTGAAATCATACTTTTACCGTTGAACTATTTCGAAAATTATCAGATACTCATTTAGCCTCAAACATGGGTGCAGGTGCTGATGCCATGTCGCAGACATGGTCTTACACAAGCTCTAGCATATCTGTGTCGATGCCATGTCCCAAACATGGTCTTACACTAACACCTCTTGCAGTCAATGCATATCCTAGACATGTCTTACACTGGCTTACGTCTCAATGCCGATGCATGTCCCAGACATGTCTTACACTAGCTCTTGTCTTAATGCCAATGCCATGTCCCAAAATGGTCTTACACTGGCCCACATAATGTGGCCGATGCATGTCCCAGAAATGTCTTTCACTAGCTCACAATAACCCATATGTTATGACATAAATATCCGATTTATTTCCTAGGTTCAAACAGGAACTCTACTATCTCTATTACCATCATGCTTTCTCAATTCCACAATCAAGCAATTCATGCTATATTAATCTCAAGTATAATTCAACACATACATTAACATTGTAGTTGTATTATTTACATACTACCTCGGATTACAAAATGTGGCAACTAGACGATTTAGTCGATTTGTTTGGCTTTCCCCCGGTTTAGGTTCGGATTCTATATTTCTTGATCTATAATAGCAAAATGTACTTATTTAGTCAATAATTAAAATTAGAAAAATAAAAAATTTATAACTTTGGTAAAATGATCATTTTGTCCCTAAGCTTTGACAAAATAACCATTTTACTCCTAGACCCAGAAATCAATTTTTATCGAATTTCTTCA